>NC_088343.1:6495000-7695000 GCF_036884655.1 Musa acuminata AAA Group | reverse complement strand
TGACTGAAGATCAAATGTGGAACGGTCCACAAAGTAGTACGAGCAAAAGTACACACAATATCTTTCTTATATGATGGTTAATCAATCCAGCTTGGGCTCAGATAAACAGACATTAACATGTTTGAAGCCAGAAATATATACTGATATGGTACATTAATTGATTTGTATAAGTAATTTCTCTGTTCGACAACACCAAGGATATACCAAGTGCAACTGCCCAAAAGGCCAACTCAAGATGTAAATATTTACTTCAAACACAAAAGCCTTTAACAGAACCATCATCATAGACGTCCTGGAGCTTTTCTCACCCTTGTGTAAGGGCGAAACTTTTTTACTCTTAAATTAGCAATAGAAAACAGCTAATCTCATTTACAACAGAATATTGTTTCGCTTGTGGTACTGAACGAGCTTTCTCATGAAAATAAATTAGCAATATCCCATTGGAAGAAATTGATTAAGAATCTGAAACCCTTTTAAGACAAGTTTTTCTTGCAAAATGGCATCCAATCAGGCAAACCTTGTAGTGAGACAAGGCAATCTAACAAAATTTATATCTTCTAAAGCAAAATGCTTATCTGGAAATAATTATTCCATGTATATTTGTCAGAGATCCCCAAGTTGACACAACTTGTTTTTGAAAATCTCAGAAATGAAAGAGATTTTGTCATATGGTGAAAACATTATAGAAACAAAGCACAGCATCTCATGTTTATGGTTGAATATGCATAGTATACAAGTAAAACCAAAGTGTTACAAGGTGAACACATCTGTCACAGTTCTCAGATGTTTCAACTACCATTTTGAAAAGCAATTTTTTAGAATACTAGCAAACACATTACCATTTCATTTGATCTCTCCATTTCATTTGTTAGTCCTTCCATGTGCTTGTACAATGCTGCATGAGACAAGATATAAAATATCAAGAATACCTGAACAAAATTAAGGAAACAGAGCAGAGAAAATAACTTTGATAGTCATGAGTGAACAGTAGTCAACAACAATTTCTTAAGCAAAAAAAAAAAATCCAGTCATGATAATTATAAACTCACAGTAAAAGGGCATTATCTACAGAAATTAGTGCCAAAGAATGATGCATAATGCTTGTTAAATGGTTTTGAGAACATGGGATAATAAAGACAGCTTACAACAGAATCACCAGCAAGAAAATGGTTTATCGCTGACATATATATAATACTTGGCTAATATATCAGGATCTGTAGAGCCTTCTAAAATTGAACATACCCTCTGAAAGCAAATGTTATGACAATAGTACAGACTACAGAGAGTAAGAGGGATCATTGGAACGTGCCACGTCAATACTTGTGGCAGTCAAAGTAATGTTATGCAACTTGCTGGAATGTGCCTAGCAGGGCACATTACTGATATCAATTGGCTCTAAAGTGGCACATCTCATAGCACACATTTGGTATAGAACCTGCATTATGTGATTTGCACCAGCACCAACTGGAAAACACATTAGAGAAGAATAGCAACGGCAGTACAGGGGAAAAAAGCAGCAGACTCAGTTGACTGATGAGATGAAAAATGATAAAACAAACATACCCCATGCTAATGCAAAAGTGAAAAGCAAAAAAAAAAAAGAAGAAGCATCTTAAAGACACAGATAAAAGAGGAAACCGAGTATTGATAATCTTTAAAGAATATATATTAAAAAATATGCACAATTAGAAGGCATCACGAATTGGAGTGGATTCAGATACTCACCATCAAACTGGTTCCTGAGTTCTGCATTTTGAGATTTTAGCACCACGATCTTCATTCCCAATTCATGGATCTATAAATTAGTATCAGGTCAGAAACATCACTAACACACTCACTGCATAAATATTGATTTGTGTGAATTGATTCTAGAAAATACAAGAATGGCATCGTTCTTCAGTAAGAGATATAACAAATACAACTAGAAGTTTCATTAAAGACCAGTCAGAAAAACAATGAAGCCCTTAGTACCTAAAATATCTTTATCATGGCTCGCATCTAGCTTGCAAAGCTAAACAATGGTAGTTGGTAAGGCAAGTAACATGAGATTTCTCACTCTATCCCTTTCGCTATTTGATAATACGGTCCACACTAGACTTCAGCTGTAAGCTCTCTAAGCAGCAAGCAATTGTCCGCTCTAGGCGGACCCTCTGGCTCTTTGTTAAGTCTTGGCTCTCCAATCAATATGGAAATAAATGAGACCTCTAGTTTAGCTAAGTCCTCTTAGGACCACACAATGAGCACCATCTGAGAAGATTTTACAATAGTCTTCACTAGTGCAATCTCTTTGAGCCATAAGAAAAGTGTCCACTTTAGTGTGGACCTTGCACAGTTTTGGCCTTTTAGGTGGATCGCAAAACGCACCTATAGGAGATGAGTCACCCTTGGCTTTTTTTAGACATTGCCTCTCCAAATCTCCAACCTAGGTAGGACTAAATATGGACATCAATATTGTGAAGGTTGATGCAGTTGCACAACAATTTGTGTCAGACATCATGTATAACATGTTAGGTAGCATAAAGCAAGATTGCATTACTTTTCCCTCTGATGCCATCGTTCCAATCTCCTCATTCTCCTCTTGCAATGTTCTACACTTTGCCATTAGCATTTTTCCAAGCTTGCTGGATGCAGTAAAATTGACCGCAGCAAGATTGTCTTGCAATTCTTTAATTTTCTTCTCCTTCTCTTCAACCAAATTCTGATACATAAAGCAACGTAAGTATGATAGACCAATAAAAGATATTAAGCTTATAAGATAAATTGGGTATTTGCAAAACCATTGATCCAACAAGAAAAAAGATCAATATTGATAAGAAAAATTAAAAGCAAGAAAACAAACAACATGGTGGTGGGAATATATCAAGAAGAAAATGATCTAACATCTAGTATCATAAAACATAAAAAATCAGCTGAAAAAAATAATTGTTACACACCTTCAACCGTGTGAACTCTTCATGAATGGCTGGATCAAGTAGCAACTTCCTTGTCTGTTAAAGAACATAACACAAAATACCACAATAATAAATATTTCCAAAGTGAACCAACTTCTAAGCTGATGACACATAAAATGAAGAGCCCATGACTGCTTTAACAACTAGCCCAACAGGGAACATCAACGTGTACTGGAAACAAGAGATTTTCCCAAGCCCAGCAAAAAAATATTTAGATGCAAGAAATAATATTTTCATAACCAAATAAAACAAGAATTAAGTCACATAAGTACAATGAACTAAGGTCACAAAAAGAAAGAGGATGAAATCGGCAAAGCATATGTGTCCAAAGTACTTAAAGGAGTTACATTTTTGTCGTTAACTGATCTAAAAATATACCTTGTGAAGATGAGTCTCTTTTAAGAACATAGGATGCACTACATTCTTAAATGTCTACTATTATTGTTGGTTGTTGGAGGACAAGAATGATCAGAGCTATAGTCTCATTCTTGCAAATTACTCAAAATCTCTCCTCGTTAAAATTGTTTTACCTTACTGAAAATCCATCCTCATTTCTCACTCTTTCCCACAATCTGGCAAAGGGACGATATTATTTTTTGACATTTATTTCAGCCAAATTGCTTGATCTTCGTGTACCAGCTAAATCTACTTGGTCTTCCCATTTATAGAAACAGACAAAGTCAAGTTCGAGAACTAAAGTTCCTGATATTGACCATACTTCCAGTAGCCAAACAGCTGAAATTGCTCGCTTCCATATAAACTCCAGTCATGAGTACACTCTCCAAAGTCCAAACAAACATGGATCACTGTTTACACACTTCAGTTTTCATAAGATGCTAAAAAAATGTATAGAACTCGATCTGTCAGTAAGGTGACTCTGGACAATGCTACTAAATGTAGTTGCTAGAATCTTGTGTTTCTTGAAATGAGTACATCCTAGATGTTTTCTTAATCCATCTTCAACTGTGCAGTAATATATAACCAGTTGTGAAGTAAGGTTTTTAAGGTCACCAAATGATTAAAAACTGGAATGTAGTTCTCATCATAGAAGTCGAAAAGAATATTCTGTGATAGTTAGACATCACAAGCCCATCGCTGCACAAACCTGTTAGTTTGACAAACTTTGGAATGCATTACAGGTCCTTATCCACATCTCTAACCACCTACAAACTAAACCAACCTAAAGTTATACTTGATTCAAACTTATATTATAGTGGACTTCAATATTAAATGTTATTGAATATCCCAAGGTTCAGTTATGTAACAACATTTAATGGAATTACATTCTCTTACTAAAGCATCCAATCTTAGTGATTCTATATCGATGAGTTGACGTCAGTGACAGGTTGCTCTTTCATTCAGATTACAATCTGAGAACAGTGCATTCAGACATCTTCAGTGTCTTTCAATCCAAGACCAAAGGTATTTCAATTTATAGGTGAACCATTCAGGTAAACATTAGTAAAAAGGAAAAACTTGGCACTCATACCTGCATCGATGGTGGCCTTAACTGTGTCTTCAAGTCTCGAACTGCAGACTAGATATTTAGAATTAAAAAAATGATTCAGAAGATCAGGTTGAGTGCAAAAAACTTCACCCCAAGACAATAAACTAGACAGAATACCACAAAGGAGGTGCCATTAATAGTTTTTACAACTACACAAGTTAACAGATATTATGTGGAATAACCAAGTAACACCTATTTTTCTACTTTTTTATGCAATAATTTCATATAGCATTGAAAGACAGTCTTGGAGGATGATACTACAAGATAAACAAAAATATGTTAAGTTATTTCTGAAAATAAGAATGTAAAGAAACATAATATGAACAAAGTGAACAACTAGCTAGAGTCCCACATGAGACATGCAAATGCTGATCCAGAAATTTCCAGTTAAAATTGTCTTGTAAGCAGAAAGAGATAATAATAAACACAGTGAGACAGGAACAAACAATAAGAAGCCATAATTGTCCCCATATTTGGGGTCGGTTATAAAGATTATTTTCAGCCATATAGCAAGCCGAGATTCAAACATAGAAAAAATTTACAAATATCAAAGTTTTCTTCCAATTGAAGTAGCAAACAAAAGTTATGTAGTTCCCTGCAGATGCTTATAACTGTAAAATTTACTCTCTTCCTCGAACAACAGGAATGATTTTGTGCATGAAGCACTTGATTGATCTTTGATGTCTAGCGACAGATAAAGAGGAATTCATGAGATATTACCTGATCCTTACGTGGTCTTCCATGTCATAAAGGAAATGTGTTCCAAAATATCATACATGCATTATTGTTATTTTTCCAACGAGTAGTAACAGGTGAAAGCTAATAAACATTACACTATGGGGGAAGTAGAGGTAAAGAAGATCTAGCATAACAATAAAGCTTACTGCAGCAGCTAAGAAAATCTGCTGATGGGTTCACCAAATAATCACTTGATTGGTTTTATGTATTATGAGTAGCATATAACAGCGTAAAAATGAAACTACATTAATATAATTGAAGCTCATTGTTACAACATAGAATATAGAAGAAACAGAGTTACCTTGAGATCAGCAATTTCCTGCTCTTTTTTTGCAAAAGTAACTATGAATGCAGCCTCTTTTTTCTTGGCTTTCTCTAGCTGGAAGCAATAGATGGCATCAGTAGTGGTAGTGCAAGAAGATTCTTTTGTTGGGCTTATGCATGTAAAAGGAAACATTCAACCGACCTGCTCTTTTAAAGACTCCTCAGAGGACTTCAAATTCTGGAGATAAGTTAGCACCAACCCAGGCTCTACATTTACAAAACCAAGATGGGGTCTCAATATCTTAATTCTTAACCCAAGGAACAAACTTATTATGAAGAAGATACAAACCTGGAGATGTGCCTGCAGGTGTAGCTGGTCCATTCTGAAATGCAGAATGCCACTTTTGAATCTCTGATTTAGCAGCTTCTAGCTCTTCCTGATAATGCAAAATAATTTCCAAGAATGCTCACTGAGACAAATATCTAGTGTTGGCCAAATGTTTACCATTTTATTAAATATTATCTTCTGATGATAAATATCTCAATAGACCAAATACCATCCCTTCATACACAAAATAAACTGTGTAGTTAGCATATCACCTAATTTTAGTAAACCATGTGGTTAGATAAAACAAACCATATAATATTTACTCTGTTCAGAACCAAATTAGGCCAACCATAAATCCTAGTACACATTATGGACTATAGCATAAGATTCAGTTTTAAATTCACTTCTTAGTAGAATTCAGATTGGAAGTTAAAACTGAACTCATGGAGAAATCTAGCATATAGCTGAATGAAAAATTGATGCCCTAAACATACACAACCAAGAAAATTCTTGGAATCTAGTTAGTTGAAATTTCTTATACGATGATCAACAAGATAAACCAATAGAAGATACCTTATGCATGGTTTAAATGAGACAAATGACAACAAAATGAAGCATGGAAATTTATTTCCACTACAGGAAAGTTATGTAAGAAACTATAAGACCAAAGTGTCTCTTCTTGTCTGCATACAATAACATACCTGGCATGTTGCAAGATTATCTTTACAGTTCTGCAAGCTAATAAAGTATCAAATTAAAAGAGTGATGGAACTATCATGAGAAAACAACAGCAGGTATTGTTTTTAATTGTACCTTTCACGCAAAGACAAAATCATTCCAGTGGTCATACCAGGTCCACTTTCTTCAACTTTTGGCTTTCCCTGCATTGTGAAGAAAGAAATTCAGTGCTACCGGTCTGTCTTTACACTTTTTTTTTCCTTATTTTCAGCATAACAGTGTGGGCTGAAGTGTTGGATTCTTCTAAGGTATTTATGATAATCACAGATGAGCATATAATAAGTACAGAAAGAGAAAAAAAAGACAAGTAACACAATCTTCATTGATCAATGACACAAAGACCTGTCACATCAGGTTTGAAAGGAAACACGTGGGTGTGTCTGCAACACGTAAGAGAAAATGCTTCAGCCAATAGTGCACTAAGTAGTTTGCAAATATATTAAGAAAAGAATAATATTGATGAGGCATATTACAGTATAATATTTACCAAACAAGTAATGATAACAACCAATTTGGTGTCCACGTGTTACAATATGTGGATTTGCAGAGCATTCAAACGAATTATTCTTAGACTAGACACCATCCACAACTTGAACACACAGATGTATCACGTTAGTTTTTTAAGTGCTAACTTGTTGATATCCTATAGCCTCTATTATGTTGTTTGCAATCCTTTCAGCTAGTTCAACGACAACAACAAAGCCGAAAGCCCTAACAACAACCCTTAACCCTTCAGCTGATTCTCCAAATAACAAATTTCACAGAAATATCAAGAACTGATCCGCATGGTGCATCAAAAAAAATTTCTTTCATACACAAATTGCTTTCAATATTTCAAACGTCTCTTCTAAGCTGGTTTTTAAATTGCTGGTCAAGGGGAAAATTCAACCAAAATAGCTTGCTGGACAAAATGCTGGAGGATGACAAAGACAATTACAGGATTCTTGTAAGATCATCCTAGTTAGAAAAGACCAGTGCAGTACGAAGAACCAAGTCAGAATTGAATCAAGAAGGTTATTTGAACCCTTTCTTGGCATGGAATGTACCAGTAAGTCAGTGAAAAAAAGGTCGGTTTCATTGTTTACGATGCTATTGATTATAAGCTAAAGCACTTATCCTTGACATATCAAATTCTTAAAGCCATAAAATCCAAATACCTTTTCATTTGTGACGGGAATACAATTAAGGTTAAGTCAAATTTGAAAAAGAAAGAATAGGAGCATTCGGATTGGCCAAAAGGGGATGCCATTACAGTTACCTTCTTAGGGCCGAAGACATCATCCTCTTCTTCGTCGAGATCTCCAAAAGTCCTCTTACCACCTGCGATCATACCATGTAACGGGGCATATAAGTCATCAATAAAACCAGACAAATCAGTCGATCACGTAAAAGGATGACTCAGAAAACCGAAAGAAAAAAAAAATTGAAACCTGAACGTTTAGCACTACTTTGGCTTCCAGGAACATCTCCTCCAAAGTCATCCTCCTGAATGCCGAAAACGAAAGGGAATAACAGAAACTTAATTAGCTCCAATAAGCCAACAAGGACAACGAGAAGGAAAGGAAGAGAGCGGTCACATCGTCGAGATGGAGATCGGATGCCATCAGCAATCGAGAAGAAACCCTAAAACCCACTTCCCACTTTCGCCTTAGAATCCCACGAGAAACGGAAGGGGAAAAGGAAAAGAGACGGCCTCGTCGCGAAGGCAAAAGCTAACACCAACTATCCCCTCCGCCGATGCCGATGACCGGGTAGGGACTAGCCCTTTCAACCACCCACTAAATGCCCATGCGGAAGACCGCGTTAGGGCTTATCTCACCCGGTTCGATTGCGGTTGCCGCAGAAGACTTGTAAAGAGGGGAAAAGGAAAACAAAACGAGCCGAGCCGAGCCGAATGGGGCTGAACTGACTGTCAACTCGACCGATGCTTCCCCGGTGGCAGACATCTAAAGCTCGTGATTTGTCCATGGATCCGGCCACCGTTTTTTTTTGAAAAAATAATATATTGATTTATTTCATCAGGAAACAAAACAATCCGTAAGAAATAATTAAATTATTCCATATACAAGAAACCCGTCGCTGCTTAACAACTCGAGGAGATTGAATTTGGATATTAATTTTTTTACTTTAAAATTTTTATTTTAAGACAATCACATGATTGATAAAAATTCAATAACAATCACGGTGACAATAATAAAATAATAAATCTCAACTATTTAAAATTGATTATATGAATCTTTTTGTTGCTATTAAAATTCATTTAAAATAATTATATGTTTAGTTAAGTTTGATTATTTATGTCTTTATATATAATATCTATATAGTATTAGAAAAAAAAATCGACATTAAGAGGGGGGAGTGAATTAGTGCAACGGTGAAAATTACGTCGATTCAAAACTTCATTGCGATTAAATCTGTTTTCGATGAAAAATCGTTTCGTAAATCTATTACTTTGAAAGCGTATGGAAGAGCATAATGAATGTAAAGCAAGTAAAGTGGTTTGTAGGAAAGTAAATTGCACAAGAGACACAAACTAGATTTTTTATAATGGCTCGGTCGTCATGACCTACATCCACTTCACCGATCCCTCTTCCGTCGAGGCCACTAGCATCCACAATCGGTCTTCTTTCAATGGGCGAAGATCAACTACCATTTTACACCCCTCTTCTTCTTTTCACAGGTTTAAGAGATAACCTTTTACAACCCTATTTTACAAGGTATCCCTCTCATACCTCCCTTATAACTATCTCTAAGTTTCGGGAGGAGGGAACTCAACTTTCTAAGGTTTACAACTTTAGAATCATAGGGTTTTGCTCAATATTTCTTGCTTATCCATGCAGGAATAGCTGGGGTATTTATAGGCTCCAAATTGATTCAAATTTGGAGCCCAAAATTCAAACCCCCAAAATTTCAGGGTACGGGCGATACTACCGCATGATACAATCTCGGAGATTATGCCATGATGATTTCACCTGTTTGGTCACTGTTTGAGCATTTTCATTAGGCCCAACACAATTCTTACATGGGCCCAACTAGACCCTAATTAGGTTGGCCTAATTTCAATCCAAATTATGTGCTAACTACGAATTCTAAGACATTTCCTAAGCTAAACAAAGTTCGTAAGTCTAGTTTCTTCCGGTGAGCTTCCGGCGAACTTCCGATGATCTCTCGACAATGTTCCAACGGACCCTTGGCAAGCTCTTGAATTTCACGACGATCTTCTTGGCGAGTTCTGACAAGCTTCTTTGGCAAGCTCTTGGACTTCTCGGTTGATTTCGACAAAACTTCCGACGAACTCTCAAACTTCCAATGAAATCGCGTTCTCGACTTCAGGACTTCATTTTGCTTTATGCATTGCTATCGTAGTTAATCATGCACATATAAAAATACACTTCGATCTAGACAATTATTACTAAGCTTGAATCATATTGTCCGGTATGTCATTGGTCCATCAACGCTTCGTTCGATTCTTCGGCGTATCGTCATCTCTTGTGGCCTATTGCCCAATCGGTCGGTTGACTCTGCAATTCTGATACCCTTGGCATAATATCCGCTCTTTTTAGCCCAATGCCCGAATCCATGGCCCGAAGCCTTCTGTCGATACATCAACCAATCCTCCGCCCTAACGTCCAATCTTCTGACATATTTTCCTCCGGCCTAACATGATTATTCATGCTTTAATTGTCTCATCACTCAAAACGCAGATCAAATCATAAACACTTATCAAATGGTTTTATCGTCAAAATCCGATATTCAACATATAGATTTTTTTAGATATTTTTTATTTATTCTCTTATCACTAGTATTAAATTATTTTAAATTTTAAATGACCCTCTCTTATCTTATTCTTTAGTAACATATAGTTGTTTATGAAAATATATATTTATTTTCATATATTTTCTAGTAACTTCATGTATATATATATATTTTTTTCATCCCGATATTCTTCCATCCTAACAACATAAATAAATAAATAAATAAATAAATAAATATATATATATATATATATTATTTTTTAATTGTTCAATACTCAAAATTATAAAACAATAGTTATACAATTATTTTATAAAATTTTTATTCTAATCTTATAAGTATCTGATTATTATATAAGACTTGTAACATTTCGTCATTTTAATCATAATGTTTTTACTCCAGGAATAATATATTCATTAATCTTTCTATCATATTAAATAATTGATATAGTATATCTAAAATCTTTACTTTAATAAAGTTTTTATTAATGCAACTCAACTATATATTTTTTTATCTATATATTAAAATTTAGTTTTATTAATTAGTTTTACTTAATCTAAAACCTTTAATTTTCGAAGATAATCTTCGTAACTCAAATTTATAATTAATTTTGCTAAGACTCTTATCAATTAATATAATATCATCAATAAATAATATATACTAGAGAATCTTGTAAATAACTTGCAAGTTATTTAAAAATATAGATTCAACATGAATGCTTAGTGTAATATTATAATTAATATAATCTTATAACTCAATTTTATAATTAAGTAATCCTTGATATAATTTTATAACTTAATTTTATAATTAATTTCACTTAACTCGCATCAATTTAAAATAATATAATCAACAAATAACATATACTATATAAGTCTATATTGTAAATGACTCATAAGTTCATCTATTATTAATATGAAAAAAAAATAAACTTAACGTGAATTTTTTATATAATCTTATAATAATAGATAACTTACTAAACATACTTTTATAGTTCTGATACTAGTAGCTACATTATCATATATATATATATATAATATTAATATATAAAAATATTTTTTTTTTCTCTTTATGTATTTTCATTAGTTATCTTAATAAATAAATATATTCTATGGTTGATATTTCAGATATAAAATTAAATTTATTTTTAAAGATATTTATTTCAAGTTTTATCATACTTTCAATGACTATTTTCTCACGTTTTATAATAGGATTTATGATTTTAATTTATTTATAATTTAAATAGTTTTGAATTTCACTCTTAAAAATTATTTCTCTATTCATTAGATATCTTTTTGAATATCATAATTTTATTAAATAAGTTAATTAATTAATTTTTTTTAGTCCTAAATCAGTTAAGATATATTTTTATAAGATCTGAAATAATTTAAAGTTGATTATTGATATTAAAAAATGACAAACAATCTCCTTCAGGCAGTTATTACATGCCACGACACATTAACACCATTATCAATTATCGGGAAGACTTGTGCATCTACATCCTCCGTGCTGTAGGGACGGCCCGCTCCATTGTGGGGCTGTTACTGGGCAGTGCCCATCAGATTCACGACGGCCCTGATCACACCGAGGCTTGTGGAGGACTGGGGAGGCAGAAGCCGGGACACGCTGCGCCCCTTCGAGGACATATTTCCTCGCACTTTGCATAAGTCGTCATCGTAGGCTGGGTTAGGTCAGAGAGGCGAGAACTGATTTCGGGACGGGGAGAGCGAGAGAGAGAGAGAGAAAGAGGGGGGAAATGGCCGCACGCCTGACGCGGCTCGTCTCGCCCCTTCGGGGCAGCTGCAGAATAGATGCCGTCCTCTCTCCTTCCCGCCCTTCTCTGCTGTTGCTCTCCTCCAGAACTTCAAGTGAGTGATTCTCTCTCTCTCTCTCTCTCTCTCTCTCTCTCTCTCTCTCCGCCTCGAGCGATTTTTGTGATATGCATCTGCTGATTTTTGTGATATATGCCTCGAGCGATTCACGTGAGTGAACCTTAAGATGTCGTAGTGTGTAATATGCATCTGGTGCTTCTCCATCCATTACGTTGGTTATTCTATTCTTTCCTCCCTTTTCGTCTTCTTACTTGCATTGTGCGAGGCCTCCTTCCTGCCCTGATGCGTGAATCTTCGTCTTCGTCTTCGTCTTGTTAATCTTGTCTTTGTCTTTGTGTATGCATTTCTTCAGTACCTGGAAGATACGGACTGTTGAAGAATTGGGGCAAATCTTGGATCCAGCCTGCTTCACCCAGTCGTTCGGTACCACTGTTTGAGTTTACGAAGCGGAGGATACCTAGCCAGGGCTTGAATTTATCTGGTAAAGTATGCAATGGTGATTGACTTGCGAATTTGACTTGTCACCGTTTTGGTCATCATTCCTTATATCTGGCTTGCGAATTAAGCCTGCCTTTAAATTCCGCTTAATTTGAGGTGATGGGGTACTACTGAATTATATATTACGTTGAACTGAGATTATTTCAGACTATAATAGCTTGTTTTTTTTTTAAACATGCTCAAGCTAAAGACAACTTCACTGAGCCATCCATCGAAAAGAAATATACAGTAGCGTTTCGAACCCTATTCATATGCCAATGCATCTAACGTGAAGGTGATCACAGTACAGACAATTCAGGACATCTAGAGCATGTATGAAGCATAGAGATGATTATAATAAATATAGAATGAACAACATAGTCAACTTTTTTCTTTATGCTTCATTTATTGTATTGTAAACTATCATGTTAGTTACTTATGAATCTTGATTCACTCTCCTGGCTTAGTCAAAATATTATGTGTTAGAATGCACATCTTTGTCCTTTATCTGGTTCACTAAATCTAATAAATATTTCACATCCAGGTTTAGTTTTATGACTGTATCTCTAGAAGTCAGACACAAAGGTCCATGGATTAACACCTTGCAGTTTGATGCTCTTCCAGGAAAGAAGTTAACTGGGTGTGTGCTTGGATTCATGATTGTCGATGGAATGATTAGTCACCATTCATGTATAGCATATGCCTTGGATGGTATGCTGACATTCAATTGATTTGATCACATAAGCTAACTTTAGTCATTCCAAGGAAAGTATTTGTTCAAGTTAGTCTACTTAAAATCAGATTCTGCAGATGAACAAGAAGACTTTGGAGTACGTGCAGGATATCTGAAAGATGAGCTGCATACCTTCTGGGTTCTCGTGAGGAAATTTCAGCTTCCTGCTGTTCTGGTTATAACATTGTTGTTGGGATGGAGGCATCCTCTTACTCTTGCCATCAATGTTGCACTTCTTCTGTTTAGCACAAGGCCTAACCCTTTTTCAGTTTATATGTTCATTGAGCAGGTCAGTTGGATGCTTCCTACCTTGTTTTCCTGTTTCTGGACATATATCATTTGATGAGCACGTCCTATTTGTTCTTTTAAACATGAACTTCAAAGAGTTATGCCATTCATTCTGATTTTGATTGGATTTTCAAACTTCCACAGCTAAAACAGTTATCTTAATGCTTTTATTTTTTATAAGATAATATACTTATACTTTGATCTTATAGGTTGGTGACAATTTGTTTAAATTATTTCAAGAAGCATTCTTATGGAGAAAAAAAAAGGAAGTATTATTATGTTATCATATTATCAGTCCACACACTAGAATGTATATACATTCTAGTTTATCTTTCTCTTTTTTTGCCCATAAATAACCCTGAAGTTGTCATTACTTGAGACAATTTCAGAGCTAGGACAGACAAGATAACATAGAAGTTGTATATAGAGGAACATCAGGATTTCTATATTTTAGATTAACTTAGATGAAATTGACCGCAACTTTAACGGATTTTGGTGAGCAACTAAAGCAGTTGAAGATAAACAGTGAAGAAATATCAGTCATCGACTAGTTTCATCAAATTGAACAGTATTCAATGTTTTGGAAGATCAATGAGCATGTTGCACCCAAGTTTAAAACTGCAGTGACCACTTTTGATAGTGTTTCTAGAATATTGATAAATCACCAAGTTCCCAAGAAATTATTTTGGACATAGCTTTAATGCTTCATGATGCAAATATTTGGCTACAGGTTGCAATACACAAGAAAACTAGTTTGGATAAGATGGATAAGTGGGGTGTGGAAGAGATAGATGACAGATGTTTATGTAATGAAAAGTTTGAGTTTCCTTGTTGAGGAATTTCTAAGAAAAATATTGGCAAGGACAAACAGAAAAAAGTAACCACTTAATAAAAAAGAAAGGAATATGCTATGGTTGTTATGGCATTAAACTCAGGAGCTAGTCGAGCTTCAAGTGATACTTCCGTAAATAGAGGGAAAGCTGTTGTCAGTTGTAACTCTGTTTCCTCTTATGAGTCTTGACTGCTGATATTGTAAACTCATTATTCACGAATATGGATGTATATATTAATTTTAAAAGCCCTTCTATCAAATTCCTTGTCTCCTCTCCAAGGCTATGGTCTTTGCCATTGTGTTTAGTTATATTGTTTCTTAAAGTCTCGCGACAAACTTCTAATATAAATATATTATCTGGTGATAATCCTCCATAGGTATTAGGTAGTTGGTAAATTGGCGGTAGCAAATCTTGTAAGCTATAAAACTTGCTTGCGCTTTTAGATTTTTCTACTCATTGAACTTCAATTTATGTTGTGTTATTTTTCCTAATGAAGCATCTTTCTTTCCAAAATAAAAAGCCCCACGTTTCTGCTAATTCTTTCCTTTCCCAGTCTTAAATGCTCAAGGATATCAGAAAGCTATTAGCCTGGTAGTCCCATAAATGTTCTACACTTGGTTTTGAATGTTTGATTAATGATATTAGAGTGCTATTTAGCCTAGTAGTCCCATAAATATAATCTATTGATTAGATTGTGATTGGCCCGTCTCAGACCAAATAATCTTGATCCCTTGGATATTCTATCAACATACCAACAAGGATGGTCAAATTTGTTAGAATCAAACAAAATCAGTTGGAATCAGTGACCTGCAGTTGTCTTCTACCTGTTGCCCATTGGCTACCTGCTGACCATTTGCTTAATGCTCGCTCATCCTCAACCTTGCTGTCACGCATGTGCATCTTTGTTGAGGATCAGAGAAAAAGAGGGTATATAGCAAGGAATGAGATTAGGTGCCGACGATGCATACTGGTTCATGGCGGAACTGGTATGTACCAGAAAAAAAGACCTTAATTAGCTTAAGTTAGCATTTAATCACAGGTAAATGGAAGAGTAAACCCTTAACCTATCGATGATTTCATAATCAAGTAAGAATAAGCATGCTGTAACTAATCCTAAATTATCCCTTAACCATATCTAAATGTAAGAAAACAACCGTAATTAGGCCTTATAGAAGATTAATGTTCCTAATCATGCAAGAATAAGCCTCTAATTAGCTGTAATACATAGTAGGATGATCTCTTAAATAATGTAAGAAGTTGAAACATGGTACAATGAGCTTAATTTCCTTAATTGCCTCTAATTAGATGACAATCAATCGCACTTAATCTATCTAGACATGCATGAATAAGTCTCTAATTAGTCATTAAACATAGTAGCTAAAGCTATTGATTCATGCAAAAAAATGAAACATGATCAATTTATGCTCTTTATGCTAGAATACCTCTAACTAGGTCTTAATTAGTCATTAATCCCTAATCAATCAATAATTACCAATAATCATTGGCTAACTACATAAAATGATGAAAAAACACAGAGAGAAGACAAGTTCCACTTGACCTCAAGATTTGAAGCCACTTTTATTCAAATCGATCTCCATTGATCGCAACTTGAAATCGAAAGAGGGAAAGAAGGTGAGTAGTGAGATTAAGAGTGAGAGAGAGAAAAATGAGAGTGAAAAAGAGAGTTACTGAAAGAGATGGGGAGAGGAGGCAGCCAAGAGGGGTGTTAAATAACCCGTAGAATTGGACCAACGGTCAAATTTGATCCTTGGCGCATAGTACCAATTGAAATTGGTATTGGTCGATACATGTTATACCGGCCTGATTTTGCTCCAAATTGGTTGGTTTGAGTTTCGGGTAGTGGCCGAGCTATATACTGGCTGCATTGGGTGAAATTGCAGTCCATACGATATAGTATACAGCTATATATTACCAACAAGTATATACTATAATCATATATTGTATATATCTAGATGTGTTGTATCTTGGGTTATATGTACATTTCTTTATTCTTATATTATTTTTTTCATATGAAATGTGCCTGTGATTTATTGCCTTTTTCTGGTATATTAATTTTATGCAGATCGCTAACATGTATGGATTATAGGAGGCTACCATGTGCTTCAGCAATGAGGTGTTTTAAGACAGTTTTTATTTTATATTTTTATATTTTTTAAAAAATATTTCAAATTTGTTTTTTATTTATATTAATTTTTTTTTTTACTGATTTTGGTTTCTTTAATCACAATTATATTACTGTTGACTGATTCCAATTTTTAATTTCAATTTTGCAATCCAAGAATTACTAAGCAGGTCAGCATAGTGACACAGGATTTAACTACGACATGAGATTACAAATTTTAGCTTGTTCATTTTTTTTTTTGTCGAGGTGACTACTTTCTCAGCAGTAAAGTTCTTTCTTTTGTATCCAACAGGAGCCTCGTTACTGTTGGTACTTACACATTGTGGAACAAAGAGCTTCTCTCTCTCTCTCTCTCTCTCTCTCTCTCTCTCTCTCTCTATATATATATATATATATATATATATGTGTGTGTGTGTGTGTGTGTGTTGTGAATTTCCCTGCTGTTATCTTGTTAATATGCATGATGATTACATCTTTATTAATAGGGAGTCCAGTTGATGATCAATGTTGCAGTTATGAAGATAACAATTTGCTGTTCTGATTCTACATAATAGATCAAATGCTCAACTTCTCTGTTGCTATTTGCTTCTGTTATTATCTGGCTAGTTCGCATCTGTCTTACAATAAGACCTTAAAATCTTGCAGTTGCATGAAAGAGATCTTAATCGAAGTATTGGATGGTACAAATCAAAGGTGAGACTTGTCCATGTTAATTATCAAGTCCCTGCACATTGCTTAATGTTTTTGGAGAAAATATGTTTGTTTAAAATCTTGCATCTTACAACTCTGTTGATTGCATCACCTTGTTATGGGCTTTCCAGACTGAGGCTTACCTTCCTACCAACTCGTTAAACATTATCCATAGTACCCGTACTAATTTTTGATTATTTTGTGGCCATGTGCCCCAGGTTTTTCACCGGAAGAACGTTAAAGTAGAAGATTACAAGTTCTTGTGCTTAGCCACGGTTGAACAAGGGGACACGAAGTTGAACCTGCTTGGAATATTAGGTAGCTGGTGGGTGGTTCATACATCGAAAATTTAGGTTATGATGTTGGCGCTCTCCATATCATGGATAAATTTTGTGTAGCTCAACCTGAAGAAGACAAAGTTTATTTTTGATGTTTTTCATTGTGAATGTCGTTCTTGTCAGGGTTGATCTGGTGGGCTTTTCCGACTTCTCTGACTCTAGTCCATGTGAGGAGACCGTCCCAATTTCGTTTTGTTTCAGTTGCGTGTTTGTCAATAGAGTGAACTTTGATGAAGGGAAAGATGAGCAGTAAATAATCTTTTCTCCAGTTTCTTGGTGGTACGGAACGCACTTCTCCGGACGTACCCGAGCCGACTCATCCCCGGTTGGACCATGGGAAAAGGGGGGAAAAAAAGAGAGGGAAAAGAGCTTTTTTTTTGTTTAAATAAAGAGTCCGGTACCACCCAACATGATTGTCGTCGTGGAGATGGAGAAGGCCGCCCCAGAGGCAGTGGAGCGCTTACGCTAGTGTGACACAACAATCTTATATTCAACTACGACAGTGGTGGAGCAGGCTCCAGCAGGCCCAAGGGGATCTTAGAAGCACCGACGAGCTAGCATTGGAGAGCTTACGCTACTGTGACCGAACAACCTTATATTCAGAGGCAGTGGTGGAGCTGATCCAGCAGATCGGAGCCAGCAGGCCCCACGGGATCATAGAAGCACCGACTAACCTCATCGATGCCTCCAACTGCCAGAACTTCGTGCCCCATGACCCCATCAGTATGGTGGCGGAGCGATTGGTGTACGTTGTTGCATTCACATGCCAGAAGCCGGTGGTGGAGGAGCGATTGGTGTACGGACTCCTTTGTTTTTATTTCTTTTTCTCCCTCTTTGTAACGACGACTTGAACTTACGTTACGAGGGACCAAAGGGACGTGGCGAGCATCGACTGGTGCATCGAGCGGAGTCACGTCCATCCGGCCACGACCCAATACATGTTGCCTCCGTTTTTTTATCCTTCCTAGCTGTCTTTTCTTTACCGATCATTAATAGGGCAAAGGGCGGCGTTCTCTTGTAAATTCTTGTTGTTTTCTTCGTGTATCGTGGTCACCGTCTGTCATCACCTCTTCGACGTCCCCTTTCCAGGTACACCCACCGATCCCCCCTCATCGCTCTCTCTCTTCTCGATGACGATGACGATGATTGATGGTAGGGATAAGAGAAAATAAGGGAAAACATCTAATTTCTTGTTCGTTCGCTGCTATGGGTAATAGTAGATGCATCATATGAAAAGATCGCCTGTTTTATTTTATTTTTACCTTCTCAGTTTGTGATCGGAAAGGGAGGAGAGGGAAGATAGGGAGTGAGGTTGTGAATTTTTGTTTAATTCGAAAAAAAAAATTTCTGCACCAGTTAGTTTTGGTTCGTGTTATGTTCATTATATAAACGGCTAATCATTCTTATTTTTCCTTCCTTTCTTTTTTTTTTTCTTCGTATTTTTCTTTCCCATAAATTCTTAGGTTTATGGACGTACAATAACTCATGTTTCGTCTCAAGACTGTCGTTGTCTTACGCCCTTGTATTTATCCATGCATTGTAATTCCCTGGCATCTTATCTCTCGCTCATCTGAAGTCAATATGCCCTTGTATGTATATATAAATTATATGTACAAGCATCATTTTCAATAGGTTTTGACTATTAAATTCTGTTGCAACTATTTGGTTACCTGATGAAGAATATCTTAGTTACATTAACGGCCAAAATCAGGATGTTCTTAATATGGACAAAGTTCTTTATCTGTATCCGGTTGATCATGAGGAGATCTTGTGCTAAAATATTGAAAAAAATAGTCTTTTATGATTGAGACTTTATTTGTCTCGATCTTAGTAACTCTATAGTACAGCGAGGCTTTTACTTAAACATCCAGCATATAAAAGGAAACACCTAGTAGGGGACACTTTTTAACCCAGAGGAAGACAAACTCAGCATATAAAAGGAAACATCAAGCATACTTTATCAAGCATACTTTTTCTGGACTTAACCCAGAGGAAGACAAACTCGGTGATCTGCAACACCTAGTAGGAGACACTTTTTAAAGGTTTCTTTAATTAGCCAGCTTGTGCTGGATGAAAATGTCTTGATAAGCATAATGGTATCAGATGTATATATGGTCTCAGGAGACAAACTTTCCACTTTTCAGGTATCAAAGGAGAAACTGTGGTTATGTGACTAACTTTTCGTTACCTTATTGGTAAACTTTATCACATTAGATGCTGTAAAAACAATGGTTTAGGTGTTTAAGGAGTTTGGCAGTTCTCTATAGTACATTTGATCAAAGAGCAGAATCTGAAACTTCAACTGAACCTTTGCCACTTTTTATCTACTTCAAAAAGCATGTGGTCAATGTTAATGTCGAAGGGAAAGGTCGATTTGTTTTGAGATCCGTATTCTATGCATCTAATTATTAATTTTACCAAATATAGTATCAGTGTACTAAATACAAATGTTCTTATATTCTAACTGAGAAATCAGTTGAAGGTCTTAACTGTTCTGACTCTTCTGGTGAAAACAGACTGCTTAATGGACAAATTGCCTGCAGTTTGAGTTGCCTTTTTATTGGTTCTATAAGTCTCTATTTCATTTCCTTAGTGAACGAAAACCTAATTTCAATTTTGTAAGTGTAAGTAGCTTCTACTACCTTCTGGAACGGCAACTAATAGTGTAGAAGCCAAATTACATGAGCATTGTTCTGTAATGCCTTCTTGTTTTTTGTTTTAGTTTCTGAATCACAAGAAACATTCTAAATCCAAATAAAAAATTATCTAAATCATCGCATTTAGAATTTTAAATGTTTGTGTTAACCGTTTTATGTTTCTATTTCTGTTTAGAATTTTTTACAGACCATTATTCTTTTGCCCAAGTCTAAACTAGCAAATCTGCTTCCTGAACTGCACCAACTGTTGGACTTTGAAAGCCATTGAAAGTGTCTAAACCTAAAATCTGAAAGTAAAAAACCATGTTTCAAAACCTTTGTTGAACCATCACCACGGTAAGGATATGCGGTTATATAAAGCAATGATTTGAAGCCCTGACGAATGTAGAATTCTGCATTTTCACGTTTTTAATCTTATATAGTCATGGAAGTAAAAGCGAACATGGATTTTTTCATCTTCATTTGGCCTATGCTGTTTTTGTAAGCTCTAAAGATATTTATGGAGCTCATTGCATTTCTGATTTCTACTGGATCTTATTTTCGAAAATACTTTTATTTCTTCTGATTGTGTCTTTCTATATCTTACTGCAGAGCAATGATAAAACTTTTCAAAATTAAGGACCAAAAGCGGGAGGATGCAGCAAATTCCAACGGAAGCGCTCCTGTAAAGAAACAAAGTGCTGGAGAATTGCGTCTTCACAAAGGTCTGTCTAAATTCAAGTGGTGTTTACAGTCATTTTGACTTCTTTTGTGGTTCTTTTCTTTCTCTAAATGTCATTGGGCACTTTCCAGTACGGACTTTGTAAACTGAACCAGTTTTTCCTTTCTCTAAATTCAAGTATTTATGCGAATTATCTATCAGTGCTCCATTCTAAAGTTGAAATCCACTATTAGGTTGTGACAAATTTCAATGTTGATGTTCTGATTCCTGGTTAGATAACAAAACCTATAGTGTTGCTACATAGAAGGTCCTTGCCATTAAAAGAGTTTGCTTCTCCATATTTATCTCAAATGGGTAGAAGTTTAACTTATATATTTACCATACTAATGTAATTGATTTTAGGGAAAGATATGTAATTGATTTTATGATTTACCTAAGGCATGTGGATCAATAAACTCAAATATATTTCTCTGACTCAGGCAAATTACCCTTAATCCTAAGAGCTTATTAAAGTCATGACCACCTAGCCCAAATGTACTTGTTTTAGGCTTCTCTCTTATTTTGACCTGGTATATACTTCGTCTTTGACTATTTACATTCACTACTGACAAAGCCGGATATCTTCTATGTTATGTTTTCAACTTAAAAATGGATTTTTTTTTGTATGGTTCAAAATCTTCAAACTGGAAGTTTTTCATGGTTCACTCTTAATGGCATCAGATGATGTTGAGTTGAATTGATGGACCTGATTTTTTTGGTTCTTCTTTATCGAATTCATTGATGTGCAAAGCTTTCATGGTTATGGTGTATGCTGATGTTAAGATTGGTCTTAAAACAAATGTGTTGGATCTAGAGCATATGTGTCTTTACACTATCTCATGTTGGAACATGTTATTGGCCATTTGTTCTGACAGATACTATAACTGCCGTTTCACCTTTGAAGGTGGCCTGAGTTGTTTATGGCATATTAGCTTCTTTTAAATAACTTGTTTTTTAAGTATATATTTCAAATTTATGACTTGGAAGTTTGGTGATAAAAAAGTCCCTGTCCTTTAAATTTTTGCTCATTTTGTGCAATTTTCCATGGAAGAACTGGTACAAGAGTTTTCATGTTCTCTTTTATGCATTCTAAAGGAACATATTCAGAGTTTTCTGCACATTGAAGAATCTGTGCCACACTCTTTGCTAGTTAATCAATAATATGGGATTTTTCTTTTGTTATCATAGATCACTTAGTCTCAAAAAGTGTGACCTGCGAAGTTAGATTATTTTTCTATTGTTATTTTTTCTATGAACTAATAATTCTCTTTTAGGACAAAAGGTCCTTCGTTAGTATATCTCCTTTGGTGGCAAAGGCTTTTTGTGAACTGGAAACACATCTTTACATGCTGAAGTCATCTTGGCTAACTTTTCAGCAGGAATTTTAAGAATTTAGTTTAAATAATATTTAATCCAACCAATGATTACTCTCAAAACCAAATCTCTCTGTAGTTGATTTCTTTCTTTCTGCATTGTGCTTAAACCATTCTTGTGTTTGGTAAAGTATTAAGGTGCTATTATGTGTTATGTGGGTACTACCATATCTCATCTCATCAGCTATTAATTAGTAAACGTAAACCTCTACATTTTTGTGCAAATTCTTTTGTTCTAGTATTGTTTAATATCTTGCAGTGGTATTAACTATATGATTTGTTTTGTTTTGCAATTGATAAAGTTTTGGGGCCCCTGATACAAGTGACCTGCTAACAAAATCAAAGCAAATTAATCTAAACAACTAATCAAATCTATCTCAATCTCTTCCATTCCAGTTCTGATCAACAACTCAAGCTAGTTGACTTCAGGCTGCATCTGTGCTACATTTCAATAGATGTAGCTACTCTGTTGTAGCAAATCTCTAGTCATTGTATTGTTTTCTCTCTCTCTCTCTCTCTCTCGTGAATTCTGCTGAGAAATAATTATAGCTTGAATTAGTTATGTAAAATTGTAAATAAATATTTGTGATGTGTTGGATGATACGTTCTTGTTATGAAATCAAATTGACTGTTCTGAAATTTATATATCAAATATATAGATATTTAGCATGATATTTTAACTTATGCATCTCTTTAATTTGAATTGTTCTGTCCCGTAGTAGGATTAGGGGCTATTACTCAGTAGTTGCTACTTCTACTTTTCAGATATTAGTGAGCTTAATCTGCCAAAAAGCGCTATCATATCATTTCCAAATGGGAAGGATGATCTGTTGAACTTTGAAATCAGCATAAGACCTGATGAAGGATACTATCAGTGAGTAATTGTCCATCAATTATCTCCTTCTCTTGGATACACTCATATAAACTGTTCAGCAGAACTTATCTAACATGAATGTTATTGCTGGCTTGACATGATATTTGTTTGTTGTTTTACAAATTAACTTATATAATTTTTTTAACTTTTAGTTTGAATACATTCATTCATTTTAAAATTCTTGTCATTTGCATAATTTCTTGTGGTTACTTATGTACTCTTATTCTTATAATTTTTACATGTCCTCTGGCAATGATGCTTAGGTTCTTCTAAATTCTCTGTATAGAACTTTCATTTCTAGTAGTTTCTTCTTTTGTTGTATGTTATCTTGTTCTTCTGGTGATTCTTTATGTGCTCTACCTAACAATGTTCTGCTTATTGTTTCTTATAGAGGTGGTACATTTCATTTTACCTTTCATGTATCTCCTTCTTATCCTCATGAACCACCAAAGGTCAAATGCAAGACCAAGGTATAACTGGCTTTGATTTTTGGCAGTATTGAATGAAAATTTGCCTTTTTGATTGCATGACATATATCTTTGTTTTTACCAGGTTTACCATCCTAATATTGACTTAGAGGGAAATGTCTGCCTTAATATCCTGCGTGAAGATTGGAAGCCTGTGCTCAACATAAACACTGTTATTTACGGCTTAATTCTTCTTTTCATGGTACTCTTTTAGCTTACTGGCTCTACCAAATTTCTCATACTGTCTAATTAATAAATAATCTGAAAGATTTCCTTGTTTATTTAATATGTGTGTTTACCTATCTTCAGTTGGTTTTTTTGTGGATGTAGCGAGGGAAAACAATCTTTTTTGTTGACCACCAATATCTTTATCTACTGCTCATAGTTGAGATTCATTCACACTTTTTGAAAGTTTAATATATTATTTAAAGTTACATTTTTTTTTTGCAATATCAAGCTTTAATTATGCTAGTAACTATTTCTGTCAAGGTTCTTATATATTGGTTGTTAAACCAGTGGCATAACTGTCATTATTTGTAATGGTTGTCCTGAGATTGATTTCTACCATGTGGATATGGGTCGATATAACGTGGGGAACACAACATTTTTCATCTACTTTGTGTAGCTAGGCATCGTAGATACACTTGGAAAATCACTTTATTTTTCAAAAGCCAAAGTTCTATAGCAAATATAGAGCTTTGGTTTATGCCTTCACCTTGGCTATGGTCCGTTATGTTTCTATTGCTACTGGATTAGGGAGCTTCCTTTTGGAACTTGGTTTATTCATCTTCTTTGACATGCTCTCTTTGTGAAATAAGTTTGGCGTAGTCATGTCTAGCTAATTTCAAACTTGCAAACTCAAAATTGTAATTATTATGACTTTTGTGGTTGTCGTCATCTAGTTCCATATGTAACAGAAGTAGACGGGGCAAAAATATAATTTTGGCATTAAGAGCTCAAATTATAATACATGCAATGTTAATCATTAAATTTAAAATTGCTGGTGTTTAGTAATGCTCTTGTGTTTCACACACAAATCTCATAAACCTAGACGTATAGTAATCTTTACATAATACTAAATCATGAATGGTTGATTGTTTGTTATTTGGCATCCAAAGTTTGGATTGTTCGTTATTTGTCCAGCTTCGAGGTGTTTTTTCCTTCTAAAAAACACTTCTCCTTTTGCCATGACAAGACGTTGATTATTTATCTTATGTCATCTGATATGACATGTCTCGCTGATATTCAGTAAAATCATATAGTTTATTTTTGGAATTTTTTATTGATTATGAAATTATTAGTCAGGACAAAAATGATAAGTGGCCTTTTAGATGTTTGTTATTTTAGTATTTTGATTTCTTACTACTTTGAATAACATTTTTCCGTATACTTCACGAAAAGAAATTGTGTCAGTGTTTGTTAGTATATAACCAAGGCTGTCTGTCTTATTTGCATGCCACAATGCGCAGCAACCCAACGATGAGGACCCATTAAACCACGATGCAGCTGCAGTTCTACGTGACAACCCTAAATTGTTTGAGACAAATGTTAGAAGGGCAATTGCTGGAGGTTATGTGGGTCAAAACTACTTTCCCAGATGCATGTGATGATGCCATGTAATTGGAGCCTGTAAAGCATGGTATGCAAATTGTTATAGTATATAATACTACCTTGGAACCATGGAAGTGGCCAGACTGATTGTTCTGTTGGCGTGAAACTCTACTCTGTTCTTGATTCTTCTGTTTACCTCATTGGTGTAAATTGGTGAATTGGGCTTTCCACTTCCATGATTGTGATTGAGAATATGCCTATGTTAGCTCATTTTCTCATTTGTGTGGTTCACTACTACAATTCCAGAAGGGCTCTGTTTTTTATGGTTTTGGTAGACTGTGCATTTGCTTAATCTTCTAAGATCGTTTTTTAGCATAGTTTGCTTGTTTTGGCTGCATCATGTGTTCCATTTTTTTCTATATATGTTGTGTTTCTTAATCGGATCTTGAGTTGCTCAAGATTTTTCTTAGGCAAAATTCTTTGCCAGCTAATTGTGTTGAAATATGAGACAACACGTTGACGAGTCAATGCAGAGCATCACTTTGGTACTTTGTTCCAAACAATCGAAGGTTGTGTTATATTTCTCTGCTTCAATCGAAGATATTTTGCTTCAATCCAAGGTTACGATGAATATGTAATTCATAGTGTCAAGGATCCTACAAATATAGTAGTAATTTTGTTAATAATAATCAAGTGTAATCCTAGGATGAGTTAATTACATATTATCTTTTATAGTTAGTTATCTTTAGTACCTCGATTTTTACATTTAAAAAAATTACATTGATATTCATATAGTTACAAAAGTAAAATATTTAAGTTTATTTATTATAATATCATTAGTTTTATCAACAAAAATAAAAAAATAAAAGATGAAAAAATAATTTTAATGTTTCAGTTAGTAGTGCGAACGATAACGCTATTGGGGGTTGCAGGTCGTAGTTGTGGATGTGAGTAATGATGAGAGTTGATGGTCGTTTTACATCTGTGTTGATGCTGATGTTGTTGCCGAGTGATCCTTTCGTCGTTCTACATCGACGCCTACGTAGTTGTCAAGTGCTTTGCATCCATGTCGATGCTGACGCAATTGTCGAGTGGCGTCACTCTGCATTTGTGTCGGCGTTTACAGAGTTGTCGAGTGATGAAAGGGTTGATTGGCATTTGTATTAATGGCCCTTGTGTCGCTCGATGACTACATTGGTGTCGATGCAGATGGTGGTGATTGTTGCGATATCTATAGCAAAGATGGTGGTCATCTCCCCATTGACTCGTTGGGCGGATCGCTTGACCTGAAGTTGGGGTCATTGGAGCTCATGCTGCTCCCCTCGCTACCGTATTAGTTCTGACATGGGCATGGAAAAGGGGAGATGGGGGGCTCGTTGGAGAAGTTCTATTCATCGTGATTATCACCGACTGAGAAGGGAAGCTTTGGAAGGATAGCAGGCAAGTGATTTTCAAGCTCCCGACGAATGTATCCAACGACGATAGAAAAATATGGGTCTCGAAATTTGACACTGAGTACATCATCATACCTATTATTGACATAGTTGTCGAGTAACCCTTTCATCGCTCTACATCTTTATCGACGCACTTGCCGAGCGACGAAAGGGCTGCTCGACATCTACGTCGATATCAGTGCAAATGCAAAATGACCCTTACCTCTCGTCGTCACTCTCTTCACCTACTGCCCCTACCGACGCCGTCATCCGCCATCACCAGTGACGTTGCTCACTACTACTAACTGAAACGTTAAAATTATTTTTTATTTTTTATTATTTATATTCCGTTGGTAAAATTACTATGATAAATGAAACTAAATGTTTTACTTTTATAATTTTAGAAATATTAATATAATTTTTTTAAAATATAAATTGTATAACATTTTGATATTGACTGGCATAGCATCTAGTCATGGCTAAATATGGTATGATAATGAATTCTAGGGTATCGATGAAATACAACGGGACCATAGAAGTGCATAGCTGCGTGAGCACAAAAAAAGAGCCTGACGGAATATTATCTAACACGACCTCCAATCTAAGAGTAGACATCATATTGCATATGGATAGGTAATCAATCGGTTGCAGTTCTCCGATAGGCCCTGGAAACCGTGAAGGTGCTTGTTTGACGGATGATGGCGTGTGAAGCTGGTGATCACTCGATGTACTCCTGATGATATAGTGACTAACTTTACCCCCAAGTTGCGGCTTTTGTGCTCCATGCAGAATCTGAGGATGCAATCATGCGGTGTCTTCTGCAACAAGTGGTGGCCTATGATGCAGGTGATATTTGCTAGGAAGTGACAATTCATGGTATGTTGGATTACGGGATGATGTCTGTGATGTCTTGGTTGCACGGGGAGATGTAATGCGAATTCAATTTATCACTTATTCATCTATTTCTTTCGAATAAGATGGACTGTCGACATGCAGATGGATGGATGGATGGTTTGACCGGCAATGCGGGGCTTAAACCACCGTGAGCAACCATAGCCACATTTATATTCGAACTGTCCCGCCTTCTTCTAATATTTTTTGCATATACAAACCTCTCTTCATTTGCACAAATAAATGCATGGCACACAAAGGTTCTCTGACTAAAAATACGAGGGAACAACTTGGCTTCCGTTTCCAAGCTCCCAAATAATTCACCAATTTACTTACAATAAACGACATTATCATGCTCACCTGGGGCCTGAAAGTTCGATCGCTTCTAACACCAATGACGAATCCTCCATGAAGTCCACATACTTGGGAGATTGTCGCTCCAGGGATCGGCATTTTGGGGTGTCCATCTTCTGCAAGGCATCCCACGATTCGACAAGGCCATCACCTTCCAACATTCTCACCACCTCTGACATCTTTGGGCGGTGAGAAGGGTGAAATTGTGTGCAAAGAAGAGCCACTTGAACCATTTCTTCAAGCTCGACCCTGTCATAGTTGTTTTTAAGGTCTTTGTCCACCATTATATTCAGTCTATTCTCCTGATGGAGTTTCTTTACCTGCAAATGCCCAAGAAAGAAGAAAAGGTTAAGCGAACTGCACTAGAATCTCTAACCGAGCAACCTAAATTGTACATTTGCTTCAGAAGATGTACAGCTGGTCCTACTGAAGGTTATAGCCTATTGACATCAATCTTGAGTTTTCCTATTCTTCATGAATCAAATTTAAAAAAAAAAAAGGTGAAACCACATTCTTATAAAGGAGACAAAATTATGGTAATTTGTCGAAACAAAATTCTAAACCGAACTAGGACAAGCACAGGAAATAGAAAAGATGGTCTGGTGCACAAAGCTCTCACTAATATTAGATCTGTAGAGGATCAAAATATTGTTCCGAGTAAACTATGTTCAATGCAACTCCTCCAATTTCTGAGGAGCACATAGCATTTAGTTTATCTCAGTCAACACACAATAGTATCTTATACATGTGAACTTTTGCAGTGTACAGCAAGCCAAAGGTCTCACATGACACTCTTATGTCTTGGAGTATCGAGAAGATTTGTGAATCAGATAACATAGGACAGAACTATATTGTGGATTATGTCACTCAGCATTACCATTTAAGACCATTCATTCAGGTCCCACTTGGACCTTTGGCTCATTCTCAAACGGCTAGTCGGCATAAATTTGCCCAAACACAAACAATCGGTTCTTCCTTTCAGTCATTTTGATTTAGATTGGGCCTTAAATTGAGACACCAAACAAAAAGGGTAAGAAGTTTTTTGCATTTTTGTCATGAGCTACTCTAGCTACATTCACACGCGTCAATTGAGATTCTCTTTTTCCTTTTTTTTTAAAAGTCAAAATTAGACAATTGCATATTGACATACTAGAATCGACTTGTAGCAGACAGGTAACTTACCCAGTCAAGCATTACACCCTTCTGGTTTGCAAGTCTTCCAAAATCCAATGCTTTCTGACCAGTAATCAACTCGAGTAATAGTATACCAAATCCAAAGACATCAGTCTTTTCTGATGACTGGCCAGTCGAAAGATACTCTGGCGCAATATGCCCCACGGTTCCACGAACAGCTGTTGTGACATGTGACTCCTGATGATCCAAAAGTTTTGCCAACCCGAAATCTCCAACCACTGCTTCAAAATCATCATCAAGAAGAATATTGGCAGCTTTTACATCGCGATGTATGATTTTTGGATCACACTGCTCATGCAGATAAAATAATCCCCGGGCCGTCCCCAAAGCTATTTTTTTTCGTCTTGACCAGTCTAAAACTGGCCTACCATGAATATGTTCTGTCAGAAATTAATAACAATGAGAAGGCAGATATTCAAACAGTTTGCTAAATGTTCTAATTTATGTAACCAGCAGTCATACTACAAAATGGACTTTCTACATCTTATCACTAGGTTTAAGTTATCATGGGATGAACTTTTCTGCAGTTAGATCAGAGGTGCGTGTGAACAGAAGGGCAAAATCCCTAGGAAGAAAGGCAGCAAGAGAAATAGTCTAGAAGGTCTTGGAAGTTGGAACAACATGAAAAGGCACCATTTAACTGTAAAAAGAAATTCACAGGAATCAAAGCCATATATTATATCATACCATAATTAGATGGGGCATTAATCTATAAGAAACATTTATATTTTCAATTGACCTTTTTGGTAGCATTAAGATGCAACCCATGTTGGCAATTTCCAGTATCTTCTCATAAAGGATGCAGATATTATTTTAAATAAATGTCATTATCATGACAGAACTCATAAGAGAACACTGATAAGATTGGTGTGTAATGTTAGGTTACCTCAGTCACCAAGGAAGACCACTGAAAAAGAATGTTAGATGTTCAAAATTTCTTGTGTTTTCGGGATATTGATTATCAATATATGAATGGTCGGTAGTTGCTACTGGATAAGAATGAATCTGATAAGTATCCTACAACTTCATAATTTTCTTTAGTTCTTGCAAATCATGTAGGACACTCACCTCTTAATTGAGAAGCTACACTACCATTGGCCATGTAAGGATAGACCAGGAGCCTCTCATTCTCTGTCGTGCAGTATCCACAAAGCCTAAGTAGATGACGATGAACTGCCAAGCTTATCATTTCAACCTCAGTTTGGAATTGAATGCCTCTAATGGTGTTATAGTCTCTTAAACGTTTAACAGCTACTATGGAGCCATCACACAAGCAACCTTTGTAAACAATACCATACCCTCCTTTTCCAAGAATATTTTTGGAGTTGAAGTTGTTGGTGGCAATTCGAAGCTCCTTAAATGAATACCACTTCAAGTGCCCCCAGCACACTTCTGAATCACATTGATCTGCAAAAGAAAATTTGTCTTAAGAGTGTACATGAACATACAAAACCAACTTACCAACTGTGGCTGTATAGCTATTAAAAGCCACAAATTCACACAAGAAGTTTTCAAATAACATCCTGAATGACAAATTAGAAAGCCAGCCAAGATATGCTGAGAGTCCTGAGAAATGAATCATTGGAATGTTTACATAAGATTAGTTCCTCATCTTCTGATCTAAAAAAAAATATTTTTCTGAATATTTAATGAATTGCTCAAATTTTACCCTGTACAAGCAATCTGAGTGTTGATAAATCAATCCAGCTACATGGATAATCAAGATAGGGAACCCGGTGATACTCTCATTTAGTCTGACGTTAGAAGGTAACAAAATCTGTGTTGGTATGTAGGACTAAATGGGTTTGCTATCATTAACTTGGGCATAGACATTTTGAACCACTTGGTCTCTGGCCTATCAATGATTTTTCGATCAGGTTGGATTGTGACAATTAGTATCACAGTAGACCTAGTACTAAGAATGGTGAGCAGGTCTAAGTAGAAAGTCTTCTCATAGATGAGGCTAGAGGCAAATTACCCTTTCCATGGATGTGGTCGGAGACATGGTTACTGCAGACAATCACTCACAACAGACAATTCATTATGCTTGATAATTGAAATATCTGATTGTTCAAGATGTGTCTAAGGTACAGAAATGACTTGTAAGTTGACTAGATGAAGTTTTCCAAGCATAGCATGAACTAGTTACCAATGTCCAGGATGGTTCATCAATGTGCCAAAAGCAGCATAATTATATGACAAGAATCTGGTCTCAGTGTCAAAGTCAAAGAGATAGATAAATATACAGTATCTTAATCAGCACAGCAAATGTTTGATATGGTACATGAAATGCTAAAATTTGTCAGTCATCCATTCCTTAAAATGGTAGAATAATGGAAGATGGATGCAAAAAATATATAAGTAACTTAAAAGAATACTAACTCCTTACCATTTACATCAAAAAATATATGCTGCTTGAGTCTATGCTGCCACCAAAGAAGCAAGCCAATGACAGTAACTAGCAAACTGACAGAACCAACACTGGCACCAACTATGACAGCAGCACACCGGTTCTTTGATCCTCCAAGCTGTGATTGAGCTGAGAAATCGAAGATGCCTACTAATTAGAGCAGTCATTGGAACTTGAAAGATTACCTAAGTGTTTTCAGTATTCTCGTCATACATGAGACTAGAAACTCTCCAGCATGAGGAACCTCAGAATTAAAGCTTACCCTTTAGATCATCTGGCGGATATGAAAGTGGATCGAGTGATACAGAAGAACACTTACTCTTTGAGACAGATCTACACATTTGAGGGTTTCCAATAATGCTGGTTGAAAACTCGAAAAGGAACTATATGTAAGAGTTCATTGCTTAAATGTTGGCTAATCCACTAAGCGCAACAAAGTAGAGAGAAAAGACAAAAAAAATTGACAGCTTACTTAAAAGTTCTTGCAGATATTTTTGGTAAGGAACCACTCAGATTGTTATAAGAAAGATCCCTGTAAGTATTATTAACCATTAAAATTGCATTATAAATTTCAAGGGGCATGTATAACAGTGAATACTCAGGGTCTACATTTTGAATTGAATTGAGTTACAGGTGAGAAGACATACACAAGAGTGAGGCCTATAATGTTGGACAATGTATCGGGGCAAGGTCCAGATAGACTGTTGTTGTTTAGTCGCCTGTGAAGAAAAAAAAAAAAAAAACAAAGATCATAAGCCTCTAGATCCAAAATATTGATGGAGTGACGTAAATTTTATTTTTTAAGAACCACAAACTATGAATATTGTATAAATCATACAGATAATTCAGGTTCTTGAGGTCCCCAAGTGAACTAGGAATAGTGCCTCTGAACTGATTGTTGGATAAGTCCAGCATTTGGAGTTTCTCCAGTTTGCCAATCTCAGCAGGAATAGGTCCAGATATAGCATTATTTTGAAGCAGCCTACAGGAATAAGTACCAGATTTTGTGTTCATTAAATATTTCATAAAAATAACAACATCCATATAAAAGTAGCCAGCTAATTGAAGGAACGAATCCTTCATGGTAAAAATGTACAAGCAGACCTGTAATATCATTTGTTAACTATCTGTGTTGATATAATTTAACTTTGATAATACAGCTTAAACTTCAATAACCAATACAAATAGTGTTTGGCCACTTACATAGACTGAAGATTTGTAAGATTTCCTATCCCAGGTGATAACATGCCAGACAAGCATTGGCTGGGTAGTCCCCTGTCAGAAGAATGTAGCAAACAACAAGAAACAACGATGGTATATGACTAAGTGATGCAACAACAAGAAAAGCAGTTTGGTGCTGCAAAATGTGGCACTTAGTCTTACAGGGCAGAAACGTATCCATCTGCAGAGCAGGTAACCATCCTCCAACTACATGGATCTACTGAGTTGATATCCCAATTTTCCAAAACATTGTAAGGGTCATGTAGTTCCATTTTTATAGCCATCAATGCAACCACTGAATTGGCAGATGACAAAATCAAACGTCAGAGAAACGGAAAGAAAACTATAACTAGATAGAACATGCGCCTTAGTAGTGATCAATCGCATTTTATATCTACAGTTACTTTATAATGCTGCTGTATAGAAGTGATTGAACACCAGTGGCACAACGAAGAGGTAGGGAGGGAAGATCAGGATATTATCTCTGTCAATGAGAGTTTGTTGCACAAAATCACAGATCCGGGGAGATTCAGATGCCACAATAATAGAATTTGAGAACACGAAGGAAAGAAAACGGGATGTGTAAACACTCAGGGCGACAAGAGGAAAAGGCAGGTTCCGAGTAACATCCCATCTTCCAAAGCTTGCAACAGATTTGAACATGTAAGAGCAGAGGATCCTTGGTAAGGGCTGAAGCTGACACCGTGATAGGAGCACAATAATGGTTAAGCGTACCAGCTATTGTCGTTGTTTAAGTTCGAGATCAAACAGAGAAGAAACGAGGGAACTAACGGGAGTGTTACTGACCTTCATAATTTATACCAGAAGGTGAGAGTGTTGCGGAAGACGAACAGAGGAAGTCCATCGGCACCAAGCAAAGCGTCCAAAAGAGAAGAGCTTTCCTCCCCATGCTCCTTCCCCACTCCAAATTCTGCCCTTCCTCTCGTGTCCTTCTCGGTCACGACCCTTTTGCCGCAGCCAACATGTTTGCACTAATCCCCCACCCAATGACCATCCCAGGCAAACAAATCATAGCACAAGTTCAGCTTCCTAATTCCAGCTTATTACCAAATCCAAAGCCCGCGAGACCCACAAATGCAAACAGCGAGCTATCGGATGAAATCTTTAGCGCGGTTCCGAGACCAGTGTCCAAGGCCAACAAGAAGAAACATCCTCCTGCCCAAATCCTTGAAGAAACCACCTTTTTTTTCTGCCAATCCTCAAAAGGAGCCACCTTTCCCCTAAAACTTGCCCTCTCGGGTTAATGCGAATCAACAAAATCCAAACAGGAACCCTGATGGAACCCAAAACATCAGAAGCGAACTCCAACTTCAGCAAAGATCACGGATATTTTAATCCGTCTTCGTGTTTTTTTCCCTTTTCTTGAAACTTCACCCGGTTAACCCCAGAAAAGAAAAAGAGAAGAGAGGAGAAAATAACAAGTCGTAAGAAATCGTGCAGCAAGGCAGAGTTCTCTTCTTCTCTGGCTCGTTGTATTTCCGCAGACCTCGAGGGGCCACTTTAGCGCTCTATGGCCTCAGGATTGGAGTTGACAACACGAGCGCGGGCAGGCACGGAAAGCCACAGATGTCGCTGCCATATTCAACGAGGCTTTCCTTCTTTTCGTCGCGGAAGAGGAGAGGTATATAAGAAAAGCGAGGTCACGCTGTTATGATTGTTGTTATTGTTGGAGCTGTTGCTATAGCAGCAGAGAAGCAGCAGTGGTGGTGGCCGCCAAGCGACAGAAGCAGCAACAGCAAGGGCAAGGGCAAGGGCACGGATGGATTCCTTGGCCTCTGGGAGTCCCATCTCGTCCTCCTCGGCGACCCCTCACAAAAGGGCAAAAGCCACACTGCAAGCAGACAAGCAAAGGGCCAACGCAAACTGCCAAAGCCAACACGGGCGCAGATGTACTGCGAAAACATCCACGGTGTGGGGGTGCGTGAAAGAACAGAGATGCTCTTTATAATTACTGTCACCGTCTCTTTCTGTCGTGTATAAATAAAATACACGGCATCGTCGCGCAACAACGAATTTTAGTGTTATTAAGGTGGAATTTAGTTATATAACATATTAGTAATCTTAGTTATTGTCAGAGCCCTCTCTGGAAATTCGACCTGTGATCTTTTCAAATAAAAATATATATTAGATGATTCAGAATATATATATATATATATATATATATACACGTGATAAATAAAAATTATTACTTTGAACGATGAGCATATCCACGATTTTACATTTTGGTGGTTTTACATTTTGGTGGGCTCATCGTATGATTTTATCCTTTCGAAGCTCATGAGTTATTAAAGATAAAGATGATCCAACAAACTTACGAGTCATTGGTTCTCCTACTCCTTAACTAATGTGAGACTAAATATCGAACTCTTAATTAACATATCAAGATGAATAAATATTAATGGTAGAGATGAGTCGATATCACTATAGGATGATTGTGTCAATCTTCTTTACCATTCATCCTTTATTATATTTCAGTGTAAAGGATTAAAACATGATGACTTACTTGTTTGGTCACATCATTATTGGGAGACGGTTTTATAGATGAAATTGATTGTGTTATCATCGAGCAATTGCTTTATAGTTATTATCATGGACGGATGCTTTATGAACGAATTTGCTGTAGAACGTTTGTGCAAGAGATTTAGTTGAACCGCTAAAATGTTAAAAATATCACATTTTCTCAAATGTTACTTGTTGAAAGAAGGGAGGGGTCTTAGATACTCGAGAAAATTAAAAAGGAGGGAAAATTTTGATATGAAAGATTTATTGAAAGAATGAATATGAATGCTTGATGTGTCTATAAAATTTACAGCATATCCAAAAGCAAAATTCACAACAGTATAAGGAGCCAATCTTCATCTATTTTCTCGAGCCCTGATAATGTCAGTGTCATTTCCGTGTGGTCATAACCCAAAGTGTCTCCCACTCAGATGAAGCTCCTCCCGACGGTAGTTTCCGGTTTAGCTGCTTTCAATTGGCCACGATCTTTACGGAAGAACTACTTCTTGTACTCTCATCGGCCGCTAGTTGTTTAGTAGGCAGCTACTTAGTTGGAGAATAGGACAGAGGAAACCATCTGGAGAGTAGAATGTGCTTCATCTTTATAATTAAAGGAAATGCAGCATAGCAAGGGATATGCATCACCGCCACCACGAAATACCTGCAGTTTCATGAAAGGGATTAAGTATCAAGTTCAAATTATGGTAAGAAAAGTTCTCATCTTCCACGTTTGGCAAAGTTTATAACATCAAGAGAGAGAATCAAGGTCTACACAGCCAGTAAATCAAACCAAGGCCCATTTCCTAATTTGCTTTGCACCAACCAATTCAATGTGGTGACCATCCTAAAAGATAAAATATTGCTGAACTTGGTTGGATTTATTTCAACATAGCAAATTGGCTCGTTGTCAAATTAACAATGTCGGATGTTTAGGAAATTAATCGAGAGGCTCGACGGAGTGCTAATTTCAAGAAACTCCAACAAAGCATGTCAAAAATGCAACTTTGTGAAGACAGTTAACAAAAGTCAGTTGGACTCCTTTGAAGACAAAAGAAAGCAGCAGTTCAATTGAAAAACTATAAAGAAAAATATATCCAATTGGATCAGCAGAACTCCTCTAATCATGGTGTTAGACAAAAAGAATCAAATTTTATCTGAATAAAACAACTTACCATATAGGTGCATAAGTGGAGGACAGGTCAAGAAATGGGTATGGCCACCTGTAGGAGGAAGAAAAAAAAGAACAAGCGATTAAATTTTAGTAACAGATCAAGTGATGAAACCTTTTTTTTTTCTCAAAAATAATTTCCTGTGGTATAAACTACAAAGAAATCAAATAATTTTTACCAGATATCCACACATGCATGGATCACCCACTGGAATATGACATAGATTGCGGTCCAAAGTAGAAAGTATGCAATCCGGAACCAGGGGAAACTCTAGTAAAATTACATGAGAGAGTGTCAATAATGGACATACTATGTTGTAAAATTTTTCCAATTAAATCACAAATGGAAAAGGAAAAACCTACCAAGCTATTCAGGGCAATGTCACCAAGAAGGAAAACTGCATTGAGCGAGTGCATACAAATCAGTACCTGCAATACAAAAGCAAATGTCCGTTGTAAATGACGGAACTATATTTGATGTCCAATGTATCTTATTTTTCCTTAGAGAAATGCTATAGCCTTGTTCAAACCAAATCTGATCAAGCACAAAAGGGTGATTCTCTTAAGAGTTTGCACAAGAGTCCTATAACAGGCATGCAATGACTCGATGACATTATCACTTAGTCCTTGTTGATGTCTAATTGAGAATCAAGAGCGTAGGCAAATTATATTACGGTTGACCCACTAAAATAAGGCTCCACCCTGTTGCAAGTACCATAAGAAGAAGCAGTTCCATCAGGGAATTAATAAGTCTACCATGCTTGCATGTCCTTGATGTGCCAGAAGATAAATCATAATATTTCTCGGTTGAAGTTCACCATCATTGTTGGCCTTCTAGTCTCAATAAAAATTAAGTTAATTTCTTGGAACAGGCATACTTACGAAATTCAGATTATAATCTCTGATGGCCAGAAATGGAAATATGATGAGCCAAAAGACACAATCAGTGAGCATTACGGCACCTGCACTTGTCTGGCAACATTAGGAGGCATATCAGTTCACCTGAATACAAAAGTATATGAAAGAAAAGGCTTTTGACACAAAAGCTAGTAGATAAATATGCCAACAAATATCATAATTCTATGCAGAGTGTCTCGTCTTCTCATTAGCTGAACTTATGTTAACCAGTGGTCAAAAGAAGGTTGAACTGACAAAAGAGAAGAACTAGCTACATTGACTTAAATTCTAGATGGCTGCAGGAAGGTCTACCATGCTGTTCAGTGCCAAAATTCACAACGCTGGAGAAAACCACCAGTGGTCAAAAGAAGGTTGAACTGACTAAGAGAAGAACTAGCTACATTGACTTAAATTCTAGATGGTTGCAGGAAGGTCTACCATGCTGTTCAGTGCCAAAATTCATAACAATGGAGAAAACCTCCAGTGGTCAAAAGAGTCTAAAAGAATGTTAACTGGCAAAGCAAACCACAGGACTACATCTTCATCTTTTAATGACAAAGCACTAATAAGCCAAGGACCAAATCAATACAAACCATAGATTTAATGACATGCTAGTAAAAATTATCCACAAAATTAATGACAAAATTGTATATTTAGGACCAGAAGATAGTTGCCACAAGTAAAAAAGAAAAAAATGTAGATGAATTAAAACCAACATTCCCATTAGAATCTTCATGTACTTTTTCCTGGACAATTGATGTTGGCTTAATTCTTGGAACAAATACATTGTTCCTAAATACCTTCAAACTTAATGTCTCAGTACTATCCATCAGAAACATGAACTGCTGAAATTCGAAAGCAAAATGCTGTAAGACTATGCAGCTCAGAGGAGGTGCTGCAATACCTCTTTCAATTGCCCCAAGTAGATCCTCACCTATCAATCATAAAGAAGAATTACCTTGTCATGCTGTGGAATTCAGCTACATGACGTGATCGAGTCTTGGTCATATCTATAGCATCTTAGTGCATCTATCATATCTCAACTTCTAAATTCTTTGTACCTTTTCCTATCTTAATTTTCAAATTATTTGTGTTTTTCCTTTTTTTAATTTTTTTTTCCTATGTCCCATTCCCTGTTAAAATAGGCATCATCAATCATTACCATGATAATACCAAGAACAAGATTCTCAGATCATCAGAAATTTAGCCATCTCCAACAAATTTACCCTTGCATAACTTGACATACTCGACAGTCCGATACACCTCGGTAAAATTACTTGCCTTTACTCAAGAAACCTCAATATAACCACAAACTCTAAAATCCTAATAAAGGCATCCTAGGAAGTTATTTATACACCTGGCACGTTTCAATAAATATTCAAAAGCAAGACAAACAAAAAGTAATATATGCAAAAACTGATTGAGCTTATGGTATTACAATTATACAGACAGATTTATGTTGGCCATGATTCATTTTTAATAACAATCAACTAACGATTTACCAAAAATTACAAAGTCAGTGACTACACCATGCTCAATCTGAGCAATTACATGAGTTAAACATGCAATATGACTACTTAATTAAATAAAAGAAAAGATAATACCTGAAAGATTACTTGAAACAAATTACCCCAAAAGCCAGCTGCACGCACACCAGACTGCTGAATAATTCCATTCGCACCATTCACAGGAGCTGCATATGTTCCATGCTCTGCATCTGACCTTGTGACGGCAACTTTATCCCCAGTAACTTTACGAAGATACTTATTGCACCCATAGACAGACAGCACTGAGCCAAGCTAGAAGTGTAGTTTCATGTGTGAGCCATGCATATTCATGCTAGCCAAAATATTATTTATGAGCACTTGGAATGGTTTAGGTGAAAGAAAAGTTATCCATGCTAACCAAAATATTATTCACACAAGGAAAACAAAAGGGAGCATCAATCAACATGGAAACAGAGAAAAGAAAAAATACAAGAAATTTAGCCTTGCAATCTTCAAAGTTTAAGGACATACCAAAAAATAAATGGTGACCAAAATGAATGTCCACCTGGCCAACATGAAAAAAGATTATAAGATCTTCAAAAACAGAGAAGATACTGAATTATGAATAGAGCAAGATGTAATGCCATTAGCAATCATACAATATGCTAAATATAATTAATTTACAGATAATAAGATGCAGAAAGAAAAACCAAGCTACATGAATTGATAGGAGCAGCCAAGGTCACAACATATTTTACAAGACAAAAGCAGGTTAAAAATTTGCATTCATGAGCTGAAGAAGCCATCCTGTAACTGATGCTACAACCAGAGGATCTACGCCCTACACAAAACATGCAAAAGTGCACAGTGGAACTATTATTGAGCTAAGAAAAGTCTAAAATTGCTCATGTGAAGGACATCGTGCTCCGCCAGTCCATCACCATACAAGTAATATGTGGTTGGTCAAGTAGAGGACCTTCTACTCAAGGAGGATTACCTAATAGTCTACAACAACTTTGGAAAGATAAGGATCAACTTTGGGAATGAAATATAATATATACAAAAGAAAAAAAAAAGCAGTAGAATTCCTACATAATGCAAAACGAGTGAGGGGACAAAAAAGAACACAATGACCAGGTTTAAATAATACAATCAATATGTTATGCTTGGAAAATATTTAGACATGGACAAGCAAAACGTGATTTAGAAATAATTAATCCAGCATTTGGAAAGAATTATGTCTTCTACTGAAAAGCAAAATCGGCTTACTGGGTATAGTAATAAAAGATGCCCCCTCCGTCCACAGCGACATTGATGATAAGAAATGCCAGAAGTATGGCGAAGGCTATAAGTCGAAAAACCAGCAACCAAGCAGGATGGACCTCTGTGAGACAAGGTCTCCATAGCTCATCCTCGTACAAAGGATAGTGGCTCTCTGGCGAGGATCCTTCTGTCTCTGTGTTCGAACCTTCAAACTTCCATATCAAAATGGATGCAATGATCATGGAAGATAACACCCAAATAGCACATAGCAAAACTCTCCAATTCAACCAATAGTATGCGTCCGTAGAATCAGCCGTCAAAACCGGCTGCCAGGAATCTGATGAAGGCACTGTTGAGAAATGCATGGGGCAATTTTTTCCCTCTGCTATAATCAATGACGCTACTGTTTCCGCTGCTTCTTTCGTCCTCCCGACTCGATGTCGCTTGTTCTAAAACACTCAACGCATGCGGAGTTGTAAATTACTCAGGGATGGAACATGGCCAAATTGTTTGTTGACAGCTTCTAGGGTTCCCCGTAATTCTAAAACGAATAAAAGGCGATTAACGAGCAGGACTCGTAAGCAGAGATCACCATCAACACGAAATAAGAGAGCAAAGGGGCAAAGAGTTCCAGCATAACTCAAAAGTCTGCATTTTTTTCACAAGGCGTAACACAAGAACAAAATGGGAAAGAGAACCTCACAAGAACCAGTGAAAGTGAAATCAAAATCAACCGGTTGTGACTCGTCTGCAATGGACCTGCCAATTCATAGGTCGTCGATAACAGAGAGAGAAAGGACGACAAGGAAGGAGGGGAAAATAGAGAAAACCAGCAACAAATGATCAGACGAACATTCAGCAAGAACCGAAACGATCAAGAAACAACTAGAAATCAGAGAAGACTCACCAGCAGAACCCAAATGCGCGAAACCTATGAGACGTCTGTAAAAATGCACTTAGCGTCCAACACAGCGGGCGAACATTAGCAAGCGAAAGGAGACAAGACCCACGCAATTTGGCAACTGATCAAGGGATGACGACGGAGGAAAGATGCTTAACTTTGGGCTGGTTTTTTCCATCACAAAGAGGTAAAAACGCGCAATTATTAATTTATTGTGATTTGCAAGGAATAAAGAGGAGATGATATGAGGAAAGGAAAGGAAAGCAAAGGAAAAGCGGAGTGGATACTCGCAGTCGAAAAGCAGAGGGTTAATGAGATGCTTCGCTCCTTTGGAGGGAAAACACCGACTCGATGCCGACTTCGGATCAGTCATTCTGCTTTATTTATTTATTTATTTATTTTTCTTAATTACTTTTAAAACAAGCTTCGATTCGCACCCAACGAGAAGCACTTTAGTTGGATCACAGCTCCATAAACAAACAGAGGCTCAACTTTCGTGTCGTGTTTGGTACCTATCTTTGCAGACTCCCGTCGCTTTCGAATCTCTTCCTTCTCCCAGTTACCAAGGAAGAGCAGGAGGCGACGCCTGACCGTGTCCCGCACCCCTACCGCATAGATCGACCGTCTGGGAACGCGATGCGCACGACAAAGCAATCAGCATGTTTGCAGGGTAGCCTAGCATCAAAAAATGTGCGCCAAAGAATCGATTGCGTGCGGATGCTGTTGTCCCTGCGTCGGGGAAAGCGGGAGGGCCCCGAAGACGACGACGGTTGGAGTCTCCAAGGCATCTTGCTGGGTAAGCCAACGGGTCAGAGTCCAACAGGTCGGGTCGGGATACCAAAGACCGACATAAATTTATCCGTATCCAACCCGACCGCAACAGGTTGCGTAGATTCATAGCTCTTTCAGTGACAGGATCCGGTAAGTTCGTTAACTTCGAGTATAAGAATTTAGTCTCTTAACTCAAATCTTGGAGGAAAAAACTTACATCACCAATGTTTATGTTTGTCCGTATAATAATCTATTATAAACAAGTACAAGGACAATGGGGAAGGAACAAATGGGGAATTACATCTTGGGTACCATTTTCATCCTAGCTCGGATGGCGTCCTAATATCACCAATCCAAGTTAATCATTATACATCATTGACTAATCTTCTGGCACGTTTTCTTTGGCCAACCCCAGAAGCGACGCCATTTTCTTTTGCTTTCAGGAGAGCCCACCTGCACAGCGTCATTGTTGTGCTTCGTCTTGAAGCGGCTCACCAGCGTCATCCTCAGTACAAGCAGGGGGTGAACCCACCTTACCGATGCCTCTTGCGCTTAATCGTCCAAGTGGAAGCCACCTGCTAGATTAAATATCAGTAATGTCGAGCGCATAACGTGGAAGTGTCGTAAATGCATCGAAGAACCGGAGCTCGATTTACCTGAAAACAAAATGCCATTGTTGGAGACCTCGCGTGATTTCTGCCGGTATTGAGGTTGACAAATGTTGAATGATCAGTACACGTTCCAACCAAGATTTGTGGTGGCTACAATGCAAGCACCAAAATTGTCCTCGTGCGTGCCGAAATATCTTACATCAACCCTCCTCAGCACCCGCTGTGGAGATTAAGAAGACAGACCATCCAGAAAAGAGGATCTCATGGTCGATCTTCCGATGATAGGATCATTGACAATCTCATCCCGACCGGAGTCTTATTTGGATAAGAATAGACGTTGCAATCAAAGAGGAATTCAAAACTGGAGTCCTTCAATCCGACGAACTTATCACTCTCCCCCAAGTGTTGCTTCGTAGATAAGGAACGCTCGAGCCTAGTCCCAAAATAGAGACAACGAGAGTGAACAGACAGCAGGTTGCTGTCCGATTGCACCAATCGAAGTTCAACTAAAACTTGGAAAACGGACATACGTTCGACCAAACGAACACGACTGACCAAATATTCTCTCAGTTCTGCCCTTAGCATCAGTAATGGAAAGAATGCTATGAACTATAGTGATTCGCGTTCCATAGGCAAAAGATGATTTGCCCTTGTCTTCCATCTCCCATAACAAATAGGGATCAGTGTAGATGTACTTAAAACTGTACTGCAGAAACAAACAGCACCAGCAGACATACGTAAGGGCTGCAGAAACATTAACTGCACTTTATAAGCAAATAACATCATCCTACAAACAGCAACATCAGACACACATAAGGGCTAAAGATCATTGATTAAGCCTTGAAGTTATCCAACAGTGACGATTCATGGATGCAAGTTCACAAAAGAAGGACAAGTTGAAATATCGGTCACTGGTCCCAATTTTAACATACACACAAACTTTACAATGGTATGGGAACATTCACCACAGAAAATGGTGTCATATATCGACGCATGGTTCACTACGGTAGACAAGCATCAGAACAAGCGCCATTGACCCCAATTTTAACGCACACCCAATAGCCTTGAATGGCGTGGGAACATTCAGTATACTTCAAAACAGCCTCCTACTTCGGCTTCGCGTCTGGTTCTGAACATTGCTACTGCTTTGGCCATGGCTATCGCCCCAATGTTCATGTCTCTCATTGCAGCTTGGGTCGACACTTCGACTACGGTTTCTGCAGGGAATGCTGCCTCCTGTTCCTTGATTGGGAATGCGTGCTTTAAAGCTGATGTAATCATTGCCATTGCAATCATCTCGATAACCACTTTGAGACCTGCAAAATACAATGACAGATATATTTACAAATGTAAGTCAACTTTAACGGAGAAATCTTCAAGCTTTCTAATTGTACTGATAAGGCAATTTATACCACGGAGTTCTTTCTATTAATGATAATAAAGTTATTCATTTTATTCCACTATCAGCTGCAGCACTGTAACCGGAACTCCGCCACCAAGATTTTTCACCGTATCCACCACGAGATGTCATATCCTGCAATTCCAAAGGAATATGCTGGCTAGACCCCTTCAGAATTTTCACAACTTAAAAGGGTCCCCGTCACAGAAAAATGTATAAGATACTCCTGTAGCGCCTGCCCTTCCTGTTCGCCCAATCCTGTGAACATAAATCTCCGACATAGTAGGAGGCATTACAATACTCACATCTTAATTTTTGTTTTCTTTTTACCGAATCACATGTTTTCGAATAATAGTCGAATAAATAACTTAGAAGAATCATTAACTCTATCAGGTAGAAAAAAGTTTTGCTCTCCATAAAAATAAATATATGATAAAAAAAATTAATCACCCCACTGATGTATATTAAATATTCGAAAGAGTATTCTCCCAAAAACGGATAAGGAGACTTTATCCAACTGAATGATCAAATTAAAACTTAATTAAATCGATCTCTAATACTTAATTAGTTTGGAATCATCATAGATTACTATGATTTAGATTATATTTGATTCAATTTAAGTTAAACTGAATTGAATAAATCTAACTAATTCGAAATCACTTTAAATCGATATAGATTAATCAAAGTCTAGTTTAAACTAATCAATATTTGGCCTCAAATCCAATGATTACATAATTGAGCTAGGTTGGACCGGCCCATATACTGGTTATATGTACTACATATGACTTTGCATGCATCGCATCAGGTTGGTTTAACTCATAGTCCATGAACTAATCATGTGTATCGCACGTGACAGTCCATATTAGGTCGGCTCAATTAGCCTATGAGCTAAGGCCTAGCCTACGGGTTAGGCTCGATATATTAATTGGGTCTAGTTAGTGGATTGTGGCCTAACCTATGAGTTGGGCTTAGACGGGCTATTTCAATCCAATTCTTATACAATTTCATCAATATTAAATCATGACAATGTATATTCACTAACAATAATATATTAAAAAATATATAATAATAGATTAAATAAGATGAAAAGATAAACTTCAATACAAGAAAATAGCATTCTTAATTTAATAATAATTAAAAATTATATATTCAATATATATGACATGAATAATTTCAACCTAATATAATCAAACAATAAAATTCTAAACCTTAAAAGGATCAAAAATATAAAAAAAACTCAGATAATATATTTTAATCTAACAATAATATTTAAAGGACCAAAAAATATTTTTGAACTTCATACAATATAGTTTATCCTAAAAAAATAAAATCTCTCCCATTAAATAGAAGGAGATGAGCCCTTCCTTCAAGGATTTTTTTTTAATTATCGTATTTTATTTATTATTAATTTTTATTTAATATATTAACATATATGACTTCATTCTATTTGAAATACTTAATAGTTATTTTCTATATCATAATAATAAATAAACAAATAAAAATTAATATTTTTAAATTACTATACCAAGCAAGAAAATAAAATTTGATTTCTAAATTAGGACTGCAAGGTATCATCTCAAATTTTCAACAGATGTAACTATACTAAAAACATAGATAACATGCAAGATATGCATTGAATTAATAGGACATCTATCATTCCAAAAAAAAAAAAATTAAACTACAACATGAAATAGAAGATAAATAAGAAAAAAAAAGTGTAATAGGTGCATGGAAGACCAACTATAGTTTTTATAATTTTTTTTTCACAATTCATCGATCGATGTCATCAGTTTTCACTATCGAACTTTCTTCTGATAGAAAATATTATTATTATTATTATTATTTTATTTTCAAAATAGGAGATAACATTTATACTATCTTTTTACGTAACATCTTATATCTTTTATAACTTAGAATTATAACTAAATCCAAGAGAAGGAGATTCAAACTATACTGAAAACGAGAGTTTAAATACTTCTTAGCTTATGAATAAATGCTCCATCAATAAAGCTTAAGTGGGTTATTTATAGACCAACTTCAAGAATAGAACTAAAAATTTAAATTATCTAAGATTTTTTGGTACGGGATGATACTATTGATGGGGATATAAACAGGAATAACCTTTGTATATAAACAAATACTAGAAGACCAAAATACGCAGCGGAATAAAATGGAAACACAATCAAACAGAACACCAAGATATACGTGGAAAACCCCTTCTATGTGAAGGGTAAAAACCACGGGGCAAACTAGAGATAATCCACTATGAGAATAATGAATGTACAAATCTCAATCTCTTGCCCAAAACCCTAGCAACAACCACAAGAGAATAACTGGGATACAAGGATCACGTCACTGCCCACAATATCTTAAACCTCCTAAGTAATCACAGCAAGAGCCTACTGTAGATTTGATCTAACCTGAGATGAGAACACTGCTAGATGATTGAGAACAGTCTCTCTGCGTTGTCCTTGTCTTCTTCCCTTTCTTTCTCTTCCTTTTCTACCTTGTTCTCCTTCTTCTCTGTGGAATCTCATGGCTCCAAAGATCTGCCTTGTTGCTGCCTTTTTATAGCTTTAATCTGCCTCTAAAACGCAGCCACCACACCCCCCTAATCTTAATTAGGGTTAGGTTAAGAGGGGGTGTGGGCTGTGGGCTGATAAAGCCCACATGGGCTGAATATGGGCCATCAGCTCAACAACCTCCCCCTTCAGCCCATAAGGGAGGCTGTCCCATGACTCCTCAATGTAAAGCCATGCCGACCAACTGTCGGCATATCTCCTGTCTTTCTTTTGGTAAGGTCTTCGTCAACATGTCTGCTCCGTTGTCATCTGTATGAATTTTCTGAAGCTGCAACTGCTTCTCTTCAAATACATTTCGAATCCAGTGGTATCTGACATCTATATGCTTTGACTTGGAATGAAACTTTGGGTTCTTACATAAATGGATGACACTTTGGCTGTCACAATGCACCACATAATTTTCCTATTTCAGCCCCAATTCTTGTAAGAATTCTTTCATCCATAACATTTCTTTGCATACCTCTGTAGCAGCAATATATTCTGCTTCTGTGGTGGAGAGAGCAATACATCTTTGTAACCTGGATTGCCATGACACAGCTCCCCCTGCAAAAGTAAGTACATAACCTGAAGTAGATTTCCTCGTATCTATATCTCTTGCCATATCTGCATTTGTGTAACCTGTTAACACAGGTGGTCCACCTCCAAAGCTTAAACAAACCTTAGAGCTCCCTTTGAGATATCTAAAAATCTACTTCACTGTTGCCCAGTGCTCTTTGCTTGGATTTGCAAGAAATCTGCTAGTAACACCCATTGCATATGCGATGTCTGGCCTCGTATATACCATTGCATACATTAAACTTCCAACTGCTGAAGCATAAGGAACCTTTTGCATTTTCTCCTTCTCCTCATCACTTGACGGACTCTGTTCTGAGCACAACATGAAGTGACCTTTCTTTTGACAAAAGTCTTTCACAATCAATCTAGCTTTGTACTTTGGTTGAGAATAATATTCTTGAGTCTTCAACCTAAAAACCCACTTGTTCTTTAAGGCCTTCATTCCATTTGGTAGCAGCACCAAATCATAAGTGTGGTTCTTCTGAAGAGCATCCATCTCTTCCTGCATAGTAACTAACCACTTATCTTTCTGCTCACTCTCAACTGCTTCCTGGTAACTCTCTGGTTCACCTGCATCAGTAAGCATCACATACTCATCTGTAGAGTATCTTCTGGAAGGTTGACGTTGTCTAGAAGATCTTCTCAACTGAGGTTCTATGGGAACTTGCTCTCCTACTTCTTCTTGCTCAACATGTCCTGCAGGTAAATCAACATCAGGCTCTACACTATTTTTCTGCACATCTCCCCCATCACCCTGATATACTGGAGGAATAACTGGGTCACAATCTGCTAATCCTTCTGCAGAAGTCTTGGCTGGTGCCTTCTTCTTCAAATCCTCAAAGATTTGATCCTCAAAGAAGACCACATCTCTGCTCCTGAACACCTTCTGCTTTTCTGGATCCCAAAGCCTGTAACCAAAATGATCATGTGAGTAACCAAGAAAAATACATTCTTTAGATTTACCGTCCAGCTTGGACCTCTCATTATCTGGAACATGTGCAAATGCACGACAACCAAATACTCTTAAATGCCTGTAGGAAACATCTTTCTCTGACCATACATGCTCTGCAACATCACCATCTAGGGCTGTACATGGTGATAAGTTGATCACATCAACTGCAGTCCTCAAAGCCTCATCCCAAAACCTTTTGGGTAGCTTGGCCTGTGAAAGCATAAGCATACATCTGATCTTTTCCATGATGGTGCAGTTCATCCTCTCTGCAATTGCATTATGCTGAGGTGTACCAGGAACTGTCATCTCATGTTGGATCCCATGTGACCTGCAATAGTCATTAAACAATCCCGTATACTCACCACCATTATCTGATCTTATGCATTTCAATTTCCTTTCTGTCTCCCTTTCAACCCTGGCATGAAACTCTTTGAAGACATTAATAACCTGATCTTTGGTCTTCAAAGTATAAGCCCAAACTTTCCTGGAAAAATCATCTATAAAAGTGACAAAATAAAGTGCACCACTTATACCAAGAACATCAACAGATCCACCATGAGTTTTTATCCTCAAAGGACCACATACATCTGTATAAACACGGTCTAAGGCATGCATTTTTCTAGACAAAGCAGCACTAGCAAATGAAACTCTATGTTGTTTACCAGCCAAACAATCAATACAAGGGTTCAGATGTATACCTCTGAGATCTGGTAATACCTCTCTCTTGGAAAGAGCTTGCAGCCCCTTCTCGCTCATGTGTCCCAATCGCCTATGCCACAACTCCATACTGAAGTCTTTCTCTGTAGCATTTAACTGCTCACCATAAGCTTTAGCCTGCAACCTGTACAAAGTATGACATTTCTTTCCACTAGCTATAACAAGAGAACCCTTACTGAGCTTCCATTGCCCTCTGTGAAATCTGCTTTCATACTCTTCATCATCTAGTCTTCCAACTGAAATTAAATTCAGCCTCAAGTCAACCACATGCCTCACATCCTTAAGTACCAACTTGCAGCCAAGGTTGGTCTTTAAATGGATATCACTCATGCCAATGATGTCTGCTGTGCCATAGTTGCCTATCTTGACAACACCAAAGTTTCCAGACCTGTATGTAGCAAAAAACTCCCTCCGTTGTGTAGCATGATAAGAAGCACTTGTGTCAATCACCCACTCAAGATCTTGACACACACAAGAAAAAATATCATCAGAAGGTGACAAAATCAAATAATCACCACCCTGCACTCTAGCTGTAGTATTATTCTTTGACTCTGTAGACTCCACTTCTTTTCCCTTTTTCTTGTTCTTCTTAGGTTGCTTACATTGGTTCTTGTAATGTCCTTTCTCACCACAGTTATAGCAAACAATATCTTTTCTTGATCTTGACTTGCTCCTACCCATACGTGAACTGCTTCTAGACTTTGACCTTCCTCTATTCTCTGAGATAAGTGCCTGTGAATCATTCTGAGATGTTGCTGAACTCTTTCTTCTCAACTCCTCATTCAACAAACTGCTTGTTACTTGACTCATAGTGACAATACCATCTGGTGTAGAATTACTAAGGGAAACCACCAGTGTCTCCCAACTTTCTGGTAATGAACTGAGAAGTAACAATGCCTGCAACTCATCATCAAGAGACATTTTCATAGAGGATAACTAGTTAGTAATACTCTGTATTTCATTCAAATGCTCAACAATAGAAGCACTCTCTCTATATTTTAGGTTCACAAGTTTTATGATCAAAAAAGCTTTGTTGCCAGCTGTTTTTCTTTCATAGAGACTTTCCAATTTTTTCCAAAGAGAATATGCAGAAATTTCAGTAGAAACATGGTGAAAGACACTATCATCAAGCCACTGTCTAATAAACCCAATTGTTTTTCGATCTAACCTCTTCCACTCATCATCTGTCATAGTTGTAGGTTTTACACTATCCCCTTGCAAAGGTCCATACAAATCTTTGCAATACAAGAGATCTTCCATTCTTGGTTTCCATATCATCCAATTATTTCCATTCAAACTAATCATGCGAGAAATATTACTGGCCTCCATGTTCAAATACAAAAAATTAAATCACCAAAACCTCGCTCTGATACTAGTTGATGGGGATATAAATAGGAATAACCTTTGTATATGAACAAATACTAGAAGACCAAAATACGCAGCGGAATAAAATGGAAACACAATCAAACAGAACACCAAGATATACGTGGAAAACCCCTTCTATGTGAAGGGTAAAAACCACGGGGCAAACTAGAGATAATCCACTATGAGAATAATGAATGTACAAATCTCAATCTCTTGCCCAAAACCCTAGCAACAACCACAAGAGAATAACTGGGATACACGTCACTGCCCATAATATCTTAAACCTCCCAAGTAATCACAGCAAGAGCCTACTGTAGATTTGATCTAACCTGAGATGAGAACACTGCTAAATGATTGAGAACAGTCTCTCTGCGTTGTCCTTGTCTTCTTCCCTTTCTTTCTCTTCATTTTCTGCCTTGTTCTCCTTCTTCTCTGTGGAATCTCATGGCTCCAAAGATCTGCCTCGTTGCTGCCTTTTTATAGCTTTAATCTGCCTCTAAAACGCAGCCACCATACCCCCCTAATCTTAATTAGGGTTAGGTTAAGAGGGGCTGTGGGCTGTGGGCTGATAAAGCCCACATGGGCTGAATATGGGCCATCAGCCCAACAACTATTACCATAACTAGAGTACAAGTTTGGACTCAAGTGATACTACCATCAACCTAGGCAGTATCATTACCGAAAAGGTTGACAATTAAATAGTCTCTATCGGTTGATACTAATGCCTAGGCCTAATGATATCACTACCTAAGCTATCGATTTGATCTTTTAACTAACTCAATTTGGCCTTAGTTTAAGTCTAATGATCTTATTTATAAATTGACATGGTTTTAACCTAATACCAATTCAAATTGACATATAATGATATCGATTAAAACTTTAATAAGTCAACTACACATATGATATGTTTAGAAGCTTTGGACATGTTGAATACTATTCCAACATGTCTTTTGATATTTCAACACTTTGTTTAAACCTTCAGCATATTGCTTGTTCTAACAGTAATTCGACTTTCTAACGATATATAATCTTTCGATACGATATCTAATTTTTCTGTCACAATGCTCGAATCTTTAGCACGAAGTCTGACTTTTAGCATATCGATCAATCCTTTAGCTTGATGTATAATTTTTAACACTATAATTTTTTAGCATGATGTTCGACCCTCTTACTCAATAATAGATAATTCGATGGTCTGAGTCCATGATCAAAGTATTTCTTATGTCACTTCTCTCAAAAATATATTAATCTAATAAACTTATCATTTAATTTCATCATCAAAATATAAAATTCAATACAACATTCTTTAGATTTATTAGAAACAATCACAAGAGCACCTACAATGTAATTATTTATTAGATTCTATTATTTTTCTTATGCACCGGAAAGCGTTCGAACAAGTTTATTATCCTTGCAGATATTACATTAGAGTTGCTAACTAAAGGTTGAAGGGACTTGGTTTTCATTCGTGTTAAATCTCTCGGTTGCTCCCATTCCTGTTCTTTCTTTTTCCATAAACTTCCCGAATCTTTGTCTCAAGAAACATCATCAATTCTCAAACATAGTCATCTGCCTACGTGAAGAAACATGTTCATATATCGGATATAATCTCGACTGTTTCAGCTACCCATTATTGTTCAAAAACAAGGAACGCACAACCACACAGGATTTACCGATTCAAGGGAGACAAGTGATGCCTCGAGATGAAACATACGTCCGGAGAATAGATTAGAAACACAAAACGTACGTAGAAACATCTTACGTACGCTAGAAAAGGTTTTGAGGAGTAATATTGTATGTATTGAATAGTACATGAGATACAATTCATTCCTTATTCCTCGCGAGACAATTCCCATACGAATCTCTACTTCATACCATTGAATGCGGAGTACTTTGGAAGAGGCATCGTGATTGAGACTAGACAGGGCACTGAATGAGCACTGTGACCTGTCTCCCCCATCAATGGTGGTGGACCTGCTAATTTATGTTTTTGATCTCATTTGTTCGGCTCCATGAGTTAAAGATAACTCCCAACCATTCAACTCTCTTCTCTGACATCTACCATTATTCCACCACCAGCTTTCGATTCGAAGGGGACTGCTTTTTCTTTTATTTTAATTCTCAGTTCAGAAGATACCACCCCACCGTTATCATATTCTTCTTCTCCTTCTTATTTAACCTAAATAAGTTATCTATACTTTTAGAGACCAAACATACATTAAAAAAAAAAAACATGGTATTCCTAAGAAAATCAAATGTAGGTTTTCCCGCACGAAATATCTTATTTTATCATCTCTCGAAAAATATTAAGTGTAGCAATGAATTTTCATACCGATAAGACTTGGGATGATGAGTGTCTATATCTTGTTCAACATGTTTTTTATAGATTTTGAAAACGAGACACAAGAAGCGATTTGTAAAAGAATACCGGCTCGCAAACTTAATAGATGGGCCAACCTATTTATTTTCGAACATGGAATTCATGGCAAATTAGTTGGGAAGTCGCCATAAAAATACCAACGGAAGGAGGAGAGAGAGAGGGGGTGAACGCTTGCTTGTCCATCCAACAATCATTGGAACGTATTCTAATTTTTTCTTACTATCTATCAGAGCTGCTATGCTCCATCGAGTCCATTGAAAGTAGACATAGGCGAATGCTATACATAAATGCTGCCATCAAGGAGAAGGAGGACTGCGTGATTCATTTGGGTACGCAGATCAATTACCCTCAAGAAGTCCACTGGCATTATGTATCTTCTCGCCTTCCATTATCGATCGGATTTGCCAAAGATATTTCAGGTTCATCGTCGTCGTAGAGGGCAAAGGGACACAAGACGGACGACCTCTCTAATTTCCTACAATAAATGCCACCCCTATCTCGTGTGACAGTGCGGCAGACAGCTTGCGCCCGTTGTAATCGGAGGCGGACTGCTGCTCTCGACGGATAAAGGTAGCTTTCATGAATTTATGATCGCCGAGCTCTGCTTTTCCACCGTGATCTCAGTAAGTATTCCAACTCACCTTAAAGGTAGGTTACCTCACCCTCATGGAGAGATGCCATTGCCTGACAGGAACGAGTAGAGAGAGAAGTCATGGATTTTGACCTCTCTCCTTATCCAGAATTAGTGGAAAATACAGAATTTAGTAGGCTCATTGCAACAAAACAAATTCCGACAACCAGTAATAGATCTATACTACAAAATATCAGCCACTTGGATTTCCATGCACTGCGTGATGTTTCCTACACCATTCTTCTTATAAAAATGGGACATATATATATATAATCGTCCAATTCATCCTTCGTCCGCCCCGCCTCTCCCTCATGGCCATGACCAAGGAAGTCAATCTTACCCCCTTCAGTAGCCCCAGCCCCCTCCTCGCCCACCAGTACTGCCACCACCCCCTGGCCACAGCCGCCGCCGTCGATCCATGCCACTTCGTCCTCTCCTTCACCGATCTGTCCTACAGCGTCAAGGAGCCTCGCAGCTTCCCGTTCTTCCGAAAGAAGAACAATGAAACACGGCCGGAGTCGCTCCGCGGAACCAGGAAGCTTTTGGACTCCATCTCCGGCGAGGTGAGGACGGGCGAGATCTTGGCGGTGCTCGGCGCTAGCGGTTCCGGGAAGACCACTCTCATCGACGCACTGGCGAACCGCATCGAGAGGGCTAGCCTCCGAGGATGCATTACGCTCAACGGCGACAGACTCGAGGGCCGCCTCCTCAAGGCGATATCGGCATACGTGATGCAAGACGACCTCATGTTCCCAATGCTCACCGTCGAGGAGACCTTGATGTTCGCGGCCAAGTTCCGGCTACCTCGCTCGGTTTCGGCATCCAAGATGAAGGAGCGCGTGCAAGCGCTCGTTGATCAGCTCGATCTCCGGTCGGCCGCGAAGACCATCATCGGCGACGAAGGTCACCGCGGCGTGTCTGGGGGTGAGCGCCGCCGGGTGTCCATCGGGACCGACATCGTTCACGACCCCATCATCCTCTTCCTGGACGAGCCCACGTCGGGGCTTGACTCCACGAGCGCTTTCATGGTGGTTCAGGTCTTGCAGAGGATCGCTCGCAGCGGGAGCATGGTGATCATGTCAGTGCACCAGCCGAGCTACCGAATCCTTGGCCTCCTAGACCGCCTCATCTTCCTCTCGCGCGGCCAGACGGTGTACAGCGGGCCCCCGCAAGGCCTCCCGGAATTCTTCGCCGTCTTCGGCAACCCAAAAGAAGAAACATCCTCCTGCCCAAATCCTTGAAGAAACCACCTTTTTTTTCTGCCAATCCTCAAAAGGAGCCACCTTTCCCCTAAAACTTGCCCTCTCGGGTTAATGCGAATCAACAAAATCCAAACAGGAACCCTGATGGAACCCAAAACATCAGAAGCGAACTCCAACTTCAGCAAAGATCACGGATATTTTAATCCGTCTTCGTGTTTTTTTCCCTTTTCTTGAAACTTCACCCGGTTAACCCCAGAAAAGAAAAAGAGAAGAGAGGAGAAAATAACAAGTCGTAAGAAATCGTGCAGCAAGGCAGAGTTCTCTTCTTCTCTGGCTCGTTGTATTTCCGCAGACCTCGAGGGGCCACTTTAGCGCTCTATGGCCTCAGGATTGGAGTTGACAACACGAGCGCGGGCAGGCACGGAAAGCCACAGATGTCGCTGCCATATTCAACGAGGCTTTCCTTCTTTTCGTCGCGGAAGAGGAGAGGTATATAAGAAAAGCGAGGTCACGCTGTTATGATTGTTGTTATTGTTGGAGCTGTTGCTATAGCAGCAGAGAAGCAGCAGTGGTGGTGGCCGCCAAGCGACAGAAGCAGCAACAGCAAGGGCAAGGGCAAGGGCACGGATGGATTCCTTGGCCTCTGGGAGTCCCATCTCGTCCTCCTCGGCGACCCCTCACAAAAGGGCAAAAGCCACACTGCAAGCAGACAAGCAAAGGGCCAACGCAAACTGCCAAAGCCAACACGGGCGCAGATGTACTGCGAAAACATCCACGGTGTGGGGGTGCGTGAAAGAACAGAGATGCTCTTTATAATTACTGTCACCGTCTCTTTCTGTCGTGTATAAATAAAATACACGGCATCGTCGCGCAACAACGAATTTTAGTGTTATTAAGGTGGAATTTAGTTATATAACATATTAGTAATCTTAGTTATTGTCAGAGCCCTCTCTGGAAATTCGACCTGTGATCTTTTCAAATAAAAATATATATTAGATGATTCAGAATATATATATATATATATATATATATACACGTGATAAATAAAAATTATTACTTTGAACGATGAGCATATCCACGATTTTACATTTTGGTGGTTTTACATTTTGGTGGGCTCATCGTATGATTTTATCCTTTCGAAGCTCATGAGTTATTAAAGATAAAGATGATCCAACAAACTTACGAGTCATTGGTTCTCCTACTCCTTAACTAATGTGAGACTAAATATCGAACTCTTAATTAACATATCAAGATGAATAAATATTAATGGTAGAGATGAGTCGATATCACTATAGGATGATTGTGTCAATCTTCTTTACCATTCATCCTTTATTATATTTCAGTGTAAAGGATTAAAACATGATGACTTACTTGTTTGGTCACATCATTATTGGGAGACGGTTTTATAGATGAAATTGATTGTGTTATCATCGAGCAATTGCTTTATAGTTATTATCATGGACGGATGCTTTATGAACGAATTTGCTGTAGAACGTTTGTGCAAGAGATTTAGTTGAACCGCTAAAATGTTAAAAATATCACATTTTCTCAAATGTTACTTGTTGAAAGAAGGGAGGGGTCTTAGATACTCGAGAAAATTAAAAAGGAGGGAAAATTTTGATATGAAAGATTTATTGAAAGAATGAATATGAATGCTTGATGTGTCTATAAAATTTACAGCATATCCAAAAGCAAAATTCACAACAGTATAAGGAGCCAATCTTCATCTATTTTCTCGAGCCCTGATAATGTCAGTGTCATTTCCGTGTGGTCATAACCCAAAGTGTCTCCCACTCAGATGAAGCTCCTCCCGACGGTAGTTTCCGGTTTAGCTGCTTTCAATTGGCCACGATCTTTACGGAAGAACTACTTCTTGTACTCTCATCGGCCGCTAGTTGTTTAGTAGGCAGCTACTTAGTTGGAGAATAGGACAGAGGAAACCATCTGGAGAGTAGAATGTGCTTCATCTTTATAATTAAAGGAAATGCAGCATAGCAAGGGATATGCATCACCGCCACCACGAAATACCTGCAGTTTCATGAAAGGGATTAAGTATCAAGTTCAAATTATGGTAAGAAAAGTTCTCATCTTCCACGTTTGGCAAAGTTTATAACATCAAGAGAGAGAATCAAGGTCTACACAGCCAGTAAATCAAACCAAGGCCCATTTCCTAATTTGCTTTGCACCAACCAATTCAATGTGGTGACCATCCTAAAAGATAAAATATTGCTGAACTTGGTTGGATTTATTTCAACATAGCAAATTGGCTCGTTGTCAAATTAACAATGTCGGATGTTTAGGAAATTAATCGAGAGGCTCGACGGAGTGCTAATTTCAAGAAACTCCAACAAAGCATGTCAAAAATGCAACTTTGTGAAGACAGTTAACAAAAGTCAGTTGGACTCCTTTGAAGACAAAAGAAAGCAGCAGTTCAATTGAAAAACTATAAAGAAAAATATATCCAATTGGATCAGCAGAACTCCTCTAATCATGGTGTTAGACAAAAAGAATCAAATTTTATCTGAATAAAACAACTTACCATATAGGTGCATAAGTGGAGGACAGGTCAAGAAATGGGTATGGCCACCTGTAGGAGGAAGAAAAAAAAGAACAAGCGATTAAATTTTAGTAACAGATCAAGTGATGAAACCTTTTTTTTTTCTCAAAAATAATTTCCTGTGGTATAAACTACAAAGAAATCAAATAATTTTTACCAGATATCCACACATGCATGGATCACCCACTGGAATATGACATAGATTGCGGTCCAAAGTAGAAAGTATGCAATCCGGAACCAGGGGAAACTCTAGTAAAATTACATGAGAGAGTGTCAATAATGGACATACTATGTTGTAAAATTTTTCCAATTAAATCACAAATGGAAAAGGAAAAACCTACCAAGCTATTCAGGGCAATGTCACCAAGAAGGAAAACTGCATTGAGCGAGTGCATACAAATCAGTACCTGCAATACAAAAGCAAATGTCCGTTGTAAATGACGGAACTATATTTGATGTCCAATGTATCTTATTTTTCCTTAGAGAAATGCTATAGCCTTGTTCAAACCAAATCTGATCAAGCACAAAAGGGTGATTCTCTTAAGAGTTTGCACAAGAGTCCTATAACAGGCATGCAATGACTCGATGACATTATCACTTAGTCCTTGTTGATGTCTAATTGAGAATCAAGAGCGTAGGCAAATTATATTACGGTTGACCCACTAAAATAAGGCTCCACCCTGTTGCAAGTACCATAAGAAGAAGCAGTTCCATCAGGGAATTAATAAGTCTACCATGCTTGCATGTCCTTGATGTGCCAGAAGATAAATCATAATATTTCTCGGTTGAAGTTCACCATCATTGTTGGCCTTCTAGTCTCAATAAAAATTAAGTTAATTTCTTGGAACAGGCATACTTACGAAATTCAGATTATAATCTCTGATGGCCAGAAATGGAAATATGATGAGCCAAAAGACACAATCAGTGAGCATTACGGCACCTGCACTTGTCTGGCAACATTAGGAGGCATATCAGTTCACCTGAATACAAAAGTATATGAAAGAAAAGGCTTTTGACACAAAAGCTAGTAGATAAATATGCCAACAAATATCATAATTCTATGCAGAGTGTCTCGTCTTCTCATTAGCTGAACTTATGTTAACCAGTGGTCAAAAGAAGGTTGAACTGACAAAAGAGAAGAACTAGCTACATTGACTTAAATTCTAGATGGCTGCAGGAAGGTCTACCATGCTGTTCAGTGCCAAAATTCACAACGCTGGAGAAAACCACCAGTGGTCAAAAGAAGGTTGAACTGACTAAGAGAAGAACTAGCTACATTGACTTAAATTCTAGATGGTTGCAGGAAGGTCTACCATGCTGTTCAGTGCCAAAATTCATAACAATGGAGAAAACCTCCAGTGGTCAAAAGAGTCTAAAAGAATGTTAACTGGCAAAGCAAACCACAGGACTACATCTTCATCTTTTAATGACAAAGCACTAATAAGCCAAGGACCAAATCAATACAAACCATAGATTTAATGACATGCTAGTAAAAATTATCCACAAAATTAATGACAAAATTGTATATTTAGGACCAGAAGATAGTTGCCACAAGTAAAAAAGAAAAAAATGTAGATGAATTAAAACCAACATTCCCATTAGAATCTTCATGTACTTTTTCCTGGACAATTGATGTTGGCTTAATTCTTGGAACAAATACATTGTTCCTAAATACCTTCAAACTTAATGTCTCAGTACTATCCATCAGAAACATGAACTGCTGAAATTCGAAAGCAAAATGCTGTAAGACTATGCAGCTCAGAGGAGGTGCTGCAATACCTCTTTCAATTGCCCCAAGTAGATCCTCACCTATCAATCATAAAGAAGAATTACCTTGTCATGCTGTGGAATTCAGCTACATGACGTGATCGAGTCTTGGTCATATCTATAGCATCTTAGTGCATCTATCATATCTCAACTTCTAAATTCTTTGTACCTTTTCCTATCTTAATTTTCAAATTATTTGTGTTTTTCCTTTTTTTAATTTTTTTTTCCTATGTCCCATTCCCTGTTAAAATAGGCATCATCAATCATTACCATGATAATACCAAGAACAAGATTCTCAGATCATCAGAAATTTAGCCATCTCCAACAAATTTACCCTTGCATAACTTGACATACTCGACAGTCCGATACACCTCGGTAAAATTACTTGCCTTTACTCAAGAAACCTCAATATAACCACAAACTCTAAAATCCTAATAAAGGCATCCTAGGAAGTTATTTATACACCTGGCACGTTTCAATAAATATTCAAAAGCAAGACAAACAAAAAGTAATATATGCAAAAACTGATTGAGCTTATGGTATTACAATTATACAGACAGATTTATGTTGGCCATGATTCATTTTTAATAACAATCAACTAACGATTTACCAAAAATTACAAAGTCAGTGACTACACCATGCTCAATCTGAGCAATTACATGAGTTAAACATGCAATATGACTACTTAATTAAATAAAAGAAAAGATAATACCTGAAAGATTACTTGAAACAAATTACCCCAAAAGCCAGCTGCACGCACACCAGACTGCTGAATAATTCCATTCGCACCATTCACAGGAGCTGCATATGTTCCATGCTCTGCATCTGACCTTGTGACGGCAACTTTATCCCCAGTAACTTTACGAAGATACTTATTGCACCCATAGACAGACAGCACTGAGCCAAGCTAGAAGTGTAGTTTCATGTGTGAGCCATGCATATTCATGCTAGCCAAAATATTATTTATGAGCACTTGGAATGGTTTAGGTGAAAGAAAAGTTATCCATGCTAACCAAAATATTATTCACACAAGGAAAACAAAAGGGAGCATCAATCAACATGGAAACAGAGAAAAGAAAAAATACAAGAAATTTAGCCTTGCAATCTTCAAAGTTTAAGGACATACCAAAAAATAAATGGTGACCAAAATGAATGTCCACCTGGCCAACATGAAAAAAGATTATAAGATCTTCAAAAACAGAGAAGATACTGAATTATGAATAGAGCAAGATGTAATGCCATTAGCAATCATACAATATGCTAAATATAATTAATTTACAGATAATAAGATGCAGAAAGAAAAACCAAGCTACATGAATTGATAGGAGCAGCCAAGGTCACAACATATTTTACAAGACAAAAGCAGGTTAAAAATTTGCATTCATGAGCTGAAGAAGCCATCCTGTAACTGATGCTACAACCAGAGGATCTACGCCCTACACAAAACATGCAAAAGTGCACAGTGGAACTATTATTGAGCTAAGAAAAGTCTAAAATTGCTCATGTGAAGGACATCGTGCTCCGCCAGTCCATCACCATACAAGTAATATGTGGTTGGTCAAGTAGAGGACCTTCTACTCAAGGAGGATTACCTAATAGTCTACAACAACTTTGGAAAGATAAGGATCAACTTTGGGAATGAAATATAATATATACAAAAGAAAAAAAAAAGCAGTAGAATTCCTACATAATGCAAAACGAGTGAGGGGACAAAAAAGAACACAATGACCAGGTTTAAATAATACAATCAATATGTTATGCTTGGAAAATATTTAGACATGGACAAGCAAAACGTGATTTAGAAATAATTAATCCAGCATTTGGAAAGAATTATGTCTTCTACTGAAAAGCAAAATCGGCTTACTGGGTATAGTAATAAAAGATGCCCCCTCCGTCCACAGCGACATTGATGATAAGAAATGCCAGAAGTATGGCGAAGGCTATAAGTCGAAAAACCAGCAACCAAGCAGGATGGACCTCTGTGAGACAAGGTCTCCATAGCTCATCCTCGTACAAAGGATAGTGGCTCTCTGGCGAGGATCCTTCTGTCTCTGTGTTCGAACCTTCAAACTTCCATATCAAAATGGATGCAATGATCATGGAAGATAACACCCAAATAGCACATAGCAAAACTCTCCAATTCAACCAATAGTATGCGTCCGTAGAATCAGCCGTCAAAACCGGCTGCCAGGAATCTGATGAAGGCACTGTTGAGAAATGCATGGGGCAATTTTTTCCCTCTGCTATAATCAATGACGCTACTGTTTCCGCTGCTTCTTTCGTCCTCCCGACTCGATGTCGCTTGTTCTAAAACACTCAACGCATGCGGAGTTGTAAATTACTCAGGGATGGAACATGGCCAAATTGTTTGTTGACAGCTTCTAGGGTTCCCCGTAATTCTAAAACGAATAAAAGGCGATTAACGAGCAGGACTCGTAAGCAGAGATCACCATCAACACGAAATAAGAGAGCAAAGGGGCAAAGAGTTCCAGCATAACTCAAAAGTCTGCATTTTTTTCACAAGGCGTAACACAAGAACAAAATGGGAAAGAGAACCTCACAAGAACCAGTGAAAGTGAAATCAAAATCAACCGGTTGTGACTCGTCTGCAATGGACCTGCCAATTCATAGGTCGTCGATAACAGAGAGAGAAAGGACGACAAGGAAGGAGGGGAAAATAGAGAAAACCAGCAACAAATGATCAGACGAACATTCAGCAAGAACCGAAACGATCAAGAAACAACTAGAAATCAGAGAAGACTCACCAGCAGAACCCAAATGCGCGAAACCTATGAGACGTCTGTAAAAATGCACTTAGCGTCCAACACAGCGGGCGAACATTAGCAAGCGAAAGGAGACAAGACCCACGCAATTTGGCAACTGATCAAGGGATGACGACGGAGGAAAGATGCTTAACTTTGGGCTGGTTTTTTCCATCACAAAGAGGTAAAAACGCGCAATTATTAATTTATTGTGATTTGCAAGGAATAAAGAGGAGATGATATGAGGAAAGGAAAGGAAAGCAAAGGAAAAGCGGAGTGGATACTCGCAGTCGAAAAGCAGAGGGTTAATGAGATGCTTCGCTCCTTTGGAGGGAAAACACCGACTCGATGCCGACTTCGGATCAGTCATTCTGCTTTATTTATTTATTTATTTATTTTTCTTAATTACTTTTAAAACAAGCTTCGATTCGCACCCAACGAGAAGCACTTTAGTTGGATCACAGCTCCATAAACAAACAGAGGCTCAACTTTCGTGTCGTGTTTGGTACCTATCTTTGCAGACTCCCGTCGCTTTCGAATCTCTTCCTTCTCCCAGTTACCAAGGAAGAGCAGGAGGCGACGCCTGACCGTGTCCCGCACCCCTACCGCATAGATCGACCGTCTGGGAACGCGATGCGCACGACAAAGCAATCAGCATGTTTGCAGGGTAGCCTAGCATCAAAAAATGTGCGCCAAAGAATCGATTGCGTGCGGATGCTGTTGTCCCTGCGTCGGGGAAAGCGGGAGGGCCCCGAAGACGACGACGGTTGGAGTCTCCAAGGCATCTTGCTGGGTAAGCCAACGGGTCAGAGTCCAACAGGTCGGGTCGGGATACCAAAGACCGACATAAATTTATCCGTATCCAACCCGACCGCAACAGGTTGCGTAGATTCATAGCTCTTTCAGTGACAGGATCCGGTAAGTTCGTTAACTTCGAGTATAAGAATTTAGTCTCTTAACTCAAATCTTGGAGGAAAAAACTTACATCACCAATGTTTATGTTTGTCCGTATAATAATCTATTATAAACAAGTACAAGGACAATGGGGAAGGAACAAATGGGGAATTACATCTTGGGTACCATTTTCATCCTAGCTCGGATGGCGTCCTAATATCACCAATCCAAGTTAATCATTATACATCATTGACTAATCTTCTGGCACGTTTTCTTTGGCCAACCCCAGAAGCGACGCCATTTTCTTTTGCTTTCAGGAGAGCCCACCTGCACAGCGTCATTGTTGTGCTTCGTCTTGAAGCGGCTCACCAGCGTCATCCTCAGTACAAGCAGGGGGTGAACCCACCTTACCGATGCCTCTTGCGCTTAATCGTCCAAGTGGAAGCCACCTGCTAGATTAAATATCAGTAATGTCGAGCGCATAACGTGGAAGTGTCGTAAATGCATCGAAGAACCGGAGCTCGATTTACCTGAAAACAAAATGCCATTGTTGGAGACCTCGCGTGATTTCTGCCGGTATTGAGGTTGACAAATGTTGAATGATCAGTACACGTTCCAACCAAGATTTGTGGTGGCTACAATGCAAGCACCAAAATTGTCCTCGTGCGTGCCGAAATATCTTACATCAACCCTCCTCAGCACCCGCTGTGGAGATTAAGAAGACAGACCATCCAGAAAAGAGGATCTCATGGTCGATCTTCCGATGATAGGATCATTGACAATCTCATCCCGACCGGAGTCTTATTTGGATAAGAATAGACGTTGCAATCAAAGAGGAATTCAAAACTGGAGTCCTTCAATCCGACGAACTTATCACTCTCCCCCAAGTGTTGCTTCGTAGATAAGGAACGCTCGAGCCTAGTCCCAAAATAGAGACAACGAGAGTGAACAGACAGCAGGTTGCTGTCCGATTGCACCAATCGAAGTTCAACTAAAACTTGGAAAACGGACATACGTTCGACCAAACGAACACGACTGACCAAATATTCTCTCAGTTCTGCCCTTAGCATCAGTAATGGAAAGAATGCTATGAACTATAGTGATTCGCGTTCCATAGGCAAAAGATGATTTGCCCTTGTCTTCCATCTCCCATAACAAATAGGGATCAGTGTAGATGTACTTAAAACTGTACTGCAGAAACAAACAGCACCAGCAGACATACGTAAGGGCTGCAGAAACATTAACTGCACTTTATAAGCAAATAACATCATCCTACAAACAGCAACATCAGACACACATAAGGGCTAAAGATCATTGATTAAGCCTTGAAGTTATCCAACAGTGACGATTCATGGATGCAAGTTCACAAAAGAAGGACAAGTTGAAATATCGGTCACTGGTCCCAATTTTAACATACACACAAACTTTACAATGGTATGGGAACATTCACCACAGAAAATGGTGTCATATATCGACGCATGGTTCACTACGGTAGACAAGCATCAGAACAAGCGCCATTGACCCCAATTTTAACGCACACCCAATAGCCTTGAATGGCGTGGGAACATTCAGTATACTTCAAAACAGCCTCCTACTTCGGCTTCGCGTCTGGTTCTGAACATTGCTACTGCTTTGGCCATGGCTATCGCCCCAATGTTCATGTCTCTCATTGCAGCTTGGGTCGACACTTCGACTACGGTTTCTGCAGGGAATGCTGCCTCCTGTTCCTTGATTGGGAATGCGTGCTTTAAAGCTGATGTAATCATTGCCATTGCAATCATCTCGATAACCACTTTGAGACCTGCAAAATACAATGACAGATATATTTACAAATGTAAGTCAACTTTAACGGAGAAATCTTCAAGCTTTCTAATTGTACTGATAAGGCAATTTATACCACGGAGTTCTTTCTATTAATGATAATAAAGTTATTCATTTTATTCCACTATCAGCTGCAGCACTGTAACCGGAACTCCGCCACCAAGATTTTTCACCGTATCCACCACGAGATGTCATATCCTGCAATTCCAAAGGAATATGCTGGCTAGACCCCTTCAGAATTTTCACAACTTAAAAGGGTCCCCGTCACAGAAAAATGTATAAGATACTCCTGTAGCGCCTGCCCTTCCTGTTCGCCCAATCCTGTGAACATAAATCTCCGACATAGTAGGAGGCATTACAATACTCACATCTTAATTTTTGTTTTCTTTTTACCGAATCACATGTTTTCGAATAATAGTCGAATAAATAACTTAGAAGAATCATTAACTCTATCAGGTAGAAAAAAGTTTTGCTCTCCATAAAAATAAATATATGATAAAAAAAATTAATCACCCCACTGATGTATATTAAATATTCGAAAGAGTATTCTCCCAAAAACGGATAAGGAGACTTTATCCAACTGAATGATCAAATTAAAACTTAATTAAATCGATCTCTAATACTTAATTAGTTTGGAATCATCATAGATTACTATGATTTAGATTATATTTGATTCAATTTAAGTTAAACTGAATTGAATAAATCTAACTAATTCGAAATCACTTTAAATCGATATAGATTAATCAAAGTCTAGTTTAAACTAATCAATATTTGGCCTCAAATCCAATGATTACATAATTGAGCTAGGTTGGACCGGCCCATATACTGGTTATATGTACTACATATGACTTTGCATGCATCGCATCAGGTTGGTTTAACTCATAGTCCATGAACTAATCATGTGTATCGCACGTGACAGTCCATATTAGGTCGGCTCAATTAGCCTATGAGCTAAGGCCTAGCCTACGGGTTAGGCTCGATATATTAATTGGGTCTAGTTAGTGGATTGTGGCCTAACCTATGAGTTGGGCTTAGACGGGCTATTTCAATCCAATTCTTATACAATTTCATCAATATTAAATCATGACAATGTATATTCACTAACAATAATATATTAAAAAATATATAATAATAGATTAAATAAGATGAAAAGATAAACTTCAATACAAGAAAATAGCATTCTTAATTTAATAATAATTAAAAATTATATATTCAATATATATGACATGAATAATTTCAACCTAATATAATCAAACAATAAAATTCTAAACCTTAAAAGGATCAAAAATATAAAAAAAACTCAGATAATATATTTTAATCTAACAATAATATTTAAAGGACCAAAAAATATTTTTGAACTTCATACAATATAGTTTATCCTAAAAAAATAAAATCTCTCCCATTAAATAGAAGGAGATGAGCCCTTCCTTCAAGGATTTTTTTTTAATTATCGTATTTTATTTATTATTAATTTTTATTTAATATATTAACATATATGACTTCATTCTATTTGAAATACTTAATAGTTATTTTCTATATCATAATAATAAATAAACAAATAAAAATTAATATTTTTAAATTACTATACCAAGCAAGAAAATAAAATTTGATTTCTAAATTAGGACTGCAAGGTATCATCTCAAATTTTCAACAGATGTAACTATACTAAAAACATAGATAACATGCAAGATATGCATTGAATTAATAGGACATCTATCATTCCAAAAAAAAAAAAATTAAACTACAACATGAAATAGAAGATAAATAAGAAAAAAAAAGTGTAATAGGTGCATGGAAGACCAACTATAGTTTTTATAATTTTTTTTTCACAATTCATCGATCGATGTCATCAGTTTTCACTATCGAACTTTCTTCTGATAGAAAATATTATTATTATTATTATTATTTTATTTTCAAAATAGGAGATAACATTTATACTATCTTTTTACGTAACATCTTATATCTTTTATAACTTAGAATTATAACTAAATCCAAGAGAAGGAGATTCAAACTATACTGAAAACGAGAGTTTAAATACTTCTTAGCTTATGAATAAATGCTCCATCAATAAAGCTTAAGTGGGTTATTTATAGACCAACTTCAAGAATAGAACTAAAAATTTAAATTATCTAAGATTTTTTGGTACGGGATGATACTATTGATGGGGATATAAACAGGAATAACCTTTGTATATAAACAAATACTAGAAGACCAAAATACGCAGCGGAATAAAATGGAAACACAATCAAACAGAACACCAAGATATACGTGGAAAACCCCTTCTATGTGAAGGGTAAAAACCACGGGGCAAACTAGAGATAATCCACTATGAGAATAATGAATGTACAAATCTCAATCTCTTGCCCAAAACCCTAGCAACAACCACAAGAGAATAACTGGGATACAAGGATCACGTCACTGCCCACAATATCTTAAACCTCCTAAGTAATCACAGCAAGAGCCTACTGTAGATTTGATCTAACCTGAGATGAGAACACTGCTAGATGATTGAGAACAGTCTCTCTGCGTTGTCCTTGTCTTCTTCCCTTTCTTTCTCTTCCTTTTCTACCTTGTTCTCCTTCTTCTCTGTGGAATCTCATGGCTCCAAAGATCTGCCTTGTTGCTGCCTTTTTATAGCTTTAATCTGCCTCTAAAACGCAGCCACCACACCCCCCTAATCTTAATTAGGGTTAGGTTAAGAGGGGGTGTGGGCTGTGGGCTGATAAAGCCCACATGGGCTGAATATGGGCCATCAGCTCAACAACCTCCCCCTTCAGCCCATAAGGGAGGCTGTCCCATGACTCCTCAATGTAAAGCCATGCCGACCAACTGTCGGCATATCTCCTGTCTTTCTTTTGGTAAGGTCTTCGTCAACATGTCTGCTCCGTTGTCATCTGTATGAATTTTCTGAAGCTGCAACTGCTTCTCTTCAAATACATTTCGAATCCAGTGGTATCTGACATCTATATGCTTTGACTTGGAATGAAACTTTGGGTTCTTACATAAATGGATGACACTTTGGCTGTCACAATGCACCACATAATTTTCCTATTTCAGCCCCAATTCTTGTAAGAATTCTTTCATCCATAACATTTCTTTGCATACCTCTGTAGCAGCAATATATTCTGCTTCTGTGGTGGAGAGAGCAATACATCTTTGTAACCTGGATTGCCATGACACAGCTCCCCCTGCAAAAGTAAGTACATAACCTGAAGTAGATTTCCTCGTATCTATATCTCTTGCCATATCTGCATTTGTGTAACCTGTTAACACAGGTGGTCCACCTCCAAAGCTTAAACAAACCTTAGAGCTCCCTTTGAGATATCTAAAAATCTACTTCACTGTTGCCCAGTGCTCTTTGCTTGGATTTGCAAGAAATCTGCTAGTAACACCCATTGCATATGCGATGTCTGGCCTCGTATATACCATTGCATACATTAAACTTCCAACTGCTGAAGCATAAGGAACCTTTTGCATTTTCTCCTTCTCCTCATCACTTGACGGACTCTGTTCTGAGCACAACATGAAGTGACCTTTCTTTTGACAAAAGTCTTTCACAATCAATCTAGCTTTGTACTTTGGTTGAGAATAATATTCTTGAGTCTTCAACCTAAAAACCCACTTGTTCTTTAAGGCCTTCATTCCATTTGGTAGCAGCACCAAATCATAAGTGTGGTTCTTCTGAAGAGCATCCATCTCTTCCTGCATAGTAACTAACCACTTATCTTTCTGCTCACTCTCAACTGCTTCCTGGTAACTCTCTGGTTCACCTGCATCAGTAAGCATCACATACTCATCTGTAGAGTATCTTCTGGAAGGTTGACGTTGTCTAGAAGATCTTCTCAACTGAGGTTCTATGGGAACTTGCTCTCCTACTTCTTCTTGCTCAACATGTCCTGCAGGTAAATCAACATCAGGCTCTACACTATTTTTCTGCACATCTCCCCCATCACCCTGATATACTGGAGGAATAACTGGGTCACAATCTGCTAATCCTTCTGCAGAAGTCTTGGCTGGTGCCTTCTTCTTCAAATCCTCAAAGATTTGATCCTCAAAGAAGACCACATCTCTGCTCCTGAACACCTTCTGCTTTTCTGGATCCCAAAGCCTGTAACCAAAATGATCATGTGAGTAACCAAGAAAAATACATTCTTTAGATTTACCGTCCAGCTTGGACCTCTCATTATCTGGAACATGTGCAAATGCACGACAACCAAATACTCTTAAATGCCTGTAGGAAACATCTTTCTCTGACCATACATGCTCTGCAACATCACCATCTAGGGCTGTACATGGTGATAAGTTGATCACATCAACTGCAGTCCTCAAAGCCTCATCCCAAAACCTTTTGGGTAGCTTGGCCTGTGAAAGCATAAGCATACATCTGATCTTTTCCATGATGGTGCAGTTCATCCTCTCTGCAATTGCATTATGCTGAGGTGTACCAGGAACTGTCATCTCATGTTGGATCCCATGTGACCTGCAATAGTCATTAAACAATCCCGTATACTCACCACCATTATCTGATCTTATGCATTTCAATTTCCTTTCTGTCTCCCTTTCAACCCTGGCATGAAACTCTTTGAAGACATTAATAACCTGATCTTTGGTCTTCAAAGTATAAGCCCAAACTTTCCTGGAAAAATCATCTATAAAAGTGACAAAATAAAGTGCACCACTTATACCAAGAACATCAACAGATCCACCATGAGTTTTTATCCTCAAAGGACCACATACATCTGTATAAACACGGTCTAAGGCATGCATTTTTCTAGACAAAGCAGCACTAGCAAATGAAACTCTATGTTGTTTACCAGCCAAACAATCAATACAAGGGTTCAGATGTATACCTCTGAGATCTGGTAATACCTCTCTCTTGGAAAGAGCTTGCAGCCCCTTCTCGCTCATGTGTCCCAATCGCCTATGCCACAACTCCATACTGAAGTCTTTCTCTGTAGCATTTAACTGCTCACCATAAGCTTTAGCCTGCAACCTGTACAAAGTATGACATTTCTTTCCACTAGCTATAACAAGAGAACCCTTACTGAGCTTCCATTGCCCTCTGTGAAATCTGCTTTCATACTCTTCATCATCTAGTCTTCCAACTGAAATTAAATTCAGCCTCAAGTCAACCACATGCCTCACATCCTTAAGTACCAACTTGCAGCCAAGGTTGGTCTTTAAATGGATATCACTCATGCCAATGATGTCTGCTGTGCCATAGTTGCCTATCTTGACAACACCAAAGTTTCCAGACCTGTATGTAGCAAAAAACTCCCTCCGTTGTGTAGCATGATAAGAAGCACTTGTGTCAATCACCCACTCAAGATCTTGACACACACAAGAAAAAATATCATCAGAAGGTGACAAAATCAAATAATCACCACCCTGCACTCTAGCTGTAGTATTATTCTTTGACTCTGTAGACTCCACTTCTTTTCCCTTTTTCTTGTTCTTCTTAGGTTGCTTACATTGGTTCTTGTAATGTCCTTTCTCACCACAGTTATAGCAAACAATATCTTTTCTTGATCTTGACTTGCTCCTACCCATACGTGAACTGCTTCTAGACTTTGACCTTCCTCTATTCTCTGAGATAAGTGCCTGTGAATCATTCTGAGATGTTGCTGAACTCTTTCTTCTCAACTCCTCATTCAACAAACTGCTTGTTACTTGACTCATAGTGACAATACCATCTGGTGTAGAATTACTAAGGGAAACCACCAGTGTCTCCCAACTTTCTGGTAATGAACTGAGAAGTAACAATGCCTGCAACTCATCATCAAGAGACATTTTCATAGAGGATAACTAGTTAGTAATACTCTGTATTTCATTCAAATGCTCAACAATAGAAGCACTCTCTCTATATTTTAGGTTCACAAGTTTTATGATCAAAAAAGCTTTGTTGCCAGCTGTTTTTCTTTCATAGAGACTTTCCAATTTTTTCCAAAGAGAATATGCAGAAATTTCAGTAGAAACATGGTGAAAGACACTATCATCAAGCCACTGTCTAATAAACCCAATTGTTTTTCGATCTAACCTCTTCCACTCATCATCTGTCATAGTTGTAGGTTTTACACTATCCCCTTGCAAAGGTCCATACAAATCTTTGCAATACAAGAGATCTTCCATTCTTGGTTTCCATATCATCCAATTATTTCCATTCAAACTAATCATGCGAGAAATATTACTGGCCTCCATGTTCAAATACAAAAAATTAAATCACCAAAACCTCGCTCTGATACTAGTTGATGGGGATATAAATAGGAATAACCTTTGTATATGAACAAATACTAGAAGACCAAAATACGCAGCGGAATAAAATGGAAACACAATCAAACAGAACACCAAGATATACGTGGAAAACCCCTTCTATGTGAAGGGTAAAAACCACGGGGCAAACTAGAGATAATCCACTATGAGAATAATGAATGTACAAATCTCAATCTCTTGCCCAAAACCCTAGCAACAACCACAAGAGAATAACTGGGATACACGTCACTGCCCATAATATCTTAAACCTCCCAAGTAATCACAGCAAGAGCCTACTGTAGATTTGATCTAACCTGAGATGAGAACACTGCTAAATGATTGAGAACAGTCTCTCTGCGTTGTCCTTGTCTTCTTCCCTTTCTTTCTCTTCATTTTCTGCCTTGTTCTCCTTCTTCTCTGTGGAATCTCATGGCTCCAAAGATCTGCCTCGTTGCTGCCTTTTTATAGCTTTAATCTGCCTCTAAAACGCAGCCACCATACCCCCCTAATCTTAATTAGGGTTAGGTTAAGAGGGGCTGTGGGCTGTGGGCTGATAAAGCCCACATGGGCTGAATATGGGCCATCAGCCCAACAACTATTACCATAACTAGAGTACAAGTTTGGACTCAAGTGATACTACCATCAACCTAGGCAGTATCATTACCGAAAAGGTTGACAATTAAATAGTCTCTATCGGTTGATACTAATGCCTAGGCCTAATGATATCACTACCTAAGCTATCGATTTGATCTTTTAACTAACTCAATTTGGCCTTAGTTTAAGTCTAATGATCTTATTTATAAATTGACATGGTTTTAACCTAATACCAATTCAAATTGACATATAATGATATCGATTAAAACTTTAATAAGTCAACTACACATATGATATGTTTAGAAGCTTTGGACATGTTGAATACTATTCCAACATGTCTTTTGATATTTCAACACTTTGTTTAAACCTTCAGCATATTGCTTGTTCTAACAGTAATTCGACTTTCTAACGATATATAATCTTTCGATACGATATCTAATTTTTCTGTCACAATGCTCGAATCTTTAGCACGAAGTCTGACTTTTAGCATATCGATCAATCCTTTAGCTTGATGTATAATTTTTAACACTATAATTTTTTAGCATGATGTTCGACCCTCTTACTCAATAATAGATAATTCGATGGTCTGAGTCCATGATCAAAGTATTTCTTATGTCACTTCTCTCAAAAATATATTAATCTAATAAACTTATCATTTAATTTCATCATCAAAATATAAAATTCAATACAACATTCTTTAGATTTATTAGAAACAATCACAAGAGCACCTACAATGTAATTATTTATTAGATTCTATTATTTTTCTTATGCACCGGAAAGCGTTCGAACAAGTTTATTATCCTTGCAGATATTACATTAGAGTTGCTAACTAAAGGTTGAAGGGACTTGGTTTTCATTCGTGTTAAATCTCTCGGTTGCTCCCATTCCTGTTCTTTCTTTTTCCATAAACTTCCCGAATCTTTGTCTCAAGAAACATCATCAATTCTCAAACATAGTCATCTGCCTACGTGAAGAAACATGTTCATATATCGGATATAATCTCGACTGTTTCAGCTACCCATTATTGTTCAAAAACAAGGAACGCACAACCACACAGGATTTACCGATTCAAGGGAGACAAGTGATGCCTCGAGATGAAACATACGTCCGGAGAATAGATTAGAAACACAAAACGTACGTAGAAACATCTTACGTACGCTAGAAAAGGTTTTGAGGAGTAATATTGTATGTATTGAATAGTACATGAGATACAATTCATTCCTTATTCCTCGCGAGACAATTCCCATACGAATCTCTACTTCATACCATTGAATGCGGAGTACTTTGGAAGAGGCATCGTGATTGAGACTAGACAGGGCACTGAATGAGCACTGTGACCTGTCTCCCCCATCAATGGTGGTGGACCTGCTAATTTATGTTTTTGATCTCATTTGTTCGGCTCCATGAGTTAAAGATAACTCCCAACCATTCAACTCTCTTCTCTGACATCTACCATTATTCCACCACCAGCTTTCGATTCGAAGGGGACTGCTTTTTCTTTTATTTTAATTCTCAGTTCAGAAGATACCACCCCACCGTTATCATATTCTTCTTCTCCTTCTTATTTAACCTAAATAAGTTATCTATACTTTTAGAGACCAAACATACATTAAAAAAAAAAAACATGGTATTCCTAAGAAAATCAAATGTAGGTTTTCCCGCACGAAATATCTTATTTTATCATCTCTCGAAAAATATTAAGTGTAGCAATGAATTTTCATACCGATAAGACTTGGGATGATGAGTGTCTATATCTTGTTCAACATGTTTTTTATAGATTTTGAAAACGAGACACAAGAAGCGATTTGTAAAAGAATACCGGCTCGCAAACTTAATAGATGGGCCAACCTATTTATTTTCGAACATGGAATTCATGGCAAATTAGTTGGGAAGTCGCCATAAAAATACCAACGGAAGGAGGAGAGAGAGAGGGGGTGAACGCTTGCTTGTCCATCCAACAATCATTGGAACGTATTCTAATTTTTTCTTACTATCTATCAGAGCTGCTATGCTCCATCGAGTCCATTGAAAGTAGACATAGGCGAATGCTATACATAAATGCTGCCATCAAGGAGAAGGAGGACTGCGTGATTCATTTGGGTACGCAGATCAATTACCCTCAAGAAGTCCACTGGCATTATGTATCTTCTCGCCTTCCATTATCGATCGGATTTGCCAAAGATATTTCAGGTTCATCGTCGTCGTAGAGGGCAAAGGGACACAAGACGGACGACCTCTCTAATTTCCTACAATAAATGCCACCCCTATCTCGTGTGACAGTGCGGCAGACAGCTTGCGCCCGTTGTAATCGGAGGCGGACTGCTGCTCTCGACGGATAAAGGTAGCTTTCATGAATTTATGATCGCCGAGCTCTGCTTTTCCACCGTGATCTCAGTAAGTATTCCAACTCACCTTAAAGGTAGGTTACCTCACCCTCATGGAGAGATGCCATTGCCTGACAGGAACGAGTAGAGAGAGAAGTCATGGATTTTGACCTCTCTCCTTATCCAGAATTAGTGGAAAATACAGAATTTAGTAGGCTCATTGCAACAAAACAAATTCCGACAACCAGTAATAGATCTATACTACAAAATATCAGCCACTTGGATTTCCATGCACTGCGTGATGTTTCCTACACCATTCTTCTTATAAAAATGGGACATATATATATATAATCGTCCAATTCATCCTTCGTCCGCCCCGCCTCTCCCTCATGGCCATGACCAAGGAAGTCAATCTTACCCCCTTCAGTAGCCCCAGCCCCCTCCTCGCCCACCAGTACTGCCACCACCCCCTGGCCACAGCCGCCGCCGTCGATCCATGCCACTTCGTCCTCTCCTTCACCGATCTGTCCTACAGCGTCAAGGAGCCTCGCAGCTTCCCGTTCTTCCGAAAGAAGAACAATGAAACACGGCCGGAGTCGCTCCGCGGAACCAGGAAGCTTTTGGACTCCATCTCCGGCGAGGTGAGGACGGGCGAGATCTTGGCGGTGCTCGGCGCTAGCGGTTCCGGGAAGACCACTCTCATCGACGCACTGGCGAACCGCATCGAGAGGGCTAGCCTCCGAGGATGCATTACGCTCAACGGCGACAGACTCGAGGGCCGCCTCCTCAAGGCGATATCGGCATACGTGATGCAAGACGACCTCATGTTCCCAATGCTCACCGTCGAGGAGACCTTGATGTTCGCGGCCAAGTTCCGGCTACCTCGCTCGGTTTCGGCATCCAAGATGAAGGAGCGCGTGCAAGCGCTCGTTGATCAGCTCGATCTCCGGTCGGCCGCGAAGACCATCATCGGCGACGAAGGTCACCGCGGCGTGTCTGGGGGTGAGCGCCGCCGGGTGTCCATCGGGACCGACATCGTTCACGACCCCATCATCCTCTTCCTGGACGAGCCCACGTCGGGGCTTGACTCCACGAGCGCTTTCATGGTGGTTCAGGTCTTGCAGAGGATCGCTCGCAGCGGGAGCATGGTGATCATGTCAGTGCACCAGCCGAGCTACCGAATCCTTGGCCTCCTAGACCGCCTCATCTTCCTCTCGCGCGGCCAGACGGTGTACAGCGGGCCCCCGCAAGGCCTCCCGGAATTCTTCGCCGTCTTCGGCAACCCAATACCCGACGGCGGGAACCCAGCCGAGTTTGCACTGGATCTCGTCCGCGAGCTGGAGGACACAGCTCCTGACGGCGCCAAGGACCTCGTCACGTTAAACGCCTTGAATCATCAGGCACGAGCACGGACGTCCGCCACCGCCGCCACAGGATCGTGCCTCCCACTGCAGGAGGCTGTGAGAAACAGCATCGCGACTGGCAAGCTCGTATCCGGCGCGATGATTGACGGCGCTGCACTGGCTTCATACGCGAACCCGTTCTGGGTCGAGGTTTCGGCTCTAACCAAGAGGGCGATTATAAACATGTGGCGGATGCCGGAGATCTTAGCCTTCCGCCTCGGCGACATGCTCGTGACAGGCTTCCTGCTCGCGACCATCTTCTGGCGTCTCCGCGACACGCCCAAGGATGTTCGAGAGCGGATCGGCTTCTTCGCCATCACCATGACGACCATATTCTTCACAAGCGGCGACACTCTCGCCGTCTTCATTCAAGAACGATACATTTACATGCGGGAGACGGCCTACAACACGTACCGCCGCTCGTCTTATGTCGTCGCCAACGCTGTCACCACTTTTCTGCCCCTGGTCTTCCTCACTATTCCCTTGGCGTTCATCACATTCTTCGGGGTAGGCCTCTCCGGAGGCATGGACGGACTCGGCTTCTTCTTCTTGACTATCTTGGCGACATTCTGGGCGGGCAGTGGGTTCGTGACCTTCCTCTCAGGCATCTTATCGCACGTCGTGTTAGGTTACACCGTGGCAGCCGCTGTGATCTCCTACTTCCTGCTGCTCAGTGGCTTCTTCATCAACAGGAATCGGATACCGGACTACTGGATCTGGCTCCACTACATGTCGCTGGTGAAGTATCCTTACGAGGCAGTAATGCAGAACGAGTTCAGTAAGGATTTGTCCAAGTGCTTCGCTAGAGGAGTAGAGATGTTCGACGGCTCGGCGCTGGGGAGCTTGCCGACGGCAAAGAAGGTGGAAGTTCTTACAGTGATCGGCCAAACCTTGGGGATGAACATCACTAACGATACTTGCATAATCACCGGGTCAGATGTACTGCAGGAACAGAGCATTAATCAGCTCAACAAATGGAGCTGTCTCTTGGTGATCGTGGCTTGGGGGTTCTTCTTTAGATTACTATTCTACATTAGTCTGCTGCTGGGGAGTAGGAACAAGAGGAAGTAGTTGACTACTGTTCAGGAAATAATGAGAAGTAAAAGGTAGAATATGCGAGGAATGGAGAAGAAGGGGAGGAAGAAATTTGACTGCAAAGACAAGTAACCCATGAAAAGGGTCCCAGAAAATACAAGTAACCCTGGTTAGCACAAAATGATGCAATACAATGTGAGCGAGCATACATGACCGAGGGTTTTGGATCATTTATTAGGGTTTTCATTTCTGGGATCTGAGTAATTCTTTTGTATGTTTTTCTTTTAAATTAGAAATAAATATTTTTTTTTTATATGATCTTATAATATATATGTGATAAGCTCGTTTAGTCCGTGTACCTCGGTTACGAGTCATTAGTTCTTTTACGAGAGGGAGCGAGCACTGATGAAATCATTTAGTCTCACAATGATTAAAGAGTATTATGAATCAAAGACTCGTAAGTTTACGGTCCAAAGCGAATAATTCTTGTGAACGTATGGATTGCACAAATGATCGATCGATCAGGGCTAGCACTGATTCGACGGAGAGAGCTCCTTGTCTCTGTAATTGCTCGGCCGACGGAGGAATGGGAGAACGAGCTTCCCGTCTTTTCGGTTCGGTGAACTAGTAGGCTTGGCAATCAAGACACTCGTCGAGTTTGGTGAGGAGTTATGGCACATAATAAATAGATGGTTGATGCAATGGGTGGTAAGAAATAGACTGTCAAGAGACATCTCCTGGCACCGCAGCACCAGCTAGCTGTCGAGACTCCTTCGGATCATGCGCCATAATTCGTCTCATGTACGTATAGAATAACTTTACCTTTATAAGTCTAGAAAATGTTTAATCTTATTGAAAATGAAATAAATTAAAAGCGATAAAGTGTGCAGGAACACTGTCTTCTAAGAAGACTTTCTCATAATTCTCCAACAGACAACTACTACCGCCCACCGTAATCAATGCATGTCGTGATCCATCTTCCGGAGAGGTAACTAATAGATCTTTCGATGTTGCGACTCGATGATCCACCGCATACTCGAAAGCAAGGTTTGGAGGCCACAGCACATCACAGCTGATGGTTTCCTACGACCACAACGCCGGCAGTAGATTCATGGAATGCACTCGATTCGTGAGTGAGAACGAGACACCAACAAATGCTTGATTCGATCGATGGAACAAACGCATGGGGTATTAGGATTTATAATTAGCTGCCCCGAAACCAACTAAAATTAGTAATAATAAGGAAGCTTATCCGACCGCAAGCACCTATAGCAGCGTTTCCTCCTCCCCCATCCCATTCTTCCCAGGTGGACTCCCCTCTTTTGAGACTCGTCTCCTTTCATGTTTGCTATAAAGATGGGAAAGCAGCGCAGCACCATCGACGCTGTCGGTTGTCCGTGACCCATCCTTGCTTGTTCCACCGTCCACCCTCTCCTCCCATGGAAGATCAACCTCATCAACCCACCAGCCACAGCAACAGCCACAGCCACAGCCACAGCCACAGCCCCAGCCCCCTCCTTGGGCCCCATCACCACCCCCGCCACGGCGGGGACGATGATCCATCTTATCTTGACGACCTAGTCGTCGAGCTCCCACAGTTCCACTTCGTCCTCGCCTTCTGCAATCTCTCTTACTCTGTATGGAGGTCTCGGAGAATCTCATGCCACCGGATTGCCGCGGCGGACCCGGAACAACCCCCGGCTGGGAGGAAAGTTCTTTTGGATTCCATTACCGGCGAGGTAAGGACAGGGGAGATCTTGGCGGTGCTCGGGGCGAGCGGCTCCGGCAAGTCCACCTTCATCGACGCACTGGCGGACCGGATAGAGAGGACCAGCCTCCAAGGAAGCATCACGCTAAACGGGGAGAACCTCGACAGCGGGCTCCTCAAGGTGATCTCCGCCTACGTGATGCAGGACGACCTCCTGTTCCCGATGCTAACCGTGGAGGAGACCCTGATGTTCGCGGCCGAGTTGCGGTTGCCTCGCTCGTTCTCGGCGTCCAGGAAGAGGGAGCGAGTGCAAGCCCTCGTCGACCAGCTCGGCCTCCGGTCAGCCGCCAAGACCATTATCGGCGACGAAGGCCACCGCGGCGTGTCAGGTGGCGAACGCCGCCGGGTGTCCATTGGCACCGACATCATCCATGATCCCGTGATCCTCTTCCTCGACGAGCCCACGTCGGGGCTCGACTCCACGAGCGCCTTCATGGTGGTCAAAGTGTTGCAGAAGATCGCACGCAGCGGAAGCATCGTGGTCATGTCGGTGCACCAGCCGAGCTATCGGATTCTCACTCTCCTCGACCGCCTCCTATTTCTTTGTCGTGGCCAGACTGTCTACAGTGGGCCCCCGCATGACCTCCCTGGCTTCTTCCGGCAGTTTGGCCGTCCGATCCCTGAAGGTGAGAACGCAACTGAGTTCGCCCTGGATCTCGCCCGTGAGCTCCAGGACACTAACCCCGGCGCCGCGGCCCTCGTCGACTTCAATCGGCGGTGGCAGAATCGTCCATCAGCACTGGTCGCCGCCGACATAACCCCACTGTCGCTGAGAGATGCCATGAGGATTAGCGTTTCGCACGGAAGGCTCGTCGGCAGCGTGAGCGTCGCCGACAATGTTGCCCCGGCTTCGTCGTTGCAGAAGTTCGCCAACCCAGCCTGGAAGGAAGTGCTGGTGCTGTCGAAGAGAGCGTTCATGAACATGAGGCGGATGCCGGAGATCTTCGCGATCCGCCTCGGTACCGTGCTCGTCTCCGCCTTCATCCTGGGGACCATCTTCTGGCGGCTCGGCGAGTCGCCCAAGGACGTCACGGAACGGCTCGGCTTCTTCGCCATCGGCATTACGACAGTCTTCTTCACGTGCGCCGACGCCCTCCCAGTTTTCATCCAAGAACGCTACATCTTCATGCGTGAAACGGCCTACAACGCCTACCGCCGCTCGTCCTACGTCCTATCCAACGCCATTGTTGGCATCCCGGCGCTGATCCTACTATCCGTCGCCTTCGCGGCGTCGACCTTCTTCGCGGTCGGCCTGGCCGGAGGAGGGGAAGGGTTCATCTTCTTCTTCCTCATCATACTGGCGTCCTTTTGGGCAGGCAGCGGATTCGTGACCTTCCTCTCCGGCGTCCTGTCGCACGTGGTGTTAGGCTACACGGTGGCAGCGGCGATACTGTCCTACTACCTGCTGTTTAGTGGCTTCTTCATCAACAGGAATCGGATACCCCACTACTGGATTTGGTTTCACTACCTTTCCATGTTGAAGTATGCTTACGAGGGAGCGCTGCAGAACGAGTTCGGTGGCGAATCGTCCAAGTGCTTCTCAAGAGGGGTTCAGATGTTCGACGGCACGTCCATTGGGAGCCTACCCATGGAGACCAAGGTACAGGTTCTTGGAGCGATCAGCAAAACACTGCAGATGAACTTGACCAGCGACAGCTGCATCGTCACAGGGCTGGATGTGCTGCAACAGCAGAGCATTAATCAGCTCAACAAGTGGGAGTGTCTGCTGGTGACTGTGGGCTGGGGATTCTTGTTTAGGATTCTGTTCTACATCACACTCCTGTTGGGCAGTAGGAACAAGAGGAGGTAAGATGATCGAACAAGTCAGGCATACATGGAAGAACAAGTAGTCCTCTTGTCGAGCTGCATTTCTTCTTCTAAACGCATGAAGTTTCACTATGTAAGTGTTGCATAATTCTAGGCGTTCTGTTTTTGTTCCTCGACTTCGTTTGTGGCATGGTAGCTGATGAAATTTGAATCAAATAAATCAGGATTAATTATATATTATCACTGAGCACTTGTGATGTTTCGACGATACGAGGAGAAACATAATTAAATATTTTATTTTTAGGGATCTAAATATTATTTTAAAAATATAAAGATCGAAATACTAATGATAGTTAATTATAAGATATAATTTATAATTAATCCAATAAATCATTATTTTGAGGTCATTGTGATCAGCGGTTGCATGAATTGTAAATAAAAAGGCTCTATGAACACTCGTTGAACCATCTAACATATAGCACTTAGTACACATTGACATATTCCCGACTTAATAATTCTTGTGACAAAGCTAATTAGCTTTTGCAATACTCACTAAGACAACTCACACAGATGATTGGTGTTTTACATATTTATTATTTTTATTTTCAAAGGAAAAACTAGAGCAAGAAATCTTTTTTGTTTGAAATCCCCTCATTTCTGCGATGGGAGTAAGTTGGGGTTACTCGTCATGTTTCAACATGAAAGAGGTCATGACACGATGTTATCTTTCATAGGCTATCGATCATGTCACTTGTTGCATAGTCACCTATGATGGTTATTTTTTAGGTTGACTATGGTCGCATCATCATCGACCAAAGTTTTATAGCTAGATTAGTTAACCTTCGAATCCGCTATGGTTAACTAATGTTAACCTTCACTCACATCGTTCGAAGGATGCAACCTTCACTCACATCATTCGAACGAAACTCTTTGTGACTGATTTACTCTTGTAATTATAGTGAGATACTTCTTCGTGGCTAATTCAATTGATGAGACATTCTATGTATTTGTCTTTGATTTGATACGCATGAGTGTTCCTCGTTTCAATTTTCTATAGGCGTGTTGCCTTAATTATAATATTTGATTTGATTCGATTTGATTTCTATTGATTCGTGATAGTTACCTTGGCGATTCATAGGTATGGACGAATCAACATCAGTGTTAAGTTGAATTGTTAGGGATCCAAGAGAGTCGTGATCTCGATGATCAACATGGTAAAGAATCTCGTATATACATTGCTAAGCAACGAACAAGATGATACTTCGAGGAGATACAAACTACTAGCAGAAAGCATCTTTCATATCGAATAATTATTGGACTGGAAGAGTGATGACAACATAAAATCAAATCGATAGAGATAGAAAAAGAGAAGAATGAAAAGGTCTTACATAGGATCCTTCCTTACCTCTTCTTTTAACAGCTATGCACACCAGAAATGACCATAAAACAGATACTGAAGCAGATTCCTACTAAATTAGTCGAGATGCAATAGAACTCGAGTATATCGTCCGAAACAAAGTCCATAACTCACAGAGTAGCATCCATAGCACAAAATAGCTTGAACTGTTTCAATGGTTCTCAAGTGAATTTGGGGACCATGCATTTTACAGCAGCAGCAAAATGGTGACTTTATAGTGTCTTGCATACGATAACAATAATAATAATAATAATCTTCAGCATTTTACCAATGTGGCATGAACTGAAACAAATAGCTGAATCTTATATCAGCTATGTGATATGAATTGTCGTCGACACTAAAGCCTCACTTGTCGTTGATCAGCTCCAACTTATCAAGCTCTTATTGAAGTTTACTTGTACTTTGCAAGTTTGGATTGATAAAACCATACATATATCACCGAGCAAGACTCATTATGGTCGATACATCATCGATATAAACGTTCCAAATAGTGCATAACCAAAATAATCGAAAAGGATGATGTTCTAGCGAGCGTTGTACATACTTTTAACAGCAACTGGTGTCTAAACTTGATTGCTCTGGCGGCAAAAGGCTGCTCCACTGGAGTTTCCCTGGCTAACTAGAATCCTCATAGAGTATAGCAATTGCACTTTGATATTTCTTAGGGCATCAAGAACATCCTGCACTTCTTTGACCTCTGGTCTGCAGGCCTCTAAGTTCAGCTGTACGCTTGCTGGAACGATAGCGAGCATTCTGTCCTCTCTCTCAGCCTGACGGATTGCTGTCTCTGGCTCGGCATCACTACCTGAAGTTATGCTGTTTCAAGATGAAGTGATCATTTAGCAACAATGAGAAGCTCAAATGCAAAGCAACTTACCTTGGAAATAGGAATTTCTCCTTCATTATTTGTGCATAACAATTGATATCGAACTACAATTATAACTGCCACTTCTTATCTAAACCAAACTGAACTTGATTTCATAACTATGATTGTTCATGCAACGACCCTGATATAAACCCACAATGGTCTATCCTACGAAAGGACTCAATAGGTTATCTGAGGACACATAGTGACTCATGTATTATATAAAATCATAATTTCTCCTTCCCTATAATTTTAAGGTGAAATTAATTTGCTAGCAAACGCTCGTCCTCTTTTAATCGGTTTCATAAATAAGATTGTTTATCTCATGGCCCGTTTACAAAACTATACGGATGAATCCCCAAGAAAGGTACTCAGAATGTGGTTTTAAGTATGTCATGCTATCGAAATTCTTGTCTTTAAAATTATTTTTAGTATCACAACTTCCTTTACTCATATGAAATCAATCATACGGGTCCAACTCCCAAAGAGCAGTACTTAGAAGTTGTTCTTGAGGGCAGGTGACGGCTCATCTTCCATCAAGAGTCTTTCAGCTCATACTCAATGGGGAACTATCTTAGAGTATCATCTTTGCACCGGAAAGATATATAATGTTTACACCTAAATCACAAGCCTGATACTATGTGATACAGTATCTAATTTAGCCTGATGGTGAAGACTTGATGTTTTTGTGGATACAAGCTAGTCCTGCTGCCAATACTTTTTAAAGTCCAGAATCTAAAGAAAAGCTCATAACACGCATGTGATTCTAGAGTCAAGATCTACCTAACTTTGAGCCAAAGCCTTTGCCATATTAATATAATCTTGAAGTAAACTAAATGTGTGTGAGTAATTGTGCTCATGCAAGTACAGTAGGATTCTTTAGCATAAATGAATTGGACTTTCAGCAAGACTGTGTCGCAATCCATAACTTCATAATACTATGGGCTCAGTTAGAGTCGACGCACATCAAATTAACATATTATGCAAACTTTGCGACCTGTTGCTCAATTTGTTCACAGAACCAATCGTTGATGTACTTGAGCAGATCCCTGTTTCACACAGTATCTAAGAGTAAGACTAATAAATTTGATCGACCAATAGATAGTAAGCTACATTTAGATATAAATTTGTTTCAGATTGCTTAACCTCTAAAATTTACATCTCCGTCTATTCGTTCCCTTTGTTTCGTTTTAAATGGAGTAGGTTTTGACTAAGCAAGGTAGTAAATGACACATATAATTTATAATCAAAAGGAAATGTCATAATCATAAAAGAGCATTAGATTAATTTTTGCACAAGGCCTCTTGAATCCACATTTGTTGTGCATGCAGTCTTTCCTTATCCCAAAAACAAGCGTCTTTAGATCTCGTTCAGTATATGCTAGTACTCTTCAAGCAAACAGCGGTGCAGTTAGATGCCAAGAGAATGAGCAATGGAGGAGGAGAAGCAAAATCGAAGAATATAGGATGAAATCTAATGCTCTTTTCGACCTTTCACTTAACGTACCTCATATCGTCAGCAGGCGATTGCTGAGCACCGATGACTTGGATACCGTCTTCGTTTTGAGATTGGGCAGTTCCGACGGAACTGCAGCTCCCTTCATCTTGAGAAATCAACGGTTGTTGTAAACAGATGGAAGAGCTACCAGTTCCAGAAACATTATCTCCAAGAAGATCTTCAGAGCTCGAGGATCTCAGCATCTCTTTCGCCACTTCCATCGAACCAAATTGTTGGGAATCCACCGTCGACGGTGCACCAGGTTTTTCCTGTTCTAGTCTTTGTGGGCTCAAGAAGCACTGGGAAGACGAAGAACTAGAGGAGCTATCCTGAAGGGTCAATTGGCTCCTCGCATCTTTCAGGGCTTCCAGCTTCTTTAAAGCGAGTTTGAGCCTCTTCTCAGCTCTGTTCCTGCATTTTGTCTCTTCATCCAGCTTCCTTTCTAGCTCTTCCAACTGTCAACAAATCACATAAAGATACTACATACTAATAATAACAAGATAATTGACGAGGCCAAGGAGGAGTTCCTTTTTCTTTGAACCATCATACCCTTTTAGCCAGGCTCTCTGCTTCCTTCTTGGCAGCCTTGGAAGCTACTCTTTCTGCAAGAAGCCTTCCCCTCAAACAGTCTACAGTCCTCAGTCTCTCACCCTCTGATTCCCCCATCATAGCCCTTTCCAGGATTAACAACAGCAACAACAACAAAACGGAAAAGAGGAGGCTGTGTCAGTTGAGTATATATCAGAACGAAGATCATGGAACTCTGCAGAGAAAAGAAGAAGAAGAAGAAGATGATGATTTTTTTCTACCTGCATTGGTTGCTAGAAGCTAGCATCCCGTCGTGCGAAGGAGACACCGTTCTCCGTCGTGTCCTTCCAAGTGCTCGATGCGGGTGTCGATCCCTTGGTAAGGAATCCCAGCGTGCGGCTGGGAAGGCACATCTCTTCCCGTGTCTTTTTCTGTACCTTCATTTGTCCGGAGCAAGCAACAGTAGTAGAAGGGAGGGTCACGATCTGATGAACACATCGCAGACAATGGATTTCGAAATTTGAGCATTCAAATCTAGGCAGCGTGATCACGTGAGTACAGTGCTGATATTTTGTTCTTGACGTGTCATCTTAACTTGAGTGGTGTAGTATCCAATACCATACCACATCACACCCGATGGGTGAAGACGCCGACCGAAGTCACCCATATGCTGCGTTTCTTTCCAAGCATTTGGATGTCCGTTGCAACAGGAACAACGGAACCACCCAAAATTGTGATGATCATGTATTTTAATGGTGTTATGGGCAGATTCACATCTAACATCCAACTGTGATGATCGTCGTTGCAGTTGACAGTTATGTAACATCTGTAGCAGACAATTGTCATTTTCCAAAACCACTAACTATTACAGTAATAGAAGTAACAATTTCAAAACCCAACAAGCACAATATGGTTTCTGGTTATGATATGAATTATGATCAGTATTGTCTACAGCATGTAACCTAACAAAGCACAACCAAAGCACAGGTAGGTACCCTACGCTCTGTCAAACGATCTGTATCGACAGATGTCAAATTATCAACTAGCATGCAATCCCCATAAGCAACTGCACAGATTTGCAGGAAAACAAAACAAAAAAAATATCAACCACTTGGTTAAATAATCCGAAGAAAGTAATGGCGAGCATGCTAATTTCTGACACGGAAGATAGAAGATGTTGACTCGGGCAAATACCCATCAGTTTGATTGGGTTGGGAGACCTTGTATCCATTTATTTAATTCTGCATCTTTGGGCACAAATGCCTGTTGCTTTTGAGAGAATGTAGAATTGGAAGCTAGTCTTGTTTGAAGAGTTCACGCCCAATGATCAGTCGCCTGATCTCGCTGGTCCCAGCGCCAATCTCGAACAGTTTCGCATCTCTGAGAAGACGACCTGTTGGGTACTCGTTTACATACCCATTCCCACCAAGACACTGGATAGCCTGCATGTCACAGTGACCACAAAGGAATATTACCTTACTTTGCAATGAAATGGTCAACCATGTGATTTGAATGCATGCTCTAATCACAGTTGACAAAGCATGGTCTTGGCAATTGGGTAGGTAATAGTTTTTCAAGCATACCAACAGAACCCACTTGCATGACCTATGAGCTACATCAAATTGGACCATGTATACTACTTGCGATGAATGCAAACTCTAACTAGAAGGATAGAGAGTGGTGCCTTGTCATGTGCAGGTTCTGTAGTTAGGTTTGACCTACAAATTTCCTCTACTTCTGTTATGCATACATGAAGCATTTCATTAACTAAATTTTGGGAAAATAAAATTGCATGCAGTAGACATAACAAATTTCATTAACTAAATTTCCATGCACTCTAAAAAGGACCGAGTGTGGAAAGCTCAATTCGTAACTAGGAAAACAAAAACATCCCAAAGTGTACCACACAAAACCAATAAAAACTATAAAGCAGTGCCCATATGATGAAGCAGGAAATGATGAATTGAAGCAAAAGTTCAACATGTACAATTAATGTAGAAAATTTGTTCAAAAATAGTCCCATTGAATAGTTCTTGCTAAACTTCTGAAATAGCTGAAACTTCATCCTTTCATTCCATTCATAATTTCAGCAGGTTTTCCAACTTTGTCCACACAAAGCAGAATCTTTTTCTCATGGGATCCCGGAGAAAAGTATCACAGAAAAGAAGATGTACTCTACTATGAGAATATAACGTGAAATCCAAGGACAAAGTTTCTAGTACCTGAAGAGCGACCTGAGTAGCCTTTTCAGCAGCCAGGAGAATAACGCCAGCACAGTCCTGAACAATTTGCATTTTGCAGATTTTAGGAAAAGAAAGTACAGTTTGTAGTCATAAGAGGATAAGAGCATGCATTTTAACAAAAGCTAGAGCATCAGAAAACATAGTAGCGATCCAGTTTTTAGATCCATCACCCCACTAGCGTGAACTGTTCAAGCTTTTAATATACTATCACTATCAAAATTAAAGCAATTTTGATATGCAAACCAGATGAATCGCACATATTTACTTGTAAAGCATGAAATGCTAATAAGCAAATGACAACAAATAAAACATATGACCTTTAGCATTGTGAGGTATGGGACGGAGAAATAATGATGTTCAAACGTACCTTTCGGTCAACTTTTCCATTGTCACAGTCCCGAGCAACTGAATAAACAAATGCTCTGACAACAAGGAAAGCAATCAGTCTCTCTAACATCTAACTGCTAAAACATTAATGTATGTTGTCATGCAATTCAAAGTGCTACCTTGATGACTGTAAGGAAGTATACATATCAGCCAGTTTTCCCTGTATGGATGATACATTTGGTTTGAGTCCCACAAAATTGTTCAGATCTTTACATCTTGAAGAAGGATTAAGCACAGCTTAATCGAATCTCGTACCTGTATAAATTGAAACTCTCCAATTGGGTGGCCAAACTGTTCTCGCTGTCGAACGTAAGGAATAGCTTCATCAAGGCATGCCTGCATAAGTCCGAGAGGGCCAGCAGCTAGAACAAGTCTTTCCAAATCTAGCCCCGACATCATGACATAAACTCCTGTGAGAAAGATAAGAAATTAATGGTGCAATGAAATTTCAATTTCTCTGCTGAAACATTCCAAAAGAACAAGCACATGCTTTCTAGCCAATATGCAGCATCCTAGAATAGTAGAATTCATAAAGCAAGCATCTAACCATCAAGACAAAAGGGAAAAAGAGAACATACTTCACCAAGAAATCAAATAGCTACATATTGATTCTCCAAATTAACTATGCTAGTCATGAACATTGGTGCATTTGTTAACCTAGAAAGATTACCAGATTTTCCCAAAAGATTTTAATACAAAAAAGATCTAAATGAAGAGGACAGATTTTCCACGTCAAATGCAGCTTGTTGTTGATTTCATTAATAAAATAAACTGAAGGTCATCACTGCATTCAGTTCTTGGTCTCCATAATTTTCTGCTGTCCAGGTCCCTTGAGACCGAAAATTAATATGGAAAGCCTGTATTACACATGATACAGCCCTCAGACAAACTGGGCTGAATCTTTGATAGTATGCAACTATAGATTCTACATATGTGACATAGCTTTAGCAACACTATGTGATTAAGTGACATAACTTTAGAAAAACTACGAGATTTTTAATCTGATGTATGCTAAATTTGTAAGAAATTGACTCGGTAATAATGCTTTTATATCTTTTTTCAAAATTTCTGTTTTCTGATAAAAACTTTGAAATCTTTGTATCAGCACCTTTTCCTTCCTGTCCAAGCACATTCTCTTCAGGAACAAAGCAGTTTTCAAAGACAAGTTCACATCTGCAATACATAAGAGCTTGCTCAGATCATTTTAGAGACACATAAGGTCACATGAACTTTAAATATATATCTAATTGTCAAAGAAATCATACGTATCACTTCCTCGCATGCCAAGTTTATCTAACTTCTGAGCAGTACTGAATCTGCAAGAAAATGTAGCAATCACTAGAGAAAGACTTCAAAAATAATTGCAGCAAAACCTAATGACAATTGATTACAGGCACAGATATTTTCTCCTGCAACTACAGGTATCTACTGATCTGACCCAGACAATACCATTTATTTTGAATTTTTTATTATTAGAATCTAAAATGACATTTTCAGATGACACCTTTAAACTCAGGCAAAAGGGCTAAACCTAAAGAATTTCAGCAATGTACCCTGTCATTCAATATGAACTAACAAGCAAATGATAATTCTCTTCTTCTTCAATACATAACATCTACTGCAGCTTGAAAAGGAAAAAGCTGAAGACATTTTAGACATTCAACATGAAATTTATGAGGTGAACACTAAAGAATGCTATAAGTACCCAGGCATCCCCTTCTCGATTATAAACGCTGTAATTCCTTTGGATCCAGCACTGATGTCTGTTTTTGCATAAACGACCTGCAGAAGATTCACCAAATAATTACATCAAAAGAAACCCAGGAAAAAAGGACAAAGAATGAAGAAGCTATCACTGTTGTGAAGGGATGTTTGTTGTTTTCAAGAGTTCTCAGTATTGGTACATCAGGTTGTTGAACTCATGACAGCTATAGTTGTCATGATTACACATGGGTGTGATGTTCTTGCAAGTGCAAGAACCATAAAATCCTATGTGTACATAATAAACATGTGGTCAGAACATGCTCGAGTTAAATAAAGATACTATATAGAAGTAGGGTTAAGGCAGAAAATTGCATAGGCAAGTTAACAATATTTCAACTAAAATTCATGTAATTAACAAAATGATTACCAAAGTTTGGGCAACAGGTCCATTGGTACACCACATCTTGTTGCCATTTATCACATAACCACCATCAACTCGATCAGCTTTGCACTTCATGCTGACAACATCGGAACCAGCTGAAGTGTTCGACAAACTCATAAGAAATTGTAGAAGCAGAAAACATTAACTACTGCTCAAAAACAAAAGAATGAAACTTAAAGCATCAGACCAATTTATTACCGTTGGGCTCACTCATTGCCAGAGCCCCTACATGCTCCCCACTGATTAGCTTCACATTAAGACAAAGAAGAGTAAATAGCACAGAAACAGGAAAATTACTGTTCATAGGAAAAGTATTGTATAAATGAATGTATGCAATTAAACATGACGCAACACTCTATAAAAAAGATTCAGCAAAATTACAAAGTAGTAAGCACAGATCTAAGTCAGCATATACAGAAAATTATTGAAACTTGAATAGGATGTTTGTCCAACATTAGTGAAAAAGACAACAAAAAGGTAACAAGTTATGGATCAAATATCAGCTGTTTACTCCTTTTTTCAAATCTTGTTACCATCCACAATTAATTTTGTAATACACAAAGCTAGCACCATATCTGTCATTTCTGTCAAATGAGGAAACATCTAAACGTTTTCAAGATTAATAACCACATTAAGAGGGAACGCTAATAGTCATAAGAGGTGATGGAAAAAACCTTCAGCAAATACTTCTGCTTTTGTGCAGAGGTCCCATGCCTCACCTACAAAAAGACAACTAAATTTTACAATTAGTTACATCATTAGATAATTGCCAATGTATTCTACAGTTAATAACTATAGAACTTCCATGTACCAGTTGATTTATGCATAGGTTGGAATGGGCACCATAAGAAAGGCCAACAGATCCAGAAGCACGACTAATTTCCTCCATTGCAATACAGTGATACAAGTAACCAAGTCCAAGCCCTCCATATTCCTCTACAATGAATCAACCATTTGCAAGTTAGGTAGGCGACTAGGAACAATTTCTATCTAAATGGAACATTCTGATAGATAACAAAATACTTTTTGATGACAAAACTAGTGGTATACATGAAAGTAAAACAGACAAGGAAGAAAAGTCATGTGCAATGACAGGTCTTGCTAACTTACCGTAACATTTTGTTCAGTTAGGCTGTTAAAAGTCTGTAACACACTAATGTAAATGAATTAGTTGATTAAGTGGAACTATACTAGAACGTCAAGAAAAATATCCTCAATTTTGGAAATTGAATCATTTCATAGATTAAAAAAAGGCCGAATAATCGAAAAACCCCCTAAGTTTGAGAATTTTCTAGAGAACGCCCCAACTTTGAAAAATTCTTGCAAAGCACTCCTGGCTGCGTGAAAAGAACATTTTGCCCTTGCCTTCTTTGGCTTTTCGCTGGCTCCTCCCCCCTGTACCGCTTTCGCCACCGTCCCTACACACTCGTCAAGGGCATCATGGGTGCCCACACCAGCCCTAACTGCCTCCACCGCTTGCCGCAGGTGACAAGCTCCTATTCGAGGTTGAGGGGGGGTGACCGACGAGACCAACCCGCACACGGAGGTGTAGACGCGATGCTTATTTGGGGCGAAAGGGGATAGTCAATGGGGCTAGCTCACGCATGAAGGCACAAACAACCAAGGGAGGAGAGGCGGCTATTGGGTTTGATAATGGCGAGGACTCCACCGTTGGTCGCCTCGATGCGCGGCCACGCCTGCGCCGTGGGCGATTGTTTGGGGCGAAGGGCGATGGCCAACAAGGGTAGAATGTCACGACCTTAGCTGGATTTGCCTAAGTCGTGCGGCACCCTCGCGCGTCCGTCCGCAAAGGTCAGCCTCCCCGAAGCCTCCCATTGTCCCTTAGGACCACCAAAAGAGAGAACGGGTTAGAGAGAACGCCTCCAACGGGATCCACAAGCAAACATCTCCGAAAAACACTTCATAGACAATGCAAATTACAAACAGACTATTACAAGCTCTGAACAGTGGCACAACAAAGGGTAAAATGGTCCATTACAGACCGAAAAGCTCTCGAGCGTGTCCACATGACACAACCTTTATTTACAAGCCTAAAGAGGCCACCAACCCAACTAAAATGGGACTATTAAGCCTTCGGCCGCCCCTTTACATTCTGTACAAGGCATGAACATGCCAAAAGACACGGACATACATAAGCATTACATCAAACACCTTGTTTAGAAGTTTGTCCGTGACATTCTCCCCCACTTATCCCTTCGACGTCCTCGTCGAAGCCTTTGTGAACACTGCAACTCTTCACCTTTGCTGAGTCTTCAATCTTCTGCTCTAGCTGCAATGCGCCTCCTGGCTCCCAACTCCTCTCCGCTGCTGTTTTTGAGTAGTCGAACCTTTGATCCGCCATGCTGCTTCAACTCACCAATGACTCTGACTCTGGTGTGGGGTTGGCTGAGTTGTATTGATCTTCGTTGATTCCTGCGGATCCACCAAATGAAGGAAAAGACCATTCTTACTGCGCTAGTTTCTCAAAATTTCCACATGCTGCTTGAACTGGGTGGATGCTTGTTGGAGCTTTAACGAGCATCGCCTCGCAAACTTCTGAAGTTTTGGGTCCTTCCTCCACAAAATCTGCTCATTGACTCTTCTTTCAGTTAGTTGTCACATCCAAGTAGGTTCGCATCACTTCCGCTTTCGATTGGCATTTCGTTGGGAAATGAAGCGGACAATCTACTCTCAGTAGCACTGATCACCGTTGGTGAGGATTTGACAACTATTGTCTTCCATTATCTTCGAAGGGTCTTTGAACTTGTGCAGAGCTCCTCTGCTGGATAGATAAGAGAACTGGGGTACTCGGTTTCACCCATTCTCTTAAGAGTTGAGAAGGCAAAGGTTACTTGACTTCGCCCGCCTCCTCGAGGTTGTACTTCATGCATCGAGCTGGTTACTGGCCTTCGCCTGCTCTTTGCTCACACTTCTGAAGCACTTGAAGTGTTTGCACTCCTTGCGTTGAGTTAGCTACTGTGATTCACCTTCTCAATGCCATTGAACTTCTGGAATGCAGGAAGTTTTCACCCCAACTTGGAGTAATTCTCTGATAGATGAGGTCGCCTCTGGGATTGTACCGTCTTCTCCATCAACCCTGCCGCCTACTCCACTGAGTAGCAAAGGTACAGCACCACGTACTGCTTGCTTCGTTCCTTGGTCATGCACTCTTGCATGACCCGAAGTCCTTCACTTACGGCTATCTTGATGAGAAACTTGTTGACACCGGTCTTACGAAGTTTCTTGGCCTCTGCCCTTCAGCCTTGTCTCGGTACTTGGAGATTGCCTCTGCATGCTCCACCTCCTCGGCCCCTTTCACGACCAAGCGCTCTCCCTCCGTGAGAGCAAGGGATCAATGACTTTGACGGAAGTCCCGCCTCTGCGGTACCATGGCGCTGCCATGCCCATGGCCCTACTATCCGTCGCTTCGCATCTACATCCCTTTTCTTCATGATCAGCAGATATGTCTCCGTGACACTCCTCTAAGTCCACCTCCATTCTAACTGATGCTTGATTTTGGGTAGCTAAGTCCCTCTGGACTCGTCGTCGCTTCCTCGCCCCTTTCGACCCCCTGCTTCAACACCTCTGTGTTCTCCAAGCAGTCTGTTTGGTCGATGGAAAGACAGACTGCAACTCCCATGCATGGCCTCTGCCATCACGTTGTAGGGTTTGCACCAATTCTGTTCTCCTTAGCTTCCTTGGTAGCAACGTTCGCTTACTCGACCTTGTCCTCTGACTTGTCGGGCTGCCTTAAGCGAATATGAGCTCTGGAGCAGTCCAACTCTCCAGCTGCTTCGATCATACCTCTGCATGATCAAGTCCCTCCCATGGGACTCACTGGCACTTGCATTCGAACTTTTCCCTTGGTGGAACCCAGCCCCCATATGCTGATGACCAAGGTTTTCATCCGATACAAAATTCGATGCACGCCCGGAAGACCCGCCTCTGCGGTACCATGGCCTTCACTCCTTAAATCCATAGCCCTTCTTGCCGTCGTGTTGTTCACCAAAGCGGAGCTCCCAGTAGCTCCCGATCATACCTCCATATGATCTCATCCCTCACGGGACTCTGTCGTGTGTGTCGCCTTGCCACGAACTGTTCCACCACGATCCGCTGCACCATGTCGCCTCCTGGTGACATCTCCATTGCATTCTGATCCTTGTGGAATAAACTCGAATTGTGAACCCTCCATGTGTGGCCTCTGCCAATACATCGCAGGATCTCTTCCACCTTCGGTTGTGTTCGCTCCTTTGGCAATCGACCTTCATCCACCCACTCCTGGGTCACACCTAGATGAAGCACCGCTCTAGGACAGTCCGTCGCCTAGTAGCTCCCGAAGTCCCCCGACTTCACTGTAATTTGTGCACCATTGTCTGGATCCTGGGCCTCTGCCCCTACCAGCACAATCTCCACTGCGCATCGCTTCCCTCATGGCAACTTGAATGACAACACTGTGGCATATTCTTCAAGAGTACCCGCCTCCGCGTCCTCTTGCCCCGTGCTAAGGCCTTCTGAACCCAACTTCGCCTCCGCAAATTGAGTCGCCTTAGTTCCTCCATCAAATGCTCCTCCGAGATAAGGTGCATGTGCCCCGAAGCTCCCTTCGTCTTTGGCACCATGCAAGATGAGTCCGCTCCGTCAGAATGAAGGACCCATGGAACAACATGATTATACTCCTGCCTCTGTAAGAGTTCATGTCCTTGACCTCTGTCTAGGGAAAGCACTGTGCCTCTGCTCCATGTTCCAACTTCTATGCTGGCTCCCTTCAAGCGGCTTGAGTACTTCGCCAAGTTACACCCAAGTTGCTCCGCTCCTCGTGTTTGCATTGAGTCGATGGTGGCCCTTGCGTCCACCATTCCACGGGTCAGCCCTTTCTTGAGTCCGATCTCCATATCGACTCCAAGTGTGTCTCCATTTGAGCTGCTTTGGGTCGCTCCCCCACTTGATCTCGCAATGCATCCACCAATGCATTCTCCCAAGCGAGATCATGCGACGACTCCTCGCCGCTTGCTCAGTCCATCGAGCTTCATGGAGTTGTTGTTTGTTGAGGTACTCCTCCTCAACATGTGCAGTCCGTCGCACATGATTCTCCCTCTGGAGAGCCGGGACTTATCCCTCCTGGATAACTGTCCCCTTTGGAGCAACATCTCTCTTCGTTTCGGAGACCACCATCCCCTTGGACTATTCCGATCTGCTGGACAAACTATGCATTGTTCTGCCTCCTGCAAACGCACTTGCTAGATTGCGACTCCCCGTCAATACAGCCCCCACTGCGCCCCTCAAGGCCTAGCAACATGCTGAACTCATTGCACACTTCAGCCTCCTACAGACGTATCCTTCACATGCCGAAGAGAAAGTTTCAATGCTCCATGGCGCCGAATTTCGGTCGCCTTGGGATGGCCACGAACATTCCATCGTCCGCATACAAGCCCATGCATGAGTACCAAATTCTTCGAGTTAGCAATTCCCCTCACCTCTGTGAGCTTTGCATAACTCTTTTGGTCGTTGAGCAACTCATTCCACCTTGCATGGTCTCATTCTTGCCAAGCGCCTCGCTTGCCTAGAGCACCATCAAGTATAGTTGTCAACGTTGAGCCGTAGCTCAAACTCAGCCATCCCAACCTTTGTGCGCTCCAAATTCTTCCAAGCTTGCCTGTTCTCGTGGTGCCTCTTGCGCGAAGGGTTGGCCATTCCTCTGAATGCCAATGTTAGATGCCCACTCCTCCGAGCGACTCCTTTTCCCTACATCTCCATGCCCGTTTTCCCCCAAACGGTCGCGCGTGTGCTGACTGCCCTCAACGCAGCCCCACTAGGTCCCCCACGTTTGCATGCTAAGTGTTTCTATGAGTGCTTGTCCCGCTCTGATACCAAATGTCACGACCTTAGCTGGATTTGCCTAAGTCGTGCGGCACCCTCGCGCGTCCGTCCGCAAAGGTCAGCCTCCCCGAAGCCTCCCATTGTCCCTTAGGACCACCAAAAGAGAGAACGGGTTAGAGAGAACGCCTCCAACGGGATCCACAAGCAAACATCTCCGAAAAACACTTCATAGACAATGCAAATTACAAACAGACTATTACAAGCTCTGAACAGTGGCACAACAAAGGGTAAAATGGTCCATTACAGACCGAAAAGCTCTCGAGCGTGTCCACATGACACAACCTTTATTTACAAGCCTAAAGAGGCCACCAACCCAACTAAAATGGGACTATTAAGCCTTCGGCCGCCCCTTTACATTCTGTACAAGGCATGAACATGCCAAAAGACACGGACATACATAAGCATTACATCAAACACCTTGTTTAGAAGTTTGTCCGTGACAGTTGGTCGCCTCGATGCGCGGCCACGCCTGCGCCGTGGGCGATTGTTTGGGGCGAAGGGCGATGGCCAACAAGGGTAGAATGGTCATTTTGAAGAAAAAGGGACGTTCTGTGAGTTTTTTTTTAAGTTAGGACGCTATAGACTTTTTCCCAGAATTCACCCTTAAAAAATTGTGCACTCCAGGAAAGTTTTATAATTTTCTTAGAACAAATTAAGAAAGCTGAAATTGGTAAAAAGTGTACTCATGTTTTCTTAAAAATCTGGTTCTCTGGTTAGTTTCTGTAGATTTCAGAATATTTGATTCAAAAGTATGATTAAAAAAACTTGGTTTTCAGAGCATGAAAACACATATCTCAAATGGTCACCTCAAAAATAGATATGATGATATTTTCAAGAGAATAAATATGTCAAGATCTAACGGAAGACGTCAAATATACTACAAAATAGTATACTAATGTGATAAACGTAGTTCAACATATTAAATATAATAGATCTGATGTAACACATTATACTTTATTCTGGACAATTGCTTTTCAACAAGTAAAATATAAGGATCAAATCTTACCCTCATCTTCAATTTAATTAGACAACTAAAAAAGAAAATTAGTGAAGCAAACTAAAAAACTCATGGAATAAAAAAGCAACAGCAGTGGCACCGTTACCTGGAGCTGTGATGCCATGGAGATCGAAATCGCCCATAAGTTTCCACAAGTTCACATCCTAAAAGACATTACACAAAGATCAGATGCCACGGTGATGACTTCAGCCCCATCAAACAATCAACAGCAACACAACCTGGGGAAAGTGGTTCGTAGCATCAATCTTGGCCGCATGCGGAGCAATGTTTTCTTGTGCGAACTGATGAACGCTCTCTTTAAACTACAAGTATCACGAACACAAAAGCTCGTAACAAAATCATAAAGGGAAAAATCTTTAACGACAGGGGAAAAAAGTACTTTTTAATTAATAATAATAATCCACGGATCGCACAAAGAAATAACCAAATCATTTTGGTTATCCCGTTCTATTAATCAGCCGATCACCACCGAACCATTTTGGTATTCTAACCTTAGCCTCAACAATCGTTTAATCTCAATCAGAGATCCAACGGTAGCTCGGGAGCTTTAGCAAAAACCATATTCTGAGAGTCGGGAGGTTTAGAAACTTCACCTGCTTCTGTGTATCATCGAAGAGGAGGGAGGTGGAGAAAAAAGCCCTCTGCTTACTCCAATGATCCCAGCATAGGATAGCAGAGCGTCTGGTAGCGCGCAATCGCTGCATCTTGGAATCGATTAACCGGTAATTCCAGCGAAAACGAGGAGAGAAAAATCGCGTTATGTATGGATAGTCTTGGAACGAGAACAGAAAAAATGTCGGCGACGCGGGTTACGTTGCCATGAGATAACGATCACAGTAGGTGCGTCGCGCATACGTTTTCCCTACTGCTACAACCTACCCTTATCCATTCCCTTCTCAAAGCAGGTGCGCCGCGTCATATGTTTTGGGTACATATGAGCGACTCTCTGCCTGCCTTGTTGTTGTTGGAGGCAGCGGCGAGGGCTTCCGCCGGCTGCTCTGATCTTGCCAATTGAAACCCTGGTAGACGCAAGTGCTGCCGCACAGCATGTTTGACTTGGTGGTGAACTTCGAGCCTCACATGAACCCGAGTTAATTTGTAGGGTGGATGTCATGGGTTAATCATACAGTACGGCTGGCTTGGGTTCAAGCAAAATCTTTGGGTCGGGTTGATGGCCGGTATCTTTGTCAAATGCTTGAAACCCGACCCGACCGGACCCGACCGGACCCGACCAGACTCTATCCACCCGGCCTGACCCATCCCAATTCCCATGTCGAAAAGGGTGGAAATAGGGGAGGAGAAAAACCCTAGCCGCCTATCCATATACAGCAACTAGGAAGCGAATCATTGGACTCCTCCGTTTGTTGCTCCTGTAGAGGGACGAGAAGGCGGCTTCGCAAATCATGGTTTCGGGTTCGGGGCTATGCCCGAGGCGGGTGGTGGTGGACGCGCGCCACCACATGCTGGGACGGCTGGCGTCGATCGTGGCCAAGGAGCTCCTCAATGGGCAGCGCGTGGTGATCGTCCGCTGTGAGGAGATCTGCCTTTCCGGGGGGCTCGTCCGTCAAAAGATGAAGTACCTCCGCTTTCTCCGCAAGCGCATGAACACCAAGCCCTCTCATGGCCCCATCCACTTCCGCGCCCCCGCCAAGATCCTCTGGCGCACCATCCGCGGGTAATCTCAAAATCATCTTCGCATAACATAGAGGACAGGTTGAAGATCTGATTTTGGTGATCGTTAGTATGATAAAAATGAAACCTTGCTGTTTTCTTCTTTGGATCGATTCGGTGGCTAAATGTTCCATCTGTATTCTTGTATCTGTTTAGGATGATTCCTCACAAGACGAAGCGTGGGGCCGCTGCGTTGGCAAGGCTCAAGGCATACGAGGGGGTGCCACCTCCGTATGATAAGATCAAGAGGATGGTTATTCCTGACGCCCTCAAGTATGAAGTATTTTGTTTGATTGATTTCGACTGCAAATGTTTCAATGTTATCTGGTCTTTGTTGGTGAAATGCTCAACGTGTTTTTAGGGTATTGAGGCTTCAACCCGGCCATAGATACTGCTTGCTTGGCCGGCTGTCCTCGGAGGTCGGATGGAATTATTATGATACCGTCAAGGTCAGATCAAATTGGCCCTATGCTCTCTTTTATGTTTAAATTATATGCTGTATTTTTTTGCTTACCTGCTCGTGATTACGTTTATGCTGGACTTCAAAAATCTAAGAATCTATTTCGAAGCACATTTGATTTGTGAAAAAGTAATCATAACTTGATATCCACTAATAAAGTTATCATATGTATATATAGTCGACAGCAATGTAGATTGAATCTTTTATATATTTAGGAGAGCCTGTCTTAGGTTGTAATGCATTTATGGTCCTTCATTGTAGATTGAAATGATCAGTTGTTTATTGATTCCCTAATGATGTAAGTGATAACAATGTTTTTGCAAAACTGAATAACCTATGTGCACAGCAGATTTGATCTATGAATTTTCGAGCTGACATGTTAACTTCTTGTAGAGAATGCTTTGGTTGCTTGTGGGAAATGTGATGAATATTTACTTTTTTTTTAGAGCCAAGAATTATGCCAAGCTATGGTGACTTGATTTGCTGAATTATTTTATTGTGAAAATTTTCATTTTAAATTCGAAATATGCTATATTGAACTTTACTATCTATAATTTTCATTTTAATGTTGTTTCTCCATGGTATTTGCCATTTCCCTTTGACGAATTAGATAGAAAAGGCACTTGAAATGTCTCCATGGGCAAACTGAAATTGTTTACTTTTGTGTTCTGGAACCAACAATTAAAACAGTAATTTGTTTTGACTGTTTGTTTTGACTTCTGGACATTAATTACAATCCTATGTGCCTTCAAAACTATAAAGGTATAGTCACCTTAGAATTTTTCAAGAGTATAACACACTTTTATGATGCATTCTTCGGTTTGTCACTCAGTTACTTTCTTTATAGTGCCGTGTGCTGAGCCGTCAGCTGTCTTTATTGTTGTGCTAAAGCTATATAGATTTTTGTGTGCTTAACTGATCAAAATGCTAATGCTACCGTGCAGGTGCTCGAGGCAAAGAGGAAAGAGAGGGCCGCGGTAGCTTATGAGAGGAGAAAGCAGCTTACAAAGCTTAGGTTGAAGGCAGAAAAGGCTGCTGGGGATAAGCTTGGTTCCCAGCTTGACATCCTTGCGCCATTGAAGTACTGAGTTGATTGGGTAGTTTTGTTACAACAATATTAGCCATTTTATCATTTTTGTTTGGTTAGACTGAGTTTATCATGGTATGGATGTGTATGCTGCGACATTGGATTTCTTAGTTTTGAGCGTTGCATTGGTTGGAAAACGTTGGTCCTTTATTAATTGGTTTCTCCCTTAATTGTTGAATGGGTTAATGCTGATGCTGTGGCTACTTGTGGTTTTATATGCGCACGTCAATCTAAATCGTCACTTGCGAGAGATGCATGAAACCTTTTACAGTGTGGTGTTAAGCAAGGTGTAATATTTTATTATTTACAGTTCTTTTTATCGATAACTCCCATAATCTTTTTAAAAATATTAAAATAATATTTTGTTATTTACAATTAAGCTTACTATTCATAATATCTTTTTTACTGCTGACAATTTTTTTATCTTTTTAAAAAAATAATAAAATATTATTTTTCTTATTTGCAGTCATAATTCTATCTTTTTCTTTTCCCCGCACCCTTAATTCTCCCATCCGATTTGACGCCGGCTATCAGTAGCGCAGCCCTAGTCTGACGCTTCAATGATACGGTGGATCGAGAGCACATCGAAGTTAGAATTCATTGATGATATCCTTGATTACTGATCGAGGCCGGGCCCGAGTGTGTCCGATCCGGCCTGGCCCAATTCATATCATAAATGCCAGAGAGAGGGAGGAAGCGAAAAACCCTAGCCGCCCACCCATATACAGTAGCTTGGCATCCCACTACCGTTCGTGTTCCGAAGCGACTGTACGACTATGTTTCTTGCTCCGTTTGACGGGTCAAGAAGGCGGCTTGGCCAATCATATGGTTTCGGGGTCTGGGCTGTGCGCGAGGAACTCCTCTAACGGGCAACCCGTTGTGGCCGTCTGCTGCGAGGAGATCTGCCTTTCCGAGGGGCTCGTCCGCCAAAAGATGAAGTACCTCCGCTTTCTCCGCAAGCGCATGAACTCCGAGCCCTCCCACGGCCCCGTCCACTTTCGCACCCCTGCCAAGATCCTCTGGCGCACCCCGTCTGCGGGTAATCTCAATCATCTTGACATAACATGATGACAGGTAGAAGATCTGATTTTGGCGACCCTTGGGACGATATAAAAAATGCGATCTTGCCTTTTTTTTTGGATCGTCTCGGTGGCTAAATGATCTATCTGTATTCTTATCTCTGTTTGCTCATGATGATTCCTCACAAGACGAAAGGTGGAGCCGCTGCGTTGGCAAGGCTCAAGGCACACGAGGGGGTGCCACCTCCGTACGATAAGATGAAGAGGATGGTTATTTCGGACGCCCTCAAGTGTAAGTTTTTTGTTTGATTGTTCGAGTGCAAATGTTTTCGTTATCTGGTCTTGTTGATGAAATGCTCGATGTGTTTTTACGTTATTGAGGTTTCAACCCGTCCATAGATACTGCTTGTTTGGTCGGCTGTCATCTGAGGTTGGATGGAATTAATATGATACCGTTAAGGTCAGATCAAATCGGCGGTATGCTCTCTTTTACGTTTCAACCATAAGCTGTATTTTGTTGCTTACCTACTCGGGGTAATGTGTATACTCGATTTTTAACATCTAAGAATCTATTTCAAAGTATATTTGTTTTGTGAAAAAGTGATGATAACTTGATACTTGCTAATAAAGGATAGGTTGGACTTTTCATATATATATGTCTTTTTTTATATTCAGGATGGCCTGCCTTAAACTGTAGTGAATTTATTTTTTTTGCTTGTAGATTGAAATGATCAACTGTTTATTAGGGGTGTTTAAACTTATTCGAATAAAATCAAATCAAAAAATTGGTTTGGTTCAGTTAAGATAAGGTAGTTCGAACGGGAAAAAGTTCAGGCCCACCTAACCTAATTGGTTCAAAACTGGTTAATCTAACTTGGTTAGCCGGTTTTTAATTTCAAGATATTTAAAAAATGAATTTTTAAAATGAACCGATTCAGTTCAGTGAATCGAACCAAAGTCTTGGTCCAATTGGGTTGGCCATTTTTAAAAAGTTCCCATCACAATTGTCACCTTAAACATTCTCAAAAGGTTCCTGTATAACATCCAATCAAATGCATTAACAAGAATTAAGGCGAGAAAAGGAGGGTGACATAGACAAGAATGCACATTTTTCTCATACCTTTTGCTCTTTTGGACTGGTTTGAACTGGCTGAGGCCTTGACATAATGAAGTCGATCGGGCTGATGTTTTTTAAATTAAAATGGGTTTGGTAAGGTCCGAACCAATTAACAGAATCAAAGAATAGTACCCTTCCAAACTGGAACCATTTGTGGTCTTCAAAATCGAACTATTGATGGACCGGTTTGAACCGAACCAATTCAGAACAGGTTTGGTTCAGCTTTGGTTCCGTTTGAACACTTCTATTGTTTATTGATTCCTTAATGATGTAAGTGGTAATAAAGTTTTTGCAAAACTTAAAAACCTATGTCCACAGTATATTTGTTCTGTGAGCATTTTCGAGCTACCACAGTATATTTGAAGAGATTGCTTTTGTTGCATATTTGCAACAATGTGTGGTCTGATGTCCTAGTTTGAGGGAAATGTTATACATATTTACTTGTCTTTAGAATCAAGAATCATGGTAAACAACAGTGACTTGATTTACTGAATTATTTTATTATGAAAATTTTCATTTGAAATTTGATGTTATATAGAACTTTCCTATCAACATATTTCTATGTTGAAGTGCTTTGTAATGGAAATAACTAATTTAGTGATGCATCCATAGCAATGTTTTGAATGTTACTGTTGTTTGTCCATGGCTGTAGCCATTTCCATTTGACAAGTCAGATAGAAAAGACACTTCAAATGTCTCCTTGGGCATATTGAATTTGTTTAATTCTTCTGCCTGGCTTCTTGCATCCCTTCCTTGGTTATGCTTTAGATTGTGGAGATGCTGCATGACGGCATGAAAGAGGAGTTGGATCTCTTTTCTTTTCCTGTTTCCTCTCATAAAAGTCATGAATTTCTTTTATTTATGGTGATCAATTTTGAGCACTTCCTGCTAACTTTGTACACTATTTTGCAAATTTCCGAAGCATGAAATCTCTAGATGATGAACTGATTATAAGCTATGGACTAACGTCCCATGAAGCCTTTGTCATAGTTACACTGATAGAGTTTCATGCTCTTATCATCATCTTCCTTTTCTCATGTCATGGATTGTGTCTCGATAGAAATTTTGTTTCATTCTTGCCAAATAAATTAATTGTGCTATGGTTTCACTGTTTGCCTCTTCTCTTCTCCGAATGATGATGAAATGTGATTTGATGCGATGGATGACATCCATATGAAGTTCATGTCATAGTTACACTGACAGAGAAGCATTTCTTGTTTTACTTTGTATAAAAATTACTTTGCTTTTTGATTCATAGTGCAGAATTGATTGTCATTGGAATTTCACATGTTTTTCTTTGATGTTCAATCTTTTTGCTTGATTCATATTATAGAATTGATCATCATGGGAATTTCACATGCTTGATTTGTGAGCTTCTGTTTTACCTGCTATTAATTGATTGCAGTTTTGAAAACCTGCTGGACTGCACTCCGTGTATGTTATTGGGCCCAGTAGATGGGGATAAGCCTGATGGAGCTGCAGAGGGCATAAGTCTAGTGGGTTGACTTGAGATATCAGTTTCCTCGATGGGCCCATTTATTGGTTGAATCTTCATCAAATATTGTTAGCTGCGTCTGCTAGATCTTTTGTCTTGCTTCTTGGATCCCTTTTTTTGTTATGCAGATTGTAGTGATGCCACATGATGCCGCAAGACTCTCATAGATGATGAATTGATTATGAGTTATGGACAGACATCTTATGAAGTTTTTATCATTGACCAATAAGAATTTCATGCTCATCATCATCTTCGTTTTCTTTTCTTATGCCATGGATGAGTCTCGCAAAAATTTTATTTGATTTTTACCGAATAGAATATTTGACATTGTTTCGCAGTTAACCTCTTCTCTTCTCTGAATGATTTGAAGCGATGATGACATCCATATGAAGCTATTGTCATGGTTACATTGACAGAAGTATTTCTTGTTTTACTGGTCACAGATATTTCTTTTCTATTCAATTCATCGTACAGACTGATTGTCATAGGAATTTTACGGGGCACAAATATTCCACTGCCGTTCAATCTTTTTACTCGATTCATCTTAGAGATTCGATCCTCATCCTTTTTTTGTGAGCTCCTTTTTTGACCTGCTAATGAACAGATTGCAGTTATGAAAAATATTAAATCTTGCTGATCTCCACTCCATGCATGTTATTGGGGGACGAGGAAAACTCGTGATGTTTACCAAAAGATGCGTGATCACATAGTGTTTAAGAAATATTAGGAACCCCATCGTGTAATGGATGTTCTTAAAAAGAATGAATTGTATGTACTAAGTCGAAGTGGTGTGTGTGTGTCCAATCACTTGGCAATGCCGAATAATGCTTTCAACAGTTTCATTAATTTGCTACCAGATTTCCTGGAAAGAGTCAATTAATTTGAACTGATTCAATTTTTTTCTTCCGTCCATCTATTATGTATACATACAGTAAGGAAAGATGACTTGGGCTGGGAAGACAAGTATGTGCATCGTCCGCATTTCCTCTCGGTTGGGCTCAGACACGGCCTGATAGCCCAATTAAAGGCCACAATTCCAATGGTCTTCCTTCTTTCCTCGACTCTGCCACCGGGTCAGGAGCAGCATCGGCTAGCCCACCCCACACCCAGTCCTCCACTTTGCGATCAAGAAGGCGGCAAAGCTACGGAAAAAAGGTATGCTCAATTCTGACTCTAGATAAGGGATCCCCTCATCCTCCGACCGTGGCCTCGGTTTCGCAGGGCGAACAGGGCGGGGTCGACATGTCGGGCACCATCGACGCGGCGGGGGAGCCGATCCCGACTTCGGCGGTCCTCATGGCGGCTGCCAAGCACATCGCGGCGCGGTGCCGAGCCGAGAACGTGGCCTTCATCAAGTGCAAGAAGAAGGACCCTAACCCCGAGAAATGCCTCGATAAGGGCCGCCAGGTCACGAGCTGCGTCCTAAACCTGTAAGGATCCCACTCCATTTATTTAATTTTCAATTTGACTTCTGTTCTCTTGTGATTTGGTCGGTAGGTAATTTGTTCGGTTGATCCGCTTTTTATCTGTTCCCTTTGTGTTTCTCGTTCGTCTCTATAGGAGGATCAGATGGCGGTAGCCATTCGTGTTAAAATTGGGTCTCGTAGTTTGTACAGAAGAAGAAACTAGGTTGGAATTGCTACGTTTATTGTATCTGAATGATTTGCTGTAAGTTTCTGTCGTTTCTACCTTCTTCTGCATTGTATAAGATATTGCTCCGCTCCACAAATTCATTAGCTCTGTGGTGTCATCAATTCTGTTGTGAAACTATTATAACAGTCGTGACAACTGATCTTGATTTCTTCGACGACCAAGGGTAGGCTGGGATCATCAAGAAATTGGGAGTAAACAACTGATCTTGCCAATCATCGCAGGACTTGGGATACCAAAGGTTTTAAACCCTGGACTGTATCAATAATGTTGCTATTTGTTTGTGCTCTTGCTCCAATCTAGAAACTAGTCCTTAGCCCACCGTAAGCATTCTATCTTCCGGTTGCCATGCTTTACAAAATCAAGATTGTATTATGTACCTAGATCACTCTTAATAGAGCAGCATGTAGTTGCATTCCCATTGGTGTCAAGAAGAAGATGCAGTTGTATAGGATCAATAACTAGATATAAAATTTGGTAGATGAAGAGCATGTCCCAGGATGACAAACATTATGACTCACCGATAAATGAGGAGGAAAGGAAAGGTACCAGCTTTTTGTTTTTTGTTTTTTGTTTCTTTAAAGTGAAATTACGTGCATGATGGATGGGTAATTAGTTGCATTATCACAAATGTTTTGCATCAATGCACATAGAAAAGATGAGAGATGGCAAAAATGAAGTTACTTTTGGGTCAAGTCCTGGACAAGAAAAACACTCTTACCTCATCAGCTAAAAACAATGTTGTAAATGTTGCAGATTCATCATGGATATTCGCAAACTATAACAACAATGGTAACTACAAAAAGAACCATTGCTACCATGAAAGAATCTTAAATACCAACCACTTATGGCTGTAATTCAAGATCTATGTTCCTTGTTTCGAAAATCCTTTGTGGCTATGGAGAATCAATTTATTGATTTACCTGATAACAGATGTATAACTGGAGGAAAATTAGGGTGTTGTTGTGTGTTATGTAATAGACTAGTAAGGAAGACAAGTAGTTTGATTGGATAGTGATTTGCCTGAAGCTAATGTGACTTAAGCAGTGATCCTGGGCAACTTTTTTCTTTTGTTACTTGAAAAGAAGTTTACATCAACTACTTGGTGACTGATTTACATCTCTTTCCAAGATCAATCTTGTCATGGATGATGGACCCTGCATTGTATCTAGTCTTGCAAATCAGGCGCAACAATTCGTAGCCTTGAGTCCTTGACCTTGGCATAGCGCAACTGGACATGGTTTGACCTTTTCCAACTTTAAGCCACTAGAACTGGTAACTACCGATGCAAGTGGTTTTCCAAAATGGAACACACTCATCATGATCAAATCCAGGTTTGAAATCTCTGTTTCTTAATATTTTGAAAAATATTATAAAAGGGAACGTAAGACATCTTATGTGTTCTCTTGAATAGTGACTAACTCATCACTTGATTCTAGGACTCATGAAGCCATATGTCGAAACATTTTTGTGAAAAAGGACTGGTAGTACCTGAATTTAAAAAGTTGGAGTTATTCAAGTATCATTCAAACAAAAAGTCATGTGTTGAAGGTTATCTTTTACAAATGTGCTACACTGCACAGATTAATCTTTACATATGAAGCACTTTGAGTTGGGTTGGTAAAGATATCCTCAATATCCAACGAAAAGTCATTTGGAATAGGAAAAAAAATTGTGACCAAGTAAAACATAATTTTAATGCACCCATATTAATGGACATGTAGCTGGAAATCGCCGATATTCTTTTTTTCTCTATCTTATTGTCTCTCTCTCTTTTAGCTCTTTTGATGCATGTATACATAAGTAGAAAATGTTAATATAAAAAAGGATCAAGACGCAGGTAGCACTGCAGCCATAAAGTGCCATCTACCATTTTGCATCATCAATGGTTTTTTATTTGTTCTTTTGTATGCTACAACAATGTGACATTTTCCAAGTTTGTATTGTATTTCTTGACTACTTTAGAAAATTTACCTATTATTTTCACTGGTTTTGTCTCTTGTTAGGCTCAACCACATTGTTCACTAATCTATAATCAATTATATTCAGTGATTTAAAAAGGCGCTCGGGCGCTTGCCTAGGCGCTCGGGCGAGGCGAGGCGAGGCCCGAGCACCTCGCTTCACTTCCAGGCGGTGCGCTTCAAAGAGGCGCTCGCCCGAGCCCAGGCACTGGGCGCTTCTGGCAAGCGCCTGGGTTAAACCAGGCGACCGAACCGGCGTTTTAGGTCTAGTTCGGTCTCCGGTACTTTAGTTGGTTCAATCGAATCAACTAAAGCACCGATATCAACTGTCGCTGCCCAACGCTAACCCTGCTCGTTGCCACTGTCGCTGCTTGCTACCGCTGCTGCTGTCGTCGCTCCTGCTGCCGCTTCCTCTTTTCTCAGTCACCCCCTTACACTTCTCTTCCTTTTTCTCCTTCTGTATATCGTTAATAGTATACTAATAATAGTATTTGTATTTATTAGACTAATAATATATTATTTTGATTTTGTATCTTAGATTTTCTTAATTTAATAGTATATTTTTATTTAAAATTTTAAATAATTATATTTATTAATTATATTATATATTTTTATATTTTAGCGCCTCGCTTCGCTCGGGCGAGCGCCTAGCGCCTCGGGCGTTTTTAAACCTTGGCGCCTAGTGCTTTTTAAATCACTGATTATATTAATTTGAATATTTACATAGTCCTCGTAACTTTTGGCTTTTACGTTTATTTTGATTGCTTCAAGTTGAGTATTTGTTCTGTATATACTTGGTCAAAATTATTATATTTCGTGTGTTAAAAATTGGTGGAATGATTTGATCACAAAGCCCTTGGTGATGCTCCAAATTGTTAGTGCTAACTATTTTGTCGTTGGAAACATTAATATGGTTTTCAAAGGGCAAAATTCATCTTCATTCAACTTTCTAACCATCCTTCGAATACATTTTTCATTTCTACTGCTCTAATGGGAGATCCGTACTCATACACTCTATTAAATGCACCACTAATACATACGTAGGTACCTTCTATACATTGTATGTAACATAAAAATAATTTTCCTACAATAATTATCCTGAAAAACCTTTGTTTCATTTCCAAATTCCAACAGTCTTGTTCATCAGTCTATTGCACTATGCAACAAGTATCATATTATCCTTTTGTGTAATATTTTGGTTAATAGTAATTGGAATATAATGCAAAATTATAAGATATGGTATTGACCAAGTAGTGCCAATATCTTCCATGGAAAAACGGGTATTTTAGCAGGAATCATAGCTAGTTTATGAACTTTGCAACTGCCCAATTTTTCTACTCTTTCTAGTGTTGGTGAATCATGTATTATGATGTCAATTTTTTGATTGCAAATGATGGAGTATCAGACTATCACTCTAAACATGATTTATGAATATAAATCCTTTCACTACATGTCTGGTATCCAGTTTATACTCTGACTAGATTGTGGAGGTTGCGTATAGGTTTATGTACTTAGATATGCTTAGGAGTGTTGAGAACTAAAGATTGATTCTGGATTACTTTGTAAACAGAGAAACAACAAGACATACTAATGCTTTTAGGATTTCTTTCTATTATTCATCATTGAAAATTTTTCTTTCCTTTTTGTTTCTCTTTCCTTAATGTTGTGTCACCTTTTGGGAGATGTGCTGGTTTGAGGGAGCATGTTGCAGGCAAGGTGTGAGCCCGACATCCAGTGAGCAGTTGTTTGTGAACTTGTAACTGTTCGTTCAACCTTCTAAAGTCCTTGTTTTCATCCTTCCTCTCTTTTCTCTCACACACGTAAGGTGCTCGTTGAATTGCTTGTGAAGCTTCCCTTTTCGCGAGACGTCGGGACTTGTCCGTCGCTAGTTTTCGAACTAATCAACTTTCTCTTTTACATGTCTTTCGGGACCTGAGTGAGGTTGCAAATTGGCTAACCCTTTGCGGACGCATATCGCAAGGATGCGTCACGACTTAAGCAATCACAGCTAAGTCCGATAAGTTGACGCAAGGGTGCTTCACGACTTAGGTAACTCAAGCTACGTCCGTGACTTTGCCACAAGTGTGCCACACGGCTTAGGTAATTCCAGTTAAGTCCGTGACATTGTGGTACATAAGACAAATAACTTGAAACCATGATGACATAATGCTAGCAAAAGGGAGATAGCCATGTAATAATAGGTGAAGAAAACTATTGGCATCACAATTTATGAATCTTAAAGTCTGACTACGTCGTGATATACTAGTAAATATATTTTTTTTTCCCTTTTTTGCCATCCATGTAGAAGAAATCTGTAACCAATGGCTGAAGTTGGAAAATTACTTTAGCCACATTGATCTCAGGATTCTGTTATTTTATATAAATGATTGCAAATCTGTTCCTATTCTTTATTCAACATTTGATTTCCTTATGAGTAGGACATCGTCTTTTTCATATTATCTGCTTATACATGGTTTAACAGTGTATAGTGGTGAAATGAAATCTCTGCAAGAAGATTCTATATTTCTTTAACCACTAGGCTGTTAACTGTTAATCATCTCAACTTTTTTCCCAAAAAATAGGTAGGCAACTAACTTATCGATTAATGATGATCCGTCACTTGCAGGCTGAAGGAGCTCCACCAGAAGTGCCCGAACGAGATGGATGCATATGCAGGCTGCATGTATTACTACACTAATGAGTTTGACTTGTGCCGCAAAGAGCAGGAAGCATTTGAGAAGGCATGCCCAGTATCAGAATAGTCCTGGGACATTGCTTCCCATCCTCGTCTTCAAATAATTCATGACAAACCCAACCTATGAATTCCTCTGTTGCTTTTTGCCACCGAAGAAACTATATGTGAGCTCAAATTGCATTTTCGTTAGTGTCTGCATCAGTAGACTTTATTCGTGAAATTGCATTTCTTTTGAACTAATGTGGCTCAAAATACTTTCCTCAGTGTTAGCAAGAAAAATAAGCTCACAGGACAGAGTAGTTGCCTGCCAATTTATTTATTAGATTACATAAATCAAAAGTATTTTCGGTGAAGGGACCATTAAAGACTATTTTGAGATTTGGAGAATGGTTTTCTTAACTATGTTTATATTGACTCCCTGTGAATTTGATAACTTCATTAATATATCTCACCTGTTCTGATTGTTCAAGGTGTTAGGGGTTCGGATCTAACTTGGACACACATATCAACCTTGTCATTGACTCGACATTAGGGAACAAACTGCTTCAAGGGAGACCCTTTTGCAAAAGCTAAGTTGGGAGCGTGTCTAATAAATGTGCAAAAACTATGTTAGAGGCATGCCGGCGATCGAGCGTGTCTAATAATTCTCCGTAAATTTGATGATTATTATTGCATTATTAACAGTGAAAATGTGTGCCAAATCATCGGGTATGTAGTTATTATATCACAATTTCTACTAATGAAGGGCTTACTAGTTGATGTCAGTGGTTGAATGGGTCTCCACGAGTAGATAATGTACGAGAACAACTATTTAATCGACATGATAGTCCGACGAGAATATGAGGAGATCGTAATCTCTATCCTTAATGTTCGTGTCCAATTTATGGTCAGTCATATTATCCTTTTAATTGAATTATCCATCTCCAACTCATGATTGTTATGTTATCCTTTCAATTGAATTGAATCGTCAGACAAATGAAAGGTCTTGGATCAGAATTTATGTTATCCTTTCAATTGAATTGAATCGTCAGGCAAATGATGTTATCCTTTCAATTGAATTGAATCGTCAGGCAAATGATGTTATCCTTTCAATTGAATTGAATCGTCAAGCAAATGAAAGGCCTTGGATCAGAATTCAAGAGTTGCTTGCCTCGATATTCAACCCTCGTTCCTTTGAAATTATTTTAGCTTTAGAACATCTTTTTTTTTTCTTCCTTTTTTTTTCTTTCCCTTCTCTCCTTCAATCCTTCCTAACCTCAATTTCTCATCCTCTACATAAATATCGAGGTGAACAAGATTACCCATTTGAGGGTATTTTCTACATATGATGGAACCCAACAATCTACGAGTAGTTCCTTTTAACTCGAAGACCCGCTTTAGTTCCGAAAATCTTGATTTGATAAATATTATTATTTTTGCACCTATACAAGTGCACCAAAGGTGGTACTTCAGTTTCCTCTTGATTTTTTTTTTTTTTTTTTTTAAGATCTTCTAAGCTTGGGAGATCTTAGATAGTGTTATCATGTGCCATTTATTAGGAATATCATAGTCTCGGCATTACCCTTACATTGACTTTATGACATATATGCTACAATGTGTAACTTAGATATTCGACTTTCTTTCAATATGAAATGAGTGTAAGGTGCGAGAAACTTTGAGTTCCAACAAAAGTCGAAAGAAAATGTTTTCTTATGTTTCTTTGAGATGTGGCCTTTTATCATTGCCTAAGACACCCGAAAGTTTGCCAATGCCCCACTCACCCCAAGCTGAAAAGAGACAATTGCCCATCCATATCATTTTTTGTCCAAGTCCTTGCAAAGGTCAAACTCAGCCCTGACATCAGTAATCAGGTTTTCACATTTTTATTTCCAAATGTTGACACTCTTTTAGTTTCTGATATAATTTTTTTATTTTTATTTTTTTAGAATAAAAATGGATTTTGCTGGAAGGCTCTCTTGCATTGTCAACAAGAGGAAAGACAAGAAAAATATGAGGGCAAGAAAAAGGGATATCAACCACTAGAAACTTCATCTTAACTATTTTAGGATAGACAATCAAAATTGAAAGTAACATAAAGATATGCTATAATAATGAGAGTGATCGAGTCATCCATAAAGCAAGCCACTCAGAAGAAGAGGGTCATTCCCTACACTTCCCACCAAAATCAAAATTGAGACATGGAGAATTGGATCATTATAGTGCCCCAATGAAGCTCCTATATGATTGTCTTATGACATGTTGAAATATGACTCTCCTTTTAATGTTAATTTATTTAGTTAGATTTTCAATGCTTTATGGGCTCATATTCAACCTAGGTTTACTTTCGAACCTCGCCGTGAAGGGAGCAAAGCAATTCGAGAGAGACCACTTGCAATGAGTACGTCAAGAATGCTTAGGTTTGAAAGGATTAAGATGATTCGAGAATAATTGAAAGGTACTTCACTTGAGCTTAAAAACGCACTTGGGATGGAGTAATCATTGAGTCGAGATGAAAATTATCTCTCGAGGTGATTAAGTTTATTCAATAGTCAATATAAAATAGTGAGGATTTATAATGATTGAATCATCGAGTCTACAATTATATCGTAACAGTTTTCATTAACGTTGGGCTCACTAGTTGACATGAATGGTTGAATGAGCCTTAGTAATAGCGTTAAGTCGATAATTCTCTAGGACAGCTATTTATTCGATATGTTAGTCTAACATAACACGTGATGTGTTATTGATTTATCTTATCAGTATTCATTGTTTTGATTTCTTAATATTTTAAGCATATTATGACGAGTAATAGCTATCAATTAGGATGGGTGACGGATTCTAAATCAAAACTTTTGCAATTATAATATTCACATCGGTAAGTATTTATTTGTGCATGTATTGTTTTTTTCAAAAAATATAAGATATTATCAGTACACTAAAGATATTTGTACATGGATTCCAACGAGAGATATATACAACATTAATAATTCTACTTTTATCTAATGGAAAGGCCATCGATGCTCAACATTGCCTTTCAAATCGAGTTCGGTTGTTCCGTAATCGGTCACGAGACGTATGGCTATTGGAAGCATAAAGAACAGAAATCTCATTCAAAATTCTCGGGAAAGACTGAGCTTATTATTGGAGAACAGATGTGTCATAGCTGATGAGTGGCTTGATCCACAGGTCAATGTCGAGAGTCTTCTGTCGACTGAGTCGGATGCCGAGTGGGCCGATCGAGAGTCTTCTGTCGATTGAACTGGATGTCGAGGTGGGCCGAGCCCTTGCGACAGGATGAGGATTAATGTTTTTTCGATCCAGGCACCGTCTACGTTGAGCAACGTCTCTTCGTCTCCTTATCACTTACGAAGCAACCGATTGCTATTTGGGAGCACGCGAATCGGACGGTCACAAGTTTATGAGGCCCATTTGGGTCTCAGTTTCGACCTCTAAATGAGCGAAAAAAATCCTTTCTTAATAGAATGAATTTTAATTTTCGGAAAAAGATGCAACTAGGCGACTTGGACTGGGGAATGCAACGGGATTCAGAAATCCTTGGATTCTTTACACCGCCGGAAAAAATCTACAGTCCGGCTGCACCGCCACCACGGTCCGCCAGGAACCATCGGGGAAGCATCTCACCCCTCTTCTTACACCTTCTCCAACTTGTTGTAGAAAACATCAAAATATAAATTATTATTATTATTATTATATTGTGCTTAAAAATCAACATCGTACGGTGACTGTAGTTCTCACATTTTAAACACCCCTCCCTCGCCGGTGTTGAAGGAACGTATTTATACTCTTCCGACTCCTTCCCCCAGTCGTCATCCCACCAGCCAGCGAGAATACCAAACCCACCACCACCCGATTATAGATCAAAGATGCATCTCACCCGCCTTCCACTCTTCTCATGTATTTTTCTTCTCCTCACAAGTGCCGTCAAAGCGTTGCCTCTGGACCCATCCTGCCTTCCTACGGGTTTCACTTGCTCTCCGCTGCCTTCGCCTTCGCCTTCGCCGGTGCCTCCTCCCTTGTCTTCAGCGCCCGAGTTGTTACCTCCCTCGTTGACGCCATCACCGTCCCTACCACCCTTACCATCACCACCATCGACACCATCACCCTTGTTACCACCAGCTTCGCCACCACCGCCATCACCTGCGTTGCCACCATCGTCATCGTTATCGCCATCATCAATTTCACCATTATTACCACCATCAGATTCACCTGCGTCGTCGGCGACACCAATGCCGCCACCGATTCCATCACCATCACCAACACCGTCACTTCCTTTTCCACCTCCATCGCCGGTGGCACCACCATCGCCAATAATTCCATCGCCAACACCATCCCTACCTTTTCCACCCACATTGCCAGCAGTACCGTCGTCCCCAATTCTATCACCAGCACCAGCACCCTCACCTCTCTCACCTCCATCACCGCCACCCATACCCACACCCTCACCCTCACCTTTTTCACCTCCATCACCAACACCCTCACCTCTCTCACCTCCATCACCGCCACCCATACCCACACCCTCACCCTCACCTTTTTCACCTCCATCACCAACACCCTCACCTCTCTCACCTCCATCACCACCACCCTCATCCTCACCTTTTTCACCTCCGTCACCAACACCCACACCTTCACCTTTTCCACCTCCAGAACCATCACCGTTGGCACCAGCGTCGCCAATAATTCCGTCGCCACCGCTGCCACCGTCTCCTTGGCCAGAGACAATGGTTGAGTACTTCGACCCCACCCTACCGCCTATCCTCCCCGCTCATGACCCAAAGTGCTCTGTCCCAATCCTCTTGCGGGACTTCGCCAACGCTGTTGGCGCTCCGCCAATCCATGCGAACTACAAGCCGCCGTTGAACTGCCCCGCCCCCTGGTCCCGGGTCATCCTCGAGCTCTCTGGTTCAGCTTCTGACGCTCAAAAGGACCGTATCGCCGCCGTCTGGCTCGGCGGTGCCGAGATCCTCCGGACCACCACGCCGCTCCCTATGGCTCCCGGCGCCTTTTGGCACGTCCATAAGGACATCACCCGCTACACGTCGCTCCTCCACATTGCCAACTCTTTCTCGATGATGCTAGACAACTCCTTTACCACCTTGCCGGGCGTCTACACCATCAACGTTACTCTCCACTTCTACCGCGGCCCCCTTTGCGGCAGCGTAATGCAATCAAACACGGAAACAACAGAGGCGAAGCTAAATTCTGTTCTCACTGCTTATCCAATCATCAAAGGTATCTACCGAGATCCGGCTGATCTCATTATCCCGATATCGAACGTTACCGGTGGCGCTGGCTTCTGGTTTCGGATTGAGAATGAGACTGATGTGCACACGACGGCCGTAGTCATCCCCAACAACACCTACCGCGCGGTGCTGGAGGTCTACGTATCCCACCACGGCGGCGACGAGTACTGGTACGCCAACCCCCTCCGCTCGGGCGACCTCCAGCTGAAGCCCGACGGCCTTGAGTCTGCAAAGCCGAACGGCGGCTTCCGCCAGGTAGTCGCCACCATTGATGGGCGCTACGTCGGCTCCGCGTTGCCGTTTCCTGTCATCTACCCGAGCTCAATCAATCCGTTCTTTTGGGCGCCGGTGACGCCCATCGGCGCCTATGACCACCCGTCCTACGATCTCGAGCTCACTCCGTTCATTAGCCTTCTCCTCGATAGCAAGCCGCACGAGTTCGGGCTCACAGTTCGAGACAGCCAGCCATACTGGCTGGTGTCAGCCAATCTCCACCTATGGCTTGACGCGTGGTCTGACGCCGTTGAGGCAGGTTTGCTCCGCTACAAAGCACCACCACTCCGGTTGAGCCGGCAGGCCGACTGGGAGGCCAATGAAGGCAAGTCAGAGATCGAGGGGCAGGTCACTATACGATTCTCCGGTTGGGTTAACTCATACAGAGGAAATATAACCACCAGCGTCAGGCATAGAATCAAGTTCAAAAGTCACGTTGAGGTGGAGGAGAATGGCGAGTCGAAGAACATCGAGGTGGAGAGCAGGTCGAGGACAAATGTGAGGACCGTCAAGGATCACAAAGTGCTGCAGAGGGCGGCGATGGACATGGAGGCGCCGCTAGAGATGACGGTGATCACCACCAATGGCGGCGGCCGGTCGCTGTTCCACAAGACGAAGCTGGTGCACCAGCTGAAGGAGACGCGGAGCTTGATCGAGGGGAAGAATACGGCGTTCAGCACGCTCGCCGACCGGCAAGAATCGGAGGGCTCGGTGCTGACGGAGGACGGCGCGGCGCTATGGGGGAAAGGCGACACTAAGTCGACGTACAAATTCCGCGATGAAAAATCGTGTTACATGCGGACGGTAAACATGATCGGAGGGAAGGTCGAGGAGGACGAGGAGACGGCCTCATGCGTGGCGGTGGCTGCATCTTGATGAGGAAAGCTAAGAACTGTTGCGCCAGCAGACGTTAGAGACAATAAAGCATGTAGTAATGTATTTTTGTTTAGCTTGGCCGAAGGAGTATCTCCTCTCGGCTCTCGAATTCGCTTCTTCTTCTTCTTCTTCTTCTTCTTCTTCTTCTTCTTCTCCTTCTTCCTCCTCCATGTCATGGTTTGTACCTCAACCAATGTCGTCTTTTACCATTTCCCATATATATTTGCCGTGGTTAGTTTTGGTTCCAAATCTCCATTCGTGTTTTCCTCATATGGTTACCGTCGTCACTGTATGATATATGATATACTGATAGGGAACAAAAAGAAACAAATAACTTTCACAAAATATTATTATGTAATTTAATCAATAATTAATTCACCAATAGGATATTTAATATATTTAATTTTTTTAAAAAAAATAATATTTTAAATCTAAATAATATATATAAATTAATCTCAATATATATAGTAATTTTAATAGATTAATTACATAATTTAATTGATCCATCATACCTCTACTATATAATTCTGAAAAATTAAGAGATAATCATCATATGTTATTTTTTTATCATAATTAAATATTTTATCAAATATCTTTTTTATGCTCGTATAATTTATAAAAATTTAAATTTTATATGTATTTTAAAAACATGACTTATTAACATAAAATGCTAGCATACTTTTCATAACAACATACATGTATTTCAAATCACATAAAATACTAATGATATTTTTCAAATTAAAGCATAACTAATGTCATGTATCAAATTATATATATTTTTATAATGAAAGCATAAGTTCATGTATCAAATCACGAAACCTCTCTTTTTATACTTTTTGCAATTTAGTTCATGTACTTTCTATTTTCACATCCAATTCCTTTGGTAAAATTTAGATGTTATACGATACCTCCTCCTCCTCCTCTTTCAAGAGGAGAAGGCCTGTGAGCCGCACTGTACCAACAAAATAGCACTCCACGGCTTATCAGTCGACTAAGAGACATGGTGATACTATGACATGGATTTGGCAGTGGAACATGTGGCCATAGGTCTACTCTTTTGATTGGACGATCCCAACTTTAGAGAAGCATCCGATGATCTTAACTATTGAAGGACTGGATCCATCTATAGCAAGTTTGGAGACTATATATGTTCCCATCCATCTCTTTGCTCGCCGTTGGATGACGCTGGAGGCATGGACGGCCCAGGCGGGCAAAGATATCGCGTTGTCGGGCTCCTGGAGGACGGCAAGGGCGCCGCCCATGCCGACGCCTCTTTGGCGACCTCAACGTGGAAGAAAATGATTTTGATTCTGGAACCGTGATAACACCATGAAGACGATGCACAGGCGTGATATATTTCCAATCTTAGCTGGACCATCGGAGGAAAGGAAGGAAACAAGTAGTGAAACTTTGTCGACATGACCACTGATAATGGGTTAACCAGTCAAACATCCTGGACACAATTTGCCTGTTTAATCAAAGCCATCTACTAGGGATGCTATTTTGACGATGGAAGCGTTGGCTGTGAGGTTTGCTTGGGCATCACCGATGCCAACACGAACGCGTTGAGAATAATTTTGATGAAGCAACTTACGATGATACTACGCACTCCTCAATCCATGCGCAGTCTTTTGCCAGATTCCAATTACACAGCCCAAAACGCAGATGAGGTTCTTCGACTGTGCTTTACAAGATGATATTAAACATGAGATGCTATGCTAACCCGTTGAGAAATGTCTTTGCCGGATAGACAGATAGCTTTGCTTGCATGACACCTGAAATTATTGGAGGAATCTCTTGCGTTCCAGATAAATTACAAAACCGCAATAATGTGTCCAAAAATAGGGAGATTTGTAGGGGTGGCATTTGCCACTCTAGGGATTTGGGAAGGACTGAGCACCAGCATTGGATTCTGCTGCCCAACTTCAAGCACTATTTGGTACAAGATTGCCATTTCTAAGTGCAAGAAGAAGGAGGTAGCCCAACCATCAAGCACATCATCTGTTGGCTTCATGTGCTCCGGCTGATCATAAGCAACAAAGGATAAGCTTCTTTTATCGCCAGATTCATATTCTCATTAATCTTGAAATGAGTAGATTTTTCTTTGCTTAAAACCCGTACAATGTAGCAAACTTGGCCATTAAATAGTAGTGGGTTGCTAATCACGCTGACCCATAAATCATATTATACCTCAGCGGTGTTAAGTGGCAGGCCCATTAGATGATACCTATTCTCTAGCATTCGCTAAACTACTGTTGTCTTTGTGCTTTCAAACAATTTGTAGATTCTCGATCATCTATTTCTCATTAGTTATTTCTCCTCCGTTTGGTGTGTGGTGCGATGGTATGGACACACCACTCCGTCTGGTGCAAAGTTTGTCTCCGCCATGGATCGAAAAGGCATGCAGAAGATTTCATTTCTTTTCTATAGGCTATAGTGAGGACTCTTGACTGCACATTTAAACCTGTCCAAAGTCTGCTTAGGAATGGCCTTCGACTTTCTGCAGCCTTCATCCCCAGATGGAGTTACATGGTGATCGATAAATTTGTTGAATGACATGCAGCCTTCATCCCCAGATGCTGAAGAAATTCCTACTCCTTATTGCCAAAGGCATTTCTACTCTCCACAAACCACGATTCGTGGTTGCCAAAAAATGATGATGATGATAGAGTCTACGTTACCCACATCCCTCCCTTGTTTAAACATGCACAGGGACAGTAAGCAGCTTCCATTATTCGCTCGCATTTCCACTCTCCCGTGTTCCTATCTTTATTTGCTCAGTATCCTCGGTGCAGGAACAACCAGAGTTGAATTTGTGTCCTTCCTCCCAGCTCTCAACTAATCGAGCTTAAACTCAATGCCAGGTTAAGTAATCAAGGTTGGTTAGTGTGGAGAGAATCGGTTTCCATCTTTAATCGGTTCTTTTATTAGCCTAAACGCGAAGTCATTTTGTGATGGACACGATATGCTCGGATCTTTCTTTCTTAGGCAAGTGAAATTTCCATGTCGCCTCTTGACAAAGATCAGACACTTTAATTTCGAATAAAAGCTAATAAGGTAGTCCAAACAGAACCTGAATTTTTATATTGGGGTCAAAATCAATGGTGTAATTAGTCATGTTTGCAGCAAAAATATTGCTAGTTCGATAGAGTAGTAGCAAATAAGAATTAGCATTCGAACAGTCACTCTATCTCGAATTAGGTTTTCTTTTCTTGTTTTTACTCTTCATTTAAACTCGCTTCCATTGATGTCGAGCTTAATTCTGATTCAGCTCATGCCTAACATATCGATTCCAGCAGTGTTTCACCTTAGTGTCTTGTATAATCTCACACGTAAACCAGGGCTTCAAAGAAATGGTATTTGAAGCAAACTTTAGGGCTACACCACCTCCGTATGTATTCCCTATGAATGACATCAAAGATTGTCCTACATCTCAACCCACCATAGAGGGCCACCTACTTGATTACATCTCAACTCTACAGCAACACTTGGTCTCTCTCACTCTCTTCACCAACTTTTCCTCGCAAGCTCGACTCTATAGAACAAGAAGAAAGGAGTGGAGAGCAAGAGGGGTTTGAGGGAAAACGGATGCATCGCTTTGCAGTGTCCCAAACAGTAGCAGGTCGATAGAGAACAAGAGGGAAGGGAATTAATTCCACTGGTCTATGGAACCAGAAACCCAATCGGTCTCCGGCGGTGGAAGCCACGTCCCAACTCCGCCTCCGCCTTGTCAACCTCAGCAGCAGCAGCAGCAGCAGCAGCAGAAGCCAAGCCGGTACGAGTCGCAGAAGAGGCGGGACTGGAACGCTTTTCTACAATATCTGGCGAACCACAAGCCGCCGCTGACGCTGGCGAGGTGCGGCGGTGTGCACGTGGTGGAGTTCTTGAAGTACCTGGACCAGTTCGGGAAGACGAAGGTGCACACGCATGGGTGCAACTACTTCGGCCACCCGAGGCCGCCGGGGCCATGCGAGTGTCCCACGAAGCAGGCTTGGGGCTCGCTCGACGCCCTCATCGGGCGACTCCGGGCGGCCTACGACGAGAACGGAGGCAACCGCCCGGAGTCCAATCCCTTCGGTGCCAGGGCTGTCAAAGCTCACCTCCGGGAAGTCAGGGAAAGCCAGGCAAAAGCTCGTGGCGTGGCCTATGAGAAGAAGAAGCGGAAGCAGCGCCTGCCCTTCACCGTAGGGGAAGGGAGCTCGAGAGGTGCAGAGGATAATATCACTAGTACTGCTCCAGTGACGGTGGCAACAAAGGTGAAGCCGGAGACTGCTTCCGCTAGCGCTTCTAGTTCTACTGGAAGGGATCCAGATCCAGGGAGTTGGTCGGCTTCATGAGTGCAGATTTCTCTCTCCTCTATATTTTACTTTCAGTGCATCTTAGTTATTCTTGGTTAAGCTGTTCGAAGTAGAGGGTAACAGTTAAGCTTGCGACTCAACGACACAGTTTTTCCTTGTGTTCTAAGGAAGACATGTATATAAAGAAGTTCTTGACCAGTTAGAATTTAGGAGTTTTCTTGGGGTTTGACATGCCTCTTCCTCTACTCCTCATCCTTAATTTTGAACTGAGATACGAGGGGAGGGCACCAAAACTCTATTGATCGATGTCTCTTTCTTAATTATTTGATAAATTAATGTTGTCGTCAGCGTGCATGTTGCAGTAAACTCTTGTGGTCGTTTGTATCGGAAAGAGCATGCTGTGAATTAAGTAAGTCCATCGGTTTGCGCATGTTTTAGTTTCTCATCTGGCAATCAGTTGGTGTTCTTCGGTGATTATATCCTTGAAAGCAAATTAACTACGGAAGTATTACAAACTCTGCTGATGCTGCTGCTGCTTTGATCTGTCTGGTTCATTTTCGTGCTACACTTGCGTGGTTCCGAGAGCAAAGTCTTTTTTCTTTTATTTGACATTCTTCTTCAAGCAAGATGATATAAATCCCCCCTTCCTCTTCATCAGATTATACAGCTATTGCTACATGGCATCGTTATCGTTTTAAAAGCTATATATGCTGCCAATATTCGTAAAAAAATGTATCCCATCCGTGTCTCCAACATCGAATATATTAGGCAGACTTTGTTGCGTAATTGAAATTTTGATCTTTACCTGACGTCAAAATTCTTGACCTTTGGAGAGCACACAAAAGTCTGTATCTAAAGGGTTTCAGAGAGAGAATCTGCATGCTTTTCCCTGAAAACATAAAGTGCATTTAAATAATACCTAGTGTTCAAACCAATATGAATACTGGAACGTAATATGGGAATGGACATTCTTGGAGTGATATGTGATATAGCATTTTTTTTTTTCCTTCTGTTTCCTGTATTAATATATTGGTGGAACCCTACTAGCTCTGGTGATATCCAACAAATTCACCTTAGATTCAGTGCCCCTCACCTTAATTATCATGACGTACGATGCCATGAAACACTATGTTCATGAGATATAAAAAGAACCATTACAGAAAAGAATAATAAGTATTTGATCCATTCAGTGATGGTCGACGGAGATCATAGAGATAGATGTTGTAAGTGTACACACATATAGTGCCGGAGATCATCATCGCCCGGAATAAGTTGTGCACACCATGAACCAGACTCTTTCTTGTTACCGATCCAACATCAAAGGCAACAAACAGCAGCAAAGACAGACACCTTTTGCCGCTGTGGATGCTGGCCGAGGAGGTTTGGCTTTGTGGGTGTGCTCAATGCTGAAGGAGAGCCTCGCCTCCGATAACACAAGTTGCCGGTTCCTTGCAAGGATAAAAGTAGTAGTTGTGAAAAGACGCGAGACGAGGGCACATCAGCTCTGTGGTTGGAGGGTGCTTATTCTTTAAATAACGCACAAACATTTGCCTCCAAGCAATTCGATCGCCACCTCCAATTAAGAAAGTAAACAAAAGGTTGCTGTCATGCCCGACTTGTGGAGCACCTGAAGGAAATCAACATCTGCCGGGCTCTTTCTGCAGAAGATCATAGAACAACCATGGTGGAAAGATGCGCATCAGAATTGACTAAGACAGAACAATTAAAGCAATAAATTTACAGACCAACTAATAAGCAAAAAAATTAGTAATCCTTTTGTTTATGTTCACGAAGAATATTTATTTTTTAATATATAAATTAATTATAAAATTATTAAGTTCCTCCTCACACAAGCACGATTTGAAGAATTTTTCTCTCAGGTTTTTCCAGATCTATTAGAGAAAAACTTTCCAAGCACATCTAAAATATTTTTTATCTCTTATTTTTAGAAGAATTAAATCATAATTATCGTGAGTCTTTTTCATATAAGGATTCATCATCCTCTCATGATACTGGCTCTATAATCCTAAGTTACTTATCAATCCTGAAAAATTAAGATCTCAATGACTATAAAAGATAATATTATTAATTAAAATAATTAGAACTTATAATTTTACTTTTGTTGTTGGTGATAAAAAGATCTTAGTCACCATCTGATAAGATGGTGAAAATTCTTAGTTAATTCTTTGATTTAAATCTAAAAATATCTATTTGATTATCAAAGATGATTCTATTATTGTACAAATCTTTTTTTTTTGGTTGACCATGACTTACTTTTGTAATAATATTTAAGAGAAGACTCTTCACGTTCGGCACCAGTGGTCTAGTGGTAGAATAGTACCCTGCCACGGTACAGACCCGGGTTCGATTCCCGGCTGGTGCAGATGCTTATGTTTTTGATTTGGCCTGCTACAATTGTCAAGCTAAACAAATCTAGCGAGGTGAAGCCGCTACCGCTAAGTTAATGGCAGGGCGTTGTAGGCTGGCCCCTATCAAAGAAAAGAGCTAAAACGATACAAAACATCACCGTTGTTCGCATCAAGTAGGCACTTATGGTTGACAAACCTACGTCGGCAGGAGAGTGAATTATGATGCGATAAGAAGATGAGTTGACAAGACTGATAACTTGCGCAAGAAATTGCAGAGAAGCGTTGGGATCCTAATGCAGATACCATTAATCCCATTGAACTGATTCCTTCTTCTCTTTGTGCACCATGCAGGGTATGTAGAGGGCCAACTCTAGATTCAGGATTTAGAGTCCTCGGCGACCATGGCGAGGATGTCTTTCACCGGGTTCCAGTTTGTGATATTGATCTGCGCTGTCAAAGCAACGACGCAAATCAAGGAAAGGGGAAAAAGGGAAAAGCACAGGACCGGGTTCCAGTTTGTGATATTGATCTGCGCTGTCAAAGCAACAACGCAAATCAAGAAAAGGGGAAAAAGGGAAAAGCACAGGAAGCAAGCAATCAAGATTCTTAACAAGATAACGAAGTGATCTACGCTGTCAAAGCAAATCAAGAAAAAGGGGGAAATGGAAACGCGAAGGAAGAAAGATATCAAGATTCTTAACAAGATAACGAAGTGAAAAGAGGGTTAGGGTTTTGATCTGCGCCAACCACGCGGATCAAAAGAAGGCAAACACACGAGCAAAGAAAGAAATCAAGAAGACTAGTGAAGACAGAACTGGACGAAAAGAGGGTTAGGCTTTCGTCGATCGATCGACATGGAAGATGATGGGACTTACCCGAATCGGAGATGAGGGGATTGCCCCGACGCCGCCGGCTTCCATCTCGACCTCTTCCTCCGCCGTGACAATTTCTTGATACACACACATCGAGATCTGAGATCGAGTGGCTTCCTGGGAAGCGAGGGCGGGAAGGGAAGGGCGTTTGAATCAGACTCGGAGGTGGGCGTGCATGAATCAAAGTGTGATACGAGAAACATTTCCTATCAATCAAAGTGTGATACATGCATGGATCATAAGTTGTCTTGTTAGAATAAAAAATAATGAAATGTATCAAAATTGACATTAAAAAGTTATCCCTTCATCATAGGAGGTCAGAACCATAAATATATTATTCAGCTACATGGATAATTTTATTTTTTCATATTTAATATATTTATTATCTATATACACAAGAGTATCAAATGAATCACATCAACCGGCCTATAGGCTACTTACATATTCTATCATATGGTTAGTTACCTTTATGATATTTATATTTTTAAAAATTATATTCAAATTTTTATACTTATAAAATTGACATCAAATCAAGGTTAAAAAAAAGTTTACAATGATATTCTCAGCAATCGAGAAACCAATAACTTGGTGGGATATAAAGTGAAACTAAACTTTTGTATATGAACAAATATTAACAGGTCATAACATGCAACGAAGTTAAATAAAAATCACAATCAAATATGACACCAAGATTTACGTGCAAAAACCTATTCAAAGTGAAGGGTAAAAATCACGAGGTAAACTAGAGATAATTCACTATAAAAATAATGAATATACAAATCTCAATCTCTTGCCTAAAACCCAAACAATAATTATAAGAGAATAAATGGGATACAAGGATCACAGTAAGAGCCTATTGTAGATTTGATCTAACCTGAGATGAGAACACTATTAGATGATTGAAAACAGTTTCACTGCGTTGTCCTTGTTTTCATCATTTTCTTTCTCTTGTTTTTCTGACTTTTTCTCCTCTTTTAATCAAGATGCTGCTGCAAAAAATCTACCGCATTGCTACAGTTTTCCTCCTCTTTTTACAACCACCACATACTCTCTAATATGAATTAAGATTAGATTAAGAGAAAAAATGTGCTATGGGTTGTTCAAGCCAACCATGGGCTGAACCATGGACTGTTAGCCTAACACAACTCTACAACAATCGTGAGGAGGAAACAGTATCATAAGAGAAATCCTTTCTATTTTTTTTAATGAGAATACTAGCACTATGAAACTATATTTTTAACACTGTTTTATATATGGCAGTATATGTGGTATTTCTATTAGTAGAGCTAACAACACGAGAAGAAACATCATTAAATATTTTATTTTTTTTAAAATATATAAAAAAATTAATATAATATTTAAAAAATATAAAAAAAATTAGATGATAAAAGAATTAATTACAAGAAATAATATATAATTAGTCTTGAACCGTTATATATCTACAAATCGGGCATTATGAGAATACTAGCACTATGAAACTATATTTTTAACACTATTTTATTTTTTATATATGGCAGTATATGTGGTATTTCTGTTAGTAGATCTAACAAGAAGAAACATGATTAAATAATTTTTAAATATATACAATATTAATATAATATTAAAAATATAAAAATTAAGATGATAAAAAAGAATTAATTATAAGAAATAATATGTAATTAGTCTTGAACCGTTATATATCTACAAATCGGGCATTACTCCGAACAGCCTTCTATGATGGTCAAGCTGGAACTATGGGCCAAACTTTGACGGCCTTCTACGATGATTGTGCCAATGTGGGAAAGCCCGCTACACAGGCTTGACCGAGAGCCAGCCCAGACTGTTGACTTGTTCCCCCTACCGTCGGATGGCTTGGGGCGGAGGGCGGCGGAGGCCCATCGCAAGCAACACCCCAAAGGCGTGGTGTGAAACCAACTGCTAAAACACAGAGACACACACACCTCAAGACTAATTCAATTTCAATGAGATCCTTTCCTACCTGGAAGGGCAAAATAATAATCATGATAGTAATAATGATGGCCACCAATTTCACGCTGGAAACCGCGAACATAGGAGAGGAAAGAAGCCAATAACAACCACGACAAAGTCGTGCACCAAAAATAATAATAATAATAATAAAAGATAAAAGAAAAAGCAAAGCCCGTCACTAAAAGTTTCAGTAGAAGGTGGCAGTCGCCGACAACTTGGACTTGGGGGTTGCAAGGCTTGAGAAGGAAGTAACACAAAGGACGCATAGGCTTTAACTAATCATATCCAAGTCTACGGAGACTTGAATGTGAACTGAATGAATCGCCTTCGAAACAGTCTTCAACCACCAAAAGCTGCTCGATTCTTCGTGCTAAATCTTTTCTTCCTCTTGGTTGGGCAGCCGAATCTGTGCCTCGATATGATAGGGAGTGGCAGAAGATTTTTGACTGTCCAGTCTTGTCTAAGCACGTAGGAAATGTCGTCGGGTGGGACTGTGGAGATCATTACATGCACCGCTTTGACGCATTCTAATAATACCTAACGTTGTCTTCGACAACGTTAAAACTGATGTTCTATCGTTTTTCCCAAACCAATTATTGGCTCAAGGTGTTGCATAAACTGACGGTGAGAGTCCATAAAACATGGCGACTGCAGCTTTTGACACGCATGACAGTGATCGACGTTCTGCACTCACTCTTTTTCAGTCGAAAAAACACTCGTTTTCTTCGACTTGTTTGCTCATGCTATCGAGTGCCGTGATTGTTGCCTCTCTAGCCCTAAAAAGTCCACTTGTTTTGTTGCAGCAGGTTTGGAGGAAGGATCTATCAGCATTGATAAAGATGTTAACTCCTCAACTAAACAAGTTGGACTGTGGATCGATCGTGGTCGTGGTTGGAGGAAGAAGAAAGGATGCATGTCGTCAGATCCGACTATAAACTGGAACAAAAATCAGATCCCCAGGATATAAACCTAAAGTTGCTGAATGCGATGCACGATGGAGGGCTGATTTCAAGTTGAGGTAGATTTGAGCGTTTCGTGGTGCGTCTGTGTGTGTGTCTCGATCACGACTCGGGTCATGACCTATAACAACGCTAGCTCAATTATTTTTCTTAAATAATAATAAGGTACAAAGAAATCAATTTAATGATTGGCCACCGATGACTTTTATGAAAACGCTGACCTTCTTATTACTAAGAAAAATAAAACTACTTGTCATCGGCAACCTCATGAAAGAGTCGAGTCACGGAGACACAGACCATTCTAAGGTCAGAGACTTCATGGAGTTTCTTCTCCATCAAGTATCACTTTATCATCTCTCTTGATGATGAAACCCCCATTATGGAGAGAAAATTGATGGAGAACCACGGTGGGTGGGTGCATGCATGCTGTGGTTCTTCTTCTTGGAAGAAGCAGAAGCAGAAGCAGAAGCAGTCGCTGTACGTCTGTCATGATGCTTTACCTCCAATGTCAAACCCGGCCGCGCTTCCTTCGCATCTAATCAAGCGTATGTGTCGCACTTTCGTCAAACTTGCCCAAATGAATCTCTGCCAATCAGGGGTGAACAGTAATGGATATTGCAGCCCACCAACAGGTCGTAAGAAATTTGCTTTACAGCTAGCTAGCTTCATGCTTCTTCCTATGGATATATATACCACCCAATATCTGGCTCGCTCTTCCCAACCCAAACGCGGATAGAGTTACACTACAAGGAGAGGTATGGCCGCGACCTATGTCTCCGTTGTGCTGCTACTTTCAGTTTTGGGGAGCGCATCTGCGCAGCTCTCCACCGGCTTCTACTCCTCGTCGTGCCCCAATCTGTTGTCGACGGTGAAGCCAGTGGTCCACTCCGCCATCTACAGCGAACAGCGGATGGGCGCCTCTCTGCTTCGCCTTTTCTTCCATGATTGCTTTGTCAACGTACGTAGGCAGGCATGCTCTGTAGCTAATCATTCAGCTGCTCTGCTATGTCGCAAGCTGATGCAGAGGTTTTAGAACCATGTTCTCATTTTTTGACCGGCCACACGCCGTGCGTAGTCCATCTACGAAGGAGTGTGGACTTACCCTCTTGCAGTGCTGACCTCTTGTTATCATGCTCTGATAAAATGCATCGACCATGATTCTGTTTACAGGGGTGTGATGCGTCGTTGCTCTTGGATGACACATCAAACTTCACGGGGGAAAAGACCGCAACTCCCAATCAGAATTCAGTGAGAGGATTCGACGTGATCGATAAGATAAAAACGGCGGTGGAGAAGGCTTGCCCGGGAGTGGTCTCCTGCGCCGACATCCTCGCTATCACTGCAAGAGATGCGGTGGTCATCGTAAGTACCACTCGCAACGCTCCGCCTTTCCACTTTCTTTTTTGGCACCTCGATCTATTCTTGTCGTAGACTAAGAATCGGATGGTAAATGTCTGTTTGACGGTGAATGCAGCTAGGTGGGCCTAATTGGGATGTGAAGCTGGGAAGAAGGGACGCGAAGACTGCAAGCCTCTCCGGGGCTAACAATAACATCCCACCCCCATCCTCCAGCCTTAGCAATCTCATCTCCAAGTTCTCAGCGCAGGGTCTTTCCAGACAGGACATGGTTGCACTTGCAGGTTTGACTCCCCTCTTTAACTCCGGTACCGATTCCTCTCTGCTTTCATCATTACCACCGTGCCAAACATATCGTATGACAATATTTAGTGGTGTTGTAAATCAGCCTTTCTCTCTGGCAATGCATTCCTTTCTAAAACAATTTCGACTTCCATAAATTGTCATACGATACGTTCCAGAAATTCCTGACCGATTGATTCTATTGGTGATGGGAAACACTACTGTCGATCGGTAAAAGATATTTTGAAGTGGCAAATGAGTTCAAGAACTCAAAAACCTCTTAGCATCAGACGGCATTAGTTAGATGGGCTGCTACTTTGTCCCGATACAAGTACTCTATCTTCTCCTTGTAACAGGAGCGCATACCATCGGCCAAGCCAGATGCATCTCCTTCAGATCCCGTATCTACAACGACAACAACATCGATAGCTCCCTTGCCACAACCAGGCAGTCCAACTGTCCCAGCACTTCCGGCTCAGGCGACGGCAACTTGGCACCGCTGGACCTCCAAACTCCGACCACCTTCGACAATGACTACTTCAAGAACCTGGTCAACCTCAAGGGCCTCCTTCACTCGGATCAACAGCTGTTCGGCAACGGATCCACTGACTCCCTGGTGAAGACTTACAGCGCCAGCCCCAGCAAGTTCGCGTCGGATTTTGCCGCAGCTATGATCAAGATGGGGGACATCAGCCCTCTCACGGGCTCCCAGGGGGAGATCAGGAACAACTGCAGGATGGTCAATTAAGGTTATACATGAACCGAGTAAAGAAAAGGATATAATATTTTGCATTAATCAGTACTAATAATATGGTAGCTAGCCCCGGTCGTCAGTACTACTGTCCATCGTCGTTGAACTTTTATGGTTTTCCGTGGAGCAGTTCGAAGTTTTTATGTAACATCATATGAAGTCGAGTCTCGTTGGTGTTCTGTACCGTGCACTGTCCCTTTCCTCGACCTACCAAAGAGATATATGTGCTCTGCTCCAGCCTCTGGATCTGCCTTCTCTGTTGGAAATTAGCTCGTTCAGTGGATTACTTTTCTTACGATCTTATGTTGAGAAGTGTTTCACCTTTTCATCCTTTGCCAAGTGCTAACGACAGTTTCAATCAGGGGTGATTGAAACTGTTGATTCTCTAAAGCACAACTTTTGTGTTTCGTTAGACATGCAACGATCACTTTTTGAGAAGGCTCGATTAAAATCCCCGAGGCTTGGCAGCGACTGCTCCTTTACGATCGAAGATAAGTTGCTGATACAGATGACAAAAGCAAGAGAAGGCTTCGCAGGAACTACTCCGACAGGCCCAAACATGTGTTGTATCCTTTGGTCGGTCCTCTAGCGAACCCAAGAGAAGATTTTGCTTTGTTACAGTTGCATTGACATAGAACATGGCAAGAATCACTCGTTGAAAAGCAAACTTGTGAGGCATCTATCTCCCGAGCTAAAAAAGATTACCTGACTGTTCTATACTGGGGGATACGTCAATGGATCTCATCAATCGGAGCGAGCCTCTTTTCCTGTGTCACCACTTACACCACGCGTCGAGTATGAAATATTGGCGAAGAAGATGGGTTTGTGGTGTCGCATGAATTATGCTAATGCAAATACTTTTAGAACAAATATTTGAGACACCGTATACGTCTTTTCTTTTATGCGTACGTATGAGAATTACAACCGGAGAGTTTGTCCCACGAAGTTACAATTTGGACAGCAGTAACTTTGCCGACCACCTGACGACCCATACCAACCGTGGGCTCCCTATGAGCGCTACCGAGTAGCACCCTTGAGCCCACACGTGGCTCCCTGTCGCGCCATGAAGCAGAAGAACGATGTCGGAGAAGCATCACCGGCGATCGAAGCCTTTGGGGAGGAGGCGGAGATAGACGACTCCGATGGCGATATCAACGTCATGGAAGACGAAGATGGCCTCTGTAACTTCCTCAGTATGAGCTTAGGCAGTACGGCACGGATGAGAGTGGGCTTGGTGGACTTCTTGGGTTCTCTGTTCCCGGGGCTGGAGAAAAAAGAGGGTGGTGGGCTGAGGGGAGGGAGGGTGCCGTCGGAGATGATGTTCTTGGGTGTTCCAGGCTCAGACTCCCACAGGAAAGGCACAGCTCCAGCGGCCACTCCATAGTAGACTCTAAGGGAAGGATTGGCCGAAGAGTTTTCTCTGGAGAGCAGCCTCGAGTGGAACTTATCATCCTGCTTGATAAGGACGTCGTCGTCGGAGAGTTCTGAGCAACGGGATAGCATCCTAATTTAGGTGCGATGAGAAGATAGAGAGAAAGAAACGAGAAAAGAAGGAAACAGCGCCTCACCTCCGGTGAAGGAATGCCGGAGCCTTCCGAGTGATACATATATCAGAATAGGCTATGAAAGAAGCTGCCGCATGCAGTATAGATAAACAATTTGGGTTATGCTTCCTCGACAATTCTTTTTTATATATAAAGCAAAAGGCATTTGGTTGTTGACTTGGGGAATGGTGTGATGGTTGTTCACCTCTTCATTAGTATTTGACCACCTCCCCACACACACACACACAAACAATATGGTGATAAGATCAAGTGCTTGGTGTTTGATGATGGAAGTGGGGGCGATCGATCGAGGAGCTGTTCCTTGTTGGTTCAGCGAGATAGATGATGGGCCCCATCAACTGAATCGATGCATATGTTTCTCTCGGGCTGCGGTGAGTAGTAGACAAGCGGGGATGATGATGATCGTAGATAAGTAGACTGCCTGCGACAACGAGGGTGACGGCAGGGATTAGGTTGGGAGTAGTTTAAGGATTAGGTTGATGTTAGATAGATCGTAATTAAGGGTGAAAAGTTGAGGTCGATGGAGAAGCGGTGTCGAATCAAGTTGTTGATGGTGATGAAGCATAAGGAAACGGCTTGCACGAATCGGCAGTGTCATACGTAACGTTGAACATAAATAAATCGCAAGTTGCATGAACCGGCCGCCGGGGAAGACTCGTAGAATAATCATACTATACTCTCTCTCTCTCTCTCTCTCTCTCTTATATACATTCTTTTCCTAAGAAGGAGAAATATTGGTGTCCTGGAGATCATCATATGCACCGAACGTCCATCATTTGTGTTCTTATTCTATTAGTATACACGTTCGTACGTGTTGAATAAAAAAAAATCCCATCTTGCAGCCTTCTTCTTATATCATATGAATACGAATATTTCTTTACTATTGTAAAACTGAAATTCAATATCTTGATTCATACATCTTTAAAAGTTATATTTAAATTTTTATACTTAATACTTACGAAACTAAAATATTTAGTTTCGTTTCTTCGGTCGATTCTTCTGATGAAAATATCATACATATTTAGTAATAAATGAAAGTGAAATATAGTCGATATGTACTCGGTGATAAATCTCGTGATATTTTTATTAATAGAATCAACGATGTGGGGAGAAACATAATTAAATATTTTATTTTCGTAAGTATAATAATCTTAATATAATTTTTAAAACTATAAAGATCAAAATACTAAGGGTAATAAATTACAGAAAAGACTATCTCTCTCCCTCTCTTCCCGTCATTAGAACAAGCAAAGCTGAATATACCATTCGGGTTAAGTACAGTGAACATCCACTGCAGTGTTAAGGACTCCCCGTCGAAAAGCAATGAAGCACCAGTGGGGTCGAGGAGAGTACTGTACTCTCTTCTTCCTCGATGAAAGTAACAAAAGAATCTATCGTGACTTTTTCTTTTTTTTTACCATAAAGCAATTAATAACTGCAAAAGTTTTAATATATCACCAACAATGCGGTATAGCGGTCTTACACCGAGATTAGTGATTCAGAATAGCATCGTGGATGCATGTTATCCGCATTCATCTCTTAAACTTTTCTCTCTCTCTCTCTCTCTCTCTTTTTAATCCTTTACATTTAAATTCAATTGTTTCCATATTAAGGGTTTGGCCCTACACAGAGTTTAATAGGAAGAACACTCCATTCGATGCCTCCCCTTTTATACTTTTTGATCTTTTTGCATGCTCTTTTAGACGTGGAGGAATAAGCGGCGAAAGACTTTTGATTATAAAGTGAGGACTAGTAAGTAAATAGAACTGTGGCGAAACTACAGTTTCAGAATTTGTAGCTGTGTGATTACTATGCATGATACTGGGGATTTGCTATCATCCCTTGTATCCATCATCCAACTAGCCTTACGTACAATGGAAAAAGGTGTTATAGAATCCTGAGTGACATTCTTCATATATATATATATATATATATATATATATATATATATATATATATATATATATATATATATATATATATATATATATATATATATATATATATATATATATATATATATATATATATGAGAATTTAAACTGAGACGATCCCATATCTTGGAGAGGCTGACGAGGGACTTAGGACTTTTCCATGTTGTACAGTATAATCCAACTCGTAGGTGATGCGCGAAGATGGAGGTTTCACATGTCCATCTCATTCCACTACCATAAGGACATGTTCGAGAGAGAAGTATCTGCCTTCGAGAATTCCCGTAGCACCCTCCTAGAACATAGAGAAGTGGTAGATAGATGATCAAAGAAAGAAGCTAACGAGAAGTTGGGGGGTGGGCGGGTCCATGTCCTCCTGAAACTTAGTAAACAGGTGCCCTCATCCATAGGGAAAGCGATCGACTTGGCAGATCCAGGAAGTCTCCACGGCAAATTAATCAGCTGCTACACGAATTAATAAGTGGGGATGCCAGCGAGATATATATATATATATATATATATATATATATATATATATACAGAGAGAGAGAGAGAGAGAGAGAGAGAGAGAGAGAGCAACAACAACGAGCGGAAAGAAGAAAAAGGAGGCAAGCAGAGTGCGAGAGCAACCCAGCAGGTACAGTACTTGAGCGCGGTGGAAAGCCGAAGTGTGAGTCGAGAGAGAGAGAGACATATATATATATAAACCCTTCCTATTCTTTTGTGATTCTTACAAAAACCCACCGCGTGCCTCAGGTCTTTACTTTCTTTGTTAAGCATAAGTGCCCGCTCTTCTCGTATCTTCCCCCCCCCCACTCTCTCTCTCTCTCTCTCTCTCTCTCTCTCTCTCTTCCGAATGGATTCGACGGCAGACATGGGGACGTCGAGCGGATCCCGACTCAGGCGCCTCAACGAGGCAGTGTCCAAGTCGTGGGTCGGGCGGTGGTTCAAGCTGGCGGAGCGCTGTACAACCTTCACCACCGAGCTGCGTGCCGGCACTGCCACCTTCCTCACCATGGCATACATCCTCGCAGTGAACGCCTCCATCCTCGCCGACTCCGGCGCCACCTGCTCAATCGACGACTGCCTCCGCCCCTCCCCTTCCTGCCTCCTCCCGCCCGTGGATGCCGGCTACGCCGCCTGCGTCGACCGCGCCCGCCGCGACCTCATTGTCGCCACCGCCGCCTCCTCCATCGTCGGCTCCTTCATCATGGGCGCCTTGGCCAACCTACCCCTGGCGCTGGCCCCCGGTATGGGCACCAACGCCTACTTCGCCTACACCGTCGTCGGCTTCAACGGCTCCGGCAACCTCCCCTACCGAACCGCTCTCGCCGCCGTCTTTTTAGAGGGCCTCCTCTTCCTGCTTATATCTGCTCTCGGCTTCCGCGCTCGCCTCGCCAAGCTCGTGCCCCGTCCCGTCCGCATCTCCTCCTCTGCTGGTATCGGCCTATTCCTCGCCTTCATTGGCCTCCAGAGCAACCAAGGAGTGGGCCTCGTCGGCTACAGCTCCTCCACCCTCGTCACCCTCGCCGCCTGCCCCCGCGAGGCCCGCGCCTACCTCGCCCCCGTCGAGGTCTTCGACAACGGAACCGTGGCCCTCATCCCAGGAGGCACCGTCTCCGGCGACGTTCTCTGTCTGCACGGCCGCATGGAGTCCCCTACCCTCTGGCTTGGCGTCGTCGGCTTCCTCATCATAGCCTTCTGTCTCATCAAGAACGTCAAGGGCGCCATGATCTACGGCATCGTCTTCGTCACCGCCGTCTCCTGGTTTCGCCACACCTCGGTCACCGCCTTCCCGGACACCCTGGAGGGGAACGAGGCTTACCGCTATTTCAAGAAGGTGGTGGACGTACACCGAATCGAGTCCACGGCGGGGGCGCTCAGCTTCAGCGGCATCGGCACGGGCCGCTTCTGGGAGGCGCTCCTCACCTTCCTCTACGTGGACGTGCTCGACACCACGGGCACGCTCTACTCCATGGCGCGCTTCGCGGGCTACGTGGACGACAACGGGGACTTCGAGGGGCAGTACTTCGCCTTTATGTCGGACGCGGTCGCCATCGTGGTGGGCTCACTGCTGGGCACGTCGCCGGTGACGGCCTTCATCGAGTCATCGACGGGGATCAAGGAGGGGGGCCGGACCGGGATGACAGCGCTCACGGTGTCGGCCTACTTCCTGTTGGCCTTCTTCTTCACACCGCTGCTGGCTTCGATACCGGCGTGGGCGGTCGGGCCACCGCTGGTGCTGGTCGGGGTGCTCATGATGAAGGCGGTGGTGGAAATCAAGTGGGAGGACATGACGGAGGCTATCCCAGCCTTCATGACCATGATCCTCATGCCCCTAACCTACTCCATCGCCTACGGACTCATCGGTGGCATCGGCACCTACATCGTCCTCCGCGCCTGGGACTGGTCCGTCACCGCATGGACTCGCCACGGCAGTGTCACCAAGAGCCTACCGCTCGTCAGCGATAGCGGCGGCCGCGACGGAGCCGTTGTTGCAGCAGCAGCGGGCAATGGCGGCGGGGACGGCCTTGGCGATACGAAGGAGAATGAGAATGATCAAGCGGTATGACACGCTTGAAGGATTATTATCATCGAGGAATCATCGTTAACTCAAAGGGAAAGAGGAAAAGGACAGGTTACCAGTCGTAAATAGGGTAATTAATCTGGGATCTCCTTTTTCGTCTCCCACTCTCGCTCTCTTCTTCGTGTTGCTTTTATTGCTTTGTAGCGGTGGGAGCTAACTGGAGGCCGAGGGGGAAGTGCTGGTGGATGGGTGGCCTTTGTACTTGGCACTAGCTTTGTACTCTTATTTTGGTCTCTAGTGTTGGGGAAAGGCATGGGTGGTGGCGCTCGCTTTTGCAGCGGACAAATAAATACACAGCAAGCACGCATGGGAAGTAGCTACGCCTATCGCCATTGACTGTGCCCGCACGGCGATCCCATCGCATTATGTTCTCATAATCGTGAAAAGAATCACAATAGTTATTCTCCTGCCAATGGACAAAAGCAACGATTGCTGCTAATTTTCATCGAGGCCAAATAATTAGATTTCCCATCTTCCATTTGGAAGCCTTCCATTCTCCTCATACCATGTATCCTCGGAAGCATATGGGAAGGAAGGAGGGGACTGTGTCGCCAAACACCACAAGCTGTATATGCTTTTACGCAAAGGAATCTTGTTGGAGGCGCCTGTTTCACAAAGAGGCAGTCTCAAAGCGTTGAAATGAGTGGCAAGAATATTCTACGGTGGAATCATTCCGTCGAAAGGGAGGGAGGGGCATATCTTTTTCCCTTCTTTTTCGTATCCAGTTGGATCAGTGTCGGACTCTCCGTCGGATACTTTGTGGTTAAGGTCGAGATCATCGGTTGCAGAAGTTGGACGTAGTTTGGTTGTCCGTAGCAGCTGGAAACAAAGAAAAAGAGGAGAAGCCTCCAAAACAGTATGAGAAGTCCACAAGCAATGCAATGGATTGAGCCGAGTCTGTTTCGACATGTTGTACACGCAAAAGCAAGGAGGAGGAACAAATTAAAGATCCCATGATTCATCGATGCTAACACACCATCGGGACCCTTGCAACGAGGAATCACACACACGTTCTGATGTCTGTGGGACAGTGAGCATGAGAGCGAGGATCACTTCTTCGTGTTCTCATTCGATGCCCCCTTAGATCGCCATTTCTGGAACATGTGATGGGCCACAAGGTAGTAATTTAACGAGGGGAAATCGGAGTCCGATATGGTTTGGTATGGATTTAGAGATCTAATTCTTCTTCTATGTCTCGTTTGACCGACGGGAATTAAAATTTAAGAGATGAATTGCTTGCCGGATGCGCACGAATTACAACCACCCACTTACGAGGCCAAGTTGATGTAATGTCTCAAATGGACCATACGGGAGGGAGAGAGGCTTCCTCTTTGTGTGTGTGTGTGTGTGTGTGTGTGTGTGTGTCACATGGGGCAGTCACTTTCAATGGCCTATTGAAGACCGTGAGCAGCATCCCATCTTCGCTTTCCTCCAAAAGAGGTCAAAGCTCCTTTGTTTGGGGTCTCGGTTCCATGGACAAGAAGTAAGTACATGAATGAATGCGATGAGGGTACGCCTAGACCCACAGGGTGGGTGGTGGTGGCCTGTCATTGGTTTGTGTCGCGTATGGTCCATGCTCATCGTAATAACGTAATCGCTGCGGTCGATCTCATTAAATCGCCTCGGGTCAATCCAAATAGCTTCCGCCACAATTTGGTCTGCACATGTACGTGATCGACCACCCCACATCTTGACCCAGCGAAACAGGAAGGACTCTATTCTATGTGGGTGTGAGAAGCATTTCACCGGAAGAAAGAAGAACGCTCGATGTGTGTGGGTGGTCGAACGTGACGATCCATTCGATGGAGACTTCATTCTACCTGCAGACCTTTTCCAACAAGCCATGATTCGATACATATATGTGGGAAGGAACACTCGGCTGTGTGTCTGAAAGCGTTGGAATGGAACAACACCTTTGACTAGGCTCTGTAGGTGGTGGTCTCTTACCGTTAATTGCCCGACACAGGAAAAGTTTCTGGAGGTTAGAGTAGTCGCGAGATGACAAGAGGAGGGAGGGTTCATCGAGAAAGTGTTTGTTTGGATGGCTTCTCTCTCTAGCATCGACGTGTGCAATGTCATCGTGATAGGTAAGCTAGGGATTAGGTTTCGGACCACCTCCTATGGTTAGACAACCTTGCCGATTTTTCTGGTAGCAGTAGCGGTAGTGGTAGGATGACGATGGAATAGTGTGGCGGACCACCACGCACACGTCTCATGACACTGTTCCTGAAGCACATGGAAGGATGATGACCAGCCACCGCCACCGCCATGTTCAATGCACCCTCTTCTTCTAATCTGAATGTCCGGCAATTAAGATGATGGACCCGATAGTGGTTGCAAGGGAAAGAGGGCAAGGCACCACCTCCCTCCATCCAAGAACATGATGCTTACTTACCCTCGGAACCGTAAATGGGGATGCATGGCGAAAAAGTTTGAGGAAGCAAAGCTATCGTCAACGCAGAGTGGTGTCCTATCAAGTAAATTAGCTATAGCTAGCTAGCTAGGATAGTAGTAGCAAAACCTAACCTTTTTTCATTAATAAACAAACTGGTGAATTCATTAGTATCTTTTGATGGATTCCATGAATCGATTCGAACAGCAATGGTGCTGGCGTGTTTCTACACAAGACTATGACTGAAAACGACCCAATATACTCTCTTACGCTCCGCCGCCGCCGCAAACTTACCCATCCAATAATCCACGCCGGAAGGAGGTTTGAGGCTCCGCACAATTCCTGGCTGCCTCAGCTTCTTCTTCCCACTGCTAATTAATGTGCTTCGCTTCGTGGCGAACGGGCAAGAGAAATATACGAGTCAAATATCTCTGTGAGTTTAAAGTTTCAAAAATAATAATAATAATTGGTGATGGTTAAGTTGGACCAACTTCTATTTGTTTAAACCCCCACCCCCGCTCCTCTAAAAGCAAATGCTGGAGCAGCTTACAAAGTTCACTCAGTAAGTTATTCTGCAAGGTGCTTTGCATTACCTTTTACGAGTCAAAAGAAGCACCGACGAACCGATGAGTGTTTTGATTCTGCATATAATATAATACAACCTTTTTCTGTCGCTCCTCGAATGGCGTGTTCCGGGCGGCATGATGATTGCTTCCAATTGTGAGGAGTACTTCCATCACATCAGCTAATGCTTGACGCAAATAATTCATTGTGGTGGAACATTCTCCCCTTCCTTCACAGGGTCTAGAAAGATGAAAGGAAGGCTACGCTACCGATTAGTCAGTCCAAAACGAGAGGGCCATGCCCATCAAATCTTCCACCACTTCTCAAGAGATTCAAACCCTGTAAACCAAACACCAACCGAATGAATGCCTACCGTATGTATCTCCTCCTCATTTTCTTCCTAACATTTAGCTCCTCACAGGAGCATACCAACATTTTGGCAGCAGAAATGACGTTTAAGCTTGTTCTGAATAGCTAACCTATAACCAAAACGACTAAAATCGACTACAGAAAACAATCTAATCACTAATTTTTGCATCCTTCTCATCATCACACTTCAAATATGCCCTTATCTGAGAGACAACCTTCCATGAATGACTTCTCACTGAATTTTTCCTAGACATAGCATCCCACTCACACATCTATTCTAAGGTCCACCGTACAAGACATAATTTATCGATGAAGCATGCATTACCGACATGTTGACAACATAGAGCTACATGACAGCACAACAAGAAACCTAGACAGAGATAGCAAACAAAACCAAACGCCAATCTGCGAACCACTTAACCAAAAAGCATCAGAACAAACTTAAACTTTGTTAGCAAGGTCACAGATTCTGTTGCTGCTGGTCGCATTGCCATGTCCAAACAATATGTTTAAGGGCCGGTCTTATGTCCTGCGTCCACATCTCCTCGTATTCCAAGGCATCCCCTTGGGTCTTCTTCATCTCCACGATATGAAATTTTGGAGCAATCTCAAAAATCTCAGCATCAATGCCCAAAACCCCCCTTCGTCCAACCTTTGATCCTTCCATTCTTAGTACCCCGTAATCCTTTTTCTTCACTTTTAGCTTCAGGCGCTTGGCTATTTCCTCCAGTTTTGAGATTATTGAAGAAGCTGGCTGGTCAGACGCGAATCTTACCTCTCTCCTGTGATCGGTCTCCTCAAATAAACCTGAAAGATCAAATCCTGCCGAATGAGAGATGATGTCAAAAGCATTTAAATTAGCAAGCTTTCCCATCTCCTCTTTTGCCTCAACACCGTTGCTACCGCAGGAATCAAACACTTCATCAACATCATCAGAAGGATCAATTTCCTGTGTTGCCTTCTTATCGTTCAATAATTTTCCATCAAGTCCCTTTCTGAACCAAGAATTTTCCATAATTTTTGCAATCACCATTCTAGTATTAGGATTTGGGTCTAGAATTCGCACAAGCAGTCTTCTAACATCCAATGGGAACAAACCCATGCATTTGAAGTCGGCTTTTACAATTTTCCTATACATCTCCATCAGATTTGAATCAAGGAAAGGGAGATAACCAGCCATGAGAACAAACAAAATCACGCCGCAAGACCAGATATCAGCTTTTGCACCATCATATCCTTTTCTGCTGATCACCTCAGGAGCAACATATGCTGGAGTACCACATGCTGTGTGGAGCAAACCATCCTGCCTTTTGGACTCTGCAAGAGCACTCAAGCCAAAATCTGAAACCTTCAAATTTCCATTTTCATCAATAAGAAGGTTTTCAAGTTTCAAATCGCGGTGATAGACGCCTTTGCTGTGGCAGAAATCCACGACACTGATCAGCTGCTGAAAATATTTCCGTGCAACATTTTCTTTGAGCCTACCTTTCGCAATCTTGTTAAATAGCTCACCACCTTTTACATATTCCAGGATAAAGTATATCTTAGATTTTGTGGCCATTACCTCATAAAGCTGCACAACATTTGGGTGACTCACCAATCTCATCACAGCAATCTCTCGCTTTATCTGATCAGTAAGCCCTATCTTCATGACCTTCTCTTTGTCGATCACTTTTACAGCCACGCCCTGGGAAGTTTTCAAATTCCTAGCATAGTAAACTTTAGCAAAAGTTCCTTTGCCTAGGAATCTCCCAAACTCATACTTCTGCATCAACACACTTCCTTTACTTTCCATTTCCATCTCTAATATAGCAAGGACACTGGGGAAAAAATTGTCTTAAACCCCCCTGCTAGAGTGTAATATACTATTACGGAATTCAATATCCAGCAAAGCTGAGCTCAACCATCTTCCACAAGGTCATAAGACATCAAAGCCACCGGAACAATTATAGACCCACTATGTGACTGTGTATCTAGCATGGATTGGAAATGAATGTCTACTGTAGCATCCTCAAAGACGAACAATGGTAGCTTATCCGGAGCAACACCATGGTAATTAACCTTAGAAAAGGTTCTTGTGTGCAAGCACATCTTTCAGCATTCCGTGATAATTGTCTTCCTAATTTTTGCTGGCAACAATGAAAGAAACATAGTGATGTCAGCAAATCACAGTTTAATTGCATATTTACAGGATGACTGTCAGGTCCCACAAATAGGATTGAAAAGGTTAACTTAAGTTGGTCCAGTTGAGTCATCAAGCGTCACTCAGTTACGGTGCTGTGACTGCTTAAATAACTTAAATAGTTTTGCATGTATGTTTCGAATATTAGTGATCTTATATAACCATAAGTTTCTTATTCCTTGATTATTCAAAGTGCTGAATCGAACAGAAATTAGTCAGAAGGGTAATGATTGTAAAAAACTATTTCCCCTTCTATCTTCCATGACCTCTACTTTACCACGTATTGATCAATATTTTTCACCGCTCTTGATTTCTATGATATACCCTTAAGGTTCTGATTAATTGATTAATTGAAGCATTAAATCGAATAGAAATTAGCAAGAAGGGTGGTGATTGTAAATAGTTGTTTCCTGTTTTATCTTCCATAAACTCTACTTTCCCACTTATTCATCAATACATCCTACTGCCCTCAATTTCCGTAACCAATTGTGTTATAAGGAACCATAATATGATTAATAGTAAGCCGCTGTTTGCAGATTTTTCATCCTGTTTGTAATCACATTCGAGGCAATTATGTAAACTAACAAAAGCATTATAAACTTCGTAATCACATTAACCAATTATGTAAACTAACAAAAGCATTATAAACTTCTTAATCACATTCGAGGCAAATGATTTTGAAAGACTTGCCAAAGATTTGCATAAAACGTGAAAGGATTCATGAAGACGTACTTTAGACAAGCCAGTCTAAAAAGCAGCATACATACAGAATAAGCAATGGTTTATGCTAATGATAATAGAATTCAGGCTAAGGATTACATAACAAATGCAAGATTTTAAAAACCATCAACTATATAACTTATAAAGTAAGAATGATGTGAAAAAAGCTGTAAGATGGTAAATCCACCAAACAGATCATTCCAATGCTAGTCCGGAGCATCAGATTCAAGAATGTTTAGAATCCGAAGTAATACTACAATCAGACAGTTTCTGGAGATACGAAGTGGTAATTAAAACTGAGATTATATGGGCAGTTTAAAAGCAAACACCAATCTCAAAACACAAAAACAGTTAAAACCCCAACACAAATGTCTACACAAAAGAACCCTACATCAAGCCAAGAAACCCTCGACGACGATATGATATAATCAAGAAACGAGATCGACCGCATATTAGAATCTAACGAAACGGAATAAATCCTTACTTCACGTCATACCCACCGGAACCAGATTTTTCAAAGAGAACACACACCATCGAAATCGGATCTCTCGTGGAGATAAAACCCGAGAAAAACCAATCGCCAAAATGAAATAAATACACTGACAGGAAGCGAGCAGCGAGAATACCTTACGAACCGACGGCGAGCGTGGTGGCGATGCCCAGGATGAATCGCCAAGAGCAATAACAAGAAACGGGAGAGAGGAGTTGAGAAACCCCAACCCCTCGCCGTCCTTTTAATTTCGCCTCTCCCTCCCAAAATAGAGAGTATGCCGCTCTGTCCGAAGTAGATTACCAAAAACACCCCTCGGCCGGCATCCTCTTGTATAGGTGTAGCGCATCATTTCGATTGGCCCCCATTCCTCGTTACCTTCCCGTCCTTGCAATTTTATGATTGATGGTTACTAAACTTAGTCGACTCACCCAAATTAGCATAAAATTATGGAATTAAACAATACGTTAGAATCATTTCAGATCAATTAAAAGACGAGTCTTTGTTGTCTTATTTTAGTTTATGCTAATAAGTCACATCGATTAAGCAAATTATGGCACCGATAAGATCTTTTCTCAAGACAGTATACAAATGCCAATTTAATTTCAAGTTTATTAATGAAACATGGATTCTTTGTATGCCAAGAATGGTACGTTGGCAATTGTGATACGAGTACGTATGAGGTAACATGACAACCGGTAGCCTTTTCTTCGAAAGTGGTGGTGGTCGCGTGTGCCCCGATCTGCAGCATTGGTGCACTGATTTCGCTGGCTGACCTTCTTTACGTCTTTGATATTTCTCCAATAGCATTCATTATTCAGTAGGAGTTTTGAGCTTCTTCTCCGTTTACAACACGAGTCATAAGCATACACACAGAACACGAAAAGCTTCTTCTCTTTCTTTCTCGTTCTTCGATTTATACGACTCATAAAGCTTTATTTCTTGTTCTTCGATTCCTAGAACTCATATGTCTACACAAAAGAGCCTTTGCCCTGAGCTGGGCGTGTAAAGTTCATTGCTTCTGCTTTCATTTGTTTTTGGTATTCGACGTACGCTTATTTATCAACCTTTCTGCCTCCGTCGAGTTTGATCTACGAAAACGGTATGTCCAGATAGTCGAGGCTGATGAAAGGAGCTCCTTCAACGAAGCAGATCGAGTTGGATCATGACCCCGCGAGAGAGAGAAGCAGATCGAGTTGCCAAGAAAGAACATTTTGACAGATACCACGGATTAAACTCCTCCTGAGAAGATGATTATTCGACCATTGTGATTGTGACGAATGTAAAGATCGAAACCCGTGCTAGTGGCTCTTTTCATACGGAGGCCATTCCTGGGTTCCACAAAAGATGGCAACCGCCTCCATGTTTGGTGGGCACCGTCATCGCCCTGCTTCGCCTGCGCGTAGAATTATTAGTCAGCGGCATGATGCCATTCCCACACAAATGTTGCAGCTGAAGCCGCGGAATGAGATGCATCAGCCACTCGGAAGTGGAGGCGGAGTTCGGACCCAGCCACTGTTGGTGTGGAACGTGTCGAAGAGGCAAACACGTAGCGAGACACGCCGAGGAAGGTCGGTCGGTCGGTCGGTCGGCTTCCTTTCCCGCGGTGTTCCAACCACAAAGTGGGAGGGGGTCGTTGGTGTTCGGGTTGACCCTCCCGATCAACTCCCAATTTAATTTGCCCGTCCATCTTATCTTAAATTACTTATTATCATCATTGAATAACTTGCAGAAATTTTAGAACGACGAAAAGAAGAACGCTACGAGTTGACTCGCTGGGGTGTGGCATTTACCGTGTGATGAATGATATATGCATCGAACCTAACAAAGTTTACTTGCGTTCCGGAGATCCATCTCCGCGGCCGCAAGTACAACGGGATGACCCAACTGTTGGATACGGCACCGACTAGCATCGTGTTTGGGTAGGTGTTCTTTAGATATCATCCATGAGCTTTATGGTGGAGTGGTGTACAGGTGTAGCCTCCCACTTGTAACTCGAAACAATTCGTTGTGGACATTCCGATCGGGCTCTTGGCATGCACTGCTGCTGCTGCTGCTTGCACTCCTCGTCGTATTAAAAGCCATCCAACATCACCTCCTCCTCCTCCTCCACCATTCATCGGCTTTCCCGGGTCTCCTCATCTCTCTGTCTCTGCTGCTGCTTCCACCTTTGCCCAAAGCATCTAGTGGTGATAAAGTTCTCTCTCTCTCTCTCTCTCTTTCTCCGCTGCTGCTGCTGCTGCTTCCACCTTTGCCCAAAGCATCTAGTGGTCACAAAGTTTGCTCTTTCATGTTCTCCAATATGGCCGTCAGTACGACAAAATCTATCAGAGTTCTGTCTCTCCTACTCCTCCTCCTGCACTTGCTCGGGTGTCACCAATGCGGTGCAACGCGGGGTCTCAACGTTGGGTTACCAAAAGAAAGCTCCGCCCTCGATCATTCGAGCCGGAGGTCGACGAATAAGAAACTCGAAGTGGCGCAGCTGGCCTTCTCCATGCTTCCTAGAGGACCCGTGCCGCCGTCCGGGCCCATCGGAGGTATCAACGGAGGAAACAACTGACTCGGCGGAAGAACAAGGGTTATAGTATGAATCGATTTGCTTCCCGAAAAACACAAACGTGCAGTTCCATTACGTTCTTTTATTTATTTTCATTTTCTGTAAATATTGGTGTAAGAGAGAATATGTGTGGTGATGTGATTTTGCTATATATGTATCGGATAATATATAGGAATAGATTGTGATACGTTATTCACAGGCTTTGTTTGAAAAGAATCATATATTATTTTTCTTCTTTGGAAAGAGCGGTGGCGGCACGGCAACAGCGTCGAATGTTGATATCTGAGGCAGTAGGAAGGCAAACAAAAGAGACGGAGAGGGAGATCGGGGCAGCGTAGGAGAAGAGCATGTCTGTCGATCTCCTCCTACCACCGACCAAGTCGGCCCCACACGTGTTTGGCAAGTGACAAGGGAGGTGGTCCAATATGCCCAATGCTGACTTTTCAGTGGATCTTAGTTTTATGATCCTTTCGGATGACAGTGGCGGAGCATAGGATGTTAAAAGGAGAAAAGAAGAAAAAAATATTAAGAATGCATAAAAGCACAAAGGCAGCAACGTAATAAGATTTGACATGATAACGAGGTAAAAATTTTGACCTTCATGATGGATTACCACGAGAACAGGAAAGGAGATCCGATCATGCTTTTCGATGAGCTTAATGTCATCGTACCCGTACGAATGATGAGGTGCTATCAAAAGAAGTCGCCCTTTCCTTGGGGAAAAATAATTTATCTAAAAAAATCACTATTATTGGCCGATGATGTCCGATCACCGTCGCATCCATCCATCACGAGTAACACGACGCTCCTCGTTCCCTCTCGATCGTCGTCTCCTTCCCTTCCGAGGAGGAAAGAAGAAAAAAATGAAAGACTAAAGAGGAGATGACGATGGACTGAGTATGGGCGAACGAGAATAGGATAAATTTTCCGGGGTTTGATTTTTCCGGAAGCCTCCCTTATCCTCTAGAATGCATTAGCGTCGCCAAATTCACGTTGACGCTATGGCAGGCCCATTGTGCGCGTCCGGGAGGGAGATAATAGCAGATCGTCGGAGGTTGGCACATCGTGGCCGGCCTGGACACTACAGCAGGCCCGTATGCTCCCGCCGGAAAATTATAGCAGAGGCTGTTCCGACTTGCACCGTTGACCCGAGTCTCGTGATCCGCTCTGGAAATTGTAGCAGGCCGGTTGTCTCCCATCGATCGACAGCCTCACCACCGCACCATCGTCGGTAGATCCCTTCTGCCACGACAAACGTAGTATAAGTTGCCACCGAGTGGCCGAAGCGTTGTTTGTTGGGTCAGAAGCATGCCAAGTTGAGTTTGACCGACACATTCCCGTCGGGAATCCACCATTTCGTTCTTTTTATTTCTGGGGATGCTGAATGGTCGAGGAGAAGCATTCCACGCTTCTGGCGGCCGATCTCTTACCGTCAATTGATGTGGAGCGCATCATTGTATCGATCACGGAAATGGACGTGCGGATGTCAGGATTTGACAAAATGGGAGGTTTGAGAAGGACATCCAAATCCAAGGATGGGGGGAAAGATGTGCTGACATGGGATGGCATCTTGGACGGAATCAACTCTGGCGTTTCCCTCCACCAACCACGTAGCCGTCAATTTGGGCTTCCACCAACCCACTAAATCATGGGGCAGAAGCAAGTAAGATCCGCAAGCAATCGGATTCAACCAAACTGCAAAGGACGTTCCCGTCGACCATCTTCGATGAGCACACACAAATTTCATTTATTTCTTTAGGACATATCGTCCACGGATGCAAGACAACAGGCTTCGTTTCGTCTCCCCCAAATATATCTATGTATTAAAGAAGACAAGTGTCATAATCTGCAGAACACAAGTCAAAGGCCATAAACACTAATATTTGTCCATTGAAATATATATATATATATATATATATATATATATTATTGGTATTATGAAGTCGAGTTTGGTGCAGCGCAACGGCAGGTGCGTAAGAGGGTCAAATAAAGCAATCACCTTCTCGGAAGCAACGTTGCCACACCGCACGAGCTCTGCGACCCCCACCTACTCCCATTACCTTCCGCTCTTTCACGCCGTCAGAAGTAACGGATTCCGTCAAAACCTACCACCAGTCCAACCGCCTCTATATATGTATGTCCCTCTCATCTTTAACTCTCACAGCTCCACTGCCACCGACGTCTATCTCTCACCATCGTCCTCGATATGGATCTGCTCCTGCTGGAGAAGGCCCTGTTGGGCCTCTTCGCGGCGGTGACGCTGGCCATCGTCGTCTCCAAGATCCGCGGCAAGCACTTCAAGCTGCCGCCCGGCCCCTTCCCCGTGCCGGTGTTCGGAAACTGGTTGCAGGTGGGGGACGACCTCAACCACCGCAATCTCACCGCCCTGGCCAAGCGTTTCGGCGACATCCTCCTCCTCCGCATGGGCGTGCGAAACCTGGTGGTGGTCTCCTCGCCGGAGCTCGCCCGGGAGGTGCTCCACGCGCAGGGAGTCGAGTTCGGCTCTCGCACCCGAAACGTCGTGTTCGACATCTTCACCGGAAAGGGGCAGGACATGGTGTTCACCGTGTACGGCGACCACTGGCGCAAGATGCGGCGGATCATGACCGTGCCCTTCTTCACCAACAAGGTGGTACAGCAGAACCGGCAGGGGTGGGAGGAGGAGGCGCAACAGGTGGTGGAGGACGTCAAGCGGGACACCCAGGCGGCCACCCAGGGGATCGTTCTACGCCGCCGGTTGCAGCTGATGATGTACAACAACATGTACCGGATCATGTTCGACTACCGGTTCCAGGGCATGGACGACCCCCTCTTCAACAAGCTCAAGGCCGCCAACGGCGAGCGCAGTCGCCTCGCCCAGAGCTTCGAGTACAACTACGGCGACTTCATCCCCATCCTGAGGCCCTTCCTCAGGGGCTACCTCAAAAAGTGTCAGGATCTCAAAGACAGCCGCCTCAAGCTCTTCAACGACCACTTCGTCGCGGAGAAGAGGTGAGGACTGACACACCCGAGCCGTATTTGCGCTCCCGAATTATTTCTCGCGTGCGTCCAGGGGCTAATTCAGAGAACTATGTATGGATCAGGAAGAAGATGGAGGAACTGGGATCCAAGATGGAGCTCAAGTGCGCCATCGATCACATCTTGGACGCGGAGAGGAGGGGAGAGATCAACTACGACAACGTTCTGTACATCGTCGAGAACATCAACGTCGCAGGTACGAGCGCTCCTGTTTTCTCCACCATTTTATTCTGCACGCATAAAAGCTCGAAGCGGTGAGTAAAGCGTCGGATCACATGATTCATTGTTCCTTCGAACGAAGCTGCGTGTCGGTCTATTCTTGCACTCTGCAAGGCAGCTTATGCATCAAAGTCATGGGCTGGCATGGGACCATGCACGCTGTCAAAGATGACAGCTTGTGAGAAGATTTCTTCTCCAACATTGACAAAGGAGGAACAAACGACAATCCCCAAAACAAACGTCACAGGGACAAAGGAATCTGTCTATTTCTATTCTACTGTCTGCGTTGATCAAGGGGATTACGTACGTCGCACGTAAAGATGTACATTGCATGCTTGAGAGCAAAGCAAAGCGAGAAGTGAGAATCGAGTAACTTAGCTTTGGCACACGCTTAGATATAATATTCCAAAGTTATTCACTTGAGCCTGTGAAATTTCTCCGCTATCCTTTTGAAGATATTAACTCGTTTTATTAGTGATTTAGTTTCCACTGCCAGCTCTATAATTCATAGTAGGATTGATCCTCCCCAGTTAGGTTGGTCAGACTGCTGGTGGCCTGACCTATCATCACGACGGTGTCAAACGAGATCGGCTCGACGGCTTTTGGTCACCGGAAATAATAATTCACCATCACGTTTTCCTTGAAAAGCCTTGTCCCGTGTGTCGGCTCACAAGAGGTTCTTTTGAGGCAGTCGGTTTAACTATGGTTAACATGATGTCGTCGGTGCATCCATCATATCTCCAACCACAAGATTATCGTGGACTGAACTTTCGTGGAAGAAAGCAAGACTTGAGAGGACCTTAGCATGCATCCACCACATGTGCACGATAATGATGAGATGCGATGGGAGTGAAATTTTTGTTAGGACGTATGGTAGTAATGGCTCTCATGGAATCAGATTAATTCCTATAGATAAATCTAAAATCTTTTGTGTACATCATTGTTTTCGGCTTTGAGATGAGGACTTGGATTTTGATCGTCTGTTAACGTGGATGCGTGCAGCCATCGAGACGACGTTGTGGTCCATCGAGTGGGGGGTGGCGGAGCTGGTGAACCACCCTGGGATCCAGCGCAAACTCCGGCAGGAGCTGGACGCCGTGCTCGGCCCGGGCGTGCCGATCACGGAGCCGGACATCCCGAAGCTGCCCTACCTCCAGGCGGTGATCAAGGAGACCCTCCGGCTGCGCATGGCCATCCCCCTCCTCGTCCCCCACATGAACCTCCACGATGCCAAGCTCGGCGGCTACGACATCCCCGCCGAGAGCAAGATCCTGGTCAACGCCTGGTGGCTCGCCAACAATCCCGCCCACTGGAAGAACCCGGAGGAGTTCCGGCCGGAGCGGTTCCTGGAGGAGGAAGCCAAGGTGGAGGCCAACGGCAACGACTTCCGGTACCTGCCCTTCGGCGTGGGCCGCCGGAGCTGCCCCGGCATCATCCTCGCCCTCCCCATCCTCTGCATCACCCTCGGTCGCCTGGTGCAGAACTTCGAGCTTCTGCCGCCGCCGGGGACCGACCAGGTGGACACCACCGAGAAGGGCGGCCAGTTCAGCCTCCACATACTGAAGCACTCCACCATCGTCTGCAAGCCCAGAGCGTGATCCCAACGTTCCTGGCAGGGCGTGCGGGGCCTCCGGGAGTTCGTAGACGGATGGGTTTTCTTCTTTGGTTTTGTTGATTCGGTCATGGTGTGGTGGGTGTGTGGGTGAAGTGATCTTCGAATTAGGGTGACGAGATAAGCGACGACGAGGACAGTTAAAGCATGTTCATACTTGTGATAATATTAATGGCCACCGAGAAGTATTATCACTACATGGAGGAAAAATCCACATGATTAAGAACGCCGTGTGTGTTCCGCCTTTCTTCTATACCTTCGTCCCGCAGAAGCAATGGGTTGATATCTGTCGGTGAGCTACATGCATCGACTCGGAAATGTCTCCACGAGCAGCAGGAGGAACATCCACCGACGTCCCACCGCCTAAACAGACACTTGTCTGCCCGATGGGGGCTTTCGATTGGATTGGTGGAGTGTAACTTTCGGTCGTCGTTGGGTGATGGTGTTGCAATGTACTCTTTCACCAACTTGATTAGGTGAGATCCATATATGCGGACATAAATCACGGGTGAAGGATGTGAAGCACTTCACACGAAGAAGAAGAAAAGAAGACTTGCAGGTAAGCCAAACCCATCGCACTCGAGTTATCCCACCCAACGTACACCGACACACATTGCGGAGTAGTCTTCCGCAGGATGCGTACCTTTGCGTGTGCTTCGGGGCATATGCATGTCAGCAAGCTAATAGACTGTCTCTTTACCGGTTCCATAGAGGAGAAGCACCATTCAATAATGCGCAATCGCGTAAAGATTTCTGTTGGTAATTGTTATGATTTTATGGGAATACATCGCATTAGATCTCTTAGATCTAGAATTGCATAGAGCTTCTGTTTTCCCGTCACGTAACAAAGATATTTATAAGAAACAAGGCGGTGGGCTGCCCGACCATAGGTTGCCCTCACCTAATTAATAGTCAGTCCGGTCGACCAACATTCCCGGCTTCCGAGCAGACTAACATGCCGATGGATGGATACATTCCAGGCAACCACTCGAAAGATGGGCTTCTATCGACCCCACACCGCCTGCCAAAATCCAGTTTATAGAACGCCACGATTAGTGTTCTTAGGTTGTCGGTGGTGGTGGTGGTGGCGGTGGCGGTGGTATAAATATATATTCTGTCATAGTCTGCCATTAACGCCTACCAGGTAGAGAATCGATCATAAATGAGTTCGTATGGTCGATGGAGTTGATTCTGAGTAGTTGTAACTCATAATTCTCTTAAGTTCCCTCACTGGATATGGATGACGAACAGCGCTGCAGATTGCGTTGGCCATTTAAATTAGAAGAGTCTCGGAGATGGCACGTTGGAACACCGCACCGCTCTCCTCCAACATTCTGAGCGGATCCAACGGTGAACCGGAGGATGGAGACGCAGTTCACGTTGCGTTCACGTTGCTGAGTGCGTCAAAGACGGATTGACGAAGCGGCTTCTGCACGTAGTCACCGTGGAACCATACGTTACTGTTTATAGACACGCTTGGGTCAATGGAAGACTTGGTGGACGGGGAATACTGTGGCTGTGGCAGCGCCTTGTGGGAAGATGATGATGGGCAGCATCAGGTACGTCACCATGACAACGCATCAGGTACGCTGTAACCGAGATTATGGATCCAGCAAGCAGCAACAGCAGAGGCGGACAGTGGATTGTCAACTCCGATGACATCGCATCTACTCCGATAGGATGCGATGCGTGGTTTTCTTCTTGTTCGCGAACAAATGTATCATGACTGATGAGTCAATACGACTTGGTTCATAGGTCAATGTCGAAAGTTTTCTATCGACTAAGCTGGATGTCGAGGTCGATCGAGCTCTCACGATGGGGTGTTGATCAACGTTCTTTGGCGCGCTGATCCGGGCGATATGTATGTCGTGTTGCGTCTCTCCTTCTCCGGGGTGGTTGGCAACTCGTCTTCGTGAGATAGCCGTGTTTTCCTGCAAAAATGACCCTCGTCGGGATCATCCGACGAGGCCTCTCTGACGATCAAGTCATTGGAGTGATCAATTGATTCCCCGCTTTTTCCTGGATCAGGTCGGGGGTATTTATACCTACATGCTGGAATTGGTCGGACCTTGGTCCGGCATGGTCGTTGACTCTGGGGCAGAACAACCTCTCTGATGAGGTGGCGTCTTTGAGGGTTCTTGAGCGACATCAGACGACACTGCCCTAACGATAGACGGCACCACCCTCAGCCCTTGGGGTGGTCAGGCCGCACAGTCACACCGTTGGAGCTTGACGTGGCATAAACCCCAGGACTGACCCTGCCAGTCGAACGGTAGAGGCCTGTCGAGGTGAAACCGAAGCGTCGAAACCGACGAGGTGAGACCTGGGCGATGATGTTGGATTAACTCGTCGGGGGGTGTTTTAGAGGGGCGGTGCCCTGTGCTTCGGGCAGGATTGACTCTGCCAATTGAACGGTAAGGGCCTATCGAGGCGAAACCAACGTGTCGTAGGTCAGATAACGGATTTGGCACGACCCGGAGTTATAGTGGCTGAGGTGCGTGGCTTGGGTGTTGGATGGCCGACGTGCGTGACTCGAATACTGGATATGGCCGAGATGTGACTCGAGCGTTGGATGACCAATGTGCGTGGCTCGGATACTGGATTTGGCCGAGATGCGACTCGGGTGTTGGATGGCCGAGGTGCATGGCACAGACGCTGGATTTGACCAAGATGCGACTCGAGCGTTGGATGGCCGAGGTGCGTGGCTTGGATGCTAAATTTGGTCAAGGTGCGTGGCTCAGGCGTTGGATGGCCGACATGCGTGGCTCGGATGCTGGATTTGGTCGAGATGCAACTCGAGTGTTGGATGGCCGAGATGCATGGCTCGGACATTGGATTTGGCTGAGATGCGACTCGGGCATTGGATGGCCAAGGTGCATGGCTCGGACTCTAGATTTGGCCGAGATACGACTCGAGTGTTGACTTTGGGGGCGGAGCAACCTCTATTACAAGGTGGCGTTTTCGGGGGTGCTTGAGCGACGTCAAAAGGCACTTCCCTAACAGCAGATGGCACCACCCCCAGCCCTTGGTCAGGCCGCACAATAGTACCGTTGGAGCTTGACATGACATGCTCCCCGCGATTCTGGAGGCGTATGATGTTGTGTTGGATTGCAGTGTTTGTCGGTGGTTCATATACGGCCAAAATACGCCGTATTAGTTGGACTCATCTCTCTCTTGATATGATGATCGTATAACCGAGGCCTGATCATGGAACCGAATCGGCCTCGGACGGGGTTTGTGCATGGGCTCGTGTGAGACGTCAAAATGAATCGGAAAAGGCCATCTATCGTAGACATCTCAAGCGTGTTCTTAAATGTGATTCCGTCCGCCTAAGCCCAACTCTAGAGGAAATTGTACCTGCAAGTTGTCAAACTCATGCATTCCAACGAGAGAAAGAGAAAACAAACAACCAAATCGATTCCGTCATTTTTCTTTTGCTTGTAATTTAAGAAGAAGAAGAAGAAGAAGAAGAAGAAGAAAGGGGAAGGGAGGAGGATCAACAAATGTTATTAATTCACATGATGGATTTTTGTAACTCATTCCACCCATCTTTCGTTTTCTGCTAGTTAGTTTCGTAGAAAATATTGATCTTTTTCGGATCAGACTTTGATATCACACTTTGTTAGCTTCCTACCAAAATCTAGAAAAAAGAGAAAGAAAAAATAAAGAGTACATCGATTAAGAGGGATAGAAATAATAGTAAATCTAGAAAGAAAATAAGAAGATGATAGATATTAGAGTAATTATTTATAATCAACTTATTCCTAACTTCAAAAATAAAAAAAAATCAGTTTTGGATCGTTAAAATGAGAATTATATATATTTCATAAGGATTGTAAAATTTAGTATAAAATGATTTTGTTGAGTATGGTCTTTAGTAATATTAGAATCTTGTGGATCATATTCAGCAAAATTATTTTCTATCAAATTTTATAATCCTTAAATATAATTCTCATTTTAATGAATCAAAATTAATAATTTTTATTTATGAAGATAAAAAAAGCTTATTAGAAACACTTACTCGAATACATACCATTTTCTTTTCTTTTTCTAAATTTTTGTTATTTAAAAAAATATTTATTAGCTTTTTAAAGAACTTTAGAAACAAGATAATAGAAGAAACAATTATTATTTTTGATCAGTGGATTCATTAAAAACACACCAAAAGATAAAATATTTTTTTTTAAATAATAAAAATTCTATTATATCCCATTGAATATTTTCATCCTCATTATTTATCTTAATTCTAATTATTTAAATTAATTTATATAAAAAAAATTAAAGAAAAAAAACCTTTTGTCTAGCATTATTCGTGGTGCAATACAGCTTTTACGTACGAAGCACGACAGCGCCACGAGAACCTCGACTGCTCAACTGATATCAGACGTCCGTTGGTCCATGCGGCGGAGTGGAGAGGAAGAAGAAAAGGAGGTATGGATGTGATTGCCCTCCAGCTTCTCTCGTTACTGGGAGGCACATGTCGCGCACTACCCACAGAGCAACGGTGGTGGTGGTGGTGGTGGTGGTGGCTAAAGGTGACTGGTAAAGGAGCTTCTGCTGCAATAGCCATCCATCAACGTGGGACAAAAGGTGATAAGACACCATTGCTCGTGTGTGGGAGGAGCCCCAAACAAAGTTGATAAGACGACCTTACCTTCGTGATCTGTACCATCGCTCATGTGCCGTCGAAGGCCAAGTGCGATCCGATGCTACGTTATATGTCTTCGTATCCTCTTTATCAGAAAACAACAAACCAATAAAGAAGATGTCGAGAGGTGAAGAGACTTCTCAAATTAACCTGCAGCCATAGCATCTTCGTCTTCTTCTTCCTCCTTACGGGAAAGCTAAAAATATCATGCATGCACCTAAAAGATGGGACATTTGGAGATTCACATAAGCTGAATTAGCTGATGCTAAGATGAACATGCACGGTACGTGCAATATGGAGTAGACTGTGGCCTACAGTATGTCCACGGTGCAGGCAACGCAATCACAGTAGCCACACGAACGTTGGCTTTATCTGTGTGATCTTCTATCGGCTCTCCATTGGAAACGCGACGAACTCCTCGTCGAAGAGAAAGAGAGAACAGGACCCTTCCAATTATCATGTCTCGCTTCTTTAGTCTGCCTGAGATGTAACCCACCATGTCTTGTCTTTCGATTCTCGGAGAGACTGTGCTACCTACTTGCTAAGACCTAGACGGCTGGTGCATAGGTCGATCGATCGAGTCGGCCACCGAGCAAACCCGATCGAGCCTCGGTGACACTTCTGATCGCCAAAGATTGAAACCCACAAAGATATTGAACGGCCAATTAACTCCATTCAACATATCCTCATCTAAGCATGGCTGTGCTTATTTTTTGCTTTGCTGCTTTCGTCTTTAATTTCCTTGGATGTATCGCATTTCACACGTTTGGAATGATTAGAGGATCCGAGCAGAAGACTAAAGAAGATGCTAAAGCGATAGCAGCCCGTCCACCCATCTTGGGATGAACCAAAGAGCTGACACAAGTAGGTACAATTAGAGATCTTCCCATAAATGAAAAGAAGGAAAGAAAGAAGCAAAAGAAGAAGAAGAAGAAGAAAATATACTATTTTGCGTTATTCCGTGAACGGATGGATGTGCCAAGGGCACGGATGCATGGATGCTTGCTTGTCCACGTCTTGACCATAGATTCCAGTGGCTAAATGGTCCCCATCTTTTACCTTAGATTCGCCCGACATAGGCTGCACTTGCGGAAATCTCGGTGTCAATCACCCTCCTAAACACGTGCGAGCACCAGCTTCCTTGCAACTTGTTAATACCGTAGTTGTCATCGTGCTTTACGTGACGATCATCGTTTACGTGCCTTGTTGCATGACATTTCGGTCTTGGGAGCTGTAAAGAAATCACACTGATTTATACTACTGTATCTTGGACATGTTATGATGTCATGTTTTCATTTTTAGGATGCCAATTGAAATCGCATATTTAAATTCTGAAACCATCATCTCATCACAGAGTTATCACCCAAGTGTCTATTACTTGGTCGGGTTTAGTTAACGCTTGAAGTAGTATTTTACTAGCTATACCTAGCTAGCTAGCTAGCTCGAAAGGTGTCCTGCAAGACGCCTGCAACTGGTTGGCTCGGGGAATAAGAAAACGACATCTCGGCGTGCATGCATGCACTTGTTTCCAATTTAGAACTCGGGTTGGATGCCCAGGAGAAGAAAGAACCCTTGAATCGGCCGACGAATGTATCCATTAAGAGATGAAGGGACGACACCGAGTAATCAAAGCATCATCATCTGCTTGCTGCGCCCAGTCGCACTAGCGGTCCCGAGCGATGACCATTGGCTGAGATCTTAATTACGAGTCCAAAGCCATGGCGTCAGGAGTGACATCGTTTTGTATCTTCGGTGCGCCAGCTGCTCGATCACAATTTGTTGAGACGGCTTTGGGACCTCAGAGGTCACTTTTGGGTCACCCCATTAACAAGCCACGACTCTCTCTCTCTCTCTCTCTCTCTCTCTCTCTCATATTGACTTCGCCTTGAAGTATTTGGCCCTCGAAGCTTATTCTCCGGTTCAGGTGGAATCTTCCTTCTTTTCACTGTCTTCTCTTTTCTTTGCTTTTAGAGATGTTTTAAGGGCTCTCGTGGAAAGCTAATACATCATTGTCTTCTTTACCTGCTTTGGTCCCAGTCGTACTGCTGCGGAAGAAGATGAAGAGTTTGCTTCGCCCTCTTCTTCTTTTTCCAAACTGGCGTCATTCAACTCCTCGATGCTGCCAACTCAGCTTTTCACTTTGTTACAAGTAAAATCGCCTCAGAGGCTCTGCTAATTCGATGGATGGCATACCGAATGCAAGAGCTCTTGTATCGTCGATTACAAGGTAAAAGCAATAGATCGAACATCTGTCTGAAGAGACAAAACAACGAAAGTATATGTAGTCGAATCATTCACTCAGCTTTGACATGAACATGACCTCAGATTGCCATCTTCTTCTGCGGAGGCTTGATTCCGGCGAGGTGTCGGAGTTGGACACGAATCCGAGATCTAATCTCTCGCACTCACACGGCAGCATCCCGTAATGATCTGCTGCCCGTTGAATTCCTGGCGTCTTGGAATTGACCATTAAATCTGGTCGCATAGATTGCAAGAGCATCAGCTTTAAGCGGCCGCCGTGTCCGCAGTACCTGTCGGGGGATGGATAGCGTACGCGAAATGGTCCCTAAGCGACAAAAACAGTATCAGCGTGTCACACAGTTGAAAGATTTGATAGCCACGCTTGCGTTATCGACTTAACCCACATCAGCGTGTCCACAGCATTTCATTAATAACATCGATAGCATCATCGAATATTCTATTTTAGTGGGTTCCAGGAATGTGGCAGCATTTTACCATACCCTCGAATGAAAAGACATGTCCCGATTACTCAGATGACCGCCCAACCCAAGAACACGCATGGTTTCCTCTCGAACACCCAAGTTCGTTTTTCTTGTGTATGTGCTGATCAACTGAGATCTTGACATGAAATCAAGCTCCGGTTGATGCTGCTCCTTGCCAGCACAACTGGGCGGCTACAGTACTGTTTCTGCCAATGGTGGAATCCCACAACTTTTTCTTTCTTTTTTTGAGGGGGAGGGGGGTAAATAGAGATAAATCATCCAAGCAAAGGCAGACGTTCTTCTGTCCACTCGGTGGAATTGAAATGTCGTACCATTTTTGACCCTCCAGACGAAGCACTCCCCCACATCTCTCTCTCTCTCTCTCTCTCTTCCATTTTGCTCTATAAATTCCGTTCTTCTCGTAAGCTGCAATTCCCTTTTCTCCTTCTCCCCTCTTCACTCGCTTAGCTTTCTTGAGGTTCTGCTGCTCTGCTCTTGATTAGTCTTCTTTCCCTGTGTGCTCTTTTGATCATAATTTCTTTGGGTTCTCGATCCAAAATCGAAAAACTCTTCCTTCTAGCTTCTGTTTAACTTCATTCTTAGAGAAAGATCTGTCTTCGGGAGTTCCTTTCGCAAGTTTCTTCCCTGTTCTGGGCAATCCATCTCCATACACACTCTATCTGACCAAATCCAAGAAACCAGCATCCGAAATTTGCCGCTAAAGCTAGGGAGGTTTACTCGTAACTACGTACCGATATCTGAGCTTCGTTCCATTCACATGCAGTGTCTGTATCTCTTGATGTTTCTCGTTGCTGCCGCTTATCCCAAGTGAAATTAATTCTCCTGCGCGAGTTTATGATACACTCCATTTTTCAGCGCATGACAAACCTCGCTCAGTCCTTCTCTGTGGCCTTTCTTTACTGGTTCTATGTGTTTCATGAGCTCGTCGCGAAGAACTGAGACCCCGTCCCTCTTCTCATAAATAATTAATCTCCTCCTCTTTCTTGCTTCTCAGAAACATAACTCAGCTGTCGATCCACAAGAACGCAGTGTTTCCCGGAGCACAACTTGTCAAGGCAACTAAATATTCAGATATCTTCTTGTTTCACGATTTTTCTGATGGCTTCTCCTAGTGGCACTTCTTCCGGATCCAGCCAGCTCCTTACCTCCGGTTCCGAAGAAGACCTGCAAGCCGTGATGGACCAGAAGAAGCGGAAACGAATGATATCGAACCGGGAATCAGCGAGGCGGTCGAGGATGCGCAAGCAGAAGCAGTTAGCCGATCTCACGGCAGAGGTGATGCGGCTGAGGAGGGAGAACGACCAGGCCGTCGTGGTCTTGAACCTCACCACGCAGAGCTACTCCGTCGTGGAGGCCGAGAATTCCGTGCTGAGGGCTCAGGCGATGGAGCTCACCTACAGGCTGCAGTCTCTCAATGAGATCGTCGACAACCTGAATGAAAACAGCATCAGCCCATGGAACTTCTTGTGTATGAATCGGCCTATCATGGCGTCCGCAGAGAACATGCTCTACTACTGATTGATCCATGAGCGGCAGCCATAGATTCCGTAGCTAATAATGGTGCCTGCTCCTCCTTGTTTGGCATGCATCTCCCGTTTGCGTACTCTTCCGGCGTGTTATTCTCGTGTTTGGGGTGAATCGCACCCAAGATATTTTATCATTTGGGCTTATGGGGACCCACCCCATTATGTACGAATATTAGTCTTAAGACCACGAACCTTGCTTGTTATCGTGGAAGGTTTTTCCCACCAGCTTCTTCTCTTCTATTTGTTTAGCAATGACCGTGTACGAACGTCTCTCTCTCTCTCTCTCTCTCTCTCTCTCTCCTGTGTGTGTCACGTAAGTTGGTGTCACACGGAACCTTCGCTGCGCCGACAAGAAGTCAGATTAGCCACCTTAACGTTTTAGTCTCCGGGTAGGCATCGCCTCTTTTTCATCTCTGGACACATCGTCATCCACGAGAGGAAGAATTCTTCACGCTGCTGTCATCTTTCGACGAACTATTTGTCCATCGATGCAGACCGGTCTTCTGCGAATAAAGGGAGCACCGAGTGATATCATGGTAACTATATCGATTGCCATAGAAATGTTGTCGTAAATTATACGAGCGACGCGTATACGATGATCACCAAAAAGAAACACAAAAGAACACACACCCAAAGTGGCAACAAAGGAGCGCAAACAAGAAATTTGACTTCCTTCATCCGAAGGCACCACCTACAATAGCGAAAAATGAGGAGGGAGTGACATGATGAAGAAAAGCTACTACGTCTCGTTTTCCCGAGTCGCTGATGGTTTGTCCGCTTCGCTATTCTCTTCTGCGCTTTGTGGTGCCTGCGCAGAAAATTGATTTCTTTAGCTGTCTGATATATATGGTGTTTCTGTTCGTCTGCTACAAATCCATACAAGATTTAGAACCATGATCACAGACTGCACCAAAGAGCTAAGATTGCAATATCTACGTCTAAATTTGTGTTCATTCTAGAAGATTTCTCTGTTCATTGTTAAGGATGCTAGATTATAGCTTTGAACACAAAAAAGGAAATAATTCTAAACTTTGCCTCTTGTTTCTCGTGTCTGCACACTAAGAAATTAAGAAAATATTCGATCGATCGATCGATCCTACAAAACTAATTGAAGGGAGTTATGATGATAGAAAAACATGCAGTCATGCAAATGCCAGTGATACGATGTTCTATGTATCCACGTGAGCTCATGTACAACAATCGAACGCATACACTGAGGCTTAAGCTTATATGATTCCTACGAGGCTTTCGTACCTGCAACTGCGCTTCCATACTCTTCTGCCTTTCTTTCTCTCTCAGAGATCGAACCGGTGAAGTCATCTGCGACCAAAATATTATCTTAAGCATGGTTAACGAGAGCCCAAAAACAACACTATGATCGTTGAGATCATTTAAATTCACGTTGTCAGCGCATCGACCGAGCAGATCGAATCTGTAATCGGGGAAGGCTTCCCTACCTGCGACTGCACTTCCGGACTCTGTTGATGTTCTTGATGTCTTAGAGATTGAACGGATGACGGAATCTGCAACCAAAAATTTTTGTGAAAGAGAAGACGTCAGAACTCAGCGAGGGCGCCATGAATTGCTGAAGAGGTGAAGAAAACGGGGGTCTTCACCATGGAACAGGATATCAAGTCCTGAAGCTTGATCAGCAGGCGGAGCTCCAGCTCCAGGTTGCGCTGCTCTTCGGCCCGCTTTTCCAGCTCCACCGCCCACCTCTGCATCACCGCGTCCCTCTCCCGCAGCACCTCCTCCGTCTTCTCCCTATCCGCCCGGAGCCGGTCCCTCATCTGCCGGACCGCCGCAAGCTCCTCGGCCAGAGAAGCCTCCCGCGGTCTCGCTTCGGGCTCCGGTTCCGGCTCCGGGGGCAAGATCGGGCAGTTCTCCTTGCCAGGGCTTCCTCTGATCGGCGGAGGAATCCGGAGTGCGATCGGTTTGGGCTTCGGCTGGAGCCCGGCGGTCGTGGAGAGATTGAAGTTCCTCGGCTGGAGGGGCTTCCGGCGGGGCGTCGGCGTTGCGGCGGCCGGGGAGTCCATGTGACCGAAATGGGAGATTTGAATTCGAATGGCAAGAGTGGCAACGGCTACTACTAAATCAGTGGGAGCTTGAGTGGGTTTAAACCCTTTTTTTTCCTTCAACATACCTGGTCCACCTTACCAGTCACACCAACCGTCCTCGAGATGTGGAGCCCACGACGAACCTACTTCAATGGGTTACCGCTGTGAGTATGCGGATATTCGAGAAAAAGGAGATGTATAACCTACTTTTTTTTGAAGCTGTCGGCTTTGAGTCGAACCGAGAGTCATTGCGATTCTAACTTGGCATGGCTGGTCAAACGAGATGACCATGGTCAACGTGGTTGGCCGTCCATGCTGTGACGTCCCTTTACTACAACGTGTGCTTTATGGGCTCTCAAAGATGATCGCGCTGATGAGGTGGATTTTTGTTTTGATGTTGGATGCTTTCTTGTTTTATGATATACAAAAGATTTGAAATGTGTTATGATATATCAAAAGATTTGTTTTGTGAGAGCGTACCTTCTCTGCCATCCCACACGTGTCTCGACACATTGCCACGTGACAGCCGAAGCCCCCACCATAGAGACTCCCGTCCATGCATGCCCAGCTCCACCCAAAGCGTCGTCTTCCCTCCGCCATGGAGTCCAGCGGCGTTTTCCGTTCTATCAACGTTCTTTTCCCTTCCCTGTTTTCTTGCCCTAAACCAGCTCCCACCTCCTCCCTCTGCAACTCTTGTGCGTCTCACAAGAACGTCTCAACCCCTCCTTTGCCGGTGGCGACGTCGATTAGATCGCCATTATCGAGTCGGCTGAGGCGTAAGGCTCGCATGGCGCCACCGCTCAAAAGCGAGAGCATGCAGTGTCAGCTGAGACCGGATCCGGATTCGGGTTGGGATGCAGAAGACGATACGGTGTTCGAGGAGGAGGAGACAGAAGAAGAAGCATTAGAAGAGGACGAGGAGGGGAGGTGGATGGAAAAGGTGGAGGAGTTGGAAGAGGAGGTAATCAAGAGGCAGGACGATGGACGGGAGCCGAAGGATTATGACCGAAGGGCGCAAATCTTTGACGAGAGCTCAAAGGTCTCTCGATCAAGCAAGGATCGTAATGGGCATCGCCATGATATATAGAAAGAGACTTGATGTTGTTGGAACTGCCGTTAGATAGTTAGATGTATGCTACAACGAGAGTAGGTTGTATTATAATGTTCTCGGTAGTCATGAAGTAAATTAAAAGGGATGGTCGTATGCATCTACTTGATGTTTTGGTCGATGCATGCGTCTTTTGCTTATAAAGAGGATGATGTCTTGCTCATACGGATTCTTGTTCTGACTCGCGACAAACTGCGTCAAACATATGACTCGTGGATGGCTTTGCATCTGTTGATGCGGTTCACCCACTTTGGATGTGAGCTCCTCGTAAACGACTTGCACGGCAGCACACCTCTTACGAGTGCTGTGTACAGGCCGGAATCAAGATCACCGAGGACATCAAAGGCTCCTCGTACTAGTTGCTTCGATCAATGTTCTTTTGATCTGTATTTTCATGAAGCTAATATTTGAGAAATGTCCGTATTTGGATGTAACTATCCTCAATTTTGTGACATAAATAAATCATCTGTTACCTGATTATGCACGTATTCTACCAATCATAATAACGTAGGGTAGATCAGAACATGTATTTTGGTTGGAGTCAGTAGCCATTGTATTGAACCAACAATCTAACTAATTATAGATTAGTTTATGTAGTTATATTTCTTTAGTGTTCTGATCGTTAGATTTTAAAACTTAATACTAAAATTTATATAGTTATAAAAGTGAAATATTTAATTTTATTTATTCTAATACTATTAGTTTTATCGACGAAAGATATAGCACCTAATAGTACATGAATGACATAAAAACGATGAGTAAAATGATAATTTTAACAATAAACTGATATTGTGGATGGTTGTTATAGTAATGGTCGATAACAATCTGCCTCAATGTCACGCCACTTTGCCTCATTTTTCTCCTTTAGAGCGACACATCACTTTGCCTACTTTTTCTCCTTTGTCACTGTCGGAGGAGGCAAGTGAAGCATTGAGCTCAAAGCCTTGGATGGTCACTTCGTTCAATGGCATGATGGATTCAAGGAAAGGGTGATGGGCGACGAGGAGTCTTATTCGTGACCGAGCTCGGTGAAGAGTTGTTCCTACTTTGAGCTCTCAAGCTTTAGTTGGCTCGCAAACGATGTGTATGCCCCGAGGATGTGGTTATCAACTTGCTTTCTGATCAACTCTACCTGTGATTGGAGGGGATTCGATCGGATGACGATGATTGATTATCATACAAAATGGAGGCTCGAAGAGTATAAATCCAATGACGGGAGAGACAATAAACCCTCTTCCTCTTTCCTACTCACCTCCGACACTATGGTGGTGAGGGAGAGTATCGAAAAGATGGTGACGAATGAGATAACGAAGAAATGATGAATTGTCGCATTACGACTAGCCTTCAGATTGGGAATTACCATTTTGGCTAGGGTTTTGAGATCAATCGATCGTATTCGCCTACCTTACTTGTCTCCATGTCCTCCTTTAGGACTGACATAGATACAAAATATCATTTGAGGAGGAAGAGGAGGCAAAATGGTGCAATACAGATGCATATATTTCATTTCCTTCCTCTTCCTTCGATGTAGATGTCTGATCGCTCTGTCTTCTCATTGTCGATGTTTGGATCGATATCAATAAGGTCGACCACCGAGTCATTATCGTTAATCACCACCACATCCATTCGACGTCACTATCCATTATCACTGTTGAAATTATATTTTTACCTATCATTTTCGTATCATTCATGTATTTATTGTATCTTCTGTCGATAAAACTAATATTGTTAGGATAAATGAGATTAAATCTTTTATTTTATAATTATAAATATTTTAATATTTTTTAATTTAAAAATTAAAATATTAAAGAAGTATAATTATAAAAGAATTATATATAATTAACCCCAACTAACTTAGTGCAAAAGAGTCATGAGTTCTGTTTTCTAAGCCATAATACCATCATGAAAATGCCAACTCTGTTTCTTTTGTCGACGAGAAGGATGAGCACATGTCTTACCACGTTGGCGACAGATCAGCCTTAAGTCCGATTGCTTCAAACATGCCGTGTACAAGTTGGTCCACCAGCGGCAGCTTCATGAGTTCGTGACGTGACACATCGCCAGTGAGTGTCGTCAGCCCACGGCCCGCCTCGCTCCGTGGGTTCTTTCTTGTTACGGTCTCTTGTTTCCCTTTTCCATATATAAGGAGCTGCCTGTGTGGCGCCCATAGGGTTTGCGGGGTAGATCTCATCCTTTGCCGGCGGATGCAATAATGGGGAGGCGTAAGTTGTTCCATCTCTACCTCGTCGTTTGCAATGCGTTAATACTTTCGATCATCGTGTCTCTTGTGGTCGTTCGATGGATGAAATATATCACCGAAATTGGTCACTGATCAGAAGTAATATCTAGTTTTATTGACACGATCGGCAATATATTATCTTCCAGTGTTTGGTCCCATTCCATGAATTTTGATGGTATGAATGATTCTGTTCCCGTCTCGATCGATTTGATAATATATCTGGCATTGTTTAGAGATTAAATTTCAAGAAGTTTTTTCTTTCCTGAAACTTGAGCTGATTTTCTATCAATTTTTAATTTAAAATCTTAATGCTATTTTTTCATTACCAAACCCTACTCATGAAAAAAAAAAAAAACCTTTGCCTCAATGATGAAGTGAGATAAAGACTGTTGTATAATTATTTTATTGACCATTAAAAATTTAATAGTTGAAATTATCTTTAAAATGTTACACATAACAGATCATGAGAAGAAAATATATAATTGTAATTAAGATCATTTGGCACATAAAAATGCATCTACGTAATTAACGAAACAAAAAAAAAGGGGACAACTGGAAAGTAGATGGTGCAAAATAGAGGATCCTGGAATATGATAGTGTGTGGTTTACTTTAGAACGTCTGGAAGTTTGGAGGCCTAAGATAAAGTAAAAGTTCCTTCTGAGTTATGATCAATGGCATGACTCATAGGAGTAGGTTTTTTTTGGGGGGAAAGAAAATGGGGGCTTGAAGGTTATTACAAAATTCTTTAACAAATGAACAGTAGGCTCTGCATTTAAGAGGTCACAAACATTAGCAGGTAAATTTCAAAAAGATGAATTGAGGGCTGTGTAACTTCTCATTGAGTTTTTCCAACAGCTATGGTGTTGGCTATATAAGAAAGCGATCTTTTGAATATTGCAGTGCATATCGTAGGTGGAAAGAACAATGTTATCAACCGTCATGTGAGATCGAGTACAACGTTCAAAAGCTGATGAGGGCCAACAAATCTCTCTCCATGCACATTAGTAGCACTATAGGTTGCGATCATGCCTCAACTGCAGGTGGCAAGACAGTTGAGGTGGCTAACCCACCAGCTACGAAGAATTACTAATGTCAGGTAATTATACCTGCAGCCTGAAAAGTGGTATTATGAGATACATTTTCATTTATATTTTGCATATTGTCGGTAACTCAATAAGGTGTTTGAAGGATAAATGCATTTGTCAGAAAAGCCTGCATTGAAATAATCTGTCTGCTATGCTTTTAATTCTATACTTGTGAAAAGATGCTTATGATATGTATTCTGCTCCAAAATGGAATTTGTTGTTTCTTAGAGTCTGTACTATGAATTCTTGGACAATTTTGTACAACATAAATGCATTTTTTTAAAACCAGGGACACTTAGCAGGTTTATGCTTAGTTAAAAAGACTTAAGATCATAGAGATTAGGCATCTCATGATGTTTATGTTCATTTTCTTATTTTCCTTGAGATGGCTATTCTTCATGTAGGACCTGCAAGATGTTATCGCCAGATTAAGAATAAACCATATCCAAAATCACGGTACTGCCGTGGTGTTCCAGATCCTAAAATTAGGATCTATGATGTTGGAATGAAGAAGAAAGGAATTGATGAGTTTCCCTTCTGTGTTCACCTGGTGAGCCGGGAAAAGGAGAATGTTTCCAGTGAAGCTCTTGAGGCTGCTCGTATTGCATGCAACAAGTATATGACAAAGTATGCTGGAAAGGATGCTTTCCACTTACGAGTGAGAGTTCACCCATTCCATGTTCTACGTATTGACAAAATGCTTTCTTGTGCTGGGGCAGATAGGCTCCAGACTGGGATGGACGTGCTCAGGTAAGCATTGGTCTGGTCCTTCTGTCTGTTCGCTGCAAGGATAGCAATAGAAATCATGCACAAGAAGCCCTTTGTCATGCTAAGTTCAAGTTTCCTGGCCGTCAGAAGATAATCATCAGCGGAAAGTGGTAAGCCTTAAAAAGGGAGTCCAATTGACTAGGCATACAAACCACTCCGGATTTATTGTTGGTGTGAAATTCATCCTTGCTCTAGGTGCTATGTTCCTTATATACAAAATTCCAGTTTCTGACATCTGGTCTAACCATGTTAAAAACAAAATATTTTAGGCTATTATATGATCGCCAGAAACATGTCTCCTTTTTGCTTGTGTGGTTTCTGACATGACAATATAATTTTCAGGGGCTTTACTAAGTTTAGCCGTGCTGAATATGCGAAATGGAAGAGTGAGAACAGAATCATTCCAGATGGTGTCAATGCCAAGGTAAGTTTTATTTCAGACAAAAACTTGATCGTGCTGCCTTATACATTACCTGTGTCAACCTGTTTGAGTTTCCTTAGGCTTACAAGCTGATTTGTTGGTTGGTGTTTATCATAATTTCACTGGGGTGGGATGTGTGCTTTGCACTTGCAGAGGATTGTGGAGTCCGGGCTTTCAACTCTTAGTATCAGTTTCTTTTGAATGCCCTAGGGTTGATATATTGAGATTTCAAATGGGCAAAAAAGAAGGGTTGGCTGCATGGCATGTGCAATGCACACGAGGTTGGGTGGGCTACTCTATCCTCTTATGTGCCATGAATGCTTTCCAACACTGCAAGAAAAGTTTTCTGTAGATCATCGAGTTTGTCATTAAGTTTTTCGGTTTAGTTCCTTTTTCCTGCTATTCAGCTGTGTAAAATGTCAGTACATGAAGTAATCGTCCCCGAACAACACCATGTTACGGCCTAACCACCCATCTGGTAGTAATTGTCTCCCCACAATATATTGCTCGCCCCATTCAGATGTTTCGCAATGGTAGTGGAAAACCACATCTGATGTTCATCTTAAGAATTCCATTTTTGTCATCTATTATCCACCTAGAAAACGATATGGTTTCTTATCGACATGTCTTGATCGTGCAGTTACTTGGGTGCCATGGCCCACTTGCTAATCGTCAACCTGGAAAGGCTTTCTTGAGCGCCGCTGTGGCAGAAGCTTCATAGAATCTGTCAGCTGGAGGATGATGAAAGCTCTGGTGGTTTTGAGATTTTCTCGCTATCAGCTTAGTTTTGCAGGTTTATTATGTCCATTTTTTTCTATCAGATTTTCTTTAAATTTATTTTCTGTCTTGTGGTGGTAACCTTTATTTCTTCGATTGATGTGTTTATGTAGGCGATTGGTGTGGTGCGTTATTGGTTTTTCTTTTCCTCGCTCCGGACATATCCAGTTAAGTGGATATATTTTGTCATGAAGTCGAGCATTCAGTCACATATTATGGTTTGATCCCGCACGTTGACAGAATACGTAGCTGGGTATGGATTCCCTTCGGCAGCTCGCTGGTCATCGGTTTGCCTAAGGTCGAGCTGGAGGCCATCGTGTGGTTGGTTGCTTGCCGGGCGTAGTAAACAAACATGGCGTTCTAATTGTAGGGTACGGAGAACAAAACCTGGGAAATAACAATTTGGTTGGCCCCGAGCACGTTAGGGGGAAAATAATATTACTTATTTTGTTTTTCTTATTTGTTGGCATTCATCCACGAGCGGGTCGATAAGGCATTCCTAAATTATAACGCTCTCGGTTGATCCTTCCGCTTCCGTCGACTCACCCAAATCGGACAAAAAGAAGGAGAGAGAGAGAGAGAATCCTTGGCTGCAAGAAAACAAACACCTCATAACAATTCGTTGTCCCCTTCCCTGCCTTCCTCCCTCGAGGCATCCCCTCCACTGCATTGATCCCCCTTCCCGAATAGGGTTTTGGATTGACCCCCAGGAATCCCGCTGCATTGATCCCAACTCCCGATTTCTCCTCTGCAAATCTTAACCGGGATCCGTTGATGCCCGTCTTCGCTTCATAGATCGCCGTTCCTTGAGCTTCCGCGGCTTTGGCCCCCGCACCATGGAAACCCCCGGCGGAGACTCCGATCCGTACGGGTCTCGGTTTCCCTCCTCCTCCGCCGGCGGGGGCATCAGTGGTGGCCCTTCGAGGAGGTACCTTGTCCCTTTCTCGGCGAATCTCATCCACGCGCCTTTGTCGGCGCTCTTGGAATACTCCGGGATCTTGCGGCCTGGTGCCAGCCAATCGGAGACCGAGAGCTTGATTCCCCTGCCGGAGCTGAATCTTGCCCAGGTGGATGAGTCGTCCGTATCCGCCGTTGCTGACCGTGGCGAGGTGTCGATTAGGATCATTGGGAGTGGCGATCAGGAGAGTCTCCGGATGGCGTCGACCCAGCCGCAGCCTTCGACTGCCTGGTCTGGTGGACAGGGTAATTCTGGCGGCCGCGGTGTCTCTGGTGAATCGAACCCTGCTTTCTCAGAGAGGCACCGAGGAGGAGATGGAGGGAGCAATAGCGGGGTCGGAGAGGCAGCCTCCTCTTCCGCATCTTCTGTGTCAGCATCCATCGCGGCTGTTGATGGCCCGAGCACGGACGCAGAGGCGAGTATGACGGGTGGTCGCAACAGGGATTCATCATATCAGAGATATGACATTCAGCAGGTTGCACGGTGGATCGAGCAAATACTACCGTTCTCGTTGCTTCTTTTGGTGGTCTTCATCAGACAGCATTTGCAAGGTAATGTCAGTTGCATCTTATGTTCTTGGAAAACTCTTCGGATTATCTGTAATGGAAATAAAGTCTTGGTTTGCTTTAGTTTGTTTTTCTCTGACTATTCAAAGCTGATTTTGTTGAAAAACTGCAGGCTTTTTCGTCACGATTTGGATTTCAGCAGTGATGTTTAAATCCAATGATATCTTGAAAAAACAAACTGCTTTAAAGGTTTGTTAGTTTTACTACATAACGATTTCTTTTCATCCTATGTGCCACTTGTCATTCATTTTTCATCATCCTATCATATTGAGACAGTTTTTTTGAATAAAGAACCAGCTTGTCATATGTTTTTCCATAGTTTTTACAACCATTTGCTACATCATAGTAAACCAAATTTGTTAATGTAGTTGCATTCAAGAATGCTATTAAATAATAATTACAAATCATGAATTTGTGTCTCTTGTCTCCTCTGTGGTCACTTGTGAATTGCAAAGCCTGTTTGTTGACAGATGTTTTGGGTGGGTGGTAGTTGTTGGGTTCAACATAGATGATAAAAATTTATTGGCTGACAATGCTAATTTGTCGACTGAATTGATGGTTATACAATTTAAACCTACTGTACATTGAAGATAAATAGACCGCACCCATTTTCTAATTATTCAGACAGTTTAGTTCTATGCTCTTTTTCTATTTAATTATTGAATTCTGTAAGGGATAGAGTCAAGATTTTTGTTGAACTTTTATGCTTATGAGTTTCAAAGTCTTGCAGGTGCTTTTGAGATCTCTATAATAACATATTTAAGAAATGTTCAGAGACTCTAGAAACTTAGTTGACACACATTACACATTTGCCTTGACTAATGGTCTTTGGGATATTGAATGAGAGTTGCTCCTAGTTCGGTTGCTTCAAATGATTTTTAATGTGGAGTGTAACTATTTCATAGACTTCAGCCACCCATTATCCATATCGACAATGGTAAACTTTGATTAGCTGTTCTTGGTGAAATTGAAGGAATTGAGGTAGAAAACTTTAAAGGAACTGCCCATTTGATAACCCAATTATCAATGCATGCATTCGTGACCCCCCTATGACTTGATCTCTACAACCAATTTCTACATAGTTAGTACTTGGTAATGCAGATTGATTTCCTTGTCAGATGGCTGGATTGATAACAAGCAGTTCCTTGTTGGATGATTAGATTGATATCCACTGTTTGTTAATGGTTTGAGACCTGTGCTTCTAAGAAGCAGCAATTCATGAAGACAGGTCAACCATTCAACAATGTTAGTTTGCTATTATAGATTTATATTAGTTTTTAGGGGCACTTTTGGTATTGCAAAGTTCTCATTTTTTTTCACTTATGTAGCACTGGGTAGACTCATGTTTATTAATACTTGGTTCGTTCTCACATTTACTGGTTATTGGTCTCTGCAGGGAGAGCGAAAATTGACTGTGCTTGTCGGAACTGCATTTTTCTCCATGTTACATATATTTGGCATCTACTGGTGGTACCGAAATGATGATATCTTATACCCACTTATCATGTTTTCTCCCAAAGCAATACCACAATTTTGGCATGCCATATTTATTATCTTGGTCAATGGTATCCACTGATCTTAGTTAACCCTTCCAAATATTATACTTTCGGTTGCATGTACTTGTTATATGTCGAGTGAAATTTCTTTCTTGTCTAAGATTTAATTCTCCGCCTTTCATGATGTCATATATTTATTTTCTTTCTTGCATAAGGTAAATTAATTAAGCTTTCGTAACTTTAGAGTCAAATGAAAAATATTCATGTATTCTTTGAAGAACGCCCTTTTGCATGTCCTATTCCTCTATGTAGGTTTATGTTGTGCATCAGTCATGCTGGATTTCACAATTACCTGTGGTCATATAGGTAAAAATTTGGTTTTCTTGGATTTGGAAGCCAAAAGTTGCAGGACCATCCAAGAAAAAAATGGATTATGTGCAGCTTATTGGCATATTTATGACAAATAAAAGGCATAGGTGCTGTGTTTTATCAGCCATTTTCTTAATTCTTGTTTATTGGAAAGTGGGAATAATTCCCATGCTAAGATGCACATATTCGTAACTTCTAGATATATGTGTATCTTGTATAACATACCAAATGGTTTAGGTGCTGGTGCAGTTTTGTCCATGCTGTTTGCTAGCTGTCATTTTCGTAATATCTGTTTACTGGAAGGTGGATATGGATCCCCATTGCAAAGCATGGGGTAGGACAATAAGACAATATGATGCTAAACATGATTGTGGTGTAATGATGCACTATTAATAATGACAAATCTAAAGTGGAATCATCTATTGTGAAATGGTAGATAAAGGGTCCTCTTGAAAGTACTCTTATCATTTTCATGGAGGTATTTTAGTTATAATAGTAATTATTAGATCATTGAAAATCCTTAAGGAGTAAATATAAACCATGAGTTCATTGACATTATTTTGCACTTATCAAAGTTATTCTATCAATTTTTATCCATATTTTAGTTTGGTTAGTCTAGATTGAGATTAATTGTAATAGATTTAAGGATGGTTTGTACTAGTTCGAAGATGATCTTTAATTTAGTCATTAGGATTCAAGTTTGGGAGATTACAACTATAGCATGAGGTTTATTTAGAGAGATATTCTATTTGGCTACAATTAAGGTGTCATGACTCGATCTGATGGGATAACTAGCCTGTCAAATTTGTTGTGCCTAGTGGTAGCTCCATGCTGTGACATGTCCTTTGACTCCATCCACGGATAGATTTTTTCTATTCGAGCCTCTTATCATGCCCCAATAGTAGGTTGTTTTTGATACACCCATTAGATTCTTATAAGTTAATTTTAATCTTAGCCTACTTCAGATGTGAGACTAATCGGGGTATTTCAATCTTCCTTACTTAAGGGCTTGATGTCCTTGATCAAGGTCCAATATAGCCCAGATCAAATCCTGACATTGTACATTTGAGGCATAGCTCAACGGTGGTTCCACGGTATGATGTATCCTTTGACCCGTCCACAGATAGTCCTTTCCTATTCAAACTTTTCACCATGCCTCAATAGTAGGTTGACTCTGATATCAATTGTCATGACCCGACCTGATGGGATAACTGTCCTGTCAACTTCGTTGAGCTTAAATTACCGTCTAAAAATGCTTAAGCTGAGGTTTATAGTAGTACAACCATCATTACAAGTCAATCTTAATCTTAGCCTACTTCTAGTGTGGGATTAATCGGGATGTTACATAGGGCTATGTAAATATATTTATATAGTTTTTTAATGTCAAATGTAGTTTCTTTTGTCGTTGGCCTTTGGCCTCTTTGTCCATCTTTCTTTGGTTGTTCTTGTAATTCTTTATTTCACTATATGCTATTTATTCTACAAAAACCAAGTGTTATTTAAACTGCTAGTATATTCAATCCACCTTACTGAAACTTATGATATCAGTTCTATTGTATCTTTTATTTGTTTGACACTGAACGAGTTCTAGGTTTATTACTTGTTAAATTTATATTTATTTAGGATCATTTGTTGTAACCTTATAGTGACAATATCCTGGATCCATAGCTATACAACTACTTATTGAGTACTTTTGTCTAGATATAATGGTGCGGCAAACAGCTATGGTTGTGAAGTGTATTCTCTTGGTGTATTACAAAGATCGTAAAGGTCGTAACTATCGTCAGCAGGTTAGTCATTTTTAATGTTTTCATTAATTAATAACTTTATGTGATTGTTTTTTTTTGGTGTCATTTCTTTATAGTTTAGATGGCTGGCAATAATGTTATGTTGTGGAATTCTATATCAGTAAATCGAGTCCTTTGCTTGTTTATTCTTGTATCAATCTCATGATGTTCCATGCATTGCCATTTCTGGTTATGGGAAAAGAAGTCATGCTATTTCATAAAGTCATTTCTTTTGTTTTAATTATTTCTAATTTTTAATTTCATCTTAGTTTCATGTCCTTCGGAAAATCATTTGCTTTTCTTGTGCTATAGTATATGATTTTTGGATAGTTGTAACTCATACGTTTATTTCTTTACCAGTGTCAAATGCTTACTCTTGTGGAGTACCTTCTACTTTTGTACCGTTCTTTTTTGCCAACTCCTGTTTGGTACCGATTTTTCCTGAACAAGGAATATGGGAGCTTCTTTTCATCTCTGACTACGGGGCTATACCTTACTTTGAAGTTGACATCAGCAGTAGAGAAGGTGTAGTATTTTACTGTTTTTCCATAATGAGTTTCCAGTAGTAGTTTTAATATTCTTAAAAGTGCCCATCAAGTTGAAGTTTTCAGGTTGGCAAACATCTTCATGAATTATAAAAAACGAATCCTCTTTGATATTTTTGAGGTTATAATTCCAGGTTCAATCATTTATTTCTGCGTTTAAGGCGCTATCATGCAAGGATGTAAGTTATGGGTCTTATGCAACAGCTGAACAGGTGAAGTCTTGATCTGTTCCAAAATATATGAAATCTTAATTTTGTCCATCTCGCATATTGTATTTGTTTATCATTCTTTATCAAATGCTTTAAGATATATTTCTAGTCAACACAGATTTATGTCAATGTCAAATGCTTTTAATTACGTGTTGCATCTTTAAAGTCCTTTGCCATAATTTGGTACTGGTTCTGTGCTCTTTTTAGTTTATTTACAATATGGTTACAACACAGTACATTTTTTTATTGATTGTACTCATATTCATGCACCTGTAGTTTATATGTCGAATTTGGTTATATATATTGCCATTAATTATTTTTTGTTGTCTTTCTGAGATAATTTCTCTCAAAAACAGTTATCTGTTTTTACAATCCTTTTTGCATGATATAGGACTATCTTCTTTTTCCTCTTTATAACACTTAGCAACTAAGGATATACCTAAACATGACCTCCTTTTCTGGATGCTGGCAAGATGCATGAGAGTGGTAAAAAAACATCATCCAATATGTGGTTAGTGAAATATAAATCATCCTCATCATAGTCCAAGTTGTTTGTCATCATTCCATGGTTGGAATCAAACTAACTCACAATCACACTATGGAATATCGAGAAAAGTTATGCCCAGGTTCCAAGGAAGATCTATGATGGAAAAGTGGCCAATATATTTCTCATGTAGATCCTGTGAAGGTGGCACCTATCTGCTTATGTAGGCAAAATTACGGCAAAAGGAACTTACCTAAATACCTTGTTGCAGATTGACAGCAGAAAAAATCCATCTTAGTGTTGTCGTTCAAGTTCATTCATCAAATAGCAATTCTCAGAAATCCTTCATTTGAAAAATTAAGACTCTAGAAGGGTCACCAATCCTGTTGTGGATAGAAATGTCCATCTAACAAACATAAACTTACACCCAATGAACAGAATTTAGAAGATGGAACATAAATTGTGAAGGTACATCATCTTCTTGAACAATCTTTTACACTAATTAACAATCTCAGAATGCCTCAATTTATATAATGTGATAAATCATGGATGCATTAGCAATTAACGACAAACGACTATTGAAAATATTATACATGATGAACACCTATTTCTCTTGGAGTTGAGCAGACAATGAAGATAACTACTGCTGGATGAAGACTGTGGTTTTTGGAAAGATAAAGTTGGAAATGTAATCTACATTGTCAAACATGGTACTTATAGTAGTTTAAGCCCTGCGGCCACCATTTTATTGTGCTGTCAAGCTCATTGTGTTCCCTCATGCTGTAGGTCTAGTGACCCTTGGCTAGAATAAGTGGCTAAATTGACATTTGGTGTGTCATTATTTTCAGAAACTCAATTGTACCATTTTGTATTGTGGACAAGGATGTCTCTAACACTACATTTTTCAATGGTCATGTACTCAAGCAGTAAAGTTCTTGCCATTAAGATACTTTAAGAAGGCTACTTTTTGAGCTTCGTTCTGTCCAATGATTTATGCATCCAATTAATTACATTGTATGAAGAGTATGTGATCTTGTTGTTTGCTGATTGTTGCAAAAAATAAAGGGAAAAAAGCAGAACTATCTACTCAGTTGTTATCTTGATATGAGAAATAGGTTTGTTACTTGCATTTTGTTTGATTTGAAATATCATATTAATCATTGATTCATGATTGTAAACAAAAAGAATAGTTTTCCTTATGGAAGAGAGTCTTAAAAATTCTTTCTATCATGTAGGGCCAAACATCAAGGTATCGTATAACAACAACAACAACAAAATTGTTAGTCCCAACCATTTGGGGTTGACTGCATGAATCTTTTGTTGTCATTGAGATCTGTACAAAGTCATATATGTAGTTAAGTTCAGAGTACTTAAATATTTATTTATAGTTTTTATTAAAATACTTTTAGGTCTTCCTCAATCTCTCCTCGTACGACTAATATTAATCAGTTAACCTCTTCTTATTATCGTATCTAGAGATCTCCTAATCATATGTTCATATCACCTGAAATAATTTTTTTCTTATCTTATCCTTTATCGAAATGATACTTAGTTGTTCACGAATAATAGTATTTCTTTTCTTATCTTTCTTGGTAACTATGCATCTATCTCAACAATCATATCTCGACAACATAAACTTTTTGTATATGTTGTTTTTGACTGTCCAATACTCAGATCCATGAAATATTATTGGTCTCACAACTGTCTTGTAAATTTTTTCTTTTAATCTCGATGATCACACAAGACTCCTAACGCCTCTTGCCATTTTAATCATCATGTTTTTACTCGATGCATAATGTCTTCATGATCTCTTCATCTTGATGAATAATTGATTCAATATACCTAAAGTTTTTATTTAATTGATTCAATATATTCTCTTGTCTATTCCTATAATTACTAAATTTACATTTAGAATATTTAGTTTTAGTCCTACTTAATCTAAAATCTTTAGTTTCTAAGGTTTGCCTCCATAGCTCAAGTTTATAATTAATTTCACTTAGGGTTTTACCAAGTAAGACAATATTATCAGCAAATAGTATACACCATAGAGGTCTATCATGTAGATAATTAGCAAGTTCGTCCATTATCAAAGTGAAAATTTAGGAACTTAATGTAGATATTTGATGTAATCCTATGCTAATAGGAAACTCACTGGATACACTCCCTATAGTTCTAACACTAGTAGCTACATTATTATACATATCTTTAATAACATCAATATAATTAGTGAATACATATTTCTTTTCTAAAATCTATTGTAATAAATATTTAGGAACCCTATTAGGGTTTTATATGCACATTGCAAATATTCCTTTTTTTTCTTTTTTTTTTGGTGATGTTGACGATTCATATCACTTGTTATGTAACAAATGCAGGTAATTACAGCTGGTGATATGTGTGCCATTTGCCAAGAGAAGATGCACGCTCCTATTCTACTTCGTTGTAAACACATCTTTTGTGAAGACTGTGTCTCTGAATGGTAACATTATCATGCCTAAGCTTCTCAACATTCTTAGTTTTTCTTGCTTTTCCTTTCCTCTTTTGCTAGGATTTTTCTGTATACAGCCTTGTAGGTTTTTTGAAATTGGAAGTTTACCACTCTGGTCTAATCATCTATAAAAAATGTGAGCTAAATATGTGCATCTACTTGATCCAAGCAGAAGGCCATGTTGTAAAAACACATGGATAAGACTGTTCTCTTACCTCCCTTTTGCATTAGATAAGTGGGGATTTTTTGAAGTGTCACCACTGTGCTTGCTTTCGATGAAAATAAGTTAAAAGTTCTGTATCCCCTTCTTGTGATGTTAATCATACATACATACATAAATACATATATGATGTAGTTCCTAGCATTCCTCTTACTTTCATATGCATTATTATTGGAGTTGGAATCACGTTCTGAGTGTTCCTGTTCTTGACCCAGATGTGAAAATTTTCAGGTTTGAAAGAGAACGGACATGCCCATTGTGCAGAGCTGTGGTTAAGCCAGCAGGGCTGAGGTCATTCGGCGATGGTTCCACGAGCTTATTCTACCAGTTGTTTTGATTATTGCATCTGTAACATAAATTGATTTCCTCGGATGCCAGATTGGTCAGAAGGATGCAGGAATGACCTTGCTGTGGTGCTGTTGCTGTTCTCTCATGATTTGATCTCCATGTCACCTCTCGGGAGGCTTTTGATCAAAGTTCGACGAGACACCTCCCCATCTATCCATATTCTTATATTCAATTTATATACCACATTTCCGGAAATATAAACAGAATAGACAGAAGAGAAAGCATATATATATATATATATATATATATATATTATTGTTCAGGAGGTTCACGATGCTGTTTATGGATGGTTATGAGCATTTGTGGTCCAAAGCCAAAGGGAAACCGAGCTGTTACTGTGACTGGATTGGTTGTATCTCGTTAAAAGATCTTGTAAATTGTATTTATCTAGCAGCATGGATAACCGTATCGGCATCGCCATCGCCCTGACTTCACTGCGTACTGCTACTCATACGAAGATCCAAATCGATATTGGTGAGTCAGCAGGACGACCACGCACGTACATAAAAATTTCCTCGTAACATAACCTACTAATCAAGCGGCCATGCATCACCAAAACTCAAGCTACACCACACGAGGAATAAGATCTAGCAAAACTCAACAACAGTAGCACGCGCTCACAAATGTACATTAAAAATAAATCACACTGTCGCCATGCATGCATTTTTGACTCGATCATAAACAAACAGATTCCGCTAAAGTGTTGAGATGATACTTCATGACCGTACACTGGATGAACTGTGTCACCATACAGATTTGCGATGATGCTTCATGACCGAGACGAAAGTGTCGTGGAGCAGTCGATTACACATCCTACTCCGAGAAGTTGGGGAAGGGGTCCAGATGCCAATCGCTGCCCTGTGAGTTCCAAAAGTACGTAGTGCATAATAGATTCGTGTCAAGAAAGTTGACCATGTCAAACAGATTTGTGTCGAGAAAGTAGTTGACCTTTTAAGTCAAGCATGATCTTGGTTGGTTGCAAATATATAATCACTCACAACAAAACATGCGCATATGAACATCGATCATCTTATCACAGAATTGCTGATGGAGTACGTACGTACAAACACAAGTCATAGTGCATGTTCACAAATGCAGCTGGAGTCGGAAACCATTTCGATAGCATGTTTGCTAAATGACTGACCCACATCATCTCGTATAAGACTTCAAGTGGGACGATCCTACAACTAAGCAGTTAAAGAATGCACTCAGGTTGATGCAGATTTTTTCCTTGAATCTTATTATTCTTCTCCAGTAAGTTTTTCTGAACTGAGAGGTCTCTTAGTTGATTTTAATCACATTCTAATTCCTCATTCAAAATTCCCACTAGTCCTCTTCTCATTGCCGATAAAAATGGAATCAAGTCTAATTTTCAAAGAAAATAAAAAAAAAATTAGTAATTTTTTTTAAGCTATTAAGACTACCATACTACATTTAGTCTCCAATCAACAAGCTTTTACATGCTGTACAATCTTAGTCACAGTCGGCGCACTACTAATGATTTTTTTTTTTATATTTATATTTATTTCAAGGGCACGACACGAAGGAATATCCATTAATTGTCACGAGACATACAATCCACCTCAACTTATTGACCGACCAAATAAAAAGTACTTTTGACTTAGAAGCGATGAGAAAACACAGTTCCCATATGCGAATGCCGGAAACCTAGTCCTTTACGATATAATCTTTTTTTCTTGCACGAAACATTCACAACACCACAAATTCAAACACATCTTCTTCTTTTTTTTTTGAAGTCAACTAAAACACAAATGATTATTTAATCAAAGAAAATGCCAAACAGATACAAGCACAGGAACTAAATATATGCCTAGCAAAAAAAGTTCAAAAACCAAACTGAAACAGAGAAAACATAAGGAGCCAATGTTACTCACATGTTCATTGTGGGCTTCATAATAACTTGGCCACTGGGACCATGTTGCCTTGTAAGGCTCAAGCTGAGCGCTCTGGGCCTGCTCATAATACTGGCTTTGGATGGAATAGCTAGGAGCTTCAGAAATGGTTGTTTTGTCCCCTTCATCACCAATCAGCATTGAATTCTGAATGCAGAACAACAATAGGACTAACATAAGGAATTATTGGTTTTGTGAGCATAAATGAATGCTATCAATCATACAAATATAGAAAATATGAATGCCACTCACAAAGGGGAATCCTCATTGTAACTTGATCTCTATTACCAGTAAAAAGAACAATCATCACATAATGAAAGAGAAATTGGGGTGTGTGTGTACGATTCCAGTTAAAAGCCACAATCACACTGTGACAAGTGAGCAATTATATAAAATTTTCACTATAAATTAGAAAAAGAAATTTGTGGCCGAAACATTAACATTTTGAGCATAGTAGAAAGCATTTTGGGATCAAAACATGAAAACAAATACAAAAAACAAGACATGGTGTACATACACAAAATGCATGTAAGATTAGGTACTTGCCCAGTTCAACTTGGGAGACTCCTCGTTTTCATAGACTTCATAGTAACCCGTATTCTGGGGCCATGTTGGCTTGAAAGGCTCGAGCTCGACATGATCGGACGGCTTATGGGAATACCTATCATAGGCAAAGCTTGAACTTGCAAAGAAACTGCTTTCATTATCTCGATCATCATAGTAGGACATGGAATTCTTCTGCAAACAAATAAACCAGGATGGCCATAAGGCCGAGCATAATCGATTCGAACAGTGATGTCTATCAGAGTATGCCAACAAGTTATATGAACCACATGATACTCGAGAATGAGATCCTCTACTCACCCAATCTGACTTTGAGCATGTTGACTCCTGATAGACCTCCTCACTGCAGCTTGATCTGCGAGACCGAGCTGTTTCAATTGGCTCAACTTGCAGATGCAGTGGCTGCTCGTAGTGGTGCCTATCGTAGGCGACAGCAGCGCCTCCGAAAAAGGCAGTCACATGATCTCTTTCATCAAATGCCTACACGAAGTAAAACAAAGGGGACGAACATTGCTTTCAACAAGAATCACACGAGGTCCATGAGCTGACAAGAAGCCAACAAATTCAAAGTGAAAGTGATGCACTTGATCTCGGTAAGCCTCATGGTGGCTCAGTTTCTGATGCCAAACGGACTCATTTGGATCGATCGCCACTGGAAGAGCCCCCTCGGAGTAGTGCTTGTTGTAAGCAAGAACAGGATTCTCATAACCATGCCTCTCCTCTGTTGTCTCACCGTAGCATGATGCCGCCCTCTACAAGGAAGCGAGAAAAATTCAGAATGCAACCACCAAAATCTGGCCAAACAAAGCTCAAGAACAGTCGTCAGTTCGCTCACACTTGTCCGCGCAGCAAGAAACACGCATAAAAAGAAGGCAGAATCGAATGAGAAAACTTGCGAAATTGCTTCAAGAAAAGTCCAAGATTTCCAAATTATGCTCAAAGATTAGTTTCAAGATTTCCAAATTGCTTCAAGAAAAGTTCCAAGTTTCCCACATTGCTGTCAAGAAAGATGCAAGATTTCCAGATTAAAGGTTCGTAGTCGATTAATTCCGTCCGCACAACAATGTCGGAATTAGGATGGGATCCAAAGATGCAAAGCGACCGAGAATTGTTCGGAGAAGGTTCATATTTCCAACTCACACTATCAGGATGGTAGAACTCCAGCCTCTGCACCGGAGCAGGCTCGACCTCTACCACGACGGACTCAGCCCCGCCCAGCTTCTTGTTGGCATAGATGGGAATCCCGTCACTGTCGACGCCGACGCGCATCTCGCCGTACCCTTGCGCGTGGCCGAAGAGGTAATCCAGCGCCCGCCTCCAGCCGTTCCAGCCACCGCCGGCTTCGGCATCACCGTGGTAGATCTGGCGGTCCTCCCAGGTGGAGTAGGGCCAGCTCCTGAACAGGTCTGGCGACGGGAAGGGCTCCGGTTGGTACTTCTCCGGCAAACCATGGTCGAAGGTAGGAGTGGTAGCGTGAGGGGGAGGGGGGGTTGTCTGCTCTGAAGGAGGGGAGGCGGAGGAGGAGATGGGGTAGCAGGTGGCGGACGAGGGGGGGAGGGGATCGCCGTAGGTGAGCGCGATGTCATATCCGCCGAGGTAGGGGTGGGGGTTGTACTCCTCGAAGTCGTCCTCGTTGAAGTCATCGGGCCGGCCGGCGGAGGGCGGCATGGGTGGGTGGCAGCGACAAGAACTCAAGAAGTGGAGGGTGGTTTTGGGTCTGTAGCAACAAGAACAATAAAGCAATAACGATAGAGGAGTTGGGTGTGTAGGGAGGAGGGAGGGGGGAGGAGTTCATCGTGTTTGGTTTGCTTTGGTTCTGATAGGGATTGACGAAGACGGGATTTACCGCGAGGGGGAAGAGGGTGTCGGGGTCAACGTTTTCACGGTTGGGCCACCGGAGGAGGAGGAGGGGTATGCCCGATGATGGATGGTGGGAGCCGAGGCGAGGCGTCTCCTTCGTGGGTGGCGTGATGGGCAACGAAGGGAAGAGCCTTGTGCCTTGGCTTCCGTGCCGTGCCCGATGATGTATGGGTAGTCAGCGCTACATCACCATTGCTCTCACCCGATTCGTGGTCACATCACATGCATGTGAGCTCCATCCATGGGAGATCGCAAAACGCCGCCTCGCCAAAAAACCTATGGAAAACATTTCATGGACACACTACCCAACAGTACTGTACTGATCAGAAACGCCGGAACTGATGTTGATACCCATGCGCGGGTGTCGGTGACACGACTCTGTACCGGAATAAGGTTCCACGTAACTTTCAGGTGAAGAACGCTTCTTACATTCCTGTAAATTCTTACCCTATGAACGTAAGGGATATCCAACCTCAAACAAGTCTTGAGGAGATTTGGCTGCAGTTTAAAGTCCAATAGAACATACAAAGAGCTCAAATCTTGAGCTCTCAACTTGACAAAATAAAGACTCTGCATCTCATCTTCTCGGCGTCATAGAATCTTCTCTCTGTGGAAAAAAGTCTTCAAATGAAGAAGCTGCAAACCGGCCACTCCCATGCAGACAATGAAGGACAAAATGCTCAAAGATCCCATCCTTGATGTTGTTGTTTCGTTTAGTCTCCGCGCCTCTTCCTCCCTTGATCCGCAAGCAGAGAATGCGTCGGTAGATTCACCCAAATTATAATATGATGTTATACAGTGTAGAAATTAAGCCTACCTATTTCTCAAGAATATCATTTCTTCGTGTATGGAATTGATTGAATCCTCCAGCTTCTTCAACTCCAGTTCCATCTCCTGAAAACAGATAAATTAGATAAGCATTTCTAGATTAATTAACAAAATGCTTGCTCAAGTAAGCATTTACTTAGTAACACATAATATGTGAAACACATTCTCAATTCAATAGCCACAGAAAAGCTGGCTTCGTCACCATTTCTTTTGTCATCCAAATTATTCATATATAATGTGCTAGACCCCAATTTTCAGAGGAATACCACCCAACAATTTATTTCGGTATCTTCAAAAATAGAAATCCAGTTCCCATGGATCCCTAGCATGATCTAGATGTTACTGGTCACTTTTGTAGCAGATGAAATGTCTCTTTCAACTGTTATTGAATCTGTACTCTTTTCAGTTACACATCTTGTAGTCATTTACAAAGTTTGGCAAGTAAACTATAACATTGAATAGTTATATGAAGGAAACAAAATTTGTAAAAATCAACAGCAAAATTAGAGAACAAAAAAAAAATCAACGTAGTTGTCACTACCTACTTACTCTCATATCAAAAGTAGAAGAGTGTTGTGATGATTTATATAATTAGACAATCATGTTCTCAACGAAGGCAAACGATCCATGTAGTCAAACCCAAATGGTTGGGACTTGGCTTTGTTGTTGTTATTGCTATAGATACAAGCTTAACAAAGCATTTGGTTAGTTCTTTCAATGGACTGAATGATGATAACTGGTATACGAGTGGTCCTAATACTATAGGTATGATGAGGGGGATCTCACACGTCGTCTAATAGTGTGTGATTATGGACTATGCATCGAGGCTTTAGGTTTTGACGAGGTTGTCAATCTTAACAGTAGGAGCACTATGTGATGATTTATTATAGTTAAAAAGGTCCACACTATCTCTAACTTGAGTTTAAATATTCTGTGTTGGAGACATATTACAATGTGGCACCACCTACATATTAGGGTATGATTCTTAGCTATATGTTGAGCCTGCATCTCGACAAAGATATTAGGCCTTGAGGAGGGAGATTGTACAAGCAATTAGTCTCACATAGTAAGTACGATAATTCATAAGGCTAGATGAGCCTACTACCATAATTTGGGCTTAAGATAATCTGTCAATCGAATGGAACAATTCTCCTATAAAATCAGGTCAGAACACTAACAAAGCACAAGATTAAATTCGCTTCTTCTAGATTCTGGCATTTCTCGAAGGCACCATAATTCATATTCACTTAGTCCTCATACTATGTTATTTGCCTTGATTGAATTAGATACTAAGAGATCCGTTGCCAGCAAATCAAGGGGTCAATGGTTATTATGTATTTAAGAAGACAAGAAATTAAACGATTATAACGAGACCAAATTGTTTGTGCAGAGTCAGACTAGCAAATATAGCTGCTCTGACTCGAGTCACATATTATTTTCTAGTTTCCAGACCTTCATCTTGCAACAACAACAAGGCATGCTGTCTCAATTTCCAGATTTCCATGCCATCCATCAAAATTTGTTATTAGAGCTTGAATTTTCTCTTCCGAGTTCTAGTCATAGTAACTGTTGGTTCTCATTGTGACAGGACCTCTTCTGAGTTATTAATAGTGTATAACCTATAACCAATAACAGGACCTCTTCTGAGTTAAATCTGCAAGATTTCAGAACCCTTTTATCCCATTACGAGAATCGGACCAGCTAATTTCTTTAAATTTCTTCCCAAGCATTTTACCTAAAGGTTCAGATCACGGACACAATGATGCACAAGGATCAAGCTCTTTATTCAATCTTCACAAATGCGCAACTTTGTACGAGGAAAAAGAGAGTAACTCACATCGATCTTCCCTTTCGTGGCGACGGAGGTCCAATCCTTGGCGGCAATCCCCGTCTTCCACTCGAAATCCACCGTCACGGCGGCTTCGAGCTGGAAATGGGGCGACCAGAAGCAGGCCGTGTGCTTCCCCGTCTCCGTCGCCACGAAAGCGAACTCCCCCGACTCCACACCGTCCACCCGTCGCAAGTCCTCCCCATTCGGATCCATCACCTGCGACCCCAAATAACAACAACCGGAGAATCAAATCAAATCAAATCAGTTTCGCAACGAGATAAAATTAGATCGCCGTAAAGGGATTGCGGATCAGGGGGATTACGCTAGCGGAGATGTTGTGACCGTAGGCGGGGTCGTCGGCGACGCGAAAGTGGGCGAGGGACATTGCCCCTGCACGGATGTCCTCGGTGAGGCATTTGACGCGGCCGGAGGGGATGTGGAAGACCAGCGCCTGCGAAGGTCGAGAGGACCACACGAAAGCTAGTACCATCAGCAGTAGCAGCGGTAGTCGAAGAGGAGAGGACGAGTCGTCCATTTTGGAGGGGCGAGACCGAGGAGGACCGGATCTGATGCAGGCTGGCCATATGCTTTAATCCCATCAAATATAAATAAATATATTTGGACCATAATTACCTATTTTATCCGATTAGTAAAGTAATTTAAATTATACTTTTGCGTTGTATGAAGATTTCTTCATATTTGAAATGAGTTATATTTTTGTCAGGACAAGCATTAATCCTCGTCACATCCCATTCATTATAAGCTAAATTAGTACGTGTTGTAGCGTCCCAAGCACGCTTTTATATCATTCAACGGTCTAAGTTGGGCTTGGACTGGGTAACACAATGTCCAGGCAGGCCGACCCAACTTTAGGGGGCCCATTTTTGCAGATCGAGGGTTCGATCCATCGAGTCGTCATCTATTGGAGCAGAATATTCATATGGTAGTCGACTTTTAGTGAAATCGAAAGCCGGATAGCTGCTGGGCGAGTAGAAGAGTCCCATCTTGATTTGCCTGCTACCCCAATCTCACACATTTATAACGCTGGTCATGCAGGAGGTGTGTCCAATGACGGCAGACGAACACAACATCGACGCTGGTCTGCGGGGGAGTTGGGACAGTTGAGCTGCGGCTTTCAGAGAGAGAGAGAGAGAGATGCGATTCCGTAGGGGGCTCTTCCTCGTCGTTTCTCCACACAAACAGCCAGACACTTTCTCTGACAATGGTGCATATACGGCGATGGACAGATGATTGCTGGCTTGACTTGTATGCCGAGCCGAGGCATCGAGGCATGCAGGCAGGCATGCATGCATGTGGAGAAATATATTATACGGACCAATTAATTCGTACGTCTCACATGGATCTATTGTCTTGTTCTTATCACGGTGTTATCTCATTAGCTATCTATCATTTTATCGCCACTGATTAGTGTGGTGTCAATGCGAATGCTTTAGTCGCTCGCCCACACAGTAAATATTAAAGCCTTCACATGTATATACCACCACCTATTAAGTATAGGCGTACGTCGTGCATTTAATTAGTCGAGATGTGGAACGCTGAAGGGCCACACATGGCTGCACGGCTTCTGCTTACACAGCTTTACATGGCTTGGGAGAACATACTTCTGCAGCCTGTCTCCGACCGAGACATAAGTAATCGCACAAAAAGTCCATCTTGCTGTCGAGTCCCCACACAAATCAAGCAGACGAACGAAGGATGGATGCATGCGGCAATGTGATGCGACTAGCAGATACGAAGCATGCATTTGGAACAATGTCACCGTTCCAAAGATCTCACACCATAAATAGTCGACGGTAATTAGCAAGCCATATCTTGGAGTGGTCCAATATGCTTTGCCAATTATGCTTTGCCTCAACTGATTATGACTCCCACATTGATTACGGTGGAGCAAAAATATATTCTTGCATGGAATCGACATATAACGAACGCTATGAAGAACATATCTTAGTTTCTGGTTTTATCGTCCACGTCGAATAGCATTGTTTTCCTCGATCATCCAGTCGATCGAAGCATCGCAAAATCCCACACTTGGCATCCGAGTCTCTGCCTGTGATAGGCAGACGAGTATTAGCTGGTAAATCCGCAACATAGGGTTCGCCACATGCCATTCTGGAATTGTAGTCATCCCTAAACTTCTGATGCAGAGAACCTTTGCGGTTCACATAATAAACCAGAGAGAGAGAGAGAGAGAGAGAGAGAGGGTAGTGTCATGGTCAGACTCATCTAATCCTCCTCCGACGACGAACTCGACTTATCATAAATACATCATCACGCTGGCGCGTCGAGAACACAAATCGTGAGCTTAATGGCTAATCCGTTGACCGACCGGATGACTTGGGAAATCACCGTCACACGCGGTGTTTCTAATCCATGGCTGACCAGAGATGAACAGCTGGTTGGTTTGGACTGGTACGGCCTACCCAATAGTTTTTGATGCTCAGACAATTCACACCACCGAACTGATCATCGTTGGATACTTTTAACGTTGACTTGATGAATCCAATGATTTAGACGGCCGATCCGAGGGTGTCAGGACGATCCGGCTTGGGTTCCTTTGACGTCATCGTGGGCATCAGCAGCAGCACCTCGATAGAGAGAGGATGGATGATTAATTGGCTATGCCGCGAACCTATTGCTCTGCCTTCAAGCTTGCAAGATTAGCTTCCACACGTTGCTTCTTGGTTGGGTCCCACACGGTTGATGGTGTGGCTTTCGACGCCATTAATTATTCTCTTACAATTGGTCGTCGATCAATGTAGCAAACAACAACAATTTTCTTTCATTTTTATGTTTCTCGGCCAACTCTTTCTTTTTTTTTCTTTACATCAACCGGATCGTTGATGTGGATCGAGAAGGAAGTATCCCATGGGATCAACTCATCTCTTCCCGGTTTGATTGCTTATCCCATGGAAAAGCAGAATCAGACACGAGGAGCTCCGATTTCCGCTTTTCCGGATGGATCGATCCATCCGTTTGTGCAACCATGGTTAAGAATAAATGCTCTTTCTTTCTTCTTTCTCTCTCTTTCTCCTTTACGTGGACTAGGATAGGGAATAGGGATGGGGAGGTGGGTGTAGTAGGCTCACAGGTACACGTTGGAGTGAGGTGGCGGAGGAGCGTTAACACACGTAGGGGAGGAGCGGTGGCTTGAACCCGAAGCCGCGCAGCTGCCGGGTTTTCCGGCAGCCTGCGGGGCCTGCTGGGCGTGAAAGCGAGGCCTTTGGGAGTTGGCCGTTGTTAGCTTTTGGGAGTATATGGCCGCGAGGATTGTGTGAATTCCCGCTGGTTGTATATATATCTGGACATGCTTAACATGATGCTTCTCCCTCGGCGGCTCGGCTCATCGACGCCTTTACTATTACTCAGCGAAATAGTATACAGCTCGATCCGAGTGGAAACACAATCGCCGAGCTATGTGCTTGGCCAGAGCCGAAACACGTGAGCCTTCCTGTTGGTGATGCATCATCGGAAGGCACGTAGTCGCTGCGGCTTACAACGTTGAACAAAAACTCGCCAGTAGGTATGTCCTTCCGACTTCGAAAGGTCGGTTCAGCTGCACGTACGAATGCATCTGCCTACCTCATCTCCTCTTAAACTAATCCATAAAGTTGACATTCATATTTAGTTTCTGGCCTCACAAGATCAATGCCGCAACACACTGAAACCACCTTACTACAAGCTCTCTTGTCATGTTGCAGTGAGATACCTACCAAAATGGACAGCAAGTGGCATAAAGAAGAGAGAGAGAGAGAGAGAGAGAGAGAGAGAGACCAGGACAAACTTAGTATAAACTATTCCTCCACTAAAATATAGGGTGGGAACAGTTATATTCTATTCATGTAAAGAATTATGTGGGCTGCAAAACCAGTAACTGCAGCAATAAAAGACTGGGGACCTTCCCCCATGAGGCTTCTCCTAGAAATGACTTGAATGGCACGGATCTTTGGCTTCGAGGAACCCACCCTGCGCCTATTTAAGTAGCTCCCTGCCCTCTATTTTCTTCTTTCTTAAATCCACCTCGAAGTCGCAGCACAATTTGGTATGTTCTCCGTTCACATGTATCCTCGCTTGTTTTGTTCCGACTCCTGGGTCTTCATTTTGCCTGCAGCGTCTTGCATTTTTGGGAAGTCGTGAGGTTGCATAGCTTTCTGTGTTCTTTCTCTTCATCTTTTTATTCTTGTGTTTACAAGGTGCAATCATGGTCGATGTTTCGGTGCTCAACATGGATGATGACTGCATGGCCTTGCCCCCCGGCTTCAGATTCCACCCCACGGATGAGGAGATTATAACTCACTACCTCTCGCAGAAGGTTATCGACCGCGGCTTCAGCGCAAGAGCCATGGGAGAGGTGGACCTCAACAAGTGCGAGCCATGGGATCTTCCGAGTAATCGACCTGCCGCTTCTCCTCTTTCATACATCTTCTCTTCCACCGTGATTCCTTTTGCTGCTTGGTTTTCTGATCGTGTTGACTCGGGCGTCAAACTTTGTTTCGATTCTAAAGGCAAAGCGAGGATGGGAGAGAAGGAATGGTACTTCTTCTGTCAGAGGGATAGGAAGTACCCGACTGGCATGAGGACCAACAGGGCCACGGAAGCTGGCTATTGGAAGGCCACAGGAAAAGATAAGGAGATCTACAGGGGGAGAAGAGTCCTTGTTGGGATGAAGAAGACGCTGGTGTTCTACAGAGGAAGAGCTCCCAGAGGACACAAGACTAATTGGGTGATGCATGAGTTCAGGCTCGAAGGCAAATTCCCATTCCCCGGTGTCCCAAAGTCCGCAAAGGTAAACTCATCTCTTCTCCATGGCGACCAAACCACGAGATTTCCTTTCATCAGAGAACTTAATTGTTATCCGTTCCTTAATTCCTTTAGGGCAAAACTTACGGGTTGTCGGAAATCTGAACTTTGTGATCGCAGGATGAATGGGTCGTGTGTAGGGTCTTTCATAAGAACATGGGAATAACGAGAAGCCCACCACCACCTGGATCAGAAAGGATTGAGTCTCTTGGAAAAGATCTCTTTGACTCTACCGCATTGCCCCCTCTCATGGATCCTCCTTACCTCAGCTCCGACGCGAGACCTAGCTCATGCTTCATCGACAAAGAGGAAGGCTTTGATTTCAAAGATATTCCTAGCTTTTCCGCCATGATGGGTATGGAGGATCAAGTGAGCTCAAATCCGCCTCAGAGTTCGATCTTCTACTCACAAGTCCTTGCCCAAAGCCCTTACTGCTCGTTTCCGGGCCACTTGCACCAGCAGCAAGCAATGACGAGAGCTTTGGCTGCCGACCATGATGCATCTTCTGCCATCAGGAGGCATTGCAAGATGGAGCAGTGCTGGAACAATTCGATGGGCTGCCCCTCCCAGGACACCGGCCTGAGCACTGATCGCAACACCGAGATCTCCTCCTCCATGGTGTCAAATCACTTTGGCGACTTCGACAATCCTTCATGTGGACCGGTGATAAATTTGGACAATATATGGAAGTACTGAAGAGGCTAACTCCATGGGGTTACGATCGCTTAAAATCTTATCTCCAACTCCTCTCATGTCTTATTAATCATAGAGGAGACTGCGTGGACTCTTACTGTACATAAATTTCCTATCGTACGCGTAGTGTATCTCTCTCTCTCTCTCTCTCTCTCTCTCTCTCTATACGCTAATGACAGAGAAACGGGAGGAGGTGTCAGAACTAGTGTGAATGTTTATTCTCTTGATCTATCTCCCGGATTCCTGTCCTGTATCATATACTTATTGTGTCAGATGGAACTGCTGCAAATTGTATACCTTTGTTGTAACGAGATCATTTGGGTTTTGCGTTCTAAAATGTTCTGGATGTGCATGCTCGATGTCTTAATCGATGATATATCTTCACCCAGATGCTATTTTCCATGGTGCAATTAGATCCGGCGTCGTTGCTTTCTTGGTTTGTTCAGTACTTTCAGACTTGTTCTTAATTTGCACGGAGAGCGTGTCCCGCTGACATCAATTAAATTCACTTCAAATTTCTAGTTCTTTCATCCGTCATCGGCTTCTCTTCTCTTCAGTAATTTGAGTTGCTCAAAAATCTAAAAACGACACGATGACTGTAATCTGTAAATATGAGCTGAGCCAAGATAAGTTTGAGGAGGGAGGAAGAGGAAGAGGAAGGGTTCTTCTATTCGTGTGATTTGCTTGGCTTAATGGCTTACTCCTTGCACGATGGTACAGTAATTAGGCCCAGCTTTCATGCATTAAAATCCGGAGAAAGAAAGAAAATTTGCGACAAATACTCTCTGCCTACTCATGTAGAACACGTGCAACTTGTGCCCTAATCTTGGTGTTATCTATCTATCTATCTATCTATATGCAGCTGCACTACAGCGTGTTCTAACTCACCCAAGAAGCAACACTGTGTACTGCGAACAAATAACTTGGCACAGAGAAAAAACAAATGCCATAGTGGCAGATACTTGCAGCACAGTCATCCTTGGGAAACATTCATATATTCCTTGCTTCATGCTACGGAAACCCGACGACTTTTCTTGGAAGCAATAGCACACCATATACCTGGGCTAACCAAGACTTCCGGATCTTGTAATTATTTCATGCAGTTCGTATCCTCGGCAGTGGTATGACGTCAAGCACCGTGTAGATTACAGCGACAAGCGAGCTCTCCATCCATGTCGAGCAGCGGCACCAGATCTTGCTGAGCTTTGAGGAGAGGCATCTCAGCTAATTGCATCACGCCATGGCTTGTCTTTGCACCCCCGCCCCCTCCCAAAACAAAGACCAATATCTTCTACATGCACAAATATGCTGATCTTTTAACGTGTACGTATACACTTGTCGCTTGCTTTCATCATGTTTTCCGAGTTTAAATTGCTTTCTGTGATGCAGAATCCCGGGAGTGTGCTATTCTCATCATCCATGATTTGGATAAGTCATGACATGGTTTGTTCAACCAGCTCCTTCTTAGTGTTTCCCTCTCCTCTCTCTCTCTCTCTATCTGTCTCTATTTGTGTTTGATCAAAACTGACTTCCAACTATGCTGTATGTGATGCTTATCAAGAGATTTCATGAGTTCTGGAATGTTAAGCAACCGGATAACCAATGGATGTCTTAGGCAACACCAATCAATTGCTGCTGGTCATAGTGCTACCTAAACCAGTATTGTTGTTTATGCTAACCATGAAGAATGTGTCCATCAAACGAGAACTGGCAACAAGCATTTTGCCTTATTTAGTTTAATCGAACAACGAGGTAAGATTATGCAAGCTTTTGATCATAAGAGACGATTATGCTACTTATTTAGTTCGGAAAAGTGAGATGATTATGTAACATGAGCATGTCTTGCAAGTCATGCCTCGTCGCTTCTTCCATCGCAATTCGTACGTCATAAGAAAAAATGGCACGCATCCATGCAGCCGACGACACCTCCGGTCGCCGATTTGAATTGGCTTGGCCACCCGAGGTACGGATGCATGGCTTGATGATTCCCAAAAGAGATCAGCAAAGAATGATTCTGGTTAGGTGCTGCGAGTTGATCTTCTGGGAAAACTGAGGCAGACAGGCGAAGACGAATGATCTATTGCTGTTCTGTTCATGACTCTCCATTGTTGCACGCTTTTATCGAGTGCGGATGGTTGGTTGGCCCCCTTACGTCTTCACGTGTTCGTCAGATGGAAAGCAGCTCGAGAATGGCGAGCGGATCGACAGGCCAAAACACAAGGAACTGCTGCAATCGATCTCCATATTTGAACTTGCATGATTTCTAGTATCAACCGGCGCTGCAATCGATCAGACATGATGAGATATTGTTACCTGCTGTTTGCTGCAGGTTTACGCGTCCAAAGCGAACCATCACAATAGGAGGGGAACTCGAGAATCGAACAGTGCATGTACTTTCGTTCCTTCTTTCGGCATGCTAAATCAGCAGATGAAACGATATATGTACAAGAAGCTACCCAAAAAAACCCTCGAGGCAGCGGCATCTTCAATTCTCGTTTGGCTGAGAGTTACTCCCTGAGGTCGATGATGACGATGATGGGGGTGACGAAACAGAGCTGCTACTGCTGCTCCGAGACCCTGGCAAAGAGGACAAGCGATGGGAAGGCCAAGGAAGGCTTTCCCCACCACCGACGCCCTCTCTGCTGACACTCCCGCCTGCGCTCGGGACCACCTTCGATTCATCGGCAGGCATCTGAAACCGGCAAACAGGGCACGAACTATGGAGGTCCAGCCACGGCAAGATGCAACCGCTGTGGAACGTGTGCTTGCAGGGCATCTCCCTGCCCTCATCACCCACCTCCAAGTCCTCCAAGCATATCGAACAACTCGTATTCTTCTCGATTTTCACCGTCGGCATTGCATCCACGGCCTCTTTCAGAGCCGGCGGCGTCCCGTACCGGCTCGTCTCGCTCTCTGCCAGACGCTGCAACAAAAGATCCAGACCCGGGCCAAGAAAGTAGTCTCCCGGAGAAACGCCGATGGTGCTGCTGCTGTGGCTTAGCAGCTGGTTGGCATCCGATGATCCTTGCAGAATTATGGGATCGGTGAAAGGATTGATGAGGATGAGGCTCTCCCGACGCCTTCCGTTCTCCCTCTCGGCGTCGGCCCCATCGGACTCCCGTCTGTTCCCCTCCCGGAGGACATGGAGCAAGTGAAGGATGGCGGAGGTCCTCCTCCGCCTTCGTCGAATGGTCTCCACTTGGCGGTCTCCGTCCGGGTCCGAGTTCTCCCTCTCCTCTTCCCTGTGAACTCTCCGGCGGCGCAAGGAGCCACCTCCGAGCATTCCGAGCCAGATCGGGGCCCACAGGGAGAGGGCCTGATCGTCCATGTCTCCTCTCGCATCCATCTCTTCCACGAATCCACCGTTACAATGTGGGCATTTGAGCTCCATCTCCACGATCGGACTCACCAATTGAGAGCACATGTGGCACCAATATCTAGCGGCTATGGCCTCACTCTCACCCATCTTTCCTGCCGCTCGCCCTCCACAGACAGCCCTCCTCCGGTCTAAACACATCACAACAAAACAGATGTGATGAATGGAAAACGCAACAGAGGAAGCTTAGAGGAAACACGAAAGGCGAAAATAGTCGTAGCGAGATGGCAATCCAGCAGGGAAAAATCCCAACGATAAAGGAAATTTGTGTTCTTGACATTACTGACAAGAATTAAAGGAGAACATAGTTTCTCCGATTTAGTCTGCTTTCCGGACCATCCAACATGCGGAAGAACAGATCCGTATCAGATCATCAAAAACATCTACTTTCTTCTTCATTCATCCAATCAAGAAAGCAATTTGCACGCAGGGAACATCATATTCCGAGGAGATCAAGATCAAGATTCCCCCAATAAAACTCGCAAAAGGAGTGCAGAGATCGAACATTACAGGTGACAACGGATCCGAAATCTGAGACGGCAGAAAATTCAGGTCATAGAATAATCGCACGCCTCATAGGATGCGGAGGAGGATCCGTCGTCGCGAGACCGAAGAAAGGCAAGGGGAAGATTTCCCAGAATACATCTTCGTGCGAGGAAAAAGAGAAAGATAGATATACCTGCGGAGGCGAGGGCAGGGCTCGGATGGATCGAGTATGGTGGTGGAAAGAATGGTGGAGGTCAGAAAAAGGAGCACATCCGATGGTTCTCCACCATCCCTATATATGAACAGAGGCTATCATTTGGTTGTCTATTTGTGCACTTACCACCATACGACTGATCTGTAAAAATTGTTCTCTCTCTCTCTCTCTCTCTCTCTCTTCCTTGTTTTCCTATTTTAAATCTTTGTTTTGCTGTTGTCTTCTTTTCCGGACGGTGGTTGATGTTAATGTATGCTTTCTCCGTCGCCACCGCCCACCGCCCACCTTATGTGTACCGCAATACTAAACCGGAGCTCCTCACACTTGTGCGTGTGTGTGTGTGGGGGTCAGACAGGGGATTGGATCCTTACTTGGCACTCGACGACCGGAAAGAAGAGGGACGCCACCGCGTGTGCTGTACAGCGAGAAGCCAGCTTTAGATTTTATTTGGAGTGCGGATGCTGTGCAGGGCAGTCGGACCAACCGTCCCATGTTGTTGTACAGCTGTTTACGCTTTATACAGAATTGGAATGGATCCCACCACGATGAATCATTGTCTCATAGATTTGGGCTCGGATTGGTTGTCCCTCTATCGATCTAATGCGGTGGGACATTATGGGTGTTGGATTTAATCTCTCACTTGCAGTTTTGCTGCCGATTAAAAGGGATCTTCCGATCGACAGTTTGGGAAGACGGAGATTTGTGAATGCAGCAGCAGCACCATTGAGGTTATTGTTGGGTTGTTGATGCGGTGCGACCCAATGAGAGCGTTCGATTCAACTCAAGCTCTCGCCCAATCGGAGACTCCTCGGTGATCGCGTGGTCTTAATCCAGAAACCAGCACGGCGAGATCCCATTAGTCGATCGAATTTAGACTTGGATTGTGGTTGAACCCAATTTTGTAATATCATTCTTCAACTTATGCCCTCTTGTTAACGTCGGCTAACTCTGTATTATTAAATTTTAGTTTAAATTTAAAATATTTTTTTTTATAATTATAAATAATTAAAATATTAGTAAAAAAATAATTTAAAAGGTATTAAATTTAGTTTAACTTTTAGATTTTTCATTTGATGTCCTTATTTTTCTTTAATACCTTAAATATCTCTTATTTAACTTCAAAGGTTAACTCCATCTAATTATTTGTTTATCCTCATCAAGTTGTTATTTTACTCACAGGCTATCGTGATTCTGACTTATATATTTAAAGTATAAAAATAAATAAAAAATAAAAAATAAAATTAAAATTAAAATGAAATGCATCATATGAGACAAATAAAAAAAAAGTGTTTTGTGGAAATTGCCCGAAGGTGAGGTGTATAATCTTTCTTAAGTACTGGCGTAATTATGTAATTTTAATATCATTATTAATTAGGTAGAGGTATTCCGAGTCAAAGTCAAGTCGACTCCACCACCTCCGGTTACTCTCTCCGCACAAAGATCCAGCGGCAGCAGCCACCACCACCTCCTCCATCTTGCCATTCTCCTGCTCCTGTCCCCTTGACCGATCACTTACCATATGGATCGGGAGGAACTTCTCAGAAATCTTGTCTCCAAGCTCGGCGAGCTAGCGCCTCTCGTCGAACTCTGGAACAAGGGCTTCGGATGGGTATGCTCCACGGCCGGGACCGAGATCTCCCGCCTCCTTAGCCTGGAGGACGATGTCCAGAAGCTCCAGAGGACCTTCTTTCGGGCCCAATCCCTCCTCTCCGACGCCGAGGACCGCCGCTACATCGTGGACGAGTCCGTCAAGGGCTGGCTCCTCGAGCTCAAGGCCGTCGCCTTCGACGCCGACGATCTCCTCGACCGCTACCGGACCCTCCTTGACGTCGCCAAGCTCGCCAAGGACGGTGATTCGCGGAAGCGGAAGCGCTTCTGGTTCGGCTCCGTCGGCCCGGACCTCGGTCTCCTCCAGCGCCGCAGCATCGGAATCGAGGTTGCCAAGATCCAGGACAGATTAAAGGAGATCGCTGATGGCCGAAATAATCTCCAACTGAAGCCCTCCGATGGGAGCAGGCGAGCCAAGAGTTCCCCGGACTCGGTTCCTCCATCGGCCGTGGCGTGTTTCGATCGATCAAACGTCGTGGGGAGAGCCAAGGACTGCGAGAGGATTGTGGGTGCCCTGACAAAGGAGTGCGAGACGGTTCCTTCCGTGATCCCAATTTATGGCGTCGCGGGAGTCGGTAAGACCGCTCTTGCTCAATTAGTCTTCGACCATTTCTGTGAGAAGGATAGAGGGGAGAATCACCCCAATCCTAAACGGCCTTCTGGAGATGACAAGGGGAAAGGACCAGCGGTTGCGGTTGGCGACGACGAGTACTTTGACTTGAAGATATGGGTGTCGCTGCCCAAAGGCTGCGATGTTATCACGGCTACGAAAGAGATCGTCGATGATATAACCAAGAACACCTGCAACGATCGGATTTTGAACATCCTGCACCATCGTCTCAAGGAACTCCTCGACGGCAAGAAGTTCCTTCTGGTGCTCGACAATTTCTGGGCGGAGGACTGCAGCTTCTGGGACACGCTGCGCGCTCCTCTGCGGTACGGAGCCAAAGGAAGCAAGGTTTTGATTACGACTCGGAGCAAAGTGGTGTCGAGTCGGATGACGACGCAGCCAGTGCTCCCTTTAGAAGGCCTGAACGAGAGCGATTGCTGGGCGCTGCTTCGTGGTGTGGCATTCCCGCATCCTGAAGAGACCGTCGTTTCCAACCTGGAGGAGATCGGTAGGAAGATAGTGAGCAGATGCCAGGGATCACCTTTGGCCGCAAAGTCGCTCGGCGCCATCTTGTACGACGAAAACGACGAAGAAGTCTGGGAGAGCATCCACCAGGAGATGTGGGCTCTCGAAGAGAACAACAATGAGATATTGTCCCGTCTCATGATAAGCTACCGCCATCTGACCTACCCGCTAAAGCAGTGCTTCGCTTACTGCTCCCTCTTCCCAAACGGATACGAATTCGACAAAGACGAGGTGGTCCAGATGTGGATAGCAGAAGGCTTGGTTCAGCGCAACGGGCCGAGGAAGCCGGAGGCCATCGGCGGCAGGTACTTCGATCGCCTGCTATGGGGGTCGTTCTTCGAGAGGTCACACAAGCAGAAATACCGAATGCCCAGCCTGATCCATGATCTAGCCCGCCTCGTATCCAAGAATGAGCTACTGATCGTAGAGGATGGCGTGCTGCATGATCCGCCGGGACGGCCTCGTTATGCGTCTCTGTTTCACCCAAAGCTGAGTACGGTGACATTGGAGAAGCTCTACGCTTACGAACGTCTGCGGACACTCAGATCGTACGGCGAATCTAAAGTGGGGCAAGTTCCGAAAGATCTTTTCTTCAAACTAAAATGGCTGCGGCTATTGGATTTGAGCAATAGTGACATAGAAGAATTGCCAGATTCGGTTGGTGATCTACTTCTCCTTAGGTACCTCGGCCTCAGGGGTACTGGCATTCGACGGCTGCCCGAATCGGTGAGCAACCTGTACAATCTGAAGACTCTGGAGCTGAGCGATTGCGACGAGCTTACGGAGTTGCCCAAAGGAACGAGCAAATTAGTCAACCTCAGGCATCTTGGCTTGCATCTCGACTGGGAAAAGGATGCTGATCTGAATTCCATGCCACCCGGAATTGGGCGTCTAACTTCTCTGCAGACGCTGTCGAGATTCACCGTCACCGCCGGCAGCGAGTGCAACATCGGCGAGTTGAAGGATTTGAATCTTAAAGGAGAGCTTTGCATCTCTAAGCTAGAGAATATGGCGGATGCAGGCGATGCCGGAGCGGCTAATTTGATGGGGAAGAAGTACATCAGGAAGCTGGCGCTGCGGTGGACCGCTCAGCCTCTTCAGACCTCAGCCGATGAAAACCGAAGAAGGAATCCGCATGAGCAAGTTGCTGACAGGCTTCGTCCTCATAGGAATCTCGAACATCTATGGATTGTGAACTATCCGGGAAGAACATTTCCGAATTGGATGGATGATCGTTCTTTGTGGAAGCTAGAAACGATGAGACTCTCCGGCTGTGTCGGTTGCGAACGCTTGCCTTCGCTTGGGCGGCTACCTCGGCTCAAGAAGTTGCACGTAGAAAAGATGGACCGGCTGAGAAACTTGGGAAATATATTGGGATTTCCAACCTTGGAGGTTCTTACGATTAGGAACATGCTTTTATTGGAGAAATTGTTTGAAGTGGAAGCAGGTGAGATTCCCACGCTCCGTGAACTTAACCTCGTCTGCTGCCCCAAATTACGTGAGCTGATTCCACTTCCATCGACGACAATAAAACTGGAAATAAGTGACTGCGAGCTTCTGAACTCTGCTTCTTGAATTCTATAGCCTCTGTAATTGTAATTGTATCATGATTCAGCAGCGGTTGCAAACTGGAAATAAGTGGCTGCTGCTTATGTAGGTAGGCCCATCTGATAGACGTTCTGCAATTTTTTTCGTCGGTATAAAATTTCATGTATAATTTAATTCATCACATAATCTTTGGTACTTGGTGTTATTGGTATTAAGTTGCTGCATCTGTATACCATTCATTCGAGACTGGACCGCATATGCAAGGATGGAAAGAGGGATGAGAAAAGCCAGCCAGCCATGTTTGACGAAGCTTGTGTGATAAGAATAGAAGCCACTTGCGATGGGACTCGCAACGACGACAAGAAAAGAGGCAAGCCACAGAGATGTAGGGCCTTCTGCTTAGACGTAGGAGCAGGAATCAATGGCCAATTGGGACAATTGGCCATGATTATTTTTGGGAGTCCTTAGGTGGCAATTGGGACAAGAGAGTGGAATGAATCCATGGCCTTAAATGAGCTAAGATCCTATTGGCCTCTAGTGTTTGTACTGCTGCAAGTGCAAAATAAAGGGAGGAGGAGCACTTATGCCGAGGAGTAATGAACTCGGTTCCATCGTTTCTTCTTGGGAATCATTTTGGCCCCTTCTCTTGTTTCTATTTCTCAGCAGGTGTTTGTTTGACTCTCTGCTGGTACAGGGAAAGCAGACGTTGTTCTTTTGTTTTCTCACTTTGAATTAGAAGAGGGGCTCTCTTTCAGGAGTTGACAAGTGTGAAAAATAGCTCTCTATTTTTAATTTTCCTGAAGAACTTAGGAGGATGAGTCTGTCTGTCATAATATAATAACTAACGTATGCCAAATATTCCATGTTAAATTTTTTTTGTTTTTCAGATGGCAATATAGTTGATCACATTCAACCACCCCCACCCTAAAAGGTAAACTTTCTACATTCATCTGAATTAATTGCTCTGTTGGTAAAAAAAGCCCATTATGCATCGTCCCTACCAAGATAAGCAAAGCCTATGTCAAAATAAAATATCAGATAAAATAATAGGGCCAGCCAGCATCATCCCCAAACCTATTCAACAAAACGAGTAGCATACCAGCAAAAAGAATTCATAAACATAGAACAGGTGTAAGGTAGCCAACACGGTTATTTTACTGCCAAAGTATTACTTAGGTTTTGAAAAAGCATAAGACAAGGGAAAAAGATGACCCATTCAAGTGAAACATTATAAGTTGCGTTGGTTCCGATGTGTCCCAAAAGCGTGCAACAATGTGGGAAATTCCATAATACTGATGCTGTCATGCGCCCTTCCAAGCAACCTTGGTTACTGTCAAATAATAAGCATGTAAGCACCAAAATATTGGGTCACCACGACTGCATATATACCAACTCTCTCCTCCATTAAATAGAAAAAGAAAAAATGATGCCACGACTCTCAAGAATTTGACAAATAAAAAGGGAATTGGTGCATGCATGCGATGCACGCATACATAGACTTGGATTATAAAGTTCTAACCAACCACAAGGATGAACAAAAGAGTTAGTAGATACCTTGCTGGCAATGTTGCTAGAAAGCCAGTCGAGCCCCTCGTATAAGCCCTCACCAGATGTGGCACAAGTGCTCTGTATGTACCTAAAACAATATAAAGTGCAGAAAACCAGTCAGCAGTATGAACAACCTATATTTTTTAATCAATCATAAGAAACCTGAAAATTTGTGGTCCTTTCAAAAAAGAAAGTCACCAGATGTATGAAGAGATTTTCTAAAACATCCGTTTTGGTTGGGAAAAAAAAAGAAAGTCAATGGACCTTTCTAGAAAGCCAATCTGGATTTTCTAAAAAGCAGCTTTCCGACCAAAATTTTAAACCTTCAAATGAAAGTCAAGTGGTCGTTTACCGAAAGAAACAAACAAAAGGCTACCTAATATTAAGTTTATCTAATGTCACCATCAAACATATGCTTTGATCTATTTGCAGAAAATCAACTCCTTTACATTTCTGCACCTATATATATATACATACATATGTATTAGCTCATCAAGTGAAGAATATCTTACCAGTGTCGCTGACGCAGGGAATGCAGACCAAGCTTATCAGTGATTTCAGCAGCATTCATTGCATTTGGAAGGTCTTGTTTGTTAGCAAACACAAGCAAGACAGCATCCCGTAACTCATCCTATCAGCATCGAAACACATTAAAAACAGATGGATCAGTAATCCATAGTAATAAAAAGATGCTACGTTGCTAAAGAAGATACCTGACATGCTTTAAATTTCGTATGAACTAAATGATTGGTAAAATGGGTTAAAAGGACATTCAAATACCAAAATGTTGATCCACCAAACTTCATTCACAAAGACATATATTGATGAAAATCATGATTAGATAAATCATTTGAAAGAATCATCCGGTGAATTATTTACCCAATTAGTTTCTTTCTCATCTAACTTTGTATCCAAAAATATAAAAAATGGATCTTAATAGCTTTTAACGGTATAATGATCATACATATCTTTTTTTCTTTTGTCATCTAAAATCACAAGAAATTTACAACTGTTATCATATAAGTTCCTTCTATCACACCAATCAACAACTTTGTCATGTATAGGAATCATTCACTTAATCCACTAGATAACCATGTAAGTGAAATTTTGTATGAGATTATGTATGAATAAGTTAGTGCAGAACAAGAACATTTTCTTCATTTCTAAGGTTAATTTGATGGCAGAAGTCAAAGCTTATTTAACATAATCCGATAAACACAACAATTCTACTTGAGTTAGGCTTTAACAAATCTGTTTTATGCAAACAGAACATTACATATTTAAAGGAGTACCATCACTAGAAGAAGTTACCTCATTTAGCATCCTGTGGAGTTCATCTCTTGCCTCAACAACACGATCACGGTCATTGCTGTCAACAACGAAAATAAGGCCCTGTGTGTTCTGGAAGTAATGCCTCCACAGAGGTCTGATCTGTTCTTCCAAACAGCAACATCACCAGAACATAGGCGTTGAGTAAACAGTCAAACAAGTTGCATTTTACCAGAATAATCATAGAGACAGAATCAGGCTACTTTTTACATGTAAAGTATCTGATATGTAGTATGCCAATTTAAGATAACCATACCTTAGAACACCTAAATGTTTTGTAAAATAATAATTTGTTGTAGGCAACTTAACCTCATAAGATGATCATCTTCAAACAACTCTTGTCACAGATGCTTGGATAATGAAAAACAGGCTAACATAATCACAGCAATACCTTGTCCTGACCACCAACATCCCATACAGTGAAGCTAATGTTTTTGTACTCAACGGTCTCCACATTGAATCCTGCATTAAAATCAACCAAATTTATTTAAAAAACTTATAAATCTATGATTGTGTAAGCATGTACATTTCGATTGCTAAACACCAAGCAGCCATTAAGTCATTCATAATTTATTAAAAGTCATGCTTCTGCTATAAGAAAGCAAAAAATTATGCTCATTGACAAAAAAAAACCTTAATTGCTCATGTGTTGAATAAGTAAACACAGTTTAAATGAAAATGTAATCATCACAACTGGAAGCCTCATCAACTCAACCAACTGTTGATACAATGATTGTTGGCAATATCTGTCGATTACACTAGCAATGCAACAAAAACAATAAGTAGATAAAAGATTAATAGAAAACTCAGGAATTTCTTTCACAGAAGTTAGGAGGTACACATAAAGGAGAGATAAATCATGGTTTGGAGACATGCCCGACATTGTCAGTATCTTCGTGATAACATATTCCATGAGTCCGTTCCGCGAACAAAATACTCAATTCGACAGGTGAAATAAAGAGAATTATCATGAATTTAAATTTGTTTCAAGATTCTTTCCTCCCATAATTTTAGACCCATTCTCGTGAAGCAGAAAGCTAAAATTATGATTGTGAGCAAATAGAGCATAAGCAAATATGAATTTATGAAACAAGACGATCAATGTTCACAACGACCTATTATATATTTAGAAAAAAAAAACATGTCAATTAGATCGGCGCAGTATCACCAGCGCACCATCCAAACACGAACGTGAGCCTTATTATCTGAAGTATCAAGTAGCCATCACAGAAAGAAATAAAGAACACTTCATTCCAGAATATTAAATTTTAATTGAGAAAAGCACATTTAGGGAAGCGAACAATACTCACCAATGGTTGGAATGGTGGTGACGATCTCTCCAAGCTTGAGCTTGTAAAGAATTGTGGTCTTACCAGCGGCATCAAGCCCGACCATCAGGATCCTCATCTCCTTCTTCGCAAACAGGCGGCTAAAGAGCTTTGCGAACGACAACCCCATCTTTCCTTCAGCTATCAAGAGAAAACATAACGAAAAATCAGCCCAAAAGGTAAAAACAACAAAAATGCACGGATCAAAGATCCAACACAATAATAAATGAGATTAAGATATGGAAAGGCTAAAAAAACCCAAGATCCACATGAATAGGGTTCCGATCCGAGAGTCCCCACAAGAGATCGATGTATGATTTAAGACGGAAGAAGAAGATTGAGGATTTCGGCGATCGATCATTGCGGCGATCTTCTGGATCAGGCATACAGAAGAAGGAGAGGAGGATCGGAATCACCTGGAGATCGCGAAAGAGGTGGAGAGATCGAGAGGGATGGGGCGAGAGAGGCCTCCGCTTCTTCCCTTCCTTCGAAACCGCACGGAGAGGGGGAAGGGAAAATGGAGATGCAAGGGAATAAATAGAAAGAACGCAACCGATGTCACGTGACTTTCATAAGGTGTTCGGTATAGGTCAGGTTCGTAACTGTTCGAAATAACGGCACCGCCGTTATGATGATGTTTCACGACTGCGTTATGATAAAGATAACAACTGAAGAGATTCTTTAAAACGGCCTTTTTACGGCCTCCTATCTTTCTGATCCTCAAAACCCTGCCCTGTTTTCTCTGTCTCTCGATCTGTCACAGGATCCGAGACCCTTCTCCTTCTCACTTCTTAACATTTCTCCATACAACCTCTTTCGTTTTCCATTCTGATCGATTTGACGGAATTCTAGGCCGGGGTGCGCCGGTAGTTGCTTCCTCCGGGTAAAAGATCAGATCTTGGTTTGGTCATTTATTGTTTTTCCTCTGTTCATAAGCCCTAGACGGAAAATTTAAATTTCAAGTCCATTTTCTCTTCTTCCCTCGTGTATGTTGTCTCTTTATCTGAGCTATATTGCTGAAAACTGCGATTTTTTTTTTTTTTTTGCTTCTGTGAGGGAGCAGCGAGAGAGTGTTCCGTTATCGGACTCGAAGCTTCTCGGAATATCGCAAAATAGAAAACAAGTATGATCATTTTAGGGATTTTGTTGTTCTGCAAAGGTTGGGGTTTATTGGTCATACAATCATGTAGTGAAGAAGCTGCATTAGGTGGTGTTTATGACTTTATTGTGAGTAATGTGGCTTTCGTTTTTTTGGCTGCGACTCACCAAAATTTCTTTGCAAGGAGGATATGGAGTTTGTTTAGTATATTAAACATACCTAAAGAAGCTTCTTTGCCGAGGCATTCCAACAAATATGCATCTGATGTGTTTGCCTAATTGCTTGGAACTTATAGCGTTGCTTCATTTACTTGTAATCAGTTGAGTTATCACGTCATGGACCTATGTGGGACCAAAGCGGGTGAGTTTGGGTTGCTTAATCAATTTATGGCGCAATTTTCTATCAATGACCATGCGATGCTGGAAAGAAGCTCAGATTGGATGTACAACCCATATCGGCGCTGAACCCAGGGAGGGAAGCATGAGAACGTTGCTTCAGTGCCAACCACACTATTTTGGATTCGCAGCTCGATTACGCCATCAACTTTCAGGGACGCTCAGACACTGTTTCATGGAAGAAAATTGGAATGATGCTGTGGAAAGTTTTGGTACAGTCGAGTCTGCTGAAATAAGTATTGTTCATATAATGTCAATATCTGCAATTTTGTTTTTGTATAAATAATAGCCTGCTTGCTTGCTTCTGAGACAGCGGAGGCTAAACACATGAATTATCTGTTGGAATGATAGCCTTCTCTACAGACTTCATGAGAGTTCCAATTCGGTAGTGTTGGCAAAATGTGCGTATGCAGTCCATTTATTGGCATACATCTCGTGTTATGTATTGCCTGATTCATCCTCGAGCACACATTCCCCGGAGTCCAACGGCGTCAGGCGAAGTCAGGGACACCTTTTCCTTCCATTTAAACAACGGTTGATTCATTCGGTGATTCTTCAGCCTGCTTCTTTCGTATGCACGTCTTTACCGACCAATCCATTCCATGGTGCATGATTTGTGGACCCAACAAGCAATGGATATGAATTGGGGCACCATGTCCTGAATCATCAAATGAACAGTTGCAATGTTTGGAAAGTGAAAGTAGGTAGGCTTGCATGGATAAATGGGGGCATATCTGATTCTGGTAAGATTCATGGCCAACAACACGCCGGATCACCTACATCCTTGCAAAAACTCTGCAGGAGGCAATGTACACTGCCCCTAACAACTACGGATACAAGAGTTCTTTCGTCCTTGTGGTTTCCCTCGAAGGATAAAAGTGGATGGTGAAATATCTGCAGGAAAAAAATGGCAGATAAAGTTTGATCATTTCTAGAACCAAGATTACATTTCATGATCTGTACAAAATAGTCATTCCGGGCAAATATTATTAATCATACACATGCAATAGAAACAAAAAGGATGCATCCTAATTCGATAGATGTAAAAAATATCTTTTAACCTCTTGAAATTTAATGTTGAACGAGATTTGCACATGGGGAAGATGCAAAAATCTTCAGTCTTCAAAGCTAATTGACATGAAAATAACAAAGTTAAGAGCACTAACATCGTGCTTACTTGAACCACTTAAGCCAGAACACGATACTGTTGATTGAGTTTGGAATGAGCATGGGTACGAGCACGAAATCAGGTACCAGACACAGATGGTTTGGGAAGAGATTGGGTACTTGAGTTGTCAGTCGGGCTTGGAAACAAGTAGGGTGAAATTCATGGATACCAGTTGTTATTCCTACTTACATGGAATCAACTAAATTTTGTGACTCATAACTTACATGAGACCTATAGATTCTATGATTAAATAAGGTAAATCAAAATGGTGGAAGAAGATGATAAGACCTAAAAGAACAAGAGACTCGATTGCTCTTAGATTATGGATACTATCCTACATGAAGCATAATAGTGGGCAAAGGTTCATGTAGTCAACCTCATATAGTCCAAATGCAAAGGATATTATCAAATGTCACTAGTACATGAAATATCACAAATGCAAATGATAGGCAAAGACAGAAGACTAAACTTAATAAATGAAAGGAGTGATGGCGAACCTCTTGAACTAGATCTGGACATTGCGCCTGTGGACTTTAGCCTTCTCAGCATCAATGATGGACTCCACAAGTTCAACTGTGTTGTCCAGTTTTCCTTCAGCATTTGTAACAACATAGTCAAATTCTTTGAGATGCCTAACCTCTTCCCTAGCTGTTGCAATCCTGACAAGAAGCATTTCTGCTGTTTCTGTCTTACGAGCTACAAGCCTCTTTACTAGTGTTTCTTCACTTTCTGCGACCAGAAAAATGAAGACTGCTGTGTTGCCAAGTATCGATCTCAGTGTAGCAGCACCTTGTATGTCCACTCTCAATACAATATCGAAACCCTTATCCATGTAGTCACGAATCTGGAGACAAGAAGGAAGATTGACAAATTGAACAATAGAAGCATAGAGCATGATAGGCAAAACTCGTCCAATTGCTAGCTACACACGCAGATGCATGCCTGATTGATTAAAAGCTACATGTCATAAGCAATTATAAGAATCGATGTCAATGTGAATAGCTTATGTTTCTACCAGCTCACATTTTGCAATTACTGCAAATGATAGAAAATGTAACAGTACTGCAGTAAAGACTATTCTAAATATTTATGCCTCATGTGCAACATAGTCAGACACAAAGGTTCCTTAACTCAGTACACAGTATAGCCAGCATAGCCAAACAACAAATGAAGACAACTAAGGCAAAATCCTAACAGCAAGCTCAAGAGAAAACAGGAGAATATAGACATGAAGTTAAGTTCTAAATTTAAAGCCAATGAATTAAGTATTAGCTTGAGGAATACAAACAAAAAGATCTGATGGCCCACAAAAATATCATTTTAAAGTCTTCTGGATGAACGAGAATGTATTGCAAGAAATTATGTTTCTAGGAGTAGCTTATTGAGATGAGTATCAGTCATGTTTGGAATCACATTCTATTGAACTCCTTGGCTAAACGTAAAATACCTTACCTTTTATAAGACATAGCAACGAGCAGTAATTGGCCGGGGCCAGTCCAGGATAACAAAAGTTTGGGCTTATCCATCACAATAGATAGTTACACCCAATGACAGACAAACCAGTTTCTTAAGCCGGAACTATGTTTGTTTGGCTAAGACCTAAAGCTTTAATGTTAAGGACTACTATCGAAAAGCAACATAGAATTATTCGAAAACAAACCTAGACCCTAAAAAAAAAATCTATATGGTAAATAACTCAATCAAACGCAATGCCAAATTTTTGTTAGCAAACAGCTTAAGACAGAATTATGATTGAACTTCAAAATAAATACCTGCTGTTTAGGGATTCCTTTGTAGTCCCCATAAACAAGAGCATGTTCCAAAAGTTCATCTCTTTCAATCATTGAAAGAAACTCCTCTTTGGTTACAAAAAGATAGTCCTTCCCATCAACTTCACCTGGTCGTTGTGGTCGGCTGGTTGCTGTAACAACAAAATGAATTCCTTCCCGGACTTCTAGTAGCCTCTGCTAAGCTAAGACTGAATAAGCATTGATAATAGCCATCTACAAATTGTTCAAATTTCTGTACTTGAAACAAAATCCAGAATACCCAATTTAGAGGACAAGAAAAATGATGCCTCATTTCAGCAACTACATATCCAAAAATTCAAAACATAGTACCTCCAAAATAGTTTGTGAAACATAAAAAATATATAGAAGCTGAAAATTATGTTTCTAATCCAAAGGCCCTTTTTTTCTTACCTTTTAAAACAATATTAGTTAATTAAGTTACTCAGAATCAAATAGACAGAGATCAATATAGTTTTATAGTGATATATATATATATACACACACACACACACACACACACACGCCTCAAATAAGACAACTAATCTTTCTGATACAAAGTGACATTTTACGTATAAATTTTAGAATTCAATGGTTCAAGTTTCTCCTAATCAATCATCCTGCTAGGAGGAGTAATTTCACATAAAAATTTAAACACACATGATTTAATTTCTTTTTCAGTTGTATAATTACAAACCGTTGTTAGCACCAGGGAAGGTATAAACTGCTTGTTTCAATCTGACAGCAAAAACCTAGCCATGAAAACGGATATCTCCAGCCATCATTTAGTCATCATTAGTCACAAAAAACTAATCTGAGAGTGAAAATCTAGTCAAGTGAACTGGAAGTTTTCAGACACTCATCTAATTGTATTAGTCATGAAAAAGCTAGTCATGTTAGAACTTGAACAAATATGAAGCATATTAATATTAAAAGAAATGCATATTTCTTAAGTAAGAAAAGTGATGTAAAAAAAATCTAACCAATCAGGTGATGCAAACTACAAGAAATGAATACTACTATGTTCAAGCAAAGCATAAGAGCAATGCAACAGAATGTACCATGTTAGATCATTAGACAGTATGAAAATCTTGAGTTCTCTGTACGCTACCGCCTCAAATCTTTTCATATTGTGCACAAGTCCCCAATTCTAGTCATGCACAAGAAAGCCCAAAAACTATTAATCCATGCAGATTAGTCCCTAGGAATATGTCTAATGAAATATTTCAGGTTATTCAACAACAGTTAGGTTGAACTAAATTGACCATCGATACAGAGAAGTTAATGGAGGGACTAACATGCACAAACCGATGAAAACTACAGGGGCATTTATATGCAAAAATGAAAGATCCTGGGGGCTAATATAACCCAAAAGAAATTAGGATAAATACTGATTCATGACAACAATGTCTTATGGTGGAAGTTAACAAAACAAAGAAGGTCCTTCACCTTGATAACTGCATCTTTGCCAACACCACTTGGTCCACTGACAACAAGGATCAAGGGATTTGGTGGCGGGAAAGAAGGAGCTGAACTGAAGGTTGATCCTAACGTTGCTTCAAGTCCTTTGTACAACGTAGCCTACCATAGTTATCATGTCAGTTTCAAAACATGCAAGAACTTAGACAATAAAAAGGAGTATACAAGTAAAACCAAGTGTCATTAAAATTTCAACATCGATATCCTTGTATAGCTTAAAATTTTACTAGAATTCATATATACCAGAAGGTGTCAATCATATATTAAAAATGAACTTTCTTTATTAAAATAGACCTCAAAATGCACCTCAAAGTCATTGTAGTTTATGTAAAATGGATAGCCTCATGCATGAAGTTCACCACCATTATGGTTCCTGGTATGCTAGCAACCTTAACCTCCTACGCAAAAAGATAATCTATTCAAGCGAATTTGCAAGTCATAATAGAGCAACCTTATCATTGCAGGAAGTCCAGACTCAAAAAGGAAACAAACAGCGTGAGACTCTCATCATGGTTTGCTTGCCTTGAGCAGTACTATTATATGTGCCCAACCTTCGCCTAGAATGCAGACACATAACTTCCACCATTTGAAATCGGATACTAAGTGTCACTGAGGTTGCACCGAAATTATCTTTAGCAGGGGTGAAACTGGAACATTTCACTGCTTGTCACCTTAAAGCAACTGATTTCTTTTCCAGCCAGAATCACCGGATTCTTCTTTTTATTTTTGTCTCAAAACTTCACTATTGTTATATCCTCCTCGTTTCTCAATTCCTTCAATTTCTATTCGTACAACCAACACAAGGAAATTTTAGATTATTAGGCATGGATAGCAAGCAGCTGAATTCCCACATCGAAAGAAGGAACAATACGTTGAAAATGGGCGGTCGAGCCTCCAATTAAAAGTTTTGTGTTTTAAATAAAAGGATATTTTCCATACTTATTACTTTGTTCCTATTTTTCACTAATAAAAGTTACAAAACCCACAGTCTTGCAACAAAATAGAAGAAGCAGAAAATAAAAGAAATATGACACCACAATATCGCGTCATACGAGTGCCCGGTTTAATGGAATGCGATCCTACCGCGCAAGCAGGATAAGTTAACAAGAAGAAACCCGCAATGAATCAAGAATGACGGTCGAGGGGACGGCAGAACCCTAACCTTATCTGCAGTGGAGGGTGGTAGGGGGACGAAGGAGGAGCGGCGGGCGTCCTCGGTGGGGGCGGACGACGCCATGAGCGGCAACTCGAAGCTCTGGCTCGGGGCAAACCCTAGCCGACTCCGACCGGCAGGCCTCGAGATCACAGTGGAGACCGATTTGGGGAGGGGGAAGGCAGAAGGGAGTTGGCGTCGAGCGACGGAGCTGAGAAGTCTTTGCAAGAGCATCGCGGAGAAGGGAGACGAGGAAGGCGGAGAGAAAGGGAACAGCATCAGAGAGAGAGAGTGAGAGATAGAGAGAGAGGCGCCTCCGCAAGAAATCGGGCCTTCTCCATCCGCTCGCTCGTTTAAGCCCAACAAACTATAATGCATACATCTGGCAACGCTTTTCTGTTTTCTGTTACAAGAAACAAAAAACATGGAAATCCCAAAAGAGGATTTACGGCAAAACAAATGCTTTGATGATTCGGACCCACATTGAAAGGATAAGTTCTCTTACATGTCATTTATTACCTAAAAAATACTTCATTAATCAGTCAACCTTTGAAAAGTCTAACAAACGAGTGTCGCTCATTAGAACACACGTTAAAATTGTTGGTCAGCATAATGAAACATCAAACAAGGCAAAGAGTTGGAAGTCAATATCTTCGAAGATCAAAAGACTATATATGTTGCTAAGAGTTGAAGAAAGAGAAACAATATTATTTTTGGCAATAGTTACTGGGAAAATGATGTTATTTTAGCATAAGGTGCCAGCCAAGCACTGGTCTAACTCGGACACGATCTCCTTTCATATTACTGTGATAAAAGCTTGACTTCTTTGGAGGAAGAGGAGAACTCACTTGTACCGGCGATGACCGACGGAGATGCCAAACCTTCTCGTCCATGTGAACTCCCGAAGAAGAGCAGAGCAGCCCCATAAGACGGTGCCACAAACCAGATGATACGTTGGTGCGTTGATTTCACCCACCTTTGTTTCCTTCCGACGAAAGCTCCGACAAATCTGTTGACTCGATGCTTGACTTTAAGCTACAACGTGTCAGCATCCTCGATTTCTTGAAGTTTTTTATGAAGTTGATGTTTCCAAGTTTCCATCCCATCACTGCGTCGACCTGGAACGGGTCAAGAGCATAGAAATTTCCGCCAATTTTGAGTCAGGGATTAGCTATTCTATCTGATGATGAGATCAGCCTTGACCGATCTCTGCTGACGGTGGAAGCATCTCCGACGCCTGTAATATGTGGTTGGCTATGGCCGATGGGTGATTGAGGTCTTCTTGGCTGTCCTCTAATGGGGAACTTCTGCGGGGGCTCTGCTAAGCTGGCAAACGCTTCCTCTCCTTATGCTTCAAGTGAGAAACCAACCACTCTTCCTTTCTCTACTGTGTTCGTTCTCGTTTCTCTTTGTTTGCCTGCTATTTCTTATTTTGGGGGAGAAGAACCGAGGAGATCACTCACATAAGCTTTTCGAAACGACAAGTACAAAGTGGGGGGAAACTATATGTATTACGCATAATCTTACTGCAATGCTTCCGGGTACAGTAGTGCCTCAAGTGCCTGTTGGAAGCAGCCACCGCCTCGCCTGCTTCTTTTGGTGCAGAAATTGAATGGTAATAGTTGTCGAATTATTGTTCGGTCAAGAGCAATTTGAGGTGAATAAACCCTAGATGTCATACATACCACGAGAAGCATTCCCCCCCCCCACAAAAGAATCATTCCCGGAAGCAAAATTGTTTATCCTTTTCTTTACTCGATTGCGTTCTTCATCGGTCGGATGTCGGTTTCATTTTCTGCGTTTTTGTTGCAGTAGTTTTATTGCTCGGGAAGATGTTTGGATATATATGTTCTTTTTCTTCTTTTCAGTCTGTTCTTTTTTTTTTGTGCAACAAGTTACTTTAGAGAAAATAATGAACTTTTTGCTCTAAAGAAGATGTGCAACCTAATATAAATCAGATAGATAAACCTCAGAATTTGATCTTATCTTGATTTTTAAGGGACAAAACTGAATGTTTGAGAGATTTTGTGTGGGGATTGCGTGAAACCAGTAGGGCTTCAGCATGCCAATATGTACTTCTATAACCCAAAAATTAAAATAACCAAACGAGACTGTATTCTCAATTGTCTCTGATTCTCTCTCAAACACTTGAGAATTCCCATGGCACCATCTAATTATTTCTCCTCCACAAGCAATTTATATTAAACAAATTACCAACCAAATTATTGTTGTTCGACGCATAAACAGCACTGTGCTAGAAGAAGTCAGCCTGCATAGCATTTACCAGTGCCATGACTTGAATGGATCTAGGATTACGGCACCATGCTAATTGTGAGATTATTGAGACAGGAAGTGTGCTATTGCAGCAAAGGCATCGACAAGTTAATAACATATAGTGTTGTTCTTTAAGATTGAGATGTCATGTTTTTGTCTTAACTGTGGATTCATCTCCTAAGGCTTCATATTTCTGTTCTTTAGACTTGAAGTATGGTTATATATCTGGTTAATATAACCTAGGGTTGATGTGTGCAAAAGGATTAACTAGAACAGAGATTTTTGCAATTTTAATTTCTGCATTAAGACAGTTGTGCAGCTTGTTTCTGATGCTCCAATCTCAAATATGCTTGCCAACAACTATGTAATAGGGAAACCTTACTGTCTGATTATTGTCTATATCTAATAAGGTGTATATCAATCCACCTGGCCATTCCTGAAATCTGTCATTTGCCTTGATACCAAATATCAAGGTACCTAAATACTAGATCGGATATCAAGGCCCTAGCCTTATGGGATAATTGATCCATCAACTTCGTTTGACCTAAATCACTGACCAATAAGCCCAAGTTAAAGTTTATAGTAGTATACCCATTAGACCTTTATAAGTCAATCTTAATCTTACGTACTTTCGATTTGGAACTAATCGAGGTGTTACAAACAGACCGTCTAATTTGATATATTCTTGCATTGCAATAAGTGGAAAAGGGATGAACTTGGACAACAAGATTTTCTATGTTTAAGCAAGTATAGTCATGATTATCTGCTAAATATACTATGTTTGCAGTACTTAATAATGACTCTAGAAATTGTTTATAGTACTCCAGTTTTATATACAATCATGGATCTATTTGTGATCACATAGTTCCTTATGGAAACTTCTTTCATTTTAAATTTTACTTCAAATGCTCTGTACATCTTTAAAATTATTGCTAAAGGAAATATGACTCACATGTTATCTCCAGAGAATCCACTGTCCAGCATAAATAATTTTAGTTCAAACAAGTCAACGACAACTTATGATTCATCATTCAAAAGCAAGCCACCAACTACTGCCAGTCTTCAGTCCTTCAGCTTGAGCAATTTTGAGACTGCAGCTGAAAGTTTCAACAAGGGAGATGCATCGACCACTGTCAGTCTGAAGTCCTTTAGCTTGATTGATCTCAAGACCGCTACTAAAAATTTCAGCTCCAATTCATATCTAGGCGAAGGAGGTTTTGGGTGTGTCTTCAAAGGATGGATCGATGAGCTTACCTATGCTCCCACTAGACCAGGAGTTGGTATCGTTGTTGCCATCAAGAAACTCAAACGAGAAAGCTTTCAGGGGCACAAGGAATGGCTTGTATGTAACCCCTTGCATCTGTTAGCAAGGAGTTCTTTTATGGCTTCTCATGTTTAAGGTGAACTTCACCTTCACTGTTCTCCATGCAGGCAGAAATTACCTACTTGAGTCAGCTTCACCATGAAAATCTAGTTAAATTGATAGGCTACTGCTCGGAGTCAAACAACAAGCTTCTTGTCTATGAGTATATGCAGAAAGGCAGCTTGGAGAACCATTTATTCAAAAGTATGTTCCTTCTTTGAAATTAGCCTCTATTAGTTTCTTTTGCTTTACTACAATGTTCACCGGGACTATGTCAAAATTCATAGTCTGGATGTTTTCCTTGAAATTTAATGATGAAATGAATGTAATTGGTTTTACTTATTGTAGGAGGGGTGCAGCCTATTCCTTGGTCGGTAAGAGTGAAGGTTGCCATCGATGTAGCTCGAGGATTGTCGTTCTTGCATGGTTTAGAGACCCAAATTATATTCCGTGATTTAAAGGCTTCAAATGTTCTCCTTGACTCGGTAGTTTGCACTTGAATCAGCATAACTGATTAAGTGAATTCTGAATATTCTATGACATGTTGAATCTCAGCTATCAAATTATGTGCAGGATTTCAATGCTAGATTGTCAGATTTTGGCTTAGCTAGGAATGGTCCTACTGGAGACAAGAGTCATGTTTCAACCCGGGTGGTTGGAACTCGTGGCTATGCTGCTCCTGAGTACATTGCTACAGGTAAGCCCTCCTCAAAGATCATAATGTGTACATTGTAGGCAATGTTAAGTGTACATTGTTGCTGAAGTAAAATATAAAGTCTCGTGATCACTGTGGCCTACTCAAAGATCAATAATATATATATATATATATATATATATATATATATATATATATATATATATATATATATATATAAAGCAAGGGTTTTGTCATATAATTTCTTTGGACAATGTCTAATTTAGATGGTTGTACAGATTATATAGCTACAGAGGTAATTTAAGATGAAAATATCCTATATTCGGTGTATATAAAAACAGTATAGATTTATCTTTTTGCATACAGCCGTATGTATAAATCAGTCAATATGGTTATGTGATGAAAATTAAATGAAAGTCAACCTAATGATGAAGATCAATGTGAAGTCAAGCTGGGGTGCAGGGACTAAATTTCCTTAATTTGGCTACTGGCCTAATTATGAGGTTAAAATTAGAGCCGAAATTATCACCTTCTGGAACTCGGTATCACCAGATCCTGTAATTAATTGCCCTATGTGCGGTTTGACTTGCATATCCAAAGAAGTAAGAAATAATATTCTTGTTTCAATTGATTATTCTATTATCATTTCAGCATATCGAAAGATTGGTGGCATATATTGTACTCAAACCTATGAGGTATTTATATGGCAGGTCACTTGAGTTTGAAGAGTGACATCTACAGCCTTGGAGTGGTGTTGTTAGAACTCTTATCAGGGAAGCGAGCACTCGATGAAGATAATGGATCCAGAGAGAAGACACTGGTGGACTGGGCGAAGCCATTCCTAAATGATAAAAGAAAGATGCTAAGGGTCATGGACACAAGACTGGAAGGACAGTACTCGAAGAAGGAAGCCCAAACGATTGCTGCTCTTGTCTTGCAGTGCCTCCATGCAGATCCCAGGAGCAGACCCAACATGACACACATTCTTCCAGCATTAGAACAGCTCCGTGCACCTAAAGACACACCTCGCATGTATTCAAGAGCCTAATGCTACTCTTATTGTGATGTGCAGACTGCATGTTCTGGTGTTTCAGACGGTTTCTCGGCAACAAGGATAACTTCGAATTTAAGAGCCATGGCCAGATACAAGAATTGCATTGTTCGATAGCTTGGTTATCGGAGTCATTTGAGTTTTTCAGTTACCAGTTGTTGTTGTACATCAAAGCCGATAAATATTATGTAAATTTGTCAGCTAATTTTTGTTCATTTATGTTATCATGTGAAGTAAATAGTGCTTAAATAATTAAGGAGAGATAGCAGTCACTTGTGCCAAAAGAGTTGCAGGTTTGCTTACTCTTTTCTATTTAGATTCAGATTAAAGCCATAGATGAACGGTGCAACCAACCACTGAGCTAATAATGCCAGGTGATGGTTGCTCACTGGAGATCAGGAAACAGAGCATAATATTAAGAGATCCGTCCATGAACACGAAAGACTCCCACAACTCCTACAGTTAGCTCTATGCCGGTACATATCGCATCAAATTGACTTGTGATCACTTCCTTAACTCTGCTATTCGAACCATACTGCATGTACGTCTGATCCAACTGCAGCTAACAGCCCTTGCAAGAACATCAAGAGCCGGTCTTCCTCATGGCGGACAACTTAGTCAGCCACGTACTCTACAAGCCACAGTCGTGAACGCCATAATCAAGTTGACAGAATCCAGCATTTCCATAGCTGCAAACGTGCGAGAATGTTTTCTCAGACTACTTATGCAAGTTACTCACGTCCCTGACCTTGTCGAAGGATGGAACTCTGACCGAAGCAAAACCATGTACTCTCATGGCACTCTTTTCCTGCATCAAATGCATGCGTAACCTGTCATTTGTGCCAACTACACCATGGTCAGGGATAGCTGGCTTCACGTTATCCCGAAAGCTCATCAATCGAGCTTCTTCTCTTGTGAATAGAATTCATAAATTGTTGTCAAACATTTGCATAATCCTTCCAAGTATAATATGATCGAATACTGAAAAGAACATGGATACCACTTCCCGGTCACCGTGAACTCTGAAAGAGTGGTGTACGATGACTGTCCATACGACTCATACCTACTTCTCCCAAAATAATCTCTCGTATCAGTAGTCCTAAGACACTTGGATCTGATCCCGCCTCCACCGGGAACTTCCAGAACGGTAAAATCCAACAACAGGATTCAGGTTCGCAAATGCGGAGGCAAACACGTGTGTCTCGCACGTGCACCTTGTGATGGGCGCTTGTCGTCTGGAGTGCACGTGTCACGTAGCTCTCTACCTATTTATCAGCCACGGATGTCGGATGCTGGTGTCGTTGGCTAATCTCCCGCGAAAAGCCCGCAGCCTAATTGAGAAGATCGTATATTGGCCAAGCGAAAACTCAGAGATCTTCTCCTAATTAGAGAAGGTCTGGATCCAATCCCAAGCATCCGGGGACCAGAGAGACGAGAGGAAAAAGGAGCAGCAGTTTATCGATTCTTTCTCTGATCTCAGTTTCTGACGAGCTTCGGATTTTATCAGTGATTGCAAAGGTCTACTAGCCTTTTGCTGGTTGCTGACACCGCAATGCCCCGACTCAGGAGGCTCTATCAAGTTTGGAAGGGAAACAATGTAAGGGCTCTCAGCCATTCCCCCCTTAATCGTGCAATCTATGTTTGTTTGCTTTTTGTGATTTTTTGGGAGGAATTTGTTCACTTTACAACAAATCTATATTGTTTTTAGTTGAGTATTTGACATATAAAGGCTGACCGGAATTTGCGGATGAGTTTTGCCTCCAAATTCATTTAGGGCATGGAAGAAATGATCCACGGATCCTTTTTCTTTTCTTAGTCCTATGCAATTCCTACTTTATCCGTAACCTTTGATGAGTACATTGATTGGATAGGTTACAAAGTTTTCTTTTTTATACTGTTATTTGTCATTAATTTGTGAATTTTGCATATATATAGTTGGTAGTGTTACTCTACAGTGACCTTGTTGCATTGAAGTTATCATATTGCTACTGGTTATGCTGCTGGTGTTTGGATTAACACTTAATTCGTCGATGAGCACGCATGTATCTTTGTCTGTTCTCAGAGGTTCTGGTGTGGTGGGAGGCTAATATTTGGTCCGGATGGTGCTTCACTATCTCTATCAATGCTTCTCATTGCTGGTCCATCGATTGCGTTTTGTTCTCAAGTGCTTGCCAAAATTCTTAACCATGAGATGACCGACGACGATAACCAAAATCGAATACTTGGATCTCCAGTGCTGATCGTGACGGCACTTCTCACTGTAGCAGTAAGTGATATATCAAGAGAAATCAGCATGTTAATTTCCATCAAAGCCCACTGTTAATTTCCAAGTGACATCCTTATTATGATGATGATGATGCAGGATTTGGCTTTTCTGTTGTTGACTTCTAGTAGAGATCCAGGCATAGTGCCAAGAAATGCTCGACCCCCGGATTCTGATGAAGCATTTGATGTCACCACTCCTTCCATGGAGTGGGTGAGTGCAGCAACTCCACACTTACAGCTGCCCCGTACAAAGGATGTTAATGTTGATGGATTTACCGTAAGAGTCAAGTTCTGTGATACATGCTTGCTTTATCGCCCACCCCGGGCTTCCCATTGCTCGATCTGCAATAATTGTGTTCAGAAGTTCGATCACCACTGTCCATGGGTTGATCAGTGCATCGGAGTAGTAAGCAACCTACAAAATTCATGCTTGATTCTCCCTTCTGAACAAAGTGCAGAACTTTTGTTATCACTATTTTTTGTTTGTAATTTGACCAACTCCTATTGATGTCTGCAGCGCAACTATCGGTTCTTCTTCTTGTTTATATCATCATCAACCTTTCTTTGCATATATGTCTTCACCTTCTCATGGTTAAACATTCTTATAGAAGGAAAACGATACCACAATTCTGTCTGGAAGTCCATGAGAAGCGAGGTCTTATCACTTGTTCTCATTGTGTACACTTTCATAGCCATTTGGTTTGTCGGTGGACTGACAGCATTCCATGTCTACTTAATCAGCACAAATCAGGTAGCATTATGTAATATTTGGCGGTCATCATTACTTGTTGGATCCATCATGTTGTGTGTAAATAGATCTGCGTTCACGAATGATTAATCCATCAGCAATCACTGGCATTTCATTGGCTTCTTAAGAATTTAAATTCTGGTCAAATATATGATTCTGTTCGTCTTGTTGTCTGATTAGCTATAACTTCAGCATCACTATATACGGATTGCATGTTTTCCAGTTCTTTAACTTTTAGTTTGATTTTACTTGTTTATGCTTCCACAGACGACATACGAGAACTTCCGGTACTGTTATGATAAGAAGGAGAATCCATATAACAAGGGCTTATTGAAAAATTTTAAAGATGTTTTCTTCTCAAAGATTCCTCCTTCATTGAATGATTTCCGGTCATGGGTGCTTGAAGATTCACCAGAAGCTAGTTCTATTTCTTGGAATAGCGGGATAAATATCGTTGGCTCAAAGGAGAAAATTGACTTGGAAATGGGCAATATGACCGAGTTAAGCAGCAATATGCAGATTACGAATACAATGCAGGACTTGGATTGCACTGCCATTGATGATAATATTCAGGAAAAAGGAAGGCATGAAGATGTTGCCTCTTATCCATTTGCTTTTCCTGTTGTTCAAGAACCTACAGAACAAGCATCCACATGCAACAACCAAACCTGCATAAGAGCAGATGGAATGATTATGGATGAAATGTCTGATGAGGAGAGCTGCTTAAACGACATTTCAACTCATGTCGATGATGATGGTCATCTCCTAGAGACGTAAGGTAAGATTTCTTTCCTATAGCAGAATAACGTCACGACCATCAACTCCTTTATGATAATGGCATACCCATCTGCAATATCATCCTTTGACTATTGATATCTTTAATTTTGATTTGGTGTCTGCTATGAACCAGAACCTAAAATCAAATAGAGGGTAGGCACAGGCAACTTCTTTCCTTAAGTACAAGTTCAATTGTGGATTGAAAACATAGCGAAACATAGCGATGAGCTTCGTGTCCTCTCTTCTTTACCATTTAGAAGCTGGTGTTATCATCATAAAGAATACCAGTTTGAAACTGGACACGAAGCTCTTGCAAGGCTTAAGACAAGCAAGGCTTTTAAAACTTATATTGGTTGTCACCAGTGTTTATATTGTTAGTCTTCTGTATGATTAAGAAATAGCTGATTAAAGAAGACTATTAATCTACTCAATGCCCGTGTATAACCAACAATCAGGAGCTTTATCAGATTCAAATAGTCATCTTCTAAGTTGCATGCCATTTAACTGATTTATTCAGACGGTGCTATACAAGCTCTTTATAAATCACTGAAATGAAATTTTAGCTTCTTTCCCCTTCTTCTGTTCAATGGTATACAAGAGATGTTCTATCAATGTTCTATGATTGAAACGGCTGGAATGCATATATATATATATATATATATGAAAAAAAATGATAACAGTCAAATTCATGGAAGTATCATATGGTGAAAGATTTTGTCAGAGAAGATTTATGACTAAAATAGCTTCTTCCTGATGAAAAATAAGATACAAGGATAAGAGAAAAAAGAACAAGTATTCATGTTTAGGAGGAGAGAGAACTCCGCAGCTGGTGCAACATTAGCCATGGATAAATGTTTAGTCTTCTCTGTTTGTCATGCCTTCACCTCTTGCAAACTAATATAAAAATAGCAGACTGGCACTTCTGCGCTTCGTTCTCTCCGATTCATCTGTTTTTGTTGAGAGGCTACTTTCTGCGAAATGATATTTGTATCATTGCACATGATTTTTGCAGGTGTTACTTGACAAATCTTTCAATACACTAGGAATGAGCATCGTCCATGAAACAGAGTTGCTTGCCGCGCCTTTCTCCAAGGAGAAATGTTCATCAGCCTGCCACATTTTTGCCATGGTTGATCACCTTGGAGCCGTTGTTACATGTTGCAATAAAGAAAGCAGAAATAATCAATCAGGTTGCACCATACTAGTGATCCATGGAACTATTAGGGTAGTTCTGGAGGAATTTTGTTTGTAATTTTCTTCTAATACTTATTTTTTTCTTTTTTGGTTCATTTTCATGTACAGCTTGTGCATAAGTTGGGACTTTTGTTCTTTGTGCAAGAGCATTACTTACTAGATTTGCATAACCTTGTTGTTACATTTTGCTGGAAGAGAGGCTGAACAATGATAAGAGATGGGTGCAGATTCAAGAACTACTTATCAGATTTGCATAACCTTTTCGTTATATTTTGCTGGAAGAGAGGCTGAACAATGACAAGAGATCGATGCTGCTTCAAGAACTTCCTCAGGAAGTCTCAGCTGCAACAAGGAGAATCGAAGAGGCTGAACAGTGATAAGAGATTCATGAAGCTTCAGGAATTTCCTCAAAAAGTTGAGCTGCAACAAGGACAAGAAAACATTCTCTTTTCTCTATGTTGGTGGTTGGATGTTGAGTTCGTAGGTGCCTCAGGAAAAACACATACAGACCTCTGAATCAAGTTACAGAAGGGCTCAACTCCTGCATCAGAGTCAAACTTGACCTACATCCATATACGAGCAAAACAAAGCTTCCCGCAGTGACACCATTCAGCATCAGAGTTCAATACAGATCGAGTCATTTTCTTCCTATTCAGCAGTGACACTTGAAGGCTTTTTTGATATCAATTAAAATCTTATATGCATCTCACTCTATTTTCAGCCTAATTAATATTTATGGAGTGTTTCTTTTCTCTAGTTATGTTACATCGGACACTTGTATTCGGTTCTCTGTGTCGAGTGTAATATGGCTGGCTGGTGATAGAAGATGGTATATATATAGTAAATAGATTGGTAAATCCACTCGAAACCCTTTTGATTCGATTAGGAGATCAGATGTGTCAAAACAATCGGCCGACACCGATCGATTTGGTCGATTTTTAAATGAAATTGACGGATAATAAATAAGAGATGTGTTTTTTCTCACTCAGCACGTGTTTGTGCTTGAAATGACACGTGTTCCTCAACTCACAGATAAAAGAGAATTATTTATTATTTATATTTTTGTAAAATACGTCCGGCCCAATGGCCATAGGAGGTTTGGGCGTGGTTGCGCCGCAGTTAAGGTTTTAGGGCCCGACCTCCCGTCACGGGGGCGATCAATTTGGTCGAACTCGATGGCTCGGCTTTCTCTCTTTCGCGCTCTCCTCCCTCTCGTGGTTCTTCTCTGAAACCCTTCCGTATAAAGCTCCAGATACTTTTACCAGACCAAGCCTTAGTTGCAAACCATGGGTTCCGGTAAGCGATCTTGCGGTTTCTTTCTATTTCCTTTTGATGTTTTTGGGATTTGTCATCGTTGTAGATCTTTATTGGCAGCTGCGTCTCAGGGTTGTTTTGGTCGAGTCTTTTTATATCTTCGTTTCCGGATTGGATTTAGACCTCCTATTTCATGAATGGTTGTCAAAGAATGAGTGTGTTATACTGACTTTGTTGTTGTTTTGGTTTTTTTTTTTTGGCATATTGTCCTGAAAATGTTGTCTTTTTTGGTCTGTTAGATGCTGACATGGAGGACTACGGGTTCGAGTACTCCGACGAGGAGCCTGAGGAGCAGGATGTTGACATCGAGAACCAATACTACAACTCTAAAGGTGATCACCCTATGGCGTCTATTTGTCCTCCCTTTGTGTTCCTTTTCTCTCCCCACCAAAGAGTGTAATTTACGAAGGCTAACTCAATCCTTTCATAATTTATCCATTAAAATCGTGGCTGAAGGACGTACTGCCAAAGGTATTTGTATCTCCATCATTGTTGGTAGCCAAATTTTGTTGGCCTCACTTAGCAATCATCTTGTTCAAGTCCGTAACTGCTCGGCTAATCATCCTTATAAGCAGGTGGGTAAATCTTATATATTCCTATTCTGTTTGCAGCCCAATTATAAATGAGCTTGAATTAATGTGAAACTCTGCAAAAAAATGATCCCCACGGCATTAGAAGCCATATCTGACTTGTGAGGCCAGAAAAAGCATGGCAATCTCTCCAGCTAACACTTTTACTACTTGAACTAAATATTATAAGTTAGCCCAAATGCCAAACCCAAATCTGGATCACACTTGATTCCATACAGTGTGCAATTGCAGTAACAAATCAGGCCTAAATGACCCATAATTTGCATTTACACTCTGCAGTCCACTAAGATTGAATATAGCTCTCCATAATTTTCATAAGCTTACACAAAGTGCACTGCAGACTGTATCATATATCAGGCACCGAAAGAAAGACGCTCTACAACGAACACAGCTCTCTGTTGTATGACCATCCTAGGTTTTTCCCTGTTGAGTTTTAGTATGCGATAAAGGCAACATGTATTAGCTTATATGACTCATTTGTCAGCTTATTCTATATGATGGTTGATGCAATAAGTTCTTTTATGTGATAAAACATTTAATTGTCATTTCTGCCATTAACCGTTGGAGATACTGGATTATATTTCTTTATGGTAACTGATTGTGCATGTTAAAGTAATATCATTTTCAATGTCAAATTGTGTTTGTATTAATTTTGATATTGTCTTGAGATGATGTGCATTTCTGTAATATGCTGAAATGGTGGACATCTCAGATAATCATCTTGCTAACTATGATATGCATCTTTCTTGGACTGAACTTTTCAATCTATGGTTTGTCTTACAGGTTTAGTGGAAACTGATCCTGAGGAAGCACTTGCTGGTTTTGCTGAAGTAGTGTGCATGGAACCTGAGAAAGCTGAGTGGTAACCATCTGATATTGTTACATAACTTCCCTATTACACACACACACACACACACACACACACACACATATATATATATATATATATATATATATATATATGTATACATATGTGTGTGTGTGTGTGTGTATACATAGTGTACACACACACACACACACATATATGACACATTTATCATTGTCATTGGTTTGTTCCATGGGACAGCAACCATTTACCAGGAGATTGTTGTGCTTTGTTTGATAAGATGCATGATATATGTAGAATACATGAGGTACATGATGCTATACAGTAACTTGTAGCTTGGTGTTACATTTCTTTTTAATGTGGTAGATGGTTGGATACACAGATGTTTTGGTTGGCAAATGGCTCAGGGTCACATTTTGTTTTAATGTACAAACAAAAGTCTAATCATTAGTGGCTACAAGAAACATGTTTATCTTGAACATTAGGCAGTGTTTCCAAAAGGCGCTTGGGCAAGACTAGGCATGACCCAAGCGCCTCGCAAAACCTTGGGGCGAGGTGTTTCAATGAATCGCCGCTTGGGCACTCACTTGAGCCCAGGTGTCAGGTGCCTCGAGGGGGCACCGCAAGCCAAATCTGATCGGCCACAAGCTTGGGTTTGATTAGACAAGTTGGTTCAACTGAACCAACTAATGTACGCTAACACACCCTGTCCTCCAAGGAAAGAAACCAGAAGCGAAAGTGAGGCCATACGTCCATCGCCTTCATACGCTCCGTCCATTGCTAGAAAAAGAGCTCTATTCGCTGTCATCGGCAACCTCGTTCGCCTCCTTCATATGCTCTGTTTGTCGTTGCATTTTTGTCCGTTGTTCTCTCCTTCCCCCACCTTCCTCCACAGTCGCCAGTTATTTCTCTTCTCAGTCGACTCTTTCTCATTTCGATTAACTTGCATCATATTGGAATCACTGTTTAGCATAGGTCTCCATCGGTAGCAACTTGTTTAGCATATTTCTGTTTAGCCACAAATATCACATTGATATGAAATCACTGCATAGAACACTACTTAAAACATAACAGTGGTTAAAAAACATTGCTTAGCAGTTAGTACCCACCTCAAATTTCATCCCTTTTTAAAATACTGCTTAGATATATATTTATCAATCATAATATATATTTTTAAATTTTTAATATTTGGGAGCTTAGGTGCTCGCCTAGCACCTCGGGTGTTTTGGGACTTTGATGTCTTTTGGCGTTTAGTACTTTTAAAAACACTGGCATAAGGATATCTGTAACCTAGGAATGTGAGTAAGGCTAAAATGTCTTTAGTGGGTTACAAAGACATTTATCTCATGTCTTTCTGCCAATTATTTATAGATACATGACCCGGGAAAAAAGTTGTGTTTATGTGGATTAGAAAATCATTCGTGCAAATTAATCTTGTCAATTAATGGTTGTATGGCATGCACATGCAGGATGGAGATACTTGTGGAACTTGACATCTTCCCACTTTTGCATATACCTAATGCTTAAGAGTAATTGACATGAACTCCCAGATGTTATTTCAGTTGCATGTGTGATGTGTTTTAAGTTAATGGCCAAATCACGTAGACTGGTTTCTCAACTGAAATGTCAGTTTTTTTTATCAGTTGTTGGGTTTAAAAGCTTTTATTTAGGTAGAATGCTTCTTTTTTATAATCCTTGTTTTGGCAAAATAGTTTTGTGTTGAATTGAAGGTGAGGTGCCACCCTAATAGATTCTGAAACGCTCAAATGTTGGATAAGTTCCAGGTGCAGCAATGATGTGATTTTCTGCTACTATAAGCTGTCGTTTCTTGGTCTTCCATCCTAAACTATGTATTGCATCTAAATTGTGATCACTATCCTTTTGAACAGGGGATTCAAAGCTCTCAAACAAACAGTTAAGCTATACTATCGGTTGGGCAAGTACAAAGAGATGATGACAGCCTACAGGGAGAAGTTGACATATATCAAATCTGCTGTTACACGTAACTACAGTGAAAAATGTATAAACAACATAATGGATTTTGTTTCGGGTTCCGCAAATCAGAATTTTGGTCTTCTGCAGGAGTTCTATGAGACGACACTAAAGGCACTTGAGGAGGCAAAGAATGAGGTATGTTCTTATTCTTATGCATCCATGTATACTATTTGTTACTTACTGTTGGATTTTGATGAATTGCAAACTAGTTTTGGTGTGTCTGCAGAGACTTTGGTTTAAGACAAATCTTAAACTTTGCACAATTTGGTTTGACATGGGTGAATATGGACGAATGGGTAAGGTAATTTTATATCTTCAAATAAAACTTCTCAAATCTTCCTTAGAATCGCTTGCTTTTAGATTCATTAACTGATATTTTGATTCATCCAGATATTAAAAGAACTTCACAAATCCTGCCGGCGAGAAGATGGCACCGATGATCAAACAAAAGGCACACAACTTCTAGAGGTCTATGCTATTGAGATTCAAATGTATACGACCAAAAATAACAAAAAACTTAAGGTTGGACATTCTTTATGCTCTCTCTCTTTATTGCCTCACTCATTTCTCAGTTGTTGCTGTTGAATTTGTCAATAAGTTATTCTAAAAAATACGTTAATAATTATCATAAAATGAATTGATGTGCTCCAGAAAAAACATGTTTTGCAGTCTTGAAATAAAACCTTGTTGACTTGGATACAATTGTTCCCTTTGATAATGATGTTCATGTGGAATGGTAAATATGGTAACGGAATGAATGGTGATCTAGCTAGCTGCTAAGTTTTCTTTCTTTCTAATTTATGCAGTGTGCTAAGCACTGCAAAGCATCATTTTATCTTGCAATCAAACTTTTAATATGTATATGTATGCTGAATTATGAAATCTACAGCTCAACTTGTGTTCTGAAGATTTTTTGATGAGCCCTCAATAATGATCCAATTAAAGTTATTGTTCTTATTTTCTAATCTCAGCACATTATAACATGTTACTGCCAATTCCTGTTGCTGTATCTGAATCCTTTTATTATTAGCTTGCCTTCAAAAGTGAAATAGCTTTTTATGTCAGATTTTTATTTTGCTTATACATACTTGTTTAACAATTTTTTTGGGGAATTTCATCGGTTTACACTCCATCACCCGGGTACCCCTTTAAATATTGGAATTTGCCCTATACTCCTGTAAACCTTCAAATACCAGTAAGCTACTCCTCTTGTCAAGGACCCTCTTCTGTCCAAACCTTATATGAGCACACAAGTGATACATATGAAAATATTTGGAAAATATAATCGAGTATAAAATAAATAAATATAGAATATTGTATGATCGAATAAAAAACTTATGGAATGATATTATACTTTTAAAGAAGTTATTAAGTGATATGATATGTGAAGGTGTATATAATATTATCATTGACCATATTTGATACTGTTAAACAATATCATAGCAAAAATAATTGCAATTATCCAATTCCATATTGATGCTTATCTGGGGTGCTTATGTGGCCTGCATAACTATATATAGTTGATACATATGTAGTATGCAGGACCTTATAAGCGGAAGCATCCATTTAACAAAAATAATGGATAATCTTCCATCAAATTTATTTATGTAGGATACAGCTTATCTGGAAAGACTAGTTATGCAGAGGTAAATTCTATGTTGAGGATTCTTATCTGAAGAGCAGATGGAGGATTGCTTTCTATTCTTCGGAAGATGATCCGATTATCATTCATTAATTTCATGAAGATCCAGTAAAGATTGCCATATTGGTTCATGGATTAGTTCCGGTCTTCGCACTGGTGCTAAGATTTCTCTGTTAGTGCTTCTACGTAAGGATTTCGTTGAGGTTGCTATCATTATTTCTGTTATTTATTTGATTTTGGTTTTTTAACTTCAACTCAAGTTCTTGAAATGTGTTTACTTTGTTAAATATATGGTGTATGACAGCAACTGTATCAGAAGGCTCTTACCATAAAGTCTGCAATACCCCATCCAAGAATCATGGGAATAATTCATGAATGTGGCGGGAAAATGCACATGGCTGAGAGACAATGGGCAGAAGCTGCCACTGATTTCTTTGAAGAGATGAAGCTGGAAATCAGAGTTGCATCCAATGTCTTAAGTATATAAATATCTAACATATTATTTTCGTGAATTGTGTATCTGGAGGCATAATTATTACAGTCCAGCTCTCATTTCTCTATAATATGTTGGATCACACATCAGATATTTGGTTCTTGCCAACATGTTGATGGAATCTGAAGTGAATCCATTTGATGGGCAAGTGGCAAAGCCGTAAGTTTCTTGAGGTTCACACTCATCAATGTTATTCTCTGAGACTTGGTCCCTGTAAAGATTTGCTTGAAACCTTATGCAGATACAAGAATGATCCTGAGGTCTTGGCAATGGCAAATCTGATAGCAGCATATCAGCGAAATGAGATTTTGGAGTTTGAGAAAATCTTGAAGGTAACAAGTCTGTGCTATGTTGTTAACCATTTGACTGGGAAACATGATAATTTACATGCATTCTGAGCTAGGCCGAAGATGCTTTTTGCAGAGTAACAGACGGACAATCATGGATGATCCCTTCATCCGAAACTATATTGAGGATCTTTTGAAGAATATCAGAACCCAAGTTCTCCTCAAGCTCATAAAGCCCTACACTCGAATCAGGATTCCATTCATCTCAAAGGTGATTGTTTTTCTTTCTTATCATGTTCACACACAAGTAGCTTACTAACTTCTTACTAGCAGTTTTGAACAAATGTGAAATGTGCATGGGATATTGAACATACATAAATTCATTCATCATAGACTTGTGAAAGACATTTTTGTTAAGACAATTGAATTTCTGTTTGCCGCACTTAAAAAAAGGCTTCGTCTCAGAACACTACTGCATCTGCAGAATTTGCTTAATCCTAGATCTGATGTTACTGCTTCAAACATTAGATTATAAAGTACTGCACAAGTCATCTGTTTTGGGTTTCAAAGAGCATTTTTTGTGTTCTTTTGCCTCCGATTACTGTCAAGTTTGTTTTTCTGACAGTTGTGGTTGCTGCTTTACTAAGTTTTAATTGGGTATGGGACCCTTGTAAAGTACTTTCCTGTCTCCGCTGGGGTTAAATTTGGCTCCATCTTTTTAGGAACTCAATGTGCCAGAGAAAGATGTAGAGCAGCTCTTGGTCTCCTTGATTCTGGACAACCATATTCAAGGTCACATTGATCAAGTCAACAGAGTATTAGAGCGGAGTGACAGGTCATTCAATTTCCTCTGTAATCTAGCTTCCATTTATATGTTTTTCGTTTATGATATGAAATTAGTAAATTTCTCTTGTACAGGTCAAAGGGACTGAAGAAATATACTGCCATAGACAAGTGGAATACTCAGCTTAGATTACTGTACCAAACAATTTCCAATAGAGTAAGTTAGAGGCTGTAGAGGGTACATTCTTCGAGAGAGACATTTGCTGTTGCTGGGTATCCTTTTACATGTGAAAGACTATGCTCTACTTATGTACGTATGTGAGTTGGTGAAGATTATCATTTTCTTCAGAAGAGCTTTTAGGGCTATATGTTCATTCGTAGTGTAGATAACTGGTGCAAAGAATGTGGTTTTTTTGGCCACACTAGGAGAGGAATCTGTATATTCTGGTGGGTTGTTCTTTCTCATGGGCATGCTATTTAAAATTATCAGCTGCTTGTCTTTTGAATGTCACAAAATGTTCTGCAAGACTTCTATCTTTGTTAGGTGGCAGCTGAACTGTCCAGGGGATCTGTGTTCAAACTGTCGTTAGATGGATTAGGAGGTTCTTAAAATATCTTTTACTTATTTTATTTTGTGGAGATCCCTTTTTTTATTGGATTTATTTATTTTTTCCTCTCAGATATCAATGTTTACAGCGAGGTTAAAGGGTTGGAACTTTTTCTTTGTGTTATATTCGTGTCGAAGATTGGTTGAAACTGACTGGTTTACTGTTTCCTTGTCGCGCAGCAGTTGAATTTTCCAAGGAAATCATTCGCGAACGTCTTGATGTGGAAGCCTTTAGTTTGTGCAGTAAAACAATGGCTGGACTATTGCTACAGTTATTGTTCTTTCTCCGTCCATTGCAAGCAAGCATAGGTATCTTCTAACCAATATTTTTTCCACCTCATCGGAAAGAAACTTCTCTCTTATTACTTTGGATTACTTCGGAGGATATCCATCCCAGTAAGCATGCGAGCAATTCGACTTCTCCAGTCACGGAGAGGATTGATTTCTGAGCTATAGAAGGAAGATGAGGACCAATACGTTACGTACCGCCAAGTAGTAGCAGTAGTGGTGATGTTGGGTAGCCAAAGCAGCAACTCCGGTGGCAAAATGATGAGAGATGCCATGAGAACCACGAGAGGGAACAAACAGATACCATGCGATCGCACAGATTGTCATGAACAAAAATTGGATAAAAACAAGCACCACCTGACAGACGCACACTTCCTTCCAGTACATAGCGCGTGAAAAAAGGAAAAGCGCACGATTAATGGAACCAAAAGGGCCACCTTCTTTTAACTCACATGCCTACCGTCGTCGTATGGAAAATTACCCACCACCAGAGCAGTTCACCTTCTTCTTTTACGGATCTACCATGAAATTTCCCGATACTGTATTCGGTAACACACAATCGATCACTTAACTATCCACACTAATCATTGGAATGTCTCCTAACCGACTCTCACCTGCGCGCTTCAATCATTCTTTAACCAACCTTAACTCCTCACGGTTGATCTGGCCATCACTATCGACGTCCGTCAGCCAGCTTCTCGCTTGATATGAACACCGATAGCTTCTTCTCCAACCAGAGAGTACAATGTTTTCTTGTATCATCTCTCCTAGTATCTTATTCATTTGCAGGCAGTACTGGCACAAGAGCTTCTTCTGTAGAGGTGAGCAAAGCTACCATGCAACTAGAAGCACAACCTCTTCCTACAGGTCCCCGGCGGAGGCGACAACTTGAGACACCACCCAAACAGCTCCACGACAAGCTCCTCCACCAAGTCCCACGTGATGTCAGCCTCCACCCACACCCCTACTCTCCCCGCCTCCCACCTCTCCTCCCACACCCCGTCCTCCCACACCTCCTCCACGCTCTCCCCCATCGCCCGGCTCGCGCTCCTCCGCCTCCTCCGCCCTCGCCATTGCTGTCGGACGCTCTCAGTCAGCTTCGCCGGTCCCAAGTCCTCCACGATCGCCCGTCCCTTCGGCTCCACCATCCGCGGCATCGCTTCCATCGAGATCCGACCGTAGAAAGAACAGATTTGGGCAGCATTACATCTCTCCTCGCCTGCACAACGGCATTAGTACGCACGCATGAAGCGTATGTATGTAATATGCATACCAACAAAGAGAGGCACCTAAGCGCGGCGGCGGCTTCGCCATCCTCAATCCAGCGGTCATGATTTCTTGTTTCTCTGCATCACGATTCGTGTCAAACGTGATGACCTAAATTATTTGACGGGTACGAAGCGGGGCGCAACATACCGTTCGGGGATCCGTTCGACCGATTCCGAGGAGACGATACGGCGTCGAGAACCGAAACGGGACTCGGTTGCTCGCCGTTGCATTGGTTCTTGGGATCTCCGCCGTCCCACTCAAGCCGGCCCGCTGGTCCGCCTGCCGACGGGACCACCTTGGCCTTGATCTCCGCCGAGCGCACCGCCTCGATGATCCGCCTCAGGGCCTGGAGGTCCTCGTCACACTTCTCCAGCGCCCGCAGCAGCTCCCGCCGCTTGTCCGCCGCCGCTTCCACCGGCGGAGCCGGCGAGTCCTCCAGCCCCATCAGCCTCGCCACCAGTGCCGAAGGTCGACGGGGACTATCGGGGGATGCGGCGGCGACGGCTGCGGCCGGCCGCCGCCGTATCTCCTGAGGGATTGTCGGGCTCCGCGGCGTCTCGCAGGAGCACCGCTGGGGCTCCGTCTTCTTCCCTTCCTCGTCGTCGATCGGCCGCGGAGGTGGCAGCTTTGGTCTCGATGGAGATGCAACGGCGGGCTTCTCCTTCCTGTTCGCTGAAGTTTTAACGGGGAGTAAACGGCGAGTTAGGACGGCCTTCAGAGAGAGAGAGAGAGAGAGAGAGATGTGTGGTTACCGGAGGTGAGGCGTTTCCGGGAGCGGTTGTGGTGACGGGAAAGGAGGTGGAAGATGCCGGACATGCAACCGATGGTGTTGGGGCGGTTTTCGGACCCCATCTCCCGGCGCGATGACGAGGTTCGCATCGTCTCCACGTTTCCCATCCGACTCCTCTCCCCTCTTCTCTTCTATTCTCTCTAGCTTCTTCGCGAGGAGGAGGGGAGGAGTTGAGCCGGAGAGAGTGGCAGGAAGGAGCGAAGCCAGGCTTTTGTTGCTGGGACCATCTCAAAATTACCAGGATGCCATTTTCACGCTAACAGACGTTCTGCAGATTCTCGCGCGTCGATCACTCGTCTTGGTGGTTTGTGGACACCAATCGCCTCAAAATTCAAATTCACATCGGACGGCTGTGATGATTCGACCTATTTGATAGGTGACAGACTTTGAAGTCACGAACAACATTGTTTTGCTTGCTCGCTCGCTCGCCCGCCCGACCCGAGCTGGATATACACCCTATCAACTTATCCCACAATCATAGCATTTGCCTCTCCTGATTTCTCTCTTATGACGTCGATCATTAACCAAATGAATCGCGATTATTTGGATTAAGTTCATCCTCTTAGAATATCACCAACGCATGATCGGATCGGACGATGGTGAACGGGGACGGACGGTGGCGATGTAAAGTCCAGCGGTGGCCCACAGTGAGTAGCTTTTTGTCGTCTTCAATAAAGATTGTTTGTGGTCTTTAATAAAGAGGAGAAAAGGTTGAAGTGGTGGGGCCCGGGGGTAGGGGACAATGATGCTGTAACTGGCTGAGGAGACATGACCCACGTAGTCCTGCGGAACTTTAAAGTGGCATCCCAGGATAACAGTTCAGTTCGCCGGAGTGAGAGCAGTACCACCGTCGATGAACAAGTTCTTCTCTTCTTCTACTGTTGGAGTGAGAGCTGATGCGTGGAACATGGCATGGAGACATCCAGAAACCCACACCAACTTCTCGACTTAGTAGTTCTTTGATGGAGGAACCCTATGAACAATCTACTAAATAACAAAAAGCAACGGAGAGATCAATGTGAAGTTTCCTTCTGTTGCTCATTAACTACGTTGAAAGCGCATTGTACAAGGCATCTATCTCTTTCGGTTTATGATAATAGAGAGGAGAAGTAAGATGACGATAGTCCTCAACATTCCACTCTATCGGCTTCTGAGCCGTGCCACCGGTCGAGGGAGAGCCGAGGAGCGTAGAGTGACATCATTGAGCTCAGGCACCCACTAAGTTTTGCCGAGCACCAACGACGAAGGTGAGCGGAGGAGGAGACTTCGCATGTCAGATGAGATTCACGTGCCCTGGTCTGTGAAGATATGATGATGGTAGAGGGAGGAGAGAGAAGGGTGAAGAAGCATGCCAGCAGCTGAATGATGGAATACATGCCTGCCTTTGTGAAGATACTGATGGCTACATCTCCTCCGTTCTTTGCCATATCGACCAACATGCATCAGCTTACACGCTGGAGACACTCAAAAATAAAAATTAATTTAACAGAAACTCCAAGAATGTGTATGGATATGATCAGCAATAAATCTTGGCAAAGTGGCAGAACCAGTTGGAAGTCATCTTCGGAGATTTCCGATCATCACCTGGTTGTAATTTTTGAAACCAAGTACATTTACGACAGTCAAGAAGCTTTGACAAACTCTGAAAGCATCTTTCTTGATAACATCAAAAAAGATGAACACTTAATGGGCTTTCTCTTTTTTCCTTTCTTTCTTTCTTTCTCTTCATTTTTTTGTTTTCCTTTTTATTTTGACAGCGTGATTAAAGCCTTCTTGCTGCTTGTTTTCCCTGGACAAATGCCCACCCTCCTTTACAATACAATTGTGATGAAAACTTACCACATATTAGACAACACAACATCATAAATTCATTCTGAAAAGACCATATAACAAAATAAATAAATAATAAAAATAAGACACTCTATATCATGTCCTGATCTAGTCCCAGCAACTCTGCAACTCACGCAGCACTCCTCCCATAGAAACACTCATGTGTTTACTGTGGTTTTCTTCTTACCAGGTTGAGCCAGAAAGGGTTTGAAGGTCAATAAGAGACCAACGACCCCAACCATGTCTAAGACGAAGAAAACAATATAGTCACCTGTATCCCAACAAACAAGTTAGTTCTGCTGAAATTTACCTTCGATTAACAAAAGAATCAATGTAGATAGTTTCTGAACGAAACCATTTATTTGACTGCAAATCTACGATGATAATTCACAAGTCAGTCCTCTAGGAGCTCGCTGGCTAATCAATTAAAACACTAACTGTGCAGCAGGACCAAGATTGTGCAGGCTAAACCTACTTTATATAGCTTGCAAAGAGGTTTTTGGCCTGATATATAGATCATCCATTAAATTAGCATCTTTGCTCAACTTCTACTTTTTCTGTTAGATATTTGTTCCTGATCCTCTTCTGTTTTCGGTTGATATTTAGTATGTATGGCTCTTATTCCACTTGGATGACCGTATGGCTTCGGCCTACTTGAAGGGACTGAGACTTTGTTTGCAGTAGAGTTGTTTTAATCAACAAATTTCTTAATCAAGACTTTATTCCATTTACAAATTAACAGCCTTTCCCAGACACTTCCAAGTACAATATCATTATATCTTCCATGAATTAAGTCATACCTGGTAAAATGGAAACACCTTGATGGTTTTGTGCCCATGAAAACCTGAGAAATAACCAATAAAAAAAGGAAAACAACATAAATATTTGTAGCCATGACATATACCTGGAAAATGAACATTATCAGTAGCAACATTTTCTATGCTTTGCTAAGAATACTCAGCTTTTGGAGAAGGCATGACAGTAACTAAGTTTATCTAAGATCTTGATCCATTAAATTTCTAGATATTAGGAAAACTCATCCAAAATCCTTTCAATTTGTGTACACGCAAAACATAGATAATTATGCTACACAATCTGTTGATTAACGTGTAGCTCATGTTTCATCCGTACTTTCCAACTCTTAATCATTGGTGTTGAATATTTCTAAATTTTGAGCTATAATTATTACAGAAGTGTATCAGTTCTTTCTCTATCAAATGTGTTTCTCACTTCTTGTCACAAGAGCTTGTACATGCAGATTTGCTGTCCCATCTTACTAGCACAGCAACATTGCAAAAGCTGTACTAGTACTATCATCTTATGGATAGTCATCCAGAAATAATCACCAGATTCTAGTATGAACTTTTCGTTGCTGATTCATGTAATTGAAAGAAAGCCCAGTCAAAGAAATATGCAATTCGAATAACATGCCCTTGTATAAAAATGTGCTTGGATTGAGATGGTCAAGGCATGCATCACGTTTTCCAATTTCATCTGAATGAGAATGAGCATGCATTTCTGACCCGCTGATCAATGAATGTCAACTATTTTCATCAAACAGTACTAAAAGTACCTAATTGACTATGCCATGCACCAAAGATTTTCTCTATAATTTTATTTCTTGAAAGCACCTTCAGGCCTACATTCTTATAATTATTTAACATTAAGAGAATCAATTATTTGAAGCTGACAGTAAGAAATCACATTAGGACACTCAACAATCTTTTTTTATCAATTAAGAGAAGTGGAATGCTGCAACCATGTTTGTCGAGATCAAATCATCTGAATATTGAGCAACAGTTAGTTATCACTTGCTGGCCCTGTAAACCCATTATCCTATGCTGCCTATGCCAATTTTATTAATTCCAGTAACCTTATTCTTGTTTGTGCTTTCAGAACAAAACTAATGACATTCTGCCTCTGACTAGCTAGACTATCCAAATTTATTATCTAACACTGCAGCTTCAGGTAGAAAATACAATATTTATTCAGTTACTTGGAATCTGAGAATTCTTACACTTATACCAACAGCAAGAACTTGTAAGATCCCAATGTTCTCCTTTTACCCTCCTTTTCCAGCATTACCTTCTTACTATACTTGAACCTTAATGATTTAAACCCCTAAGCCTATTTACTCTCGATGATAAGAGAATTCAAGTCTGCTCTCCATTTCCAAGTTTGGTCATGGTTAGTTTACTGAAGCTTCTCGATCTCATAACTCATTGGTTCCTAGATGTCAACAAACTGTATGCTGGCTCTGTTGGGACACTTGCCAAATGTTTCAAACTACATGATTGTAAGTCATATTGGAAATTATATCACGATCTGCAGTATCAGATCTGCATCACTAGCCTCTCCAGAAGAAAAGACAGGTCGAAGGACCATCTTTTATAAGCCAAAGAATGATAGCGGTGGTAATTTAGTTAATTGTTGGTCCTTTTGGCAAGTAAAGAAATAGAAAATAATTTGAAAGCACTACTGGATTAAAACATTTTTGAACTGGATTCATAAGAATTTGCATAAATCCGTATACAGTGTCGACCTGGACAGAAGCCCAAATTTCATGTAATACGGATTTCATCTTTTATGACCTTAGAATCAAACACCAACTTACAGAGTTATGACTTTAATGCAAGAACCATCTGAGAATAAGCAACAGGGCTACTTAAGAAAAAATGAGTTCGGTGACAATCATTTACATCACCAACCAATTATCTCCTATAACCCATCTCAGAAGGCTTCCTAACAGTTGAATTGCTTGGCAATTTAAAAGTCACAATTATTGATAGCCTAGGTCCTAATTCTGAAAATAATTGCCTCCATTCTTATATCTGATAAGGTTCATCTGAAGTTTATCCATCGATGGTAACCTAAAGTAACCTAACAAGGAACCTTAAGGAACACATGGAACCATAGGACAATGCCAGAATCTTTTGGGAGCAATTTCAACTGTTTAAAGGGGAAAAACAACAAAGAAACTAAACTGTTTAATGAAATATAAAACAACACTTTATTTATTGAGAATCAGCTACAAGGAAAAGTTAATCTTTTTTTACAGCACTGAACCACAAGCAACAGAAGATACTTACAAAATTCCTGCACCTGCTGGAGCAAAAGCTTTAAACAGGGACAGAGCAGTCACAGCCATACCATTTGCAGCACCTCTTTGATGTTGAGACTGCCAACATGGATTTAAGTCAAAACACAGATGTCCTGACAGTGCACATTTGTCTAAAACAACGAAAAGAATACATGTTAAATAGAGAAGGACAAAATTACCACGGCATTGTTCTGCAGAATGTTCAATCCAACAGTGATGGTTGACTGTATTCATTAGATAGATGCAAATTAGAACACTCTCCAATAAGGAAAAACAGCAACTATTTTACTTCCTAATAAAAGCAATTTCAACTATCAATCCAAATCAATGATATGAAGTTACGCACATATTTAATTTGCATGAGAAAAGGGAGTGCAAATTGCATATATATCTGCATTAACTTAAGGAGGTTAACTCCTATTGTGGTAAAGAATACAATGTGTTGTTGACAAATTGACAGATATAATTGAGTTTAAACGGTACATGACAGTTATCAATTAATATAATGTTCAAAGTGTTAGACAGCTGCAGACAACATATAAAGAGTCAGTTGGGGAGATTACAACTAAAAATCTGAGAAGCTTTTTATATGCTAGAAAACATTGGTTGCAAGTAATGTTATTGAAAAAAAGGTCACCACCTTATTCAAAATAAACAAGTTTGAGTTCAATTGATACTCACAGAGAAAATACTCCTCAATGAAGATGCACAATTTACTGACAGTTTTAGAATAAATCCAGATAACTTTGTCATGAATGGGTAGCTTGCAAGCAATGGTATCAACAAAGCCTAAAAATAATAAAGAGCACGGCATCACACAAAGAAAAACAAATCAATCATAATATCAAAGTATTACAAAAAGGGAGAAAAAGATTGCATACCGCCACCGCACGGGTTAAATTGATTGGTCCTAGATGTTTCTCAATATGTGGGAACAAAACTAATTGATAAACCAGAAGACTGATACCTAATACCAAATGTTAAGCAAGCATCATATTCCATCAAAAAAATTCAAGAATGAACAGAACATACTTAATAATGCATGTATCTACATTCACTTTGAAAAGTTCATGGCATGCCCACTTAATTCAATCAACATAAAATGGGCAGTCAGCTTCACCGAGGTCATCCTAGTGGTATCACTGAAGTGATGATGAACTCTGACATTTGACAGGCAAAGGAGCCAAGAAATGCAATAAGCACAATCTTACGAGGCTACACTCAATAGTCAAGTGCTTGTAGCAATTCAGTGATCCATTACCGGTAAGCAATCTGATATATGGGAAACATGCTAACCAGCTCCTTAGTCACTTGAATCTTGTTAGTTGGTGGAATAAAACTCTACAGCAACTGTCCAGTTGACAATACACTGTTTTGTCATTAATAAGAAAAGTACATCTATGTCTTCTATTTGCAAATTTCATCAAGTTTTCCCAAAACAGACGACACTGCTTTGACTTCACAACACCAGATAGGTAACATAATAGAACTTTGCTAAAGAAAATACACGCTAACTACTGTACATGCAAATAAATCAAATAGTCAGAATTGAGATGCACAGGTTCACCATGAAAAACCTTTTGCCTTCAAACCAAGTGACACTTAACTTTAAAGTTTAAACTACTTATGAATCAATTGTCTCAGAAATTTCAAGAACTTATGTACCTGAGATTGCAAGTACCATTCCCACCTCCTGAGATGAAAAGCTCAATCCTCCATATTTTTTATTGCTCACAGACCATAGAGAGAAAATCTGGAAACAGAAAACTGGCGACTGAGAATAAAATAAAGAAAAGAAGATAGTAACATCTCGATAGAGGAATTATTATTTCCTCTTAACAGAATAAAAATGTCAAATATTAGAATAAAAAATATTTCCATAAATGCAACTATTTATCTCTTAAAAGAACAATCCCAGTCAAAGTTTCATAAGAATCACACACTGATCATAGGATATTAATCGTTTAAGTATGACAGTTGAGCTTTTGGAAAAAAGAAAATCAACACCACAAGATGCTGAAATTGTGACATCAATCAATAGTACTTCAACATAGACTTGTGTGATCAAATAAACAATCTTACCTCAGAATATGCTGTACTTTGAAGTCCAAAAATACAATAAACAATGATTGATGACATCAACAACCAATTCTTTAATAAGCTTTGATCAGAAAACAATCGTCTCTGTTTAGTTTCTCCTCTGTATCCTTTCAAGTTAGAACCATTTGATAATGCCTCCAGGACATTAATATGTTCATCCTCCACTTTACTTTCACCATGCATGTGCAGAGTTTCCTGCAAAACCAATAGATTTTAAAAGATAGATTTAATAATATGGTCTCTGATTTAATTAAATAAAATATGAAGTACAAGTATTATTACACTTTTTTAGTTTATTTTTTTAGGTCTAGTATAAGGCTTACAAGGACTTGATTGAGTTATGTTAGTTCATGAGGTATCCATAATGTTTAAGACTCTTTTAACTTCTAGCTCTGCTACTGCTCCTATAAGAAGCTAAATTTGATTGCATAAGATCCTGTATATATGAGATCCCAATATGGATAAGAGAACAGATGGAGCATAAAAATTATTGTTATGTGAAGGATCTAAAATAAATTTGTAAAAAGAATCATCAAGTTGAAAGTCTCAAAATATTTACTGTTTACAGTAAAAGAATTTCAGAAGATCAACAAACTACTAGTCAAATTAAGGCAAACAAAATTGTTGTTAGCTTGAAATGCCACCCTGAAGTGGATGTACACTGTAAATAAACTCGCCCTTGTCAAGTTATGAGTAGAAGCATTCAATAATACCTTATTGCCCTATTAATTAAATGCCATGATTGGAAAAGGAGTAGAAAGTCTCAAATAAACAGAACTAGAACATCCTTTTCAAGTTGTGTGATTAAGAAAAGAAAAAAATGAAGTATGATACACATTTGAGACAGCCTGTGACAAAAATTGAAAATCATAAAACTCTTCTGCTTACTTACAGGAAGCCAAAAGCAGGCTATCAATGCACCAACTGAAAACAGTGAAATGCAGAGGCAGGGTAAGAAGTAAGGAAACCTACAGTTATGACATGAAAACATATCTTAGGATAAGGAATGGTTGGTAAAGCAATGAGACAAACAATTATGAGTTTACCTCCCAAACAAACACTCCGCGGAAAATATATTTGGATATTTCTCTGCAGGCTGAAAATAAAAAAGCAAGCATCATTTATCAACACAATAAAATGTTAATATCATGCCAAAACATAACCTATTGTTGTTAATCACTAGTGACTTCAACATATTCTGCAGGTCCCTACCGGAAGAATGTCTACATGCTGGACAGAGATTTAGTCCCACATTCAGGAGTTCACAACACTTTCTGTGTTACTCTTTCAAATTTTGTCGATAGATGATGCTTCTCTTGTGGTTTACTTTCTGAGGCCACAGTATGGTGAGCATGCAACCAGATTCTACAATGGACAAGGTATCTAGACAGGTGCACGCTCAACACTGATGCCACACCAACTGTGATGCAGGCAACATGGCCGTGATGGATAGCTTGTTATATTCAATATTTTGGAAAGATTACCTGTGCGAGAAAACCACCAATAGCTGGACCAAAAACCAAACCCATGGCCCAAGATGTGTCAACCTAGAATGCATATCAAATTAAAATTGCATTACAGATTTAGCAAGCTAGCCTCGTCAATCAAAAAAGAAGGGAAGCAAAGGAATAGATATATGAAGTTACTACTTACAACTGACAATCCTAGAGCTTGATACTCTTTTCGGCAGACTTCCGAGGCATAAGCCTGGAATGTGCTCAAACCAAAAGCTTACAGTGAGGCAAGAGCTAAAATTGAGAGAATTCGTAAGAATTACTTGATCATCAATACATAGTAGAATAATCACCTGTATCGGACCAAGCAATCCACTTAAGAAACCAAGAAAAGATCTTGTCATGATTGCCATCCAGTATCTTGTGCTAAGCCCAAATAACGTATTAAACACAATTCTGAGATGGATCAGAAGACAGGTCGAGTTCAGGACACCACAGAACACACCAAGCAAAGACGGAGCCTGATATATCCATGTGGATTATTTCCCAACAATTATTGATAAACAAACCATAAAAAAAGATATTTACACTGCAAGAAGACTGATCATAATAACTGGTCTCCTTCCATAGCGATCAGCCACCATTCCCCAGAGTATCGAAGTCAAAGCTCTTCCTAACATAAATGCCGATCCTTCAAAAGAAGAGAAAAACAAGATGTTGTCAGCATGCAAAAGCTGATTTCCTTCCTTCACCAGACGGTAATACCATGATGTTTCAGTCTAATAATGTGGCACTCAAAGCAACAGAGATCTTACCAACAAAACCTGCATAAAAACCAATATCTTCCTCTCTTTTGGCTATATCCAAGTCACGTATCTGAATGAATCACAATAAACAGACAACAGTATAAAGCCACAGGAACTTGAGAAAGATATTTCGGGGAGGTACGTATTTTCTGACATATGCATCAAGTGCAAAAAAAAGTCGAGATTTCGATCTGTGCCGAACGTACCATAAAATACAAGAACGGATACAATGATGATATCGGTAAGGCTGAAAAATCAATAAGAAGAAACAAATTAGAGATCATGTAGAAGGAAGTTATGTACGGCAATAAACTACTGGCAAAGCAACATTTGGAACAACAATTATTTTGATTTTCCTTTTTCAAAAGTACCAACAGAGCCTTCTTAAGATTTCACTTTCTACTGGTGAAACTTCGGTAAAATTGTGTTTGTGGCATCAGCAAACATTCCTACCGCTTGAAGAACAAGGTTCAAAGACAAACTGCGACCAAACCTATTCGCATAACCTATCATGTAAAAAAAAAAAAAACCAAAAATAAAAGAGAAAAAAACGACATACATTCATACAAATAAAATATTATATGCATTATAAAAGTTTTTTTAAAAAATAGGCGATCTCAAGATTCTCACTGAGACAAGAACCGAAAAGGAAAAGGGTTCCAAGGGGCAGTGGACTCATGACGGGTCGTACCGGAGCAGAGGGCGACGATCCACACGTAGAAGAACTCGCGGTAAGGAATCCCCAGATGGAGCTGGTTCCGCCGGTCTTGCCTGCAGCCGGGGCAGTTCTCGTGGTGCGTCGCCTCCTCCGACGGCGCCAATAAGGGCGCGGCTCGTTCCGCCATTGCCATAACAGACCGACCCCCAACACGATTGCAGTCGATTGCAAGGACCAGAGACACGTCTTATCTAGCTCCCATTCAATCGAACAAAAGTCCAAGGGCCTTTGATGGCTGAAGTGGCAGCGAGGAGATGTATGGCTCCCACGACTCGACGTCAGACAAATTCGTGACATCGGCATATAATTATCGGTGGAGTGACGAGGACGATGGCCGTCTTCAATATGCTCCTCGTGCTATTGCGTGCGCGTGGAAGGAGGATCGCAATGTCCTTGCTGTTGACCAGGTTGTGCGTGGAGTCGACGCGCACCGGTTTGTTCTCACGAGGGACGTCGGCGTGGAGAGCCGGACGGCGCTCGCAATGATCTCAAAATTGCATCCTTATCCCTAAAGTGTGGATGGATGGGTTATTCGTCCGACTTGAGAACGCGCTCGAGTTAAATCTCATGCATATGATACGATCGATGCAGCTGAGGGACAACAAGTCGCATCAAAATACCACGTAAGCATAAGTTAATCGAGATAGGATAAACTAAGTGTGATTATTTTGAGCCCCAATTATCTTATTGCATAAACATTTAATAAACAATATACATTTTAATGAAAAAAAATCAACACGCGATTATTTGGTTGGGTCAAACGTGTCTGCGAATTTTGAATGTCTCCGTCTGACTCACGCAAAGCTTGTGTTAAGTCATTTCCTGATTTTGACATGTAAAGTGGGGTTGAATCCAAATAAATTCACTTGTCACGAGTTATGGTGTTGAGAGAATAGGACTGCAGATCTATTTCGAACACGTGTCAGATAAATAAAATCTTTTGATATTTATGTTAATAATAAGTTTAATTTTTTAAAATAAAAAAAAAATTAGTCTCCATTTTGATTTTGATCAAAATACAATATTTAATTTCGATACCATACAAATAACAACAAGAAAAAGAAATCAAAGAATTGCTTCCTAAATCATCCACGGAGGCCGCCCCGTGCTCCCTGTCTCGCCTCACGAATCTCCATGCCGAGTTGCCACAGCGATGCCGTGGCATGGCCATACCCCGACAAACAATCCCATGGACTCGATTGTGATTTCGCATGCCCAATTCGAATAGGGTTCGACGAGCACATGCATAGGAATCATATGGACCCACCCAATTGTCGGTTCCCGTTGTTTAGTTCCCATTCGAAGTTACCGGGAGATGACCTCTCCTTTTAGAAATCTCCCGTCGTGCAATATGGCGGTCTTCCATCAACGGTCGATGCTGCAAACTTCGATGGTGGTGGTCAAATCAGTTCCTCGAATCAAAACTGAGTTTTGTTAGTAATGCAAGTCGGAATAAGTGACATGCTATGTTATGTTATGAATACATTTCCCTTTCAACATCATCATGACATATGGGTTTTTCTATTTTTATTTTTATGAGAGTTGATCCTAAGAGATCTTACTCAATCCAACCATAAATAATTATTATTATCGTTAATTACATATCGGCCGCATTGGACGCGTGCTGCCATTATTTGCCACGTTGTCCAGTCGGTGCCATCGCATCGGTCAATAACGTATATTTAATTTAGTGGTCTTAATAAAATCGTTGTCGTACAACTAATTCGTCTCTCTCTCTCTCTGTTATAAATTCGTTTTGTCGGATTCGAGCAAAACGATTGATCATAATTGTGGAACGCATGGATGATGATGTGACCTCGACTATGCTCCACACACACGTCAGCTTACCTTTTGTATGAACCATGACTGTCTTCTTCTTATAGAAAAAGAAGGATAACGTAAAACAAAACTCATGAATGCATGATTTCAACTTATAGGCCCACAAAATCGAAAGGTTTCGCTACAATTTTCCTTTTTTTTTTCTGATGCACGAAGGCCTATAGTGATGAAGGTAAACTCTTATATCAAAGTAGAGTCCGGAGAGGATTAATGTACATAATTTTATTCTCGATGATCATAAGAAACTTCTTAAAACAAAAAACTTTTCTGTCTGTACGATAGTGTAGTCGTCAATTTAAATTATATATCTATATATATATAAATATTTCGAACAATTAACATTACGGGGGTGTAGCTCATATGGTAGAGCGCTCGCTTCGCATGCGAGAGGCACGGGGTTCGATTCCCCGCATCTCCATTTATTTTTTTTTACGTTCCTTTAAACTATATATATATAATTATTTCGAACAATTATCATCACGGGGGTGTAGCTCATATGGTAGAGCGCTCGCTTTGCATGCGAGAGGCACGGGGTTCGATTCCCCGCATCTCCATTTACTTTTTTTACGTTCCTTTAACCTCTATATATATATAATTATTTCGAACGATTATTATCACGGGGGTGTAGCTCATATGGTAGAGCGCTCGCTTCGCATGCGAGAGGCACGGGGTTCGATTCCCCGCATCTCCATTTACATTTTTACGTTCCTTTCATTTACTTTTTAACTTTACTTTAATATATATATATATAATTATTTCGAACGTTTATCATTACGGGGGTGTAGCTCATATGGTAGAGCGCTCGCTTCGCATGCGAGAGGCACGGGGTTCGATTCCCCGCACCTCCATGTATTTTGACTCTCCTATTATGGGCCGACTAATCAACTCTTTGCTCTGTTCCATTCCATGGTCCAATTTGTTGCCACTCTTTCTTTCTTAGGGCTCGTCCTGCGCAATGGTTCTCCATGCACTTTTATGCTGAGAAACATGAATATGATGCAATTTGACGCTCCTACTCAAATACATGTGTAGGAATGAGACACATGAATATGATGCAAAATTTTCCTAGTCAACATCTCTCCAACTCCAACTTTTATGTATATATATATCCACAGATGCATGCATATGCATGAATACTATTTATTTATCACATAAATAAATATGTATTTGAGTACATATTTGAAATGTACAGTAAGTTTTAATCCGTGTTCTAAATATAAATTGATATTTAATATTTTTTTAAATCATATCTGCTCTATATATTATATTGAAAATGCTCAAATGCTGATGATGTTAATGTAAGTTTTTAATGTTTTTGAAATATTATATCATTTTATCTGAAATTATAAAATTATCAAAATGATTCAACTAGAAACCAACATGATTTATATTTTCTATAAGATGATTTTTTTATTTCTTTTTAAAAATTATATTCTATTTATTATATATATTTAGGCATGTGTCATTTTTTTATCAGATTACATATATACATTTATTTATTAATTTTAAATAAAAATATATTTTATTTTTAAATAAATATTAAAAATATTAGAAGAGTAAATTTATCATGAAATATTTAATAAATTTCTGAAATATAATTTTATCAAATAAAACTTATATCAATACACATTTAACATATAATTTTTATCTATTATTTACCAAACACATTCAACAACTATACATTCACATTAAAAATATAAATATGTTTTCAGTCATAGGTTTTTTTTTTTCCTATTTTTTCTCATGAGATTTGGTAGTATCACTATGGCTTCCCAACATCACAAATTAGCCTGAATTCATTAATGTCACTATGGCTTCCCAGCATTTTCTATTTGGCGCTCCCCATTTTCTTCAGGCTGAGTGAACGAGGTAAAAAATAATAAAAATAACAATGTTGAAAATAAGCATTAATAATCGATGAGAAAGGAACGAAAAAATATTTTATGACGAGACAACCCCTAATAGTCTCTAATCGTCTCATTTTGAACTTTTGTTTATGCAAAGGATAACGAGAAAGATAACGCGTAATTGTTTGTTTTAGAGTTATGTCTACAAGAATAAATAATCAAAGGAACAAGTCTTGTTTTCCTTATGCCAGCTTTGACACCACTAAATTCATTTTATTGATAAAATAATAAACTGATTGGGAAAGTTGGATCCTCCCTAATCCTACTTGCTTAAGTCACAAGTAACAATATATTATGGCATATTAGACTCTGAAATGGTACAAACATAAATCCTACAAGTTTGTTTTTTCTGGAGTTGCATCATATCAGTACTAATAGGATTTGATGACACTATTATATGTCTACTTCCAATTAAATATTCTTGATTCTAGTGTTGTTAGCATCTACTCAATCACAACTCCAACCTAACTAACCCCTCTGGTTTCCATGGCACTATGCTACTTGTAGCATCAAATGCAATCCATTTGGTTCTTTGCTTGGCATATTTCCTCACTGAATCACATATGCCATCATTCTCATCCTTCTTGTAACACCAAAGACTCCTTGATTGGGGATGGATTAGATAAGATCTTGATGAGATCATCCCAGACCACATTTGCAATCATTCTCATGCCTCAAATCCATGTGTCAAATCTTGCTACCACTACTAAACTAATAATGCTTTTGAGAAGTAGTATTACTTTGTCTTAGAACCATATTGGTTACAAAGCAATTCATAGTTACTTTAACTAGAATGAATTCTTTATATGGAGCATAGCCACTTTGGCTTTCTCTATCAACTCTAGCTAGCTAGCTAGCTTACAAGGAACTCCAACTTCCACCTTTATAAATAGTATGTTGCAATGTCGTATGTGGAATTTTTCCTACCAATCATCCATTGATTTCGAGAAAACCCAATGGAATTTGACAACCTCCACCACCCTCTCGATCGAGCTTATCCATTACAAACATATCTATTCCGGTGGTAACAATGATTCCTTGACCGATTCACACGAGCTTCTGTCTCGAAGTCAATCTGACACCAACATATTTGCCATGGTGTGTGAGACAGAATAGAAGACAAAAACCATGTAATCTAACCATTATCACGCCTGAGGTTATCTTCTGACTTGATGATGATGATGAATGCAAGATGGAATCTTACCAACAATGATGACACCGTCTGCACTCGATTGGGGTCATGTCAGTGACCAGTTGTGACTGTGTGAGGTATTTTTCTACCAACCACAACAAGCTGTTGGTGGCTGCAGGAGAAGAGGCGATAATGGTGGGTTGTGAGGACGACGGGCGTGATGGTTGGTGGCTCGTCAAGGCTGTGATGCAACCTCCCCCGCCCAAGAAAAGTAAAAGATTACTAAACTCCCTCTCAGCCAATTATAGTTTATCCCTGGAGTCCTTTTAATCTCTCCTCCTCACCTCCCTCTCTTACCTCAACATTGTTTCCTGGGTTCTCCAAGGGAAGGGGAGAGAGAGAAAGACAGAGATTTGGGGGCGGGAGGTCTTTGATGAACCGAGGAGGGCTTGCCCCTGCCACTTCGTGTTCATCTCAATCTTCCTCTCCTCCAACCCTCTCTTCCGGATCTCCATTCTGCAGCTTGCTTTTTGAGCCCTTGTTGGGTCTGTGTCAGGTCTGCAGTTCTGGTGTTGGTTGCACCTAATCTCGCCCATTCCCCGACTGCGCACCCCTTGTCTTCTTCAATCTCTCGTCTCCTCATCAGTTCTCTTGTTCTCAGGCTCTGGCTCTGAGCTTTCTCTCTCTTGGATTTCCATTTTTGTTTCGTTAGAGGCTTGATTCGAGGAAAGGTGCTGCGAAAGTAGGAGGCTGGTGTCACCCTCCAAAATCATATCTTGTTGCTTGGGGTTGCCGACTGGAAGAACCCCAACTCGAGTGGGTTTCGTTGCGTCAGCACTACACACAGCATCAGGATCATTCCCGGTGCAGGAATTGCTATCGAACCATTGCTTTCGAAGCAACTTGGAATTTCATATTATTCTTCGATTTTCCCGTGGAGAACCCAATCAACCGCCTGAAAAATCTCTGCTTTGCTTCTTTTTTTCCTCTTGGTACAAATTTCTTCCTTGTATAATTCTTCCCCTCCGTCCAACCCCTCTTCGAGTCTCTTCCTCTGCGGTCCCTGCTGACGTCTTTCCTGGTTCATTCGTCTTGAGATTTAGTGTCGGATCGTCCACGATGTCTCCGAGGAACCGATTCGTCCACAGGGTGGAGAATGTAGAGGAGTCGGAGGAGATGTCGGTCTTGGATTTGCCGGAGTTGACCTTGGAGTGCATCCTCGGGAAGTTGTCGCCGACGGGATTGTCTAACATGGCAGCTGTTTGTAGCTCTCTGAGGGAGAGATGCAGGAGCGATCATCTCTGGGAGAAGCATATGAAAGAGAAATGGGGGAGATTGATAGGCCATGCGGCACGCAGAGAGTGGAAGCAGTACTTATCTTCGACAAAGGATTCTTCGCCTGCTGATATCACCAGCAGCAACAGAAGCAAGAAGTGGATTGGGGTGCTCTCTTGTGTCTGGCCTTTTTCTTGGCTCAAGTCTAGGATCGACGGCAGTTACAAGCTGAAGAGTCCATTGCCCGATGACTCTGTTATGTCTTGGTATCAGTCACTCGAGAGTGGCAAATTCTGGTTCCCATCTCAGATTTACAACCGTGAGGTATTGGTCAGAACAAATTCTTTGATACAAATGATCTCGATTTGCAAATTTCATACCTTTGATCATGGCTTGCTTCGTCATATAGTGTTTGTGAATGTCTGTCATTTATCATAACCTTTTCATAACCAAAGCTTATGATGTTTTTTGTGACATAACGATGGTTAAGTTGCTAGTACTAGGAAACAAGATTACTTATCATGCATCCTGCCGTGCACTCATTACTTGGGTGTCTTATGCGAAGATTTTGGTGCTTGATTATTTGTAGTTTTTTTTCTTGAAGCTTAGTTTACTAAGAGTTATAATGCTTCTTTGCAGCATGGGCATGTGGGGTTTATGTTATCGTGCTATGATGCGGAAGTTAGGTATGATAGCCACACGGATACTTTTCATGCAAGGTATGAATAAATGAGCCTCAAATGTATGCTTAGAATGTTCTCCTTTGTATAAATTGTACTGTGTTAACAGACTACGGTAGTAATTTCCTGTGAAAATCACATAGTGCATGCTTCAAATTAAGTGTTGAAATTGGAAGTATTAGCAGGAGCTGAACATCGACATTTTTTGTTCTTTTAGGTTTCTCAAAAAGGAAATTATGCAGTCTAGATTACGTGCATGACTGGAGTGTGTATTAGTTTACTGTCCCGGCTTGATACGTCGTGATGCTTATATATGCATACTTAGCTTGCTATCTATTGACCTGACTTGTAGGTACCCACCACATGGACGACGAGCTATAGTCATAGAGGAGGGCGTGCAATGGGATAGACTAAGAGCACCCCCGATCAGTACTCCTGCTCATGAACTTCATATCTCAGACTGCTTGAGTGATTTACGCCCTGGTGATCATATTGAGATTCAGTGGAGAAGAAACAAGGAGTTTCCGTATGGTGGGTGCTTTAACCATTGCTTTTCCCCTCCAGTGACTGCTAAACATGTATTATCCTTTTCTGTTGATGACAATGAACTATTGTGGTGAACTAAATTTCTTATACCGTCTGCAATTAAATACAGAAGATCAAATCTTTTGTTGTTATCAAGTGCAGTAGAAAATTTGAGGTAAGAAAAGCAGAAAATAAACAATTCTTATGTCTTGCAGGCTGGTGGTACGGAGTAATAGGTCACTTGGAATCTTGCGATGGAAGTGAGCATTTCTGCCATTGTCATCTTAGTGGTAAGCTCATTTTGTCGTTGAGTCAAGAGAGATCTTAAGCTTCTTAGAATTAAGTGATAACAGCTATGGCTGCCAACGAATTATTTCAGCATCACAGAACAGTAGATCCATCATTGTCTCTCCCAGAATATACAATCAACAGTTGGTTAATCAACTAATCTTGAAAGTTGCATACGTTGGTTTGCAAGTTTCTATTCTAATGAAAATTTTGATCTTTAAATTTGCTTTTCAAACATGGTGGAATACATTCTTTTCTTTCGAAAGAAAGCACACAAACAAATATAGATTTACACATTCATATCCAATCTCAGAATTCACTAACACACTTCACACTCATGCTGTGTAGAATTTTCAGCCAACAACTATGGGACAACTGATGGCGATTCTTATCAGTTTTGCACAAATCTTAACATCTCACTTTAGAAGTTTTCACTAAAACACCTTAGCATGATTAACAAATTATGGATCTTAATGTTGCAGTTCTTTCTCCCTTTGATTAGGCTGGTTTGAGATTCTTTTAGCTGAACATCCATATTCAGTTTCTTATAACATTCTCTTCCAATAAATACAATGTCAAAATATGTATATGTTAGAAGCATCTTGCGACTGCCTGATATCTCTGAGTCTTAATATACGTTAATATGTTAGACTGTCTTTTCTGTTTCATTAATATAATGTGAATATGTTAAAAACTCTGACAACCAAAATGCTTTATCCATAGCCATGCTCTAAAACTATTGGTGTTTGGTATCAACAATGTCAAAAGAAAACTCTGTAACTGAGAAATAAAAATTGTAACACTTCTATGGGTTAATTTCAGTATTGTCTACCTCATCTAACCGTTGAGTTCGTAAATACCCTCACTCGTCAAACTATAACACAAAGAACTTTATGAATTGAACAAAAAGCTAAGCCACCATTTCATGGGTGGACTTGGTGCCGTGAACAAAATTCTTGCATCTCTATTAGTTCTTCTTGAGTTTCTAATGGTTGTGATTTTGCTTAAAATCTTCTAACGGTAAAGTTTAATAATTTGTTATGACTTTCAGATACTGTTGTCTTGGAATTCAACCAGTACACGCCTGGCTCAAGGTGGAGACGCTCATTGATTAATCGGAAGGATCACAGGGAAGAAGGTAGCGAAACAGATGGATTTTATGGGGGAATCAGAAAACTCCAGAGCAAGGATGAAATCTCTAAGTGGAGACAGCTTTGGCCAACAGATATTTTGGAATAGAGTTTATTCCTAGTCCATCTGTGCCCACTCCTTGATCCCTAAAACATAATCAAGGACATTAACCCTTTCTGCTACAGGCCTCTCAGCTGCTTGGAACTCGTTGTGTCAAAAATTATTACCTGCACTGTCTATGGGTGGTGCATGTGGCTCGGAATCAGAAGACATGAACTCGGAGGCATGTAGCTGAAAAATGATGCGATGCAGTACACATCATGATCTTTTTTATTTGGCTGTTGGCAAAGCAGAGCTAATTCATGGCTCAGCAGATTACATAATGTAATGTTGAACACACGCAGCTCAATGTAAATTACATTTTGAACTTCTCACTTTTGGTGTTACATAGCAGCATATCTGTAGCTGTCGCAACCAAAATTCTTTTGGACTACCGATCAAAATGCCAATTTTTGCTCAACTGTGTAGTGTTGGGGTCTCAGATTTCATGCAACGCTTGGATACCAGCAAGTTTTTCTGGTTCAATGTTGGTTCCATGGAGTCCTAAATAACACATCCACCTGCCTTATGCTGATGCTGGTTGCCATGCAGAAGTATGCTCTTTCATATATGCTTTGTACGCTATCAAATATTTTCTTGGCTGAGATCTTCTTGGATGTAAATACTTACAAGTTCTGGTTTAAGCATAAATATGAATTTGGGCATATGTTTGTTGATTCATTATGTAGCATGACCACCTTCAGGAAGAGGAGGACCCAAGTGAGAATTTGGGCATATGTTTTTACTGGGCCTGGGCCTGGGCCTGGGCCTGGGCCTGGGCCTGGGCCTGGGCGGCCATGCACGGCACACCTGAGTTGAACACTGGCTGGATTTAACCAGGAAGTTGTTTAATACCAAACCGAAAACCCTCCGCAGCGCCTCTTCTCCCTCGTGCTGGAAACCCTATAGGCATCCCCGACTCTCCAACCGTGGTACGGTGCAAGTCGGCCGGCGACCTGAACGATTCTCCCAGCGGCGAGTGCAGCGCGGCGCGTTCCCCCGGTACCTCCTCTCTCCCTCTCCCCCTCTCTCCGGCGGCTGCTACCGCCGCCCCCCCCTCCTCCCTCTCCTCGCTCTCAACGCCCTTTCCCTCTTTCTACTCGCTGGCTTTCTCTATCCCTCTCCCCCGTGATAGGAGTCCGCACCCCTTCCCCCGGTGATAGGGAGGCTGATAGCAGGATTCGGGGTAGCCCTCTCTCTCTTTCTCTCTCTCTCTCTCTCTCTCTCTCTCTCAGCAGTCTTTTCTCCCTCTCCTCTGCCTCTGCTTTTCATGGCATCATGGCTGCCTCTCCCTTTCTTTTGACGGCCCTCTCGGACTTACTGTTAACCGCCTCTCTAGCCCCTCAGCCTACATCCTTGCCTTCGCCTGCTATCGGCCTCCCTTCCCTGCCCTCCCCTATTCTCAGCCGATCTGCTCCTATCCTCAGTCCCCTCCCTTGCAAAATTGTGTTAATTGTTTGTTTATAATTGGTAATTGCTTGCGAATAATAGTTTATGAACTGTGTTAATTACTGTATTTATGACTGCTAGAATTTTGCATTGTTAATCTTGATGTTAATCTTCTTTTGTTTTGTTATTTTGTTGTTAGATTAGGACAGTTTACTACTTTAATGTTTTTTATTTTTTGTAGATGGTTAGATGAAAGTAATTCGTTGTTTTAGTGGTGATAATTTGAATTTTGAAATGATATGGAATTCATATTATGTCTAATTTTATTTTATCGATTTTTATTTTTATTTTTTATAATTTTTATATTGGTGAACACCTCGCCTCGGTCAGGCGAGTGCTTTTGGTGTTTTGGAACCTTGATGCCTTTTACCGCTTAGCGCCTTTGACAACACTACCAAGCAGCACTCCTGCTCCTCATCTTTTTCCTTGATCTCCTCCTCTGCTGTCGCCACCTCCTCTTCTTCTCCTTCTCCATCCTTCTCTTTCTCTTTCTCTTCATCTCTTCCTCTCCTTCTCCCCCCTTTTGTTACTGTAGCATGTACAGATTTACTCTGTCAGTAAGCCGATATAGATCTAACCTGTACTGGCCTTGCCATAGACCGCATGGGGCTGGTACCCATGCTTTAGAATCATCTTTGCATATCGCTTTAGTACATCTTTGAAACCACATTTTATCTTGAAGTTTATTGTTGAGTATTGAAGTGAGGATGAATAAGAAGTCATCGAACACTCAAGTTTGTTTGATTCATTTAAATTCTGAATCATGGTTTTTTGCTCAGGCATTTTGAATGATGGGAAAAGGAACCAAGAGTCCAAGGAAAACTGTGAGAAGCTCAGCCAAGAACCATTCTACAAACGATGCTTTTAGAGAGGATGACATCGATGATGAAATTGACGCTTGTACAAAACAGATACTTGGCCCTACACACTCTCTCTTTTTACCCATCTCCTATGATGTCTTTAATAATCTCAATAATTCAAACGTGCAGTTCATAAGCAGCGGGATGTTGTGCCTCTCGATGTTAATGGTGAGATTGGGGATGATTGCGGTGACTTGTTTCCAACAAAAAATATTTTTGGATTCTATAGTTTCTAGTGTTGTAAATTTCATTTTGCATATGTATATGACAGGTGAATCTGAGGATGAAGATTTGATTGAGCCTGTTTTTGACTTTGAGGTGAGAAATGCATTTTGGAAGTCATAATGCTGATTTTCTTGCAAGTCATAATGCTCGTTTAACATTGAGGGCCCAGTTTTTAGAACTTCAGATTTACATACAGTAACATTTCTTCTTAACAAGTGTGTCAACTTTTGTTAGTATTAATAATTATGTTAATCTGGTTTTATTTTATCTATTTCTTATGGTTGATTTAAGACCATACTTTCTTCTGGTACTTATTCTTTCAGTGGTGTATAGGGTATTGATGAGGATGATAGTGATAATTCCAGAAGTGATGATGATGGTGAGGAGTCTGATGGAATTAATGATAACATCAAAGACAAGGGCTTTGCTGCAAAAAGTAAGTGTGATTTTCTTCTTCAAAAAAAGAAGCCTTATTCTATATACAAAACTTACATATTCTTTTAGGCATAGATTTAAAACTCTAATTTTGACTTAGTTATATGCTTAGTATAGGGATTGTATACATGGACTGGTTTTGTTTTGAGATGAAACATCTATTCTTTGCTGTAGATCACTGTGATTTTTTATAATCTTATTTTTTTCTTGCTTTACTGCTGAAGAAAGATAATTTGTGCTTTAGTGATGCAGGGCATAATGTTGAGATTATTACTAGTGATGGGAAATATTCTATAGAGCTAAGATGGCATTGAAAATGTGTTTAAAGACAATTTGATATTCATGGTTTCCATTTTAAAAGAATTTTGGATCTCATACCATGATACCAGTACAACTATATCCCATTCTGTGGTGTGCAGACATGCCCTTACAGAAAATGCTGCCTGGCGCTAGTTGGCTTGGAACCAGATGACAGCTTTGACTATACGATTCTCAAAGTTATTGACATGGGTCACGTGGACAAAAATTTAAATTAAGCACTTGCTGGCAACAGTGTTAGCTGTTTCATGATGGAGGAACATGAAAAAAAAGGTAAAATACTGATTAAACTAAGTGACTGGTGGAGGAACTGCCAAATGAAGCCAAACTCATGTGCATGTTCATTGGGGCAAGGGGACACACAAAGAGCATTTTGATTTATAGGAAAAAGATAGTTGTAATACATTTAGTACACATGTTCTAAAAATCAGAGAATGTGCAATGTTATAAGAGGGGCTGATCAGAAGGCTTAGAAACCAAAAGATAAAGTCAACTTCTCACTTTGTGTCATATGTACAGAAATTGTTTTTGAAGTGATCTAGCTTTGAATGGGAGACATGTTGGATTTGTATCTAACATGATTCATAGTGGTGAGTGTGAAATTTTTTTGACCAGTATCAAACATGATGTGGCACATTTGGGTGGGGGCTATTGTGCCATTAATGAAATATTGACACATCCTTTCCTCTAGACAATTTTTCCAAGGATAGCACTGTGCACAACATGTACCATGCTATTGGTATGCTAACATGACAATCAAAGCTATTTATCTATAGGAAGGCAATTGATTTAGGTAAATATTTTGGATGTATTTAAAAACTTGTATTACATGTGGACCACTGAACCTGCATTATGTGTTCAATATGTATTAAGAAATTCAGTGAGGCTTAAAAAACTGTCTTGACGCTAGTAACTAACGATAGTAATGGGCATAAGATTTATTTGATGAAGATGAGGATCATGCAATTTTGGAGGAGCAGATAAGTTCATATATGATTTGGTGAATGGTGTTATATAAGACTATGATGCTTGGCCTCGTGTTATTGCTGCTGAATTAAAAAGAAATATAAATGATAAGTCAATTTATTCATGCCTGTATATCTCAGCAGCATATAGTTCCACACCACATAGACTAGATCATATAAGTTGAGTGATAACTTTTCCTCTGTAAGAGCTTTCAGCACCTTCTATTCTAGCTGGTGTCTGGTGCAGCTTGTAATGTTGGTGAGTGATGCGCTGACATTATATGATACATATGTTGCCAATAGCAAATAAGGGGAGAAGCTTAAATCTTGACATAATTGCATGCCTCACAGGTACCAGTGACAATACCTTGTGAGGGAAAATGTCCAAGACCTAATCAGTAACTCCCTTCAAAAAGGTGCACATGTTGCCTTTGAGGTGGTTTCGTCCAGGATTTGTTCTTTGGGTGACTTCTCATCCTTGATCAGTCAATTGATGCTGTCAGATGCTAATCATGTGTCTGATTCTCTCTTGTGGTGCAGCATTGACAGACAACAAGAGAAAAGGGGGTTAAAATATAGGAAAGTTGGGGAATTTACTTTCAAATAACTAAAAGGGTTTAATTTCAGTCTGATATGTTCATGTGGATTGACACGGCGGAGCTGGCCTGAATTTGATAAAAACAAGCAGGCATGAGAAGAAAATTTGTTCCATATTGATACAGGTGGTTTCATCACCACCCCTTTCATTAGGAAACAAGTGCTGTCCAATTGCCTGAAACAAGATTTATAATTTGTATGCAGGGTTAGTATCGTTGTAAACCTAAGAAGGCCTCAGTTAAGCTTCTTGAAAGGTGACTGAAAACTCTTATTGAATATATTGTTGTCTTGGAGGTATTTTATGCTACACTAAACTCACCATTTGATAATTAATAGATGTTCTAATTTGTAAGGGAAGGTCATAGTTAAAGTTCATTTAGTTGTGTTATTTTGGCCTTGTTTTGACACATATTGATAACAAATGAAAGTGGCTTGACTCAATCTGAACACTAACTTCACTGCCCAATTGGAGATTCTAGAGAATAATTTTGGGATTAACATTTGGGGTGTTGCAACTGAAGAGGAGCTATGGATGAGTGTGCAGCAAAGCACCAATAGTAGTTGAAAGACCAAGCAGGTTGATTTAGAGCTTCAAGTTGCCATGGATGGTTAATAGTTGTGTTACTCAGCACCCATGATAATTAGACTACTTTCTTTATATTATTTCTATTGCAGTCAATAAATCATAACCATCATTCTTTTTTAGTAGTATTGTGATGCTTAATACGAAGATATTTGTTTCCATTGAAAGAACTATGTGCTTAAGGATATAGTTTTTGAGGCCTACTACCCTTTTGTATATGTTATTTAATGTTTACATTGACGACTAAGTTATGTTCATTTCATTTTATCCTATTCAGTTGCAAGACAGGCAAAGTATCTTCGACAGAAATTCGGAGGAGATGATGATGAGATGGATGATCATGAAGAAGAGGAAGAAGAAGAAAGAAAGGCTATATGGGGTAGAAGGAAGAGTTTGTATTACAATGCTGACAATGTTGACTATGAGGTAGTGAATCTTGTCCGTTGTTTCATATTTCTTCCAAGTAAGAAGCTTGCAGGATTTCTGATGGCTTAATCCATTTATATGATATGGCAAGCTCCAATCAAGTGATGAAGACCTTCCCATGGAGGAGGAGGCTGAGGTACTGAAGATCCAGAGAGAGAAGGCAAAAACCCTTTCAATGGAAGACTTTGGCCTCGAAAATAATGAACAAGATGAAAGTGATTCTGATAGGCAGAATGACATGCATCAGGTACTGATTCTACATCTTTTGCTTTGTAAATCATTCCTTTCTACATATAGAAACTTAAATGCCTAGTATTTGGAAGTATTGACTAGATTGATGATTACTAACATCAAGTAGTTAATCTGTTTAATCAGACAAATTTCTATTATACAGTAATTGCCCACAGAGTACAACAATTTAGAGTGAATATTTCAAAATGCTAAATTTGGGTAGGTTTTTTTTCCTAATTTTTATATTCAAATGTATCTTATAAAAGCAATGCTTCACTTAGCAGGATGCTTTAGTTGGGAAGACAGCCATGGGAAGAAGATCTGCTGTAGATGATGACAATTCGTATCAAAATTATGAGGAAATTAAGAAAGATTTTACTGATTTGTCAAAGGAAGAGCAGATGGATGTTGTATATAGGTACTCGCTCGTCCTAACTTTGCATCTAAACTTGTGAATCTTCTCTAATTGGCTCTTGGAAAATTTGAAAATCATTGCCGTTTGCATGAAACAATGATCAATCGTGTATACAACTCTTCAATATGGTTTATGTACTTCTAGAGCACATATGATGATGCATGTTACTGATTCATGGCTAATATTTTATCAGAAAAATAGAGTATGGCTCTTCAGTTTCATTATAGTTTAGTGACAGTGCTGCCATCATGCTAATTTACATTTCAAGACAATGTCCTTAAAATGATTCTCGTTTGACCAAAAGAAGCAACATTTATTGCAGCTAGGGCTGCGCTAAAGAGAAGGAAGAGGTGATATAAGAGGACAAAAAATGAGATTGTATTTCTTCAAAATAAAATAGAAAAACTATGTTTATAATTGTGAATCCATGTAGATGATAGAGGTTTAATTCCGGATATTGGGCTTCAACGTATCAAGATTGAGTTCATATCACAAGGATTAAAATTTTGGTTCAATATTCATATTTGTTGGTGGCCAGATCAGTGTGACATTGGTACCATACAGTGTACCTAGTGTTGGTATGTGTTGCTGATCGGTAAATATCTGACCAGCAGAGAGAGAGAGAGAGAGAAGAGGTGGTTGTAGAGGAGGAGAAGAAGAGTCGGCAAGGAGAGAGAGAGAGAGAGAAAAAAAAGACAACACAAGTATTTCTCATTGTCAACAACTTTTAAAAATGTTAGAATATAAAAATGGGACCATCAATGGTACAACTTGGTGCCGGTCAGATTACCATCCTGTGTGCCTGATATAGTTAACCTATTAGGTGATAAGTTTAGCTTCAGATTTGACTTATTAAATTGCTCAGTTTGAGTACCAGTCAGCATCGGACCTTTGAATCCCAGTCGACATTGATAACTATTATCATTCATTGATAACTATTATCAAAATTTTAAACCAAGTCATGTTCTAAAATTAAAAAGGTGAAAAGACTTCTGATTCTACTTTTTGGATCAAAAGCATACACCCTTTAGCTAAATTGTCTGTTAAATTGAAAATGTGATTGTAAGTTTTGATGAGGGTCATGTTAGGTCGGATTAGAATTGATTTAGGTTCATTATTATCAAATCAATTTTTTTTTAATTTCTTAATATAACTTTAGTGTAATTAAATGAAAATTTATGGTTATTGGATAATTGATATGTGCATAAGTTCCCGTCTTATAGCTAGTTGCACTTGACTTGATCTTAGGGCCAAGTTTGGTTGCAATAAGACAAGTTCGGTGATAATCTGGTATTGGAAGCATGCTTGACATTGTATTCCTTTTTTTATGTGTGTGCATGCAAATAATTCAAGACAAAACAGCTCTCAATTGGATGCACATGTTTCAAGTGAATGTAGTGTCCGCTAGACTACTATGGTGATATTGTGATAATATCTTTTTGTGTTGGATTGTTTCCTCTCATTATTATGTGTAGTTTAGTAAATATGCGTCAACCTGCATTGGTAAGAGCTTTATACCGTGGGCCTATCCTTTCAGACTAAAAGTACATTGTTGGGTGTACAGTAGTGCTGCTTAAACAGTTATTTGGCACCATGTGCAAGCTGCATTTTCTTTATTTTCTTGCAAGTAGCAGAATAACATTTTGTTTGCCACCTTATTCAACTGTAGCTTTTGAGGAGAGAAAAGAGGGGATCTATGGAACCAGATTATCTACAGCTATAAGAAATATAAAATTTTAATTTGCACTTCAGCCACAGAATTTGTTACAGTTAATAGTGTTGCAGGCTTATTGGTAGATACATGCTGTTGCTTATACTGCTGTTTATGAGCATAATATTGTGATATTATATATATTTTTCTATATGTTTTAAGTTCCATAATTTCTTTTTGCAGTTCTGCTCCTGAATTAGTCGGCTTGCTTGCAGAATTAAATGATGCTCTAGACCAAGTTCGAGAAGTAAAACCAATTGTACACAAGGTGAGCACTTAATCAGCATGATCAGAGAGATCATTCTTTTGCGGACAACTTTCAAGTGTATCGTTGACGCTGACCACTAATAAGAACAGCTATGTTAACAGTGACCATTGTTTGATGCCTTGACCAGATCAAGTGGTCAAATGCACTATGTTACTGGAACCTTGCTAATTTCAAAACTGAACCATGCTACCGCTCCTCCTAGTAGCTTCCTCTCCTTTCTCCGATGGCTAGATTTATTTATCTCTTTGAGTGCAGATGATAATATTCAAACTAGGGTTTTTTAACATCTTACTAAACTGACATGAGCTGATCCCACTGAAAGTTGCTACAGTTCAGCAATGCATTTTGTACCATTCAACTGTGCCCTTAACCTCTTGCCATTGTTCATGATCAGGTTTCTGACTTAGTTTTCCTACAATCATTGTTATGGTGGTGCTGGGATTTCTTTAAAGAATTGGTGGTTATTCTTGCACAATCAGTGATTATTCTTCAAGACATTAGCAGGGAGCATGATATAAGCATAGTAGGATGCAGTACAATGATCTTTGTGTCATATAATGGATTGATCAAGCTTCTTCTTACTTTCTTCTGGATGAAATTTAATCTTATATATCTTGTGGCTCCTTTTTAAAATCTTTAAATGATTTAAGGTTTCAGTTTCATTTGTCTTGTTTTTGTTACTAAGGACTTTATGACTTGTATTTCCTTCGACAAAACTAGACCTGTTCTATGATTGTTCGACTATGGTGAATGTCTCTTTTACAGGTTGGAGAAACAACTGAGAGAGGTAGGGTAGGAATGCACTTTTTGGAGGTGAAACAAGTTTTGTTGTTGACTTATTGCCAGTCGATAAGTTTTTATCTTCTTCTCAAGTCGGAGGGACATCCTGTTCGAGATCATCCAGTAATAGCTCGACTAGTGGAGATCAAGAACTTGTTGGAAAAGGTCTGTTTCTACCTTGGCAAAATATGGACAAATGAACCACTTCTCTTTTTTTAGCTTTTACCCCTCTTCTTCTTGCTATTTATTTTTTCTTCCTTCTCTGATTTTTTTCTTGTTCTAGGTTGCCTCTTTAAATAATTTATGTATTTACTTGTGATACCTGTCTTTTTAGCAGATGAAGCAGATTGATGTGAATCTTCATCCACAGCTTGAGGATATGGCAATAAATAGCTTGAAAAATGTGCTGACAAGAGGAAATGTTCCACTTGAAGTCAAACCTGTCACAACAGGCCAACAACCAAAACCTATTAAAGTACCATTATATTTATCAAAACAACACATCTATCTTTTGTTATGCAATATTCAATTAATCACTCATTATAAATAATTATACAGGACTTTGAAAAAAGCAAATCATCACAGGATGCTCATAATGCAAGTGCCAGTCAGAAAAAAGAGGTTCTTCTGAACGACTTTTACATGCTTAAAATCTGATAGTTGTCATCTAGGTATTGCATTTTGATAGTGTACTAACAGTGTTAAATGATGAACCAGGATGTTCAAATGGGCCTACAAAGCTTGGAAATGCTGAAAGTGAGAGAAAACCTAGAAGCAAAGTTGAAGAAGAAAGGCATTTACAATTTAACAAAACCAAAGGATGTTCGGAAGGCAGTTAATGGGTATTTCTGTGTGGCTTTGTTTCACTATTCAAGCATCAAAAGGCTTGCTTTTCTAAATTGGTTAGATTGGATCTACCTTACATTTTGGTTAATCTGAAGAACCTTTAAACTTTTAACAGACAGCTTGAGACATTGGATGATTTTGATGATGAAATTAAACACACAGCAGTCAAGAATTTTGAAAGTTTGTCGGAGTCACGAAAACTGTCTCAGCTTGTTGGAACTAAAGCAAACAAGTCCAAGGTATGCCTGTCTTAGATCACAACTGGAACATCTTCAAAATCATTATTGATCTGTCCAACCTGTTCTGCATACTGATATCTGATATGTTGAGTGACAGATTTTGCTGAGTTTTACGTGCAACATTACTCAACAAAGATACAGTTGTGTAGTGTAGAATTTGCTTTCATATTTTCCCAGTTCTTGTGGTTCATTATCTAGAAACGTTGTTGATTGTTTATTCATGTATCAAAGGCATGGCATGGCTAGGGCTTGTGCAAACCACATAGATACATGCACATTGTAGGCACTACCATGAAGGGATTCATGTTCTGATAAGGTTTACAACTATCATAATATCATATGCTTCATAACTATCCTAATGGATAATGGGTTTATGGAAACATTTATTTGTAGTAGTGCAGTTTCCAAACTAATTTCCAATGCAAAAAAATCACAAATGTATTAAAAAAAGATATAGTATTGTGCAAAAATCAGTTAGTAATTACATATGTAGCAGTACTAGCTTAGATATATATGTTCTGCTTTCGATACGATAAGTTTGTCGGTATTGCATACTCTTATTACTCATTCGTTTCTTGTGGTCCTTAATATTTTATTTGTGGAATCATTACTTGTTGCTACCTGTGAGTTTCGTTCTTCATGGAAAGCACTTGGGATCATTATTAGTAACATAATTTTGAACTTATTGTTTACGTAGATCGTATCCGGTGACGATGACTTGCCAAAAAGAGATGACATTGGTGAAAGGCGGCGAAGACATGAACTACGAGTTCTTGCAAGGGCAGGGGCTGTAGATGACAGTGATCTGATGGAAGATGAAGATGGAGGTCTTGGAAGCAGGTCCATGGATGTCAAGGATCAAGATATTGCTGAAACAGGAGAATCGGAAGATGAATTCTATAAAGAGGTGAAAAGGCAAAGGGTTGAAAAGCTCAGGGCTAAATCAGAAAAATATTCAGGGTAAGCAAGAAATGGGCTTCTCATTACAGTGTTTATGAATTGGCTGACGAATATCTCGTTTGAGCCCTCTGATATGTTACAGAACCCTATCTGTTCCATCTTTTGTGGAAGCTGAAACTGATGGTAAGAGGCAGATCACATATCAGGTCAGTTCTACCCGCTCTTATAGAAACATGGATTTTATGTGGGATAATTTAACATCTTTATGACTTACAATCAATCTGTGGACCAGATGGAAAAGAATAGAGGACTAACTCGCCCCCGAAAGAAGCTTCTAAAAAATCCACGAAAGAAATACAGGGTAATCTTTCTCCGGTTTGAGATGATTGATCTATCCAATTAGGATGAAAGTTATATCGAAGTTTAGACTAAATGCTATGTTTGCTGTTGCAGCATAAACACCAAAAGCAACTTATACGGCGAAAAGGCCAAGTACGTGACATCAGAAAGCCAACTGGCCCATACGGTGGAGAAGCCACTGGAATCAACACCAGTGTTAGCCGTAGCATTAGGTTCAAAAGTTGAGAGCAATGAGATATGGATCTTATTTATTGGATTTTGTCGGGGAAATTTTACTGATGATTTTGTCTTTTTGTCATCACTCGGGAGCTCTTCTTAGTGAGGCTTCTGAATGGTTTATTTCACACATTATACATTGCTGTCTTCTCCAGATATAGTTGAAAGCATTCATTCATAACCAAAGAGTGGGTGCTACAGTCAAAACTCCCAGTAAAGCAGCATGCTTTACAAACACAGATACGGATGACATTTACTTTGTATTAGTTGAAGAAAATACCACTAGTGGCGATGAGGCCACTCCATCCAATACACATGAAAAGCACCGTCGAGTAATCTGTGCATCGCAAACCTGTACTCGATTCCACGCCTTACGTTAATGGCGTAGCTAATGTTCGCAGTTTCTTCTTCGATCACCTGTGAATCGAAAACCCTACGTTAACAAGAACAACTGAAACACGATTCATAATATAAAGTAGCACGATATCACTGACGACGAGAAGCCTAACCTCTGCTCTTGGATGAAGGATCTCCATCAGTTTACGAGGGTATATTATATTGTGCTAGTGAACGACTGGAGCAACCGCATGACGGTGTTTGCTGCTTCTTTGACCTCCAGATCGTCTACAGGAACTGTACGCTATTATATGGAGCCATTCTTACAATGGTTTGACCAAGAAATATGACATGTAAGGTGGGCAAACTCATACCATATATATCACAAGGGTATGGAATTATATCTAAGCAAGAACAAAAGCATAGAACATCGAATAGAAATAGATTAGACCAATAGCAACAATGCACTAACCAATTCAGATGTCTCTTCAATCATCAAAGTATGGAATTGTATGGTCACAAAATTCGTGTCAGGGTAACTCCAATAGGTACTTCAACACAAACCAGATGACTACTTACAAGAGATTTATTTGGTCACCACATTCATTACCAGAGTGGTCCACATGCTTGAACTCCTGAAGCTCTGTAATGCCCATCCATGGCTTGCGCCACACATTGGCCTCGTACAACTTCTCATTTCCTGCGTCGATAACTTGTACCATCAGGTGATGAAGGACTCCAGAAGCGCATTCTGCGAGGTAGAAGATCGAACTCTATAACACAAGATGTTTTACGTGAGATCAACCACCACTACACCGATTGCATCCATGGGCAATATTTTTATTATTTTTTAAGAGTATAAATAGTAAGAGATTATCTATAATAGTAGAAATAAATAATGATAAAGAATATTTTGACGCTAATCATAACTTGTACCGTCACATAGGAGTTGATACGGAGAACGAAGGCTAGATCATCTCCCCACTCAACTATAACATGGGAGAAGTAACGGCTTGTCGCCTCCGGTGAATAATCATCCACAAGAAGCCATTCGAGCTGATCTTATCGATCACTGAGGGCAATGGTCCTCGAGTGGTCGATGAGATCAACTTCTCCCTTGGTGACATATCATAGGGGGCCATTCGGGCCAATCATCCAAGTGAGCAAACGATAAGAGGAAGACATTGTATCAGTCATAAATGGTCTTCACGATTACCCATGTATAAAAGCCAACTTGGGGTCGGACTTCTCACATAGAAAACCTTCTTATCTCGACTATTCTACAAAGCTAGATTACCCATGTATAAAAGCCAACTTGGGGTCGGACTTCTCACATAGAAAACCTTCTTACCTCGACTATTCTACAAAGCTAGATTACCCATGTATAAAAGCCAACTTGGGGTCGGACTTCTCGTATAGAAAACCTTCTTACCTCGACTATTCTACAAAGCTAGATTACCCATGTATAAAAGCCAACTTGGGGTCGGACTTCTCACATAGAAAACCTTCTTACCTCGACTATTCTACAAAGCTAACTTATGTGTTAGATGGGTCGGAGTGAAAAATCCCTCTTGACATCGACCTTTATACAGGATAGGAGATCAAAACCTACATTGGCTTAGCCTCCTCAGATACCCGAAGACCAACTTCGGTCACCTCACCTCCGTAGCACCACTCCTCTAGACTATCGTGAGAGCCACTCAGACGACTTCACGCCTTCGGGTCGAGACCAAGTCATGCCAACTCCCGATCGACGGCATCAAAGGCAACAACAAATAGTATTTTTTTATTTTATAAAAGTACTTATTAGAAAAGGCAACTTATTACAAATGGTGCAACTGAAAATTGCGTAAGCAGATTAAAACCCAGAACGACCAATTGGACGAGGCAGAACCGAAAAATCAAGCTCAACAAACAAACATTTGATCGAACGATCAGAAACCGATAATTTTGTAGCTGGATGATAGATAACAAGGGAAAAAGAACATAATTTCCAAATAATAAAATAACTTATACCTCCTTCTTGTTGTGTTCATCGATGGCGAAGCGAGCGAGAATCCGAGAGTCCTTCTTCGGATCGTCGGGCGGTAACCACAGCATTGCATTGCATTGCAGAAGCACAACAACGAAAGAAGAGGGTTTCAAGGAGAAGAACGGATGCGGGGATTCATAGCAATAATATCGGTCGATGATGTTGGGTGAATTCCAAGAACTGCATTTGGGCTTTTCCAGAGTCGTTCCCCGCTACGTTTTTCACTGTTCGTGCACTCTCTCATTCCCTCCTCGTTTGGATTTTCTGTAATCATCAGTTTTTTTTTTTTTTCTCTTTTTACTAAAATAAGAATCTCGTATTAGATTTGTGCTTTATTTGTTTCATTCATCTCCTGAGCAAGAAAATAAAAATCATTATAGAATTTTTATTTCCTTGACTATGCAAACAGATTGATTATCGACGAAATTAATTAATTTTGTCCTCTCCCTCTTCCCTCTTATTTAAAAAAAAGAGGTTATTCGCATCTATTTCTTGTTATAATATTTAAAGTAATAATCCATTAACAAATGCACTCCCACGTGAAAATCACATATCATTGGATAGATAGTAATTAGATTATGAAAAAATATTTATTATGTTTAGAGTTTTTGATAAACGACATACTAGTGATAATATCTATATATATAAAAAAAAGGGATCTTACATCTCTGATCCCCACCCACATTGGTCGATGCAGATCCCTATGGCAGAGTCATATGCAAGCTTGGACGAGAACACAGAGAGAGGATTATAAATCAATACCAAATTAAGCGTTGACAATGTGGCCACACAAAAGGACAAGACTTTACTTCCACACTCACAAGCATAGTTGGGGGAACCATAAATAGAGGACATGTATGTGCTAATCTCCGGTGTTTTGTCTCCGAAGGAGGAGATATCTGTAGAGATGTACAGATAGATGTACAGAGACAGAGAGAGCAATAAATGTAGAGCAGAAAATGTTACAAGAAAGGCAGACTTTTGAAGTATTCACTATGACGAGACTTGTCAGATCTGTTAACAAGTATAGATTTTCTTGGGGATTGTTTTCTGTGTCCGGAGCTGCTCTCGCTTCTCGGTAGCCTCCGCTGAGCGCATTTATTGTGCTCTTAGTAGGTTGTACATCCTACCAAGGGTACTCACTCCCTGCCTCATCTACATGTCTCCACCCTCAGCCGTGCATCGCCAAAGACAGTCTTTTAATTGCCTCCCTCCTTTTCAAAACTGTCTCATCTACTGTGTTGGAAGCATCACCCTGACCTTACAGGATGGAACCGTAAAGCAGCCTTTTGGACGCCCTTTCTCTGCCATCCATCGTCTGCTTGAGCATGTAATCACGTACCGACTGGTCACAAGTACCTGTGGGCTCTTCTACCTGTCTCTTGTGCAAATTACGTTTGTCACAGAATAATGTTTTCCGAAACTAATGCCCAAAGCTTCTTCCCGATTTAAGATCGCTTCTCGGGGGCAGGCAGATTTCATGTCTTCTCTGCAAGAAACTAGAAGCTGTTAATCTGTGGATGATCCCTCTGCTGTGATAAAACCAGAGCAGTGTGTACAAAGTTCAGCAAGTTTCGAGTTATTATAATACACTATGTCCTCACGTCAGGGTAATAGAGAAGAGAACCGGCGCAGATATAAAAAGGACAATAACCACGGCAAGGGGGGACAGGTTGAGATCAACTCTACCGATCATATGGTTGAATCTCATCATGTGTGTGACTGAGACGATCTCCATCAACTTTAACCATTTCGGTCAGCAGTAATAACGCTCACTTGGCTGCCAATAATCTAACTGTGATCTCAAACATTTACCTGCAGTATAGATGTATATAGGGCAGGGTTACAATAAAGCAAAAGCGGAAAAACAAAGGGGGAAATGGTATCTTGCCTTTTACTCCGGCACAAGAAGAAGAAAGAAGAAGAAGAAGAAAAGCTTAGAACAGTTTAGACAACAACTGAAGATAGAAAGGACTGTGCTTCCACTGTGTTATAGTTGACATGAACACAATACGAACAGAGCGTGGAGCTAATATAACACCAATATTATCAAGAAACTTGAAGGTTTAACTAGCACTGCGTTCCCTTCTGCTGTCTTGTCTCCTTAAGTAGGAACTTTGTATCAAAAGAAACCAAAGCTGAAAATTTGAAAAGAAAAAAAAAAATCTTAGGGGACGCACATCATTCCCACATCAGATAAAAAATATCGTATTTGCAGATATATGTTTCTGTGTCATTCTATTGAGGCAGATTAAGAATCATGAAATACTTGCATCTACATCACAAACAACGGTTGAATTACCAGTCTAACATCACTGCAGATACTACAAAAAGTAAAGGGAAAAAATTAACATGAACCACAAAGTTTAGAGAAAAGAAAGAAAAAGCTGTGACCATTTTTCTATTTGTTGTGCAGAGGATTGGGTCCTGTGTACACCATCCTCTTCTCATCATCAACAGCTCCATCTGCTCCTTTCTGTGTCTCTCCTCCGAAGCTTGCATTGTGTTGAACAGGACTCGAGTTAGCGAAGCCAAACCCACCTCTCAGTCTCCTGGACCTATTGAACCGATCAGCATATGAGCTACAGGTCACCAACTGCAGCAACATCAACAGGATTAAAGAGAAGATGATGTCCTTCCTTAAACCCATCCTTCTAAACTACGCTCATGCTGCTCCTGTCTGACTCTTGTAGAGGACAAGCGAAAAGGAAGCTTGGTGAGGATGGAAACTACAAACCCTTGGACACAAGGAAATTAATATACGGGTTTGGCTTGTGGGATACCTTGAAGTCTGCAAACATGTTACACTTTTGGTCAAGGTCGCATTGAGAGTCAAACTGCATGGGTGATGGTGCCAGCTATAATTAAATATGGCAGTTTTGTTGTTGGAAGGTTCTTTGGATTCTGAATTCAGAGCCTTTTTTTTGTCCTGGGGAGAGCTGCCCAGCCGCGAGCTATATATATATATATATATATATATATATAAGAATGAGAGAGAAAGAGAGATGCCAAACTTTCTGCCCAAGTCTGGGCTTGGTTTTCGTAAATTACTTTGTTGTCTCTGTTGTTTGCTTGGTTGAAACGGGTTATCACTGAACTCGAGTCATCTCTACTGCTAGACTGCTACACCATAAATGACATACGACAAGCATCCATTATATATATATGTGATCCAAGCACTAGAAACATGTGCATATCTCGGAAACATCTGACTCGAGATAGCACTTACTGCTGGAAAACCTTAAGAAAATGTCTGCTCTCAGATAAGATCTGATGGAACTCAACATACAATTTGTTGAACAATGATTGTACCAATAAAGATCAAATAATGACAAGGCTTTTTCTGTCATGTTGCATTAACAGACATCTTTTGCGCATGGTAAACTCAATTGGCCCTATTTAATCAGTAATCACACATCTTATATTTTGTTTCTGATGCTGTGCAAAGATTAGTGTCACCAAAAGACAAGATTTTGTTCTGGTTTCGTACGTTAGGTTACTTATTGGCTGTGACAAGCTCCACCCTATGGCAAGCCGAGCAGGTCCACTGAGACGTGCAAACATGTTTTGGGATCAGGCTTTTTACGACAGAAGTGTCCTCCAAACAAAGCCCATGAACGATTCAAGATTGATGCATTACCCAAACCAGCACTTGACACCCTGTAGATGATTTCTTCATTCGAGTGGATCAAGGCCTAAAAAATGGATTGACTCCTACATTGTGTTCTCCGAATCCAAGCATTATTGGTATTAGACACAACAACTACCAAAATCATACTGGTCTTCAGAAGATTACAACTTCGTGGCAAATCCATATAGTTGAGGATAAATATTGATGAACTTTTGTGCAGAATCATACCAGGATGACAAGATGTGGTAAGGAAATGACCGCCCAGGTCATATGTAATCCCAACATTTGGAATTTTGGGATTTACAACTTTGATAGGTCACTTCCACAGTAGTCTCAATATTCCTGGAATAGTGAATTCTGACTAAAAAAAAAAATACTTCAGAGTCTAGCTTCCATCTCCACTCTTAAACCATGTCCTGCGTCCATGGGATTTCTTCTTCAGAAGTCAAACAGGGCTCAAGAGATGATCAGTTTAACGGCAGATAACAAGGATATACTGATATTGTAACAGACATCTTACATCTTACCTTAAAATACATAATAGTAAGTTTCTCAGTTTATAGTGGCTTTACCATCAGTTGCAGTTTCTGCTAAACCATCTTTCTCAACCACTTGATTCCAGAAATTCTCTTTTCCCTTCTGTTATGTAATTCCAGAATATCAATATAATTGATGTTACAATTACTTCTCAATCATGTACATCGGTCAACAAAATTGATCGGTTCGTATAAAATTGAAGCACTTTTCGACTAACAAAAACAAGCACTTCTAGAATAACATTGATCGTTTTGGATAAGCTAATGATCTGGATGCCAGTGAACCATTCATTCCCATGTTATTGGCAAATGCACATTGGCTTTGTAGCTAAACCTCAGAGTAAAAAAATTCTCAACATCATATTTATGTGCTCAAATATTTCACTTCTATAGAGGATAAGCTAATATTTTTAGTTGCGGAACTATAATACATGAAACAAATACTACCGAACCTCTCTAACATGCAACATTCCATGTTTCTAGCAACTCACTAAGACCTAATGTGTCATGTACAGGGACTCCTGCAACAGATCGACAAGTAACCAGATAAAATCACAAGATTCCTCAGATTTCAACCGAAACAAGCGAGGAGGCCTTGCCAAGATTCTAGAGATTTGAAGCAGAAAGTTCTTTTTTCTCCCCGCATATTCCGAAAGCAATTTTCCTAGTGCCAAATTCACAAACCAGTGCAAGCCTGTTCCAATTTAGGCTCCTACAGCAACTCTTGTGCACCAATCATTTAGGTACAAATTAGAAGAAGGAATAGTAATGGCTTTGTCTTGAGTATATCTGCAATTCTTGAATCATTTGACAACCATCATTGAGTATAACATTATCATTCCAATTGTTACTCCAAAATTGTACAAAGAACATTTGATTATTGCCTTTATCTCCACAAAGTCCCAGATCAACTCAAATATTCGCCCTATCCATCAATCTTGCACATTATAATTACATGTCTTTCATGCCACTAGACCTGGCTGGTGAGCTAACTACAAATCATCACCGCATCAAAGACACCATACATCACCCAATGCCCAGGGAACAGCCATGAGGAAACAGAGTCACCCTAAATTCATCTAAAATAAAACCTAAGGTAACGCAAAATTTAAGTCGAGATATAGAACAAACAAGGAGGAAAAAAAGGAAATATGATCGGGGAACAAATGCTATATCGAAGCGAAGAAATCATTGATCGATTTCACAGATGGAACATGTCGAAAAACCCACGGAAGAAAGAAAGGACATCATTCAATAATTCAAGAACGCAATCGAAATCAGACATAAAAAAGAAGAAGATTACGCGGTGGTTTCGAGATCAGGACGACGGGAAGGAGGTCGAGAAGGCGTCGGAACTCGCGCTCGTCGATGTCGTGGGGGCTCCGCTTCCTCTGATCCTCCCTCATCTTTGAGTCGGGCCGACGCCACAGAGCATTTGGCAGCTTATAATAACGTGATCCAAGTAGCAACATCGTGGCGACGCAACATTCTGTTCCAGCTTAAACGGACCCAACCGTAACGTGTACCGGTTTCCGCTCGGTCGCTGTATTTCGCTAGCTTTTACCACTATTGCAATATGGTAGCTAATTCTGTAAGAGCTCCGCGTGTTGCCCGCACGGGAGACTCAAATGAAGTGGATGTGCTACATAACGCTAATGTACGATTAGAATCGTGGTTATTACCAGATTGTGTACAACTGATAGATCGGATAAAAAAGAAAAAAAAAATATTTATATCCATTCATAAAAATAATTTTAAAATTTAAAATAAAATTATAAACAATAAAAAAAGTTACAAATAATAATCTCCTTACTAAAAAATTATATTATGAATATAAGAAATATGGACATATTATATCAACTACGGCTAATTGGGGATAAAATGAAAAATAATTGTTAATAAAATTATGGACACGTCAAAAGAAAAAGACTGGATGTGTGAAAAAAAGGGTAAAGGAAAATCCATAGAAGACTCAAAAAAATAACGAGCGAAACTACGACTTCTGTTAAAAATGATTTTGAACGATCACCACCCATAGATTAATGCCCGGGCATTCATAATCATGCCATTAACATAAACATGAAAGTACAGACATTCCTAAGTAGTAAATCCAACAACCCTTACATGACCACTGCATAAGCAAATTGAGCAATACGTCATCATAGAGCCGCTTCAGTTTATACTGATACTACAGATATTTAAATAACAGAGAGTCCTAGAGGCAAGGGAATAAACTACTTCCACCTTAGCAGAATACCAAGAGAAATACTGTAAAATAACCACAGCCACTACTTCAGACTACTCACATCTCCTGTGGCACCTCCTCTTCCTCGTCCTCATAATATTCTTCTTCATCAGCAGTGGCATCTTGATACTGCTGGTACTCTGAAACAAGATCATTCATGTTGCTCTCAGCCTCAGTGAATTCCATCTCGTCCATGCCCTCGCCGGTGTACCAGTGCAAGAAAGCCTTTCTCCTAAACATTGCAGTAAACTGCTCGCTCACCCTCCTGAACATCTCTTGGATTGACGTAGAATTCCCAATGAAGGTGGATGCCATAGAGAGACCCCTGGGTGGTATGTCACAAACACTGGACTTCACATTATTAGGAATCCATTCAACAAAGTAAGATGAGTTCTTGTTCTGGACATTGATCATCTGCTCATCAACTTCTTTAGTGCTCATCTTGCCTCTGAACATCGCAGAGGCTGTGAGGTAGCGACCATGGCGAGGATCAGCAGCACACATCATGTTCTTAGCATCCCACATCTGCTGGGTTAACTCAGGGACGGTCAGCGCACGATACTGCTGTGATCCTCTTGAGGTCAACGGCGCAAAACCAACCATAAAGAAATGGAGGCGAGGGAAGGGGATCAGATTCACAGCCAATTTTCGGAGGTCAGAATTCAGTTGACCAGGGAACCGGAGGCAGCATGTGACACCACTCATGGTTGCAGATATCAAATGGTTCAGATCCCCAACTGATGACAGCCATCCATGTGTCAGCTTAGTGCCAAAGAAAAAAACACAAAGACAAGCAACAAAATCAAAGACAAACATAACAAGCACAAAGAGTTGCCACAAATAAGGAGCATCACAATATTTGCTGTCGAACTAGTAACTGACTCAAATACGCAAGAGAAAGTAATGTCAAGTTGAAAACGTACTCAGAGACCGAAAACATAATAATGATTGTAATTTCATTAAGCTATGTTAATTTAGAAAACAAAAGATGTGCTTTTGGCCAGGAATTCATTTCATTTTGCCATTCTTTTCAAATTTCTTTTGTACAATTCCTTCTCTCCCATGGAAAATCCAACAAAAAACTGAGCAGAATAAATGTAAAACTCCACAAAGCTCAAGCAAAAAACCAGTCGTAGTGACTGTCATGTCAAAACTATCATAAACCAGAAGTACCTAGTGAAAAAGTTCATGCGACTGACTGAATATGTCCAACGATTAATGCAAAAATGTGGAAAATAACATGCTCCTTGTATCACTAGGAACTATATTTAACTATATTTAACAGATATTATGCCTTTGTTTTTTGTCATATCAAACAGTAAAGAAAATATGATTCAATAAAATGCCCTGATTTGATTATCAATTATAGCCAAAATTCAATTTTTGGCTACCAATGTTTAGTACCAAATGGAATCATAAGTCACCAACAAGAATAAAGATCCATTAAGTTGGTTGACTTACAGCTGGGTGTGGTTAGCTTGAGAGTTCGGAAGCAGATATCATAAAGGGCCTCATTGTCCAGCACCATGCATTCATCTGCATTCTCAACTAATTGGTGGACAGACAGGGTTGCATTGTATGGTTCGACAACCGTGTCAGAAACCTTGGGGGAAGGGAAAACAGAGAAGGTGAGCAACATCCGATCCGGGTACTCCTCCCTGATCTTTGATATCAGAAGTGTTCCCATTCCAGAGCCAGTTCCTCCACCAAGAGAGTGACACACTTGAAAGCCTGAGAAAATAACATGGAAACATATCTAAACAGCATAAGGTGAAGCACATTCAAACTGATATAACTGCTGAACAAATAAGATCATGAAAACAAAACCACAATTAAAATATCAAACCAAGATTAACAAACACAAGAATCTCAAACGTCGATCAACAACTCCATGAACTTACATGGATTTTTTGTGTCCAAATGCATTTTTTACAATGAAATGGAAGTTTTTGGTGGTAAAACTGCTTAGTTCATCCTGATCTTTTTTCACAGCTAAGATTTCTTTCAAAATTAAGACCACGCAGGCAACTATAAGAATCTCAGATCTTCAAACATCACATGCATAAACCCGTCAATACAGTAACATAAAGGCAAATCAGACATGGAATATAACGAATATAAATTTCAGGAGCAAAATAATAGACAAAAATTAGACTCACCATTACTTCAAGAAAATCAAATTTTTAAAAAATCAAAATTCATATATGACAATCAAGTTTAGCCCATAAAGTGAATAATGAAACGATTCTCTAGAAAGTGTCAACACCAACTCGTCTCACTACATAAGATAATACCAGAACAAGGAGACATCAACATGGAAGATAAAGGAACTAAACCAACATAATAAGGAGATGTCAAATATACCCTGAAGACAGTCACAGTTCTCTGCCTCCTTCCTGACCACATCAAGAACTGAGTCGATGAGCTCAGCTCCCTCAGTGTAGTGACCCTTAGCCCAATTGTTTCCAGCACCAGACTGACCAAAGACAAAGTTATCAGGGCGGAAGATCTGGCCATAGGGCCCCGTTCGAACGCTATCCATGGTGCCGGGCTCCAGATCCATGAGCACTGCCCTGGGGACGTACCTCCCACAAGAGGCCTCGTTATAGTACACATTGACGCGCTCCAGTTGGAGGTCTGACGTCCCAGTATACTGCCCCGTGGGATCGATACCGTGCTCATCGCAGACCACTTCCCAGAACTTGGAACCGATCTGGTTACCGCACTGACCACCCTGGACGTGGAGGATTTCTCTCATTTTTATCTAAATCAAAACACAAGGAAGCAAAAAATTAGCCCTCAAATAAACCACAATATCCGTACATTGTCGAGAAACCTGAGAGAACTTAATCGCTACGTTTCGACTAAAAACAAAAGCATAAAGATCTTAGAAATTATCTTCAAAATGAAAAGAAATGTTCGTAAGATGTAGAACAGTTCAAGTTAAACTTGCCCGCGAAATACCAAACACTCGGAAAAATAACACAAAACCATAGCATCCCAAAGATCAGATAGACCATACTCAATATCAGGACATGTATCCATGAAATGTTCCACAACGATTCCAACATCACCTAAAAATCAAAACTCATTATGTCGAGTTCAAAAGAATAAGACAAGCTCAGATCCAAGAACGAGAACATGGACCAAAACAGGCCCCTCCACAGTCATGAGAAACAACTGAAGAGCTACGGTTTTCAAATGAGAAAAATAAACCAGAGTAAAATCGGAAGATCCTTGAAGAAGACTCAGGGAAGCGAAGACCTTGAAGCGATCTGCAGCAAGCAAGAATCGCTTGTGAGATGGAGAGCTTACCGGCGAGAATGCAGATATCAGATCGGCTTCTAAGAAAGAGAGGATAGCGAAGGGCTCGAGGCGGAGACCTGCGGTTGGGGGCATCATATAAATGGTGATGGAGAAGGGATCGGATGGCCACAAATCTTTCCCTCTCTCCTTTTTTCCATGTTGGCTCTCGGATGCCGTCCGATGTATGGATCGAACGGTCAATGGCACACAGTTCAAAGTAAGGCAACCTGTGTTTCGATTTTGAAAAAATCATAGCATAAGATGACGATAAAGCCCTCAAACAATATACCAAATGACTATTCTGTCCTACTACTGGTTTCGGGCAGTTTCGTAAGGACACGCGGACCCTGCACTTCGTACAGAACGTGGGACTGGGAGCGAGAATCTATCGAACAGCGTTGACCTATGTTCAACGGGAGCCGTTTGATTCACGACCGGACGGTTCAGATCTTTTGTTGCGATAGTTCTTTTTCTTTCTAATGAAGAAAAGCAGTAGAAGATTAGTGTCTTAACAAATAGGATTAATGGATTTAATGCATGTTTCTGACAATGATCCTGTTGGCTTCATTTTATTCCGGAGTTTGTTCTGACAGTTGTCAATTTTGCAGGAAAATATAGAAGTTTCATGTTTAGGTGATGATTTGGGGAATTGAAATGAAAATTTTAGTAAATGTGTTTCATTGTCAAAAATCTATTGTTTGGAATGTTCTAATTATAATAAAAATGAAGGGTAAATGTAACACATTTGAACCTTCAATTTTCAGAAGAAAATGGATTTCTACAATAAGATTGTCTCCCCTATCCTTGGGAAGAAGAATGTTGAGATTCTTTTTCAGAAGATATTATTTCCTTTTTTCAATTGAATACTAGAGGAAGAAATAGAGAAAATGTACCTTTCTCTCATCAGAGAAATGGAGAGAACCAGCTTTTTCTCCAGCCTCTCTGTTTGTCGCCAAAGGTTTTCAACTGATCCTTCTTTCCTCTATTTTGATTCAAACAAGTGTTGATAGAATTCTCCATGTCTTCTCTTCTTTTTTTTCTCTCTTTGCTTCCCGAGCTATCATCCAAATTTGTGTGACATGCTGATACTTAAGTTCCATTATCTCTTCATCATCCTTTTGCATGTACTCTAAGATCAATAATTGGAGGAGCATTTTAGGCTTCAATGGGGATAATTTTCTGCTCACCTGTGATGTGGGTGCTCCTTCCAAAGCGTAGCATGCTTTGCTGCAGGTGAATGCGTGAAGCATCGTATCAACGAAAAAGACAAACAGCAGCAGAGTTTTTGTCAGCAGTGCCACATGGTAGAAGCCGTGAGACCATGTGAGCTGCCTCCCTGACACAGTCCTGTCCCATTGCCTTCAGTTCTGGCTTCTTTCGGCTCTTCTTCCTTCATTAACTTCTTCTTGCCTTGACTGTTCTGCGTCCGTAAGAGCTTACGTAGTTTAGAATTTAAGCTTGTTAATGACTTCATGCCAATCATGCACCGTCGAGACTCTGTCTGCCTTCTTTATCCTTCCCATGGGAGTTCCATCTGACAAACCCACATGAATGAGAGTGCCAGTGTGTTTGAGTAGTTTGAGTTTAGGAATTGGCTAATTCGTTTCCTATTTCTTTCTCTTTAAATCCATCAAGCAATGTTTGTCTTGTCTCTCCAAATGCTTCTCCATGGTTTGAGTCAACTGGGTTAAACTGGTTTCCTGATGTGGTTCCCATACATCCCATGTACTTTTCGAGGCATGCAACCTATCATGTATTGCTGAGTCTAAACAGCTTGATGAACTTCTATTACAAAACTTCCAATCCCTATCGAGTATCATTGCTGAGTTTTGACTTCCAATCTGCATCTGCTAGCCTGACTACTTGCTCACGTCGAGGAACATAAATCATCATGTTGTGAAGGGCAGGATGTTCATGACCAGGTCTGCAAAATCTCATCCGGTGTGCTTGCTTACAATAGAACGTCAACCTGAAGACAAGCAAGACTCGAATGCCCTGATGAGGACATTGCAAGTGTCTCGTGATTCCATAAAGCAATTGGATCTTCTCATTCGGCGGAGCTTGTCACTGATGAGTGAGTTCTAATCACAGAATTGGTTCTTTATAATGTAACAGAAGCCCTGATGATTGAAGTGCTCCATGTTTCCTCCTCTTTGAAGCTGAATTATGCAGTCTAAACACTGTGATCAGTTGCAATAATGGCATCCTACTTCAAAAGAGCAAATAATGGAAGCATATGATTATTTTTCTCCAATAACTGTATATTACTAAATTATTTAGCAAGATCACATAAACTTTATTCTATGAATTTGCTGTGAAAATTCTGACAAATATTAAAATTAGTGGGTCAAAGGACAGATTAAACAGAGACAGTACCTCTGGCACCTCAATACTCGAAACCTACAAGAATATAGGGAGGGACTTGAGGCCGGTGGTCAAAATGAGAACAAGGGGGATGAATCCTTGCAATGAATGCAAGGTAAATGACTTAAAAAGTGAACTCACAGTGTTTAATTTACAACATACAATGCTCCCAGGGATACAGAATCAGTCATGGAGGACTAAAAAGCAGAACTAGTCACCAACACACTTGAGGTGTCACTGGGTGGAATATAGTCATTCTCATGAATGCATTTTCTTTTCTGTAGCATTGAGGTCATAGCATTGCCAAATTAGTAAGGTTTTGAATATTACAGGAGTAATTACTTACTGATATTGTTTCAGTTGATACTTGACAAGCCCATGAATCTAATGGTCTGAATCCTGAAGTTCTAGCTTCGAAGAAAATTATTTCCCTAGCATACTTTTCTCCCATTTTTTGAGCAACCAAAAAATTGGAGAGTGGATGACACAGCTGGTTGATAATAAATGGGTCAGTGGAATGTGAGCCAGTGGTCTTAGATTGAGTTGATTATATGGATCAGGCCCTTCTTAGTAATGCATTACCTCTTGTGATTTGTTAGGCACACAAGATGATTGGTTGAGAGTTCATTTAGTTGTTTGTCAGATGGAGTTCGGATTTCTTGATCCTGCCTTCAGTATCACCCTTTGTTTTACTCCACACGAAGCCTGTTTCAGAAACAAACATTTAGTTTAATTGTTATGGAACCATCAAGGGTATGAGTTGATGCCGGCAACTTATCCATCAGTTGGAAGTAATCAAGTAAGTTTGTAGCTCAGAGTGCTGTAGAAAACAAACTACAATTGCAAGGCAATCATACTTGTGCGAGCAAAGATTTGATATTATTTCTCTTCTCTAAATCAAGAACAAAAGCAAGAAAAGGAAAACTGGCTGCTAGATCCAAGTTCTGAGGTATCATAACAGTGATGAATCGTTGACCGAACAAGTTGCGTCTTTGGCCTGATGTGAATGATGGTTAGAAATTAACATGGAAGGAAAGCCAACCAAGGAGATCAATAGTCAATGGCAGGGGCGGCAGAGAGGGTGGTGTGGGGGAGGAAAGGGAGAGTTCTGATGGCTTTTCTCAGTGTTTTGGAAGACAGCGAAATAATGCATCGCGGTAGCCATTATGGCCTTCAAGCACCAGGGTAGCAGACGGTATCATGGCCCTGAAAAATGCAGAAGAGCTTGCTCTTTGAATTCTTATGATTTTGTTCACGACTACGAAGGAAAGAAAGCAAGAAGCGTACTTCAGCAAGGTGCTGTTTCCAGAGCAGAGGATGAGACCATGGATATGACTCGCACTACTCGTGAGCTACCACTGTCCGCTTGATGCTTGTAAGTCTCATGTTCAACTCCGAATTCTCTTCTTTTCCGTCTACAGTACATGCATTCCACTGAGCCAACACATAGAAAGGCAACGAATTGTGAGAGTACTGCGAATAATATTTCATTTCAACTGTTGGAAGAGCATCCACTTCGCGTCAATCTTCGTTCTCTGTAACCCAACACTAGCGCAAGTGGGATCCATGTCATCCATCTCATGGCGAGCAGGAACTGCAACCTCGTCATTCGTGTAGGTTACCATCTCTTCCTACAAAGGAGCAGAAATCAACACGATGCTGCCATGACCAACTTCCCCTGCACCCCGCCTTGCAATGGCATATCGATGTCTCATTTTTCTCAGCAGCTCACCAGAGTTGGTCTGAACTCTGTGTCTCATCTTCTTCACATCCATCCTAAACCGAAGGGTCTTAGAACTCGGCATCCACGGCCAAAGAAAGCTGAATGAAGTGGAAAGAGAAATAAAGTGAATTCTCCAGCTGTTTTGTCAACTGGAAAAGCATGAAATGAAGTATTTCCATCAGGCACAGACACTACCATGTCATGTATTCCCAACTAGTAGCTGCAACTAGCAGAAGATACTCTGTTTCTTGCCATGAGACACTGCAAGTGCAAGCTGATGTCTGAAAGTGGAATCCTTACAATTTGTTCCACGAACCTTAAACAAATTGCTAATGATTTGCGTTCTCTCTTTCCAGTGTAACAGAGAAATCGTAGCCAATGACCATCATCAGACACATCCAACGCAAAGAACACGACAAGCACTGACATCTTCGTACCTGTACAACATCGACAAGTGGAATGCGAGAAGTGGCAAACTCGCAGCAAATGTCAGCTAATTTGACGCTTCGGATCCACGGGAGCGACATCATGAAAGGCTTACTCTGCCGTCAAGATATGCATCCTTGGCATCGACGCAGACCTCGGAACGAGAGCGACAGCCACCGGTGATTGCAGCGTCCACCACCGGAAGGCCGGAGTGCCGGCACCGGGGCCTTGTGAAGGCATCATCAGCGCGCACCAGAATTCCCATTACGTGGGTGCACCTCACATCATCTGCCACTCAACTAGTGCCCATGAGCCACCCCTGCTTCCACATACATTCCATCCTATTGCTGCCAGGTGGATGGATTCCATGCCCAAGTTGGCCATCTACGTCCCGGTTGGGTTCCGTCAATTCGACCGATGATGCCTGCCTATTGCTATAAATACCAGCCGTAGCAGACAGGAACCCATAAGTTTTTGGTCCTCGGGTTTCACTACATTTGCTTTCTGCTAAGCTCTAACCAAGATGAAGAACCAAGGAAGCCGCAGGAAGTTGTTTCAAGTGTGCAAGCCTTACGCCGCCATGATCTCGCTCCAGTTCGGCTACGCCGGCATGAACATACTGACCAAGTTCTCCCTCAACCAAGGCATGAGCCACTACGTGCTCGTCGTCTACCGCCATGCCTTCGCCACCCTCTCCATCGCCCCGTTCGCCCTCATCCTCGAGAGGTAGACCAAGCAGTACTGGCTGCTGTTCACGTTCTCTCCGTAGAATTCCCAGCTCCTGTACTCATCGTCATTCTTGCTTCTGATCGCAGGAAAGTGCGACCGAGGATGACATTTGCAATTTTCATGCAAATATTCGTGCTGGGGCTCCTTGGGTGAGTACTTGCTCACTTCCGATCGAGTGTTATGTCATGGTGGTGTAGGAATTACTGATAGTTTCTGCAAATATCTTCTTGAAGGCCGGTTATTGACCAAAACTTCTATTATGCTGGTCTGAAGTTCACCTCGCCAACCTTCTCTTGCGCCATGAGCAACATGCTGCCAGCCATGACCTTTGTGCTGGCTGTTATCTGCAGGTACGTGGGGAGAGAGAGAGAGAGAGAGAGCGATGTTTTCATGGTACTGTTGCATCACGCAGACTTGGTGATTATATTGGACTGTTGCATGACAGGATGGAGAAGCTGGACCTCAAGAAGGTGAGATGCCAAGCCAAGGTGGTTGGAACTTTGGTGACAGTGGCTGGGGCCATGTTGATGACCCTGTACAAGGGACCTATCATGGAGATGGTGTGGACCAAGCACATGCATGATCAAGCCCACCAAGCCGTTGACGTACCCGTTGCTGCGGACTCGGCCGACAAGGACTGGTTCAAGGGCTGCATCTTCCTTATCATTGCAACTCTGGCTTGGGCTTCTCTCTTCATCCTCCAGGTGATCCTTTGCAGGAATCATCTCGGTTCGCATTCCATGTAATAATAAGAATAAGGCCTAGGAGCATGGCTCATGCTAGTTTCCTGCTTCAACAGGCTGCAGCCTTGAGAAGATATAACGCTCCCCTCTCCCTCACTTCATTAATATGCTTCGTGGGTACCCTACAAGCCATTGCTGTCACCTTCGTCACGGAGCACAGGCTTTCTGTGTGGCGCATAGGCTGGGATATGAACCTCCTTGCTGCTGCCTATGCTGTAACTCTCTCTCTCTCTCTCTCTCTCTCTCTCTCTCTCTCTCTCTCTCCACTCATTTGCCATTTGTATGTGCAGGGAATAGTGACATCCAGCATTGCCTACTATGTCCAAGGTCTTGTGATACAAGACAAAGGGCCTGTCTTTGCCTCTGCCTTCAGCCCTCTTATGATGATCCTAGTGGCCATAATGGGCTCCTTCATCCTTGCTGAGAAGATCTATTTGGGAGGGTAAGTTTGCTATATCCATACATAACAACCATGAAGAACATTGATTGCTTTATTTCCAACAAAGACAGTTGATACGGCAACATGGCTCCAAGAAGTCATATAGTTTACATAAATGATCTTCAAAACACTAAAACTAAATCACTCATGTGTTCGTCACCCTCCGAACCAACGATCATTTGGACTTTGACTAAAACAGTCACTAATTTCTCTTGTAGAATAATTGGCGCAGTCCTCATTGTTGTTGGCCTCTATTCGGTTCTCTGGGGCAAGCACAAGGAGAACAAGGAGAAGACGACGGAATCTGACATTCCAGTGTCCATCAAGGGAACTCAAGAAGATGGGCAGGTCATGGAGATCATAGAACTCGATGAAGTTGAGCTGGAGAAAGCCAAATCTGGTAACAAGGTGATCGACGCTGCCGACGTGGCCATTATACCGGTTAATGCTTCAGTCCCAGCAAATCACATGAAGGTCAACAAGGAGGCGAGATATCATGCAAGGTTGAAAGGAATCACAGAGAGAGAGAGAGAGAGAGAAACAGAGTGATCGACACTGGCATTCAACTCATGGCTGCTTTTCTTTTACTTGTTTGTTTTGTTTTTTCTTCCTTTCATGATGTCTGAGCTCTTCATGTAGCCAATAATTTGGAAGTGGGAAGAAATGCCAGTGCAGAGTTTTATGTGTCCTCTGATTCAAGCAAGCATGCCATTGTGAAGTGATTACCACTCCAACTTGTTTCGATTAGTAACACACACAAAGAAAGTGCATCGAGAATCATGCAACAAATTAAAAGGAATTAATATTGAAGTGTGATTACCACAATAGCTGGCTACTCTTTGGCTAGTAGCATTCTCTCAGTACGTAGTTGAAATTTTCTTCCATGTAATATAGTAATCATGTGTGTCCAGCATCATTACACGTTTGAAACCTCGAAGTCAGCTTCATAGTTCCAACCTTTATGGTCTCCACATTGAAATGACATTAGAGACCAATGACCATGGCCATATATATTGTGGAAAGCCATAGAAATAACCATTCATTAGATCACCAAATTATCTTGGCAAACTCACGTAGCCTTTCCATAGTATAGCAATTTTCAAACATGAGATGATGAATCAACCACATCACAGAATGTTTACCCTGAATTACTATAAATATTGTACATATGCATTGTACTAAAATGAAGAATTTCATTTACAAAAGAAATAATCAAGTTAAAAGGAATCTAAAATTAGCATATTCGTGCACCTTGTGATTTAATGAAGATTCAATGATGTTCGTAAGGTTCATTGTGAAGAGAAGGTCAAGCTACAGTTGAAATACTGATGACAACCAAGATAAACAGAGGAACTACAAATGAGGCACAAGAATAGAGTTTGATCTTCCATTTTTTGATGTCTTAGTCGAATGAAGGATTCTTCAGATGATTCTCCAAAGTTAGAGCAGATCATCCACGACCAGTTCAAGAAAACACAAAGAGTAGATGTAGTTCGGCACTCGATCCAGATCCTCCTCAAGAATCAAAGGTGGAACCAATTAATACGTCAACTTGATTGGTATCTGAATTCCTTGTGTTCTTGGAATCATCGGCTGCGGGGAGAAAAAAAGGCATGACGCAGGTAGTGGATAAGATCATTGCTACTTTGAGGTACCAACACAATCATTATTGCCGATGTCGTCTTCCACTTGTCAAGCTAGTTCAGGTCTGCATGGAAGTCACTATGGAGAGACACACCTTTGCATGATTAAGTCGTCAACAACTCCCCGCATATCTCTGCAATTGGAATCTGACCTCATGGCCAAGCTTTGTGGGGTTGCCTATCCCTATCATTTACGGACAACAAGATTCTCGTCATTGACATACACCAATCTCTAGAATCTTCATGGATCGGTTCTTCTGATATATCAGCTGCATTGTTTATTATCTGTGCGTGAAGTATATGGTAGTCCTTCTCTCACGTCACCGAGCTCAAACTTCGACAGATCTCAGCCTCAGCTCACAACTTCTTTCCACTGGAGAAGAAGATACCTTTCTTTAGTGGCTGTGCTTGTGTTGGGTTGCCAATTACTCTTTCGATAGTGCAGATGAGCAGGAATGCATCACAAGATCCGAACAATGTTGAGGATCCCGTGGAAGGGACAGCTCTTCAGGCCATGATGCACAGCCATCTTCTCGTGGTCCTGAGGGGGCTTTATATGATTGATACGAGGATAAACATCGTATTAAGAATCACATCAAGGTGTTAGATGAACTTCACTCTAGCTCTGTTGCTCAACTTGTATCACATAGATAGGAACAACGACAATTAGGCTCAGTCATCCGAGTTTTGAGTTTACTCGGATCGAAGTCGTGAATGTGGTTTGTGAAAAGATGGAAGCAGATTATTCAATCCGAGAATCTCTGTGAAACTTCCTACCTTCTTACCGGAAGAACTACCGAGAAGACGTAGAACGACAGAAATAGGTTGCGGACGGTGTCATCATGGATCCACGAGTCATATTCCTTCGATTGCCTCTTAACAGTATCCATGCACCAAAAGGTTCCAACACCTGCCCACCGCTGTTCATTTCAAGCTTTTGTTTAGAGGTAATGTGGGTGCTGTATTGAGCACTCGTAAGCTTGACCTCGTAAGGAAGAACTGACAGCAAACGGAACAATCGAGGAAGCATACCAAGCGTGTGGATTCGATCCTGGTGACCATCCCCCTCTCTCTCTCTCTCTATGTGGGAAGTTAATGGCCAGTACGTGGTCAATACTGGAGCTACTGTTCCTTGACACACTTCTTCGACAGATTGTGTGGCTGCTGCAGTTTTCCAGAATGGTGAATCAGAACGCAACTGAGCTCCATTCCATGAATCCAAACGCACTCAGAACTGAACTTGCAACAACAATGGAGGTGGGTCGGAGAAAAATGCTCGACGGGGTTATGTTAAAAGATAATGCTAACGATTTAATTAATTTATAACTATTAAAATAATATATCATTTCCCTAAAAAAAATTATCTTTTTAGATTTTTTTTAGATGATATCCTAATTGATTTCCCCTCCGTTAGGCTCTTTCACTTTTATCCATCGTGATCGCCTCCCTCGCTTTCAGAGGCATATCGCTTTCGTCCCACTATAAAATTCTATCATTTTGATCGCGTCATCATCACGACAGAAGAAGAAGAAGAAGAGGTATTAATGATGATGAGAAGTATTTAGGATACTAGATGAAAATATAGGTGACACCTTTATGAAAAAAAAAAAATCATGTATCTTCTTCCTCCCATGTAAGGAAAAGAAGAAGGTGAGTAGTACCAGAGAAAGCACAAAGCTGCTAGAGATTAAAATTATCTACTAAAGGTGTGAGAAGGCATTAAGTCTCAACGATAGACTTGATGTTTTAGAAGAAGGTGAGTAGTACTAGAGAAAGCACAAAGCTGCTAGAGATAAAATTATCTATTAAAGGTGTGAGGAAGCATTAAATTCTCAATGGGTTTGGGTATTAGACATGCAACCAATCCATCCACAATACTGAGATGGATCGATCCAGCATAAACAATGACTTCCAGTCCCTAGCGGCGGAGGTTTGTTTTGGTTTGATTTGATTTGATTAGATTAGATAATAGATAGATTAACTTGTTGATCCTAAATTATTGTTGTAAGATGCTTATGCTTAAAACTAATAATAGTATATTCATCAAACGCTTGTAGATATGTAATTATTGATTTATTTTTAATGTAAAATTAAATTACGGTGTTATTAAGGTAGTTACCAATTCTGACGTATAATTTTTATATGACTTCGCTGACAGTCAGTACAATTACATGTTCTTCTACCACTGCCGAGTACCGTACTCGACTCTGAGAAAAAGCAGTGGGTCCCTATTCTGGTCTAGTGACAGGGTACAAATAATAATGACAAAAAAGAGGTTGTGATTTTCTAATGTTTACCATTTGTTATTATTTTTCATTAAAATAAATGTTCTTTAAAAAACTTTTATTTTTTTTAAACATGCTTTTCATAGAACATTTTTTATTTTTTAAAAGATGGAATTACTCTCTATTTTCATCTTATTTGTTGTCTATGTCTTATCATCTTTATCCTTTGTTTACGTTATTATTATTATACCATTATTTATAATTTATTTTTATTCTTCTTTATTGTCCTCAAATATGGGCACTGTATGGGTCAATCCACATAGTAACAACTTCGTTAACCAAATTCCAACATGTCTATCTGAATCCCGTATAATCTTTCATTATCGAAGGTAACATTTACGGCCTCGAAAGTATCATGCATATTGTTATTCGACTTTACGAGGAGGGGGGAAATCCTTGTAGATGAGGTTTAGGGGTTTTAAATAAGTTGGGGAGGAATAAGGCCGAAGGTGGAAGAGAAGATCTTCATCATCGGAGGTGACATAATTTATCATTTTTTTTAATTAGATAGTAGTATTCCAAAATAAAAGTATAATCGTTCGTTTCATCAACTAGATTTTTATAGCTTTTTCCCACCAACTATCGACCGACTTCTTACATTACATTACATTATGCACCATTCGTTTTCTCTTTTTGGGTCATATCTGATGGTCACAAACGTCAATTGGTGTTAAAAACAAAAGGATCAAGAAAGATCCTGTGAGATCACAATTACAAGAAATCAGAAAGGTAGATCGTAGTAAATCTATCAGTCAGATGAAAAGGAACAAATGTGGAGAACATTACCTTTGTCTAGTAAACAAGCAAAGGAAAAGATGGTAAAAGTTGTCGAGGATTGTCAGATCTATTTATTTTCCCTTTTCGTAGGGTAATTAAATAGGTTTGATGCATCACCCATCAGAATTGAATCGGTTGACAAATGGTAGGCACAGGCCAGTCTAAGCAAAGCGAAGAAGCGTCGATCGTATCATCCTTTAGATTCTGATCGTGAAGAGTAAGAAACATCTGCTGTGATGGGAAACTGCATTGCAAGCATAGGATGCAGATTTCATGGCATGAGCCAACAGTGGTGGTGGTAAATATTTCCTGTCCGGTTTGAGGATACAGTGAAAAGAAATAAGATGGAACGGATGATACTTGCAACTACAGGAAGGGTGAAAAGAAGATGGGCTGATTAGAACATCCAGTAAGCTGCTCCATTATTGATGTCAATTTGAGCTAATATTCCCCTCCAATACATGATCACCAACATGTGTACACGCACAATAAACCAAAAACAGTCAACTCAAACATCTTCCTCCAACACTGTGGCCTGCTCATGTCCTCCATTGGTTGCCCATCCTGGTCACAGCTCTCCATAGCCGCCCCATCTCACAGAGCACATCCTCAGTCGGCAGCTCGTGCCGGCAACACGGGCACGTGTTCCGCTTCCGTAGCCACCCCAGCACGCACCCCCAGTGGAACCGATGCCGACACGGAAGCTCGCAGACGTCCCTCCCGGCCTCCATCTCCTCCTTGCAGATGACGCACTCCCTCCCTCCGGTTCTACACTCCACCGACGGCAGCGCCACCACCGCCGCCACCGATGCGCCGACTTCACCCTCGACCTTTTCGCTAGAGCCGCTGCTGCCTGAGAGAACTTCCATCAACCGCCGGCATTTGACGGCGGCATCGACGTACTCGCAGACGACGGCCCATGCATCGTTGCCGAGCCCCGAGGGGCTTAAGATGGAGCGGAGAACGTTGTCGGCGACCGTCGAGTGCCAGCTCGAGTGGTGGGTAGTGTTTGGGTTGTAGGAGTCGCACATGGCCATGAGGAGGATGGCTGCGTCGAGGTCAGAGAGACGCAGGGGGCGGGAGGGCCCGCACAGGGAGGGGAGGAGGTTTTGGAGGGAGGAGAGGAGATGGCGGGCGAGGAGGAGGGTCTTCTCGGGGAGGGAGAGGGAGTGGAGGTAGGAGAGGGTGAGGGAGAAGTGGATGGGGGAGAGGAGGAGGAAGGCGAGGCGGCGGCGGTGAAGGCGGACGTTGGAGGACAGGGAGCGCGTGAGATCCGAGAATGAGCGGGAGGGGAGGCCGAGGAGAGCGGCCATCACGACTTCACCGGAGGAAGAGGAGGGGGAAGAGAAGTCCATGGGGATTAGAGTCAGGTTCGCAGGACTGAGGGGAGGGTGAAGCAGGAGGCCTTCCTTATATGCCTGCCATGACGCATGACAAATATGGACGAGGGGTTTAGAGAGTAGGACTAATGTGTTCGATGCAATTATTGCGTTAATTGTACGCTAGATAAAAGGCCGGACATGCACGTCCCGTTCTAAACGAAATTAGCAAGACCTCATCAAAATCTTACCACGTCTTGATTTGCAGAAACAAAGTCTTAACATTCGTGTGCTGTAGGAGGAGGTATTGGCCATTTGAGCAAAGCAGCAGGCGTGTAGAGGATGAGTTCTCGGAAAGTGGAAAGGGTAGGAGATGCGTCCACATGCAGGTGTCCTACTGGGCCATTAAGCTTCGATCGTCGTTTTCTCCCTTGTTCCTCCCATGCACTGTTCTGCTCGATGGGAGAAGGCAGTAGCGTCATGTGGCTGCGTCCCCATGGATTGTTGTTTTAAGAAGATAAACGTAGATATCCTTGTCCCCACGTAAAGCTCTGCACTCCTTTTCCGCATCAAAGCCGATAGAGAGAGGTGGTCTCTGCTCAGACTATGGGCACCCATTCCTTTCCATAACATTTTCTCCACAACATAAAAGAAACAGAGAAGTATGTTCGAGTTTCAGTGAAGCTAACAACAACAGGGGAAACAATTTAATGGTCTTCTACAACCAGAGCGGAAGTTTTTAAGGAAATCTCTTGCTGGAAACTCACACTATAATGCAATTTGCTCAATCCTCCGGTAGAACACGAAGAGGCTGGGAATCTGTCGCTGCTGGGCTTCTTTATTGGTTTCGGAATCAGAGGAATAGAAAGCAGGGGAGCAGATCTGCATATGTGCAGGCAAGGTGGTGGTGCGATCAAAATAATTGACCCTCGGGATTGAAGAGAGTGTCGTCTCGTCGGTACGTGGGCAGACAAGAGGAACCTGGGAGAAGGCCACGGCTTTGTGCTCCCGAAATGATTGGACTTTAGGTGCAGGTTTCTTACGACGCCCATCCTTCCGTCTACATCAACACACCATGTGAACTCATTTCACCAGATGTGGCCTTCGGAGCAGACGGAAGAACAGAGAAACAAAGCACTGCATGTCATCCATAAATGGTAGACGAGGATGTGATCAATCAGGTTTTTCCCTTTTTTATAACAGCTAAAAGAATTGCGATGAAAACGATCTCGTCAGATAACACCTCCAAGTCTTTCCAATGAGGTCATATTCTTTGGAACAATTCGATCGTCATGCAAGAAAAGAACTAATTAGCTGATCAAAACCATGAAGAAGCCCAGCAGCGACAGCATCACACAGCGGTGATCAGCGATGGAAACCACCGAGCCAGCTCCTGTGTCTGTGGCTGGGCCATAGTTTCCGGCAGGTGTATTTGTGGTCAGAACCGCCACCACCCAGTTGCCTTCATCAGCCAGCCCGATTCCCACGTAGCTACTATCATTCAGGTTTTGGTTGTACTGGGACTTGGTGAAGTTGGCCAAGACAAGCTGGGGATCCAATCCTGGCACGCAAGCTGGCATGATCGACCCATCCCGAATCACCGTTGCATTCAGGTGACAATTGCTGAGGAAATCAGGGAAGTTTGAGAACTGCTGCTCCGTCCCAGGAACAGTGTCGGATCCAGTCGTGTTGGTGCAGTCTTGACCTTTGTATGCTGATGCAAGTTGTTCTGCTAAGCAATCTGCATTCTCGTTTGCTGTCAGCTGAGAAAGGTTCAGGGAAACTCTGTAGTCATTAATCCCTTTAAGAAGCTGACTGCTTGTGTCTGCAAAGAAAGTATTGACTATGAGATGTTTTCCAATGGAAAGTACAGAAATCAGAGAAATTTACAAGTACTGTGAAAATCTGATAAATAACACAAAATTTTGATTACTGATGCTGGCGAGCTATAAACTTATTAGATCATAGTTGAGGGATGGTGGTACACTAGTAAAGAACTTGCTGTTTCTGCAAATTCATGCTGATACTGCGTCTAAAGCCGCAATGGTCACTCTAGACAACCTAAATCAGACATGAGAAGTGGAGTTCCCCGCTTCAACAACCATTAAGGTGCAAGGGAATCAATTTCATCAACCGATGCATATTCTGATGGCAACACATCACTAAACATGGCATTAGGAAAGGTTATCAAGTTAAGAATTAAGGTGAAACAAGTAATTGTCAAGCTATACATCTATGAAAGGCAATATCAAGCAACCCTCTTACAAGAGTGGCCTTATTAGTGCTTCCTGCTTAATGAAAATTTATATAAATGCTGTAGATTAGGGTTTCAAAGTGATGTGATTATCAATAATCAGGTCAGACAACAACAACCAGAATGTGATTAAACTAATTTTTATGCCGCTTTTATTAGTGCAAGAGAGCAAATTTTTCCGAGACCAGACTAGGATATTAGAAGGGACTCTTTCCAGAGCATGATAGTCAATTAAGTTGCAGCTGCCAAACTTATCCACTCTCGTGGATCAGTATCGGCAGACTGCCAAGAGAACCTTAGATGACTCAACTTGGATGGTTTTTCCTCTTCCGATTTAGATACTACTGGATTTGTTTGCTCTTATGGAAGTCGTGACAAACAAGAAAAGAATCACTGTCGATGAAACAGATCATAGGCATATCAGCACATGAAACTGTTCTCTAGACATCCTTGTAACCATAACAAATACAGAAGCTGCCACAACTAAGAAGGCATATATCTGAACTAGGGACAACAGCAGAAAGGATTGGGTTGCTCATGGAAGCCAAACCACATACTTTGTGCCACAGCATCGCTACGTGTGTCAAATGCATAAGCAACAACCAACCTGTAACAACTAAACTCAGTAAAGCATTTCTTACCAGAAACCAAATGGTCATGAATCAATTTGCATTTTCTATAACCAGGATCCCGAGAATATCATCTTTGATGATGTAGCACCACCGACATTTGTATTAAGAGAGGATTGGTAGGTGCTGGGAATAGGAATGGGGGAGGAGGCTAACATCAAGATCACTTTAGTATATAACTGATTTTTGGACATGTTATATAACTGACTTGGTTTCATTACTGATCTTTGACATGAAAATGGTGAATCATTTTCTATTTTCCAGTTTACCTACCTCTCAATTTATTCAAACTTCTCTACTCTAGCTTTCTTCTTGCTACTTGTTTCTTCTATCTGCTTTACAAGTTATGGAGGCCTCAAAGTTTCTTCTCTGTGTTTTTGCATGAGAAATTATTTCAAAAATCTATTTGTTTCTTCTCTGTGTTTTTCACCATGATGACCTCAATGCAGGGACTATGAGGAAGAGCATTGAAAATTTGCAAAAGGAATTGAATACAAGTACGTCAATCAAGTAGATTCTCTGTGTTTTTCACCATGATGACCTTAATGCAAGGACTATGAGGAATAGCATTGAATATTTGCAAAAGCAAATGAATACAAGTATGTTAATCAAGTAGAAGATCCTGCAAAAAACACAAAATTGGTTTATTATCATACAGCTAGGAAAAAAAGATGTGAGTACTCAAGTATGTATCCGGATCAGATAAATAGTCACTTATAACGAACATCTATGCAGCAAATGAATTGTGCACCAGAACCATTAAAAAACAAGCAACTTACATGATCTGACGGGTAACAAGATTTCCTCTTTTAGTTAGCTTCTGTAGCTACCCAGGAAATACTTCTTCAGCAGTAGCTCTTAAATAACTTTCCCAGTTTAAGCCTATACAACTTTGAAATTCCATTTCATTTTCCCAAACCTGAGACACACTCCAGTCATGTAATCCTGGATCTCTGGACCTTGCACAACAAGGCATCAAAGTTTCTATATGCATTAAGACATGCTATCGATTGTGAGACCTTACTGGTCATAAGCTTCTTATAGGTCCATCTGTTGTTCCCATCCTATATTCAATCATTCCAGTTCTCCAGCAGAAAAAGCTAGTTTACTTGAGTTGGATTATGTTCATAATACTACCACATGTGCATCAACACGAATATGAATGTTTTATTAAGTAATCAAATATTTGGCTTACCTATTGGGCAAAACCTATATTAACATGAAATGGAATGAGCAGATGACACATAACCAGGGGAAGATGACTTGCCCTTTAGAATTTGAGTCCAGGGGAGAAGTGGAAAATTTTCTTCTTATACTCTTTTGAGGTACTGGCAGGGATGAAAGGCTTTCTTTGGAGTTCTCCGGACCTCTAATCTAATAACAGCATCCTAAACAATTGGCAGACAGCTAAATGACATATGGCTCCCTAAGAAATCAATAGAATGAGCAATTGATTGATGCGCTTATCTTGATAACTGAGATGAGTGGTAGACTTAATGACAAGAGTCGAGTACTATTATCTACATGGGTGAATTGTAGACAATAATAGCAATCTTTAAGAAGCCTACATAGGTTGGCCCAGTGCATGAGGTTTGCACGAATGAGGGGATCTAGTGAGGGTCAATACATGCAATCTTACATTTGCAAGCAGAAAGAATATACCCATGACTAAAAAGTAAAAACCCTGGTTGGCAGGTCTTATAGGAGCAAACTTACTGTGAGTTCTCAAGCTAAACAGCCTACGAGTACAAAAAAATGAATTTAAGAAAAGAAAGGTTAAAATAGAGATGTGAAGAATACAAGAAATCTGAGTCAGATTGAATTAGAAGGAGAAAAGAAAGGGAGGAAAGAAAATGAAACAGGTATTTGAGATAGATGGGCCAAACTCACTCAAATGAATGTTTTTCCTGCATAGGGAGTTCTCCATATTGGAGCAATCTGAGCCAGAAGGAGGCATATCTAGCAAATAGTTGCCAAGAATAACCATCTGCCAGGGTAAACTCCATTCACAAGGACAATACTAAAACGTTTCATCGTATGGGTGCTAAGAACAAGCCAACAGATCACAAGCATCACAAGAATAAGGTCACAAAAAGATCTGAATCAATAAAGATGGTGCACAGAACTCAAGCTCCCCTCTTGCAGTATGAAGCTACTTCTTTCGTGTCCCATGGAAATAGTCTAGGACATGGAACATAATCCATAAGTTTCTGTTTCCGGTTCCACACGGATCATTTAACATATTAGACATTCATAAGGGAGTCCACAATCCATCTCATGGTCATTTCCATGAACAGATTCATCCCATTCTTCATACCCTTCAAATCTGAAGTTAATAAATCTGATTCACTCACCAGTCATTGAACAACGTGATTTCACAGTCATTCACAATCATCCTCATCAAAACTCATAATTCATAAATATATGGAAGAAAGAAGAAGATACCACAGGTTGAGTGAGTGTACCATCAGATCTGGCTGAATGAAGCAGGACAATGAGAAGGAAGCAGGAGAACAGGGAGATCCTTAGGCCCATTCCTCACCACCTCTTCAACACTCTTCCTTCTTCCTTTTGCTGAGATCTTGAAAAAGAGTGGGAGGAAGAGGAGGTTAATGGGTCTGGGAGCAAGTCCATTGCTTTCACACCCACCTCATTTTCTTCTCTTTTCTTTATTAACTCTAAAGCTTTCCCATTACACCCATCATCATCTCTCTCTCTCTCTCTAGACTTTGTTCAGTTCTTTCCCTTTTCTTTAATCCAGCTTCACACATGGGTTGCTGCAGCTGCAATGTCCCTTTTTTTGATTTGGTGAATCCACTGTCTGGAAAGCTGTGATGTGTGAGCTGCAGCAGTCAGCGCAGGTTCCTTGATGCTTACTACTGTCCAATTAGCTGCATTAGGGGCAGATTTCCAAGTGTTATTGCACTACTGTTCCTTGGACAAAGCTGCATAAGCTAAAGCTTAACTACTCCAAAGGATGGGATGACATTCTAACTCACACCAGTTGGCTTTATTATGCATTTCCATACAAGTATAATAATAATGTAGTGGAGTGAATGCCAAGCAATTATTTGGGTATGATGTCCTCTGGGGAAGGGTGATCAGCAAGCAGCAGATGGAATTGAAAGAAAAGGTTTCCTATTAGAAAAAAAAAACCTCTCCAAATATTAACTTATTCAAACTGTATGACCAAAGAATTATGCTTAATTTCTCAAAAATAATCACTTGATGGGATTTAAGAATTACTAATCCCTAAATACTGTTCTTGTTGTTGTAGCAACTTGAGGATTACCATTCTACATCATTAAAAATGTGCAACAGTTTGCTAAATTAGTCACTAACAATCATTTGATTGATCTCTGATCTCATGCATTTGCGGATTACTCAGGATGATCCCAAAGACTCCATTCCAATGCACGGATAAAAAGCTTAAATTTGAGTGTCGGATGGATGGTGGCAACAGAAAATGTTCCAAATAATTATAACCAATCAGAGGATAAATGTCAATTTATTATAACATTTCTTTGTTAGTATAAGAAGTATGAATAAATAGAGAGGAGAATCATGCAAAGAAGTATGAATCATTTATATTAAAGACTTGAGGAACATTAAAGACTAATATGAGGTAGAATGAGATACCTGTGTTTCTCCACATCATTTACATCTCTATCTCTATGTATGAATCAAAGAATCATTGGCTAGTCATAAACTAATAAAGATGCTTCCGAATGGGGGTAGTCATAAACAATCGGGTGTGTTGGATGAGACACCTTCTTTATTAGTCATAAACTAATAAAGGCAGCATGATAGAAATAATAGAAGATAAGAACAAATATTGAATGAAACTCTAGGCAAGTGGCTCTGATATCATGATAGAAATAATAGAATATAAGAACAAATATTGAATGAAGCTTTATTGAATAGTTGAAATGCTTCAATACATTAACATGTTCCCTCTCCTATTTATACAAATTAGGAGGAAGGATTTCCCTAATAGAATAGAGGATTTTCCTCGACAGAATAGAGAAATTCCCTCATATAGTTAGGAAAATCTTATCTTCTATCATGCCCCCGCAAGATGGTACTCCTGACAAGGATACCAATCTTGGATCGATGCAAAGAATTGTTTACAAGCGAGAGGCTTCATGAGTAAGATAAGTGTAGATCGCTACTACTACTGCTGTGATTGTTGTTACTGTGATGGCACAGGCGTTCCCTTCATTCTCCTTAAGTCTGCCGAATGTTGGCAGATCAGCGAAGACTACCGCGGTGAGGAAGATGAGGATTGACCACGGAGCCTCTTAGGAATGCAACGGCGTTGGTCGCTGGCCGAAGGGTGAAGCTTCACTTTTCTCAGCGACGTTGGTCGTTGGCCGAAGGCAAGAGCAAAGCTTCGCTTTTCTCAACGACGTTGGTCGTGGTTGCGATTACGACGGCTGCAACAGTAGAGAAGAAATCTACAGCAATGTTGCAGTGATGCTACTACAGCAAAGGAGGAAACTGCAACAGAGGAGGAAGCTATAGCAGAAGAGGAAGGAAAATAGCTACAACGAGGAAGAAAGGTAGGGCCGTGCTGATGAGCGCAGCACTAGAGATGCCGTAGCGGAAGGGAACGAACATTGGCGTAGAGTGGCAATGGAGAAGATTGGCAGTGAGAAGAGAGCTTGCTCTAAGCCTTACTCTAGGCAAGTGGCTCTGATACCATGATAGAAATAATAGAAGATAAGAACAAATATTGAATGAAACTCTAGGCAAGTGGCTCTGATACCATGATAGAAATAATAGAATATAAGAACAAATATTGAATGAAGCTTTATTGAATAGTTGAAATGCTTCAATACATTAACATGTTCCCTCTCCTATTTATACAAATTAGGAGGAAGGATTTCCCTAATAGAATAGAGGATTTTCCTCAACAGAATAGAGAAATTTCCTCATATAGTTAGGAAAATCTTATCTTCTATCACAGCATGCTACAGACACCTTCTTTGAGACTTTCATCAGCATGGGGGTAGTGTGTTGGTTGTGGCCGAGGTGGAGGTGGAGGTGGAGGTGGAGGCGGAGGCGGAGGTAGAGGAGGGGAGCGCATCCAGGGAACGGCGGAGGAGATCGAACCGGAGCGGATGAAGGGTTCACAAAATTTACGAAAGGTATAGAGACCTGCGGATGAGCTTACCTTGTGCTAGCTAGAGGTCGAAGTGGACCAAAAATAATAATTTCGGGTGAAATAGTTCCTTTTCGATTTTCTTACTCTCACATGGCGGTGACTAGAAGCCTATTAAATCACCAATTGAAGCAGATAGCTTGTGGTGGGCACGCGGTGAGCGTACCTATACCAATTCGAGGACGAAGCAAAGCAATAAAAATATTTTAGGGTCAAATCGTTCTATTTCAACGTTCTTACACTCACTTGTCGGTGACTAGAACCCTGCTAAATCCACAATATCAACCGTTTTGTGGTGAGCTTACCTTTTACCTATTAAAAAAATTAGACAAATTCTTTAAAAAAACTAAAATTTTATGTCATTTTCTCACTTTAATCCCACAAAGCACCTTTTAAATTGTAAAAGATGATACTATGACTAATCTCTCCCTCGTTGCGGTTGCGGTCACCTTCACCTTCACCTTCACCTACTCTGCCTCGTCGTACCCATACCTTACATTTCTCTCCATCTCATGGTGTCCTCATCTCAACTTAGCAATATCTTTTGTCTACTCGCATCGTAAGAGTCGTCATAAGGATGATGATGAGGATCAATTGACCCTCATGCTATTATCAATCAAGAGCTTGCCTTGTTCAACATCTGTATCTTGGATCATAAACTCTTGGTTATGGCATTATTATGCTGGCTTCAAGTAGATATAGTTACGCGCAGGGGATCAATGGTGGCCCTTCCTCCCTCGTCTTCTTCCTTTGCATCCTGAGTCTTCTCAGGTTTAAGCTTTGCAACTATCGTGCTATCGCTAACTGCATCCTACTCAAAGCTATCGACCACTATCGTGCCCTCACCTCCCTCCTCTATGACAATAATAATTGTGACGCTCTTCACCACTTCATCCATGACCATAGCATTATGCTTGGCACCCTTGATCTCTACCTCTTGCTTGACTTCTACAATAACCATCTCTTTGCCATCGTGACCGATACGCTTTGTGATGGGTGATGACAAACGACAAAAGCGATGATGCACGAGGCAAAGGAACGTGTAATCTTGTTTACTAAAAAATAAAGAATACTATGTGGGAATATAGAAAAAGGGTGCCACGTGGAAAAAAAAACTTATACTGTTTTTAAGAAATTTTCCTAAAAATTAAACCTTGACGAAATTATTCAGGGATGCGGTGAGCTTATCCTCTAGTTATCGAAAAACAAATTCCCTCAATAAACATCAAATCGACGCCAAAATCCTTTACTTGAGCATTCTTACTCTTACGCACGGTGATTAGAACCCAGTTACGAATTGGTCGCTTAAAGATTTCTTTTTATCTAAATATGCGCTGTTGATTTTGTGATCCACGAATCGATCATAGCCCAAATAAAACACTATTCTCAAGGGACTATTTTTCGCAATCTTATTTAATAAGATAAAAGATGATACGGACAACACACCTAATTATTACTTTGTACTTCCCATAAATTTGAAGATGAACTTATATTGAGTTTTATATGAAAAGATATCGGAATTCACATCATCGTCAACTCTACAAAGATATGATCTTCGCATATGGTCTTCAATCTAAGACATATCATTTTGTATAATAATACAGATATATTCCATTCAATGGTAACTTTAACATCCTCCATCACCAATGTAGTCAACATGATATATACCATTCCAAACATCAACCCGTGGATTTACAAATGAATCCAAGGGAACAACACCATTTTGATCCAAATTGAACAAAACAAAACACAAACAGATCATGATTATGAAGAATCAAAAAACATTTCTTGATTATTCAGGCATTTCAGGTTTTGACATATACAATCAATCCAGAAGCCAGTCAGAAGAAATCTAGTGTTCTCAAACCAAATCAATTAACCAAATCCACCAAATAGTTGAGACATTTATCAAGTTAGAAACTGTGATCATGAGAATTACAAGTATCTGTTGCAATGTTCTGCTTGAACATAGAGCGCATGGACCGTAATTTCACAGCCTGAATAAAAGACAGTAACATGTATAAACCAAGATTTTGGTAACATGAACACATGAGAAACTTGATCTCTATAGTCAATGCAGTCATACACATTGCGCAAAGTTGTTGCAATGATTTGCTTAACCATAAGCAGTACAACAGATCATACACAATAGACAATATATGTTGCCATGGTCTGCTCAGCCATATACAGTGCATGAACTTTAGTAGGTGTTCTGAAGACAAACATGCAGGAACTAAGATTTTGTAGCATGAACACAAAGGAGTAGGTAGCCTTGTCCTATACTTATTTGTATCATACACATTAGGTGAATGTGTTGCATCAAACTGAAGGGAATTAGCACATACAAATCAACATTTTGACTAATTTCAAAGCAAATAAGAAATGCTTAGCTATGAGTTGCTATATATATATATATATATATATATATATATATACACATACATACACACATTGCACAAGTGTGTTGCTTCAGTGGTCTGCTAATCTGCTGAACTACAAACAGTGTATTACATGTTTTAGGTGGAATGAAGATGCTATGATAGATACAAATGAAGGTTTTTTCGCTAACATGGACACAAAGAAGAAAAAACTTAGCCCACAAATAGTCAGAATCATCCCTAAGCCAAACAAGGAATAACTATAAATTCTGGATAGAATATAAAACAGAGATCATGTACTTCAAGAGACCTATGAAATCATGCAACAGCAATATAAGTTCTCTCTCTACATGACAACTTAATTTCATACCTTATGCACACACCAACTAAGAAGACAAATAACCAATCAAAACAACAGCTTGATCAAGCAGCAGAAACCATCCCAAAATTACCACCCACTGTTCAAATATATATCAGCAACTCTTCTTCCTCCTTCCTCCCTAACCCAAAATTAATAAAAGAATATTATTGTTGTGTATATATTTATATATATACTTCTTTTTTCTTTACCTTTGTTTCTTTTGATCCCTCCCCTTGTTGATTCTTTGGCCCACTCCGGCAGTGGCGGCTGTGGGCGATCAGCCTCTCCAGTCGGGGCACTGATAGACGGGGCGCATCTTCTGTGTGCCGGCCTTGAGTGGGCAGGGCGTGTCGAACGGCGGCACCATGCAATTGTACTGCAGGCACAGCGACGCACCGACGGGGATGGCTGCAGCCGCGGGCCCTATCTCGATACCCGTCAGGAAGTTGTGCTGGAGGTAGAGCAGTTGCATCCCGTTGCTGAGCCCCTGCACCAGGCGGCTCGGCACCTCCCCGGAGAACCGGTTGTTGTTGAGGTAGAGCCGACCAACGGCGGCCAGCTGCGGCGGCACGGCCCCCCACAGCCGGTTGTAGCTCAGGTCCACCACCGGGATGACCACGTCCTCCTGCGGCGGCTCCACTTTCCCGGAGAAGGCGTTGCGCTGCAGCTGGAGCGCCGCGAGCGGGAACTCGAACACGGACCCGGGGATGGGACCCTCGAGCAGGTTGGAGCTGAGGTCCAGGAAGATGAGCCGGGTGAGGCGCGGAAGCACGGTGTCCACGGGGCCGGTGAGGGTGTTGTGGCTGAGGGCGAGGTACTGCAGGGATGGCGGCAACGACGGCACGGGGCCGGAGAGCTGGTTGTGCTTGAGGTCGAGGCGGAGGAGGGAGGCGGCGTCCGGGAAAGGCGGGAGGGTGCCCGAGAGCTGATTATGGCAGAGGATGAGGTTGGAAAGGGTCAGAGCGGCGGTGAGGGAGGGGGGGAGGGGACCGGAGAGCTGGTTGTAGCTAAGATCGAGGGTGCGGAGGCGGGGGAGGGCGCCGAGGCCGGCAGGGATGGGGCCGGCGAGCAGGTTTTTGCTGAGAGCGAGAAAGCGGAGGTCGGGGCATCCGGCGAGCTCGTCGGGGACCGGGCCCGTGACGCGGCCGGGAACGAGGGAGAGTTCGGCGAGGGCGGAGAGGCGGCCGAGGGCGGGGTCGAGGCGGCCCTGGAGGCCGGGGTAGCCGGCACGGGGGTCGCCCAGGGCGAGGGCCATGACGCGGTCCCCAGCGCAGAACACTCCCGGAAAAGCACAGGGGTCGGCCGTGAAGTCCCAGTCGGAGAAGAAATCGGAGCCAGGCATGTCTTCGAGGCCCTTGCGGATAGCCTGAAGCGCCAGGAAGTCCACCGGGTCCAGAATTCCCACCACGACCCTGGAAGACGCCAACAATGCGAACCCCAGCGGCAGCAAGAACAACGCCAAGAAACGGTGAGTTCGAACGCAGCAGCATCGCTCCACCATCATCGCCATCATCATCTACTTTGCTCCGGTCTGCTCTGCTCTCTTTCTTTCTTTGGTTCTTGAAGCAGAGCGCGGAAGGGGACTAATAAAGAAGAGGGATGTGGTCGTGGATGTGCGTGAAAGGTCAAGGCGGACTACAGCTTTGCTTGGTTGGTTGCTCCTCGCTTGCTTTCTCGTGGGGAAGGGGCGTGAGCGCTTTAATGGCGGATCTGTAAAGGGACAGAGAATGATAGAGGGCGAGAGAGAGAGAAAGAGCGAAGAGAGAGGAGGAAGGAAGAAGACTTGGGGGAGAAGCTTAACCTGGACTGGGTGGCTTCTTTAGCTCTTTGTTCTTCTTCTTCTTCCTTCTTTTTCTTCTACTGTGGTAATTGATGTTGGCTTGGGGAGGAAGAAGAAATCAATGCCGGCACCCCAACAAGCCGCTCATCCCACGGTAGAGGCGAAGAAGCTTCATCCTTTTTTTTTTTTGTATTATTGGTCTTTTCTATTGTTTTTTTTATTTATTTATGAACATTATATATATATTAGGGGGTCTGGTTCGGGCTCGCAAACGGTTGTCCGAGGCAGGTGGTTCGGAATCCCACGTGAGCCGCGGGTGAAACCTACTCGTCAGTCGAGTTGTCAAGACACGTGGCGGTCTGGTACGTGTCGCGTCATCGTTCTGTAGTATTAGTTGACTCACCACGACTTTACTGGTGATCGGACTGAAGGGGCCCTTCGGAGGGGCCTCTCTCTTTTCCGATCGCAAGAAGGGTAAGATTGACGGGTGGATCGAGAAGGTGTGAAAAAACGTGCAGATGTTCGGTGGTTGAGTGGCCCGAGTAAAAGATCGACGCGATAATTAAATTATGCGAACATCTGCCGATGTGTAAGGTAGGTTGGGCGCCGGGAGGCAACGGTCTCCTTTTCTCCCCTATCCCACCGCTTTTTCCCTCTTTTACCCTCCCTAGCACGTGACATTCACGTGAAAGAGGGCAAAACAAGAGGACGTCGACAGCCCTTTATTTTTTAAGACTTATTCATCCATGATCCGTGAGTAAGAGTGGCTCATATTTTGGGACCCACTCGGGCTCACTGTCTGTCGCGTATGTCTGTCGAACGACGAGCCTAAAGGGTCCGTCGGCGGTGGGAGGCGTGACTGCGTGAAACAGGCAGTGCTATAGAAGGAAGCGCAGGGCGATGGCATGGGAGCGTGCGACTATCGCCTTTGTCGACGGTGTCCAGTGATACCGAAAGGCTTATTCATTGTGATTAAAGGATATAAGCTTGAAGGTTGGCGTTGGGTTGCACACCGGTTCAGTTCATGCTGGCGCAGGATCAACTCGGGTACACGCCTGCTCATTGTACATGTTCACAAGAACAGAGGAGGCTATTAAAGGAAAACGACAGAACTAAGGAAAAGATATATATGAACAAACAAGAAGATTATGAAGGCATTAGTTAGCTTAATTAGTAAAGAAGTTGACCACTAGTAAGATACTAACATCAAATTCCATGTGCATCACCTACAATTTGCAAAAAATAAAAAAAAAATCCAGAAGAAAAATATATTATTGTATATGATAACAGACAATGAAAACATTTGTTGTAGAATCTGCAGCCAGATAGAAATACATCAAACAGTTGTAGTCACGACAGTCATGCTTTGTCCTCATAACCAACATTGACACAGAACACACCTGTAGTAAACAAATAACTATCTCATGTCATAATAGAAGCCAAACAGAGGTTCTCATGCAGTTTACATAGCTAAGTACTGAAGAAACCTTTTGTAAGTACATGCATTCAAGGCATTCACATGTAAAACAAAACCTAACCAAAGAAGAAAGAGAAAGCCTCTTCATGGAAGGTGGAGGATGAAATTCATGTTTGCACCAGTTACCAGAGATGCAAGCTACCTCTTCAATGCAAATCCCATTTTACCCTCTCCGCATGCTAGGGTTTCTTAAATTTTACAGGCTGACAAACAGACTCCGAATGGATGAAATCCAAAATTAACTTTAACAGGTAATTAATTCAGAACCTCTTGTTGCAAACCACACATGACAAAGCTTTTCTAAGTACTTTGTAGCAGAAATGCCATAGGAAAAAGGTTCAAGCTAATCACTGTAGTCATCATCCTCTTTCTCTTCGTGATCAGCTACAAACTTCTCTATGAACCTCTTCTGAACTCCCCTTATGATGCCCTCCCTCGAACTACTTTCAGTTTGTCCATCATTCAGCACCGGGTCAGATTGGCAAAGGGTTAAAGCGACAGCTGAACAAAGAAAGAACAGCTATAAGTACAATAAGATTAGGGAATTCATTATTTTCTTCATTAGCAACTCTAGACAAACAGGTTGCTTTTTTCTAATAGCATTTTGTTTAATAGCAAATTTGTCAAGCGTTCAAGTTAATGGCAATATATCTTCATGGGAATTGGAAGAGAGCAGATGTGTGCAATCATCAGACATATAACATCAGGAATATCGTTTAACTCTTGAAATTGCAACTTGCATTTGTGACATATGAATCTAGATAGGTGTGCAACACAGCAACTGAACTAGTGTAACACAGACTTGAGGACTTGAAAAATTTACATGCCGGAGGAAAGTTCTAAAAAAAAAAAAGAAGGGGTTCACACGTCGAAGTAGATGATGTGTGCTATCTGCTGCAGGACCTCCTGTCGCATTATCTCATTATAATTCCACATCAAAATCCAACAACCATAAATCACAACTGGTGACTCAATTTTATATTAGAAATGCATCCAAGTGGTGGTTAATTCATGCGCCCACATAAGCAAACGCACAACATACATGCACATGCTTCAAGCATACAAGAAAACTCAGTATGTATGCATATCCAGGTGCCAATACCTTTTTCTTTTGCCAGTCGATGACAACCATGTCCTTATGATGCTACAGCCACAGATATGATGGCTGACAAGTGGACAAATTCACTATGTCTAAGACCAGAAGCGACAGTGCGTGGAGTTTGTAACATTTTGCTAATATCATCTAATCCATAATATTTCTTTCCCTCATTATTACAAATCTAAATATGCATCTGTCTAGCTTTAAAACCTAAAGTATTGGGGCTCAGACGTTTCCTCATTAACAACCATTTAGCCTCTTTTGCCAAGCTATTATATATCAATCAAAGTTCTTATAACTATATTTTTATTGGACAGCCTTGACAATGAGCTCTTTATAATGGGTCTCTGATCATCATCATGGAAAGACCTCTCCGAAACGGGAACTCCTTAATCAATACATAAGAACAAGAAAACCTTAAAAAGAATTGCACTGACAAGCATATGAAGACAAGCATCCTAATGATATAATTACTCGAGGGTACATAGGGAATGTCAATTTTCCAAATTGTTTTAGGCAAATAGTAGTCGAGAAAAATATAGCTTATAAACTCAGGCAGTTTATTAGATAGAAAATCTCTATGATATACACAATAAAAAAAGATACCTTCAGGTGTACATCTCCCGGGTACATAGGGAATGTCAATTTTCCATATTTTTTTAGGCAAATAGTAGTCGAGAAAAATATAGCTTATAAACTCAGGCAGTTTATTAGATAGAAAATCTCTATGATATACACAATAAAAAAAGATACCTTCAGGTGTACATCTCCCGGGTACATAGGGAATGTCAAATTTCCATATTTTTTTAGGCAAATAGTAGTCGAGAAAAATATAGCTTATAAACTCAGGCAGTTTATTAGATAGAAAATCTCTATGATATACACAATAAAAAAAGATACCTTCAGGTGTACATCTCCGGGAGCCAAATTGATGCAACCCCACATAAGTTCCTTTGACAGCACCATTGTTGTACACCAAAATGGTTGGAAGGTTTCTATCTGGGTAATTCGGAATGCACTCCGTGGAGATTATCTTAACAAACTTGGTAGCTGGGTACTTCGTAGCAAGCTCTTCCAGGCAACATAGGAGTAACCCGCAATCTTGTATACTGTCACCAAATTAAAAGAACCAAATAAAAACTGAAAAAAGATAATTGTTTATCCTGGGTAGATTACTCAAAGTACATAATGATTTGACTGCCAATATCTGAATTTATCATAAAAGGTAATAATCAACGCAAATGGACAAATTATTCCTGTTCAAAACGGTGCACGATCTTCAACATAGTGTACGCAGATATAAGCGGGATCGCTGGCAATTCTAGCAGACTAGAAATGCTCTGAATCACCCAAGACATCACAACAAAGAGACGGTTGCGCGCTCATCGAGGTAGAAAACTTTCAAGAACAGGGAAAACAAAAGGTAAAATCCAGTGGACAAACTATGTCAGTAGAGAAACACAAGAATCCAGAGAGATCAATACAGTTTGGCAAAGGAAAGGAAATCGGAGACGCAGGCAATTCCATCTGCGAAGAAAATCTTGAACTCCTACCGAAGGGACACATGCCAGGTAGCAAATCAAGCAACAAAAAAGTCAGGATGTCATAAAAATTCTAGACATTTGAACGACGGGCACACCTGTCCTTGTAGAGCAATACAACGACCCAGACATCTGCGGGTGCCTGCGACACCTCCCGGACAAAATCCGAGCCTGAGATAGGCATCACTGACCCGAAACGAGCAACTTTTGCCGCCTCCCGCATCTCCGCCAGCCTCCGCTTCCTAGGCTCCCGCCGCGATAGAAACCCCAATTCATCACCAGAGGGAGAGAGATCCAAACAGGGAACCAGGAAAAAGAAAACCCTAAGATTACCTGTACTCCTGGAGGAAGCGGTCGTCATCGAGTTCGGGATCGTCCTCGAGTTCGTCGAGCTCGGCTGGGGTGCGGTCGTCGATCCAGGCCTTAGATTTGGGGGCGAGGTCCGGGTCGTCGGCGGGAGAGAAGGGCGCGGGCTTGAAGGGCTCAGGCTTAGGCGGCAGGTTGCCGAGGCGCCGCTGGATGTCGTCCCACTGCGTGCTCGCTCCCTCAACGTCCTTGTACACGAAGTGGTAGTCCGCCATCGTCGCCTCCTCCTCTCTCGATCGCTCTCGCCTCCGCCTCGGGAGGAAATAGACTTACGAGTTGTATATAAAGATAATTAGTGAATGTTAAGGCAACATAATATAACGGTATTTATTATTTGCATATTTTAGATGAATAACATTAAAGTTATTAAATAAATCAATAAATGATAAATATTTATTTTAATTTCAAAAAACTTATACAGACTATATGGATCAATTGTTTTACTTTTTTGAAAGTATAAAAGTATGTTATTTTTAAAATTTTAATCAATTTAAGCTGAATTTACCATAACGTTGGAACAAAAACCACTTCAAAAATTGACTTGGTTTAATGTAATGGGTTTGAAAAGAGAGAAGGACAAAGGAATGACTGACGATAATTTATCATTTTTGAAATTAGAGATTTTTTTTAAAGAAAAATTATCCTAAATTGAACTAACCTAAGTAGTCCTCATAAAGGTGCTTATAATATCTCAGTTATTATTATTATTATTATTATTATTTTTTGAATCTATCTGTTCTGTAAATGATTTTATAGGTTTCGACAATGTCTGATAATGACAAATGCAAGCCAAACACCGTCTTGTAGGCATTCAAAAAAATGGTCAATCTGTTGCCGTGAGCTCGGTGGATGAATCTGACGCTGAACAATGACGGAAGTTCCAAGTTCAATAATGCTGGGAAATAGAAGATAAAGAAGAACGAATATGCAGAACAAACAAATTACAGTTTATTCTCACAAATAAGGTAAGAGTCCGGATGATCCACATGAAACAATACAAGTTTAAAGTTGATATCATATATCAAGAACGAAAAAGAAAAGGAGAAGAGTAAACCACCGCGAGTCCCCTTACAACTCGTTAACAGCAGCAAAGAGTTATGTACATGTAAACATGGAGGGCTCCTCTCTGTAGGGATGCACGTCCAACTGCATGAATTAAACATCCAAATATACAGAATGTACAGTAATAGTGGATGGAAAGGTGGCTCGACAGGCAGACTTCCAACTACCATTTCCCCCCCACTTCATGAACTGAATTCTGGGTCTCTCGATCAGTTGCATCAAATCATATAAACAGTACTTTTACTTTTTTTACTGCCAAATTAGAATCAAATAGAAAGAGAACTGTTACTCTAGAGGTCCATGATGAGAGCTTTCAGTTCATACATCGAACAGCCGTCCCTCCAGCACAGAAATTTACTTTTACAACATCCTATTTTGAAACCACCATCATCTCCGGCATCATAGAAGGAAGCAAATGCAACAGTAAGCACTTCATCCACATCAAGTGTCATCAACCTGTTCCACATCATCAGAAGGTAAGATAATGAATAATGGGAGACCATAGAGAAACCAAGATTCAGTGATGATAACAAAAGAGAGAACTTTGACTTCACACCTTCGCTAAAAGCAAATACACATCCCATCAAGTCATCGTTGTCCCCATCTTCATCAGGCTTTTCTCTCTCGCAGTGGCTGCTGTTGCTGTCTGCATCTGTAACAGCTTCAGTTAACTCACGGCAGTCATCGAGTTCTGATACTTTACAATAGCCCTCGTTGAAACATGTCTCAAACTCCATTGAATTGTGCGAATCAGAAATTCCATCTTGTTCCATGTGGACGTCGGTAGTACAGGCCTTTGGAACTCTACTGCTCTCGTTACCATTCAAAGAGTGATTATCTACAACCAATTTACCATTACAAGACAGGCTACTTGTCGATACACCATTACTAACCGAGTCATCACTGGCAGGATAACTACCGTTGTTTTCTGAATGAAGTGGACTGCAGCCATTCACAGAGCACTTTATAGGCATTGTAGCCGATGCATCAAGTTCTGATGTTCTAGCAATGTTGTAGCTGACGATCGAAGACAAACCATGAACAGATTCATCCGAAATAGTCTTCGTCATTGATTGCAAGCTAACAGGTCCATAAGGCCCTCCTTTATCAAACAAACCTTGTGTGGTTCTCAACCCTAGAATAAGCATATAGACACCAATGAGTTTCTGGTTACCAAATTCCATATCTTAATTTCATCATATTTATAAGTTATTCTTACTGAAATCTGATACATATGGACAAGAAGAAGGACCAAATTTACCATTAATGGTACCACTGGCAAACTCATTTTTGGCTTGAAAAAACCCTGATGATGAGGTCTGATATCCACCTACAACCCTGCAAAAATGTAAATCATGGAATAGTCAGATTACACAATTGTGATGGTTATCATCCATTGTTCAATCTTTCTTTGTTATATTTCTTTTCTTTTTTTGTTATGCAAGAGCCAATGCTGAAGCCATATTTAAGATAGCATCAACCTCACACATACATCTATGGTCACAATTTCCTACTGTATTATACCAAGTTCGACCATCCACATTATGCAATTTATTTTTTGTATTGGTATGAGAGCTTTGTGGTTGTACAAGTTGCTCAAAGCATGGTTTGTGTTATTGGTTCGTACCGGTGTACCAATCAGCTGTCGATACAATATGTATCAAGCTGTACTGAGTCATACTGAGTGTACTAACACATGGTACAAGGGGCATACTGATGTACCGCTCATACCGATCCCTTATCGGACCGGTACGTACCACCTATACCGAGCGTTTTGTCTCGGTACAACGAACTATGGCTCAAAGGAGAGGGGGAACCCACTTTAGAAAAAGTTAAAATAATCTTTCGATCTCAGAGGTCAAGTGTTAAAACATCAATAAGATATTAAGTCACAACAACCTAACTGCAGCTAAAAGAGGATGCAGCTTCTTCTGATCTTATTTAAGCTACATTGTTGATGGAAACAAATGTTTAGATCAGAACATACAAAAAATAATTTCTGCTGAATGTAGCAACTTGTCTTTAGATGGCTGCAGCCAAGTGAAGAAGCAGACAACAACCCACATAATATAGGATTTTAAGTTCGAATACTATGTTCAGATATGAAACCTAAATTTGTATTCGTACTAGAGAATGAAGAGAACCACAATCCAGAAGCAGCTAAAGGATAGACTTCTTCTCTCCTTCCCCTTTCTTCCTCTTAAATATACCCCTCTTTTTCACCATACAAAGGACATAGTGATGACAGAAGAAAAACAAAGCAATAAATCAAGAGTAGATTAGTTAGTCTGCACTACTAAGCCTTAGTTCAAACTTCAAACTCAGTTGAACCACTATCAAGTGGATATTTGTAAGCAGATAATGACAGCATAAGAGGATACATACGAATTCAACATTTAAAACAGCAGCAGCATTTCATAATACTTGCAAGTTGCAACTTAAGAGAGGTGTAACAAATTTTGCATGTACTTTGAGGAGTAAATTGGCACTGAATATCAGTTACTTGCTGCATTATCTATTGACTCTTCTTACAAATAAATTTTTTTTATACAAAGTCTATTCTATTTTTGTGATCTTTATTAATTTTTTAGGTTAAAGACCCAGCATACCACAGTTTCTCATTCGCTCATGTTAACTGTTAATAAAACAAATAATAATTAGTTAATTTAGTGTGATAGGATCCAACTCCAAGTCCTGTTGACCTTATCCTAGCCAAAAAAATCTCTAGCTTGACATATCAAGCAGCCAAATCTCCCAAAGGGTAGCATAGCATGTTGTAAAAGACTGATCGCATGATAATGAGAAATGGAAAATCAAGTCAAACGACCATCATTTTATAAGACAAACATGTCCAATTAAGACCTACAGCATCACATTTATGTTGCAAGCCATGTTAAAACATCTACAGAAGTATATTATAGGAGTCAATAGTAAAAGTTCATGGTGTGTGGGGAAGACATTTCTGAATATATTTATGAAAACTTTGACTGTTGATGGTGATGTCCTGGATAAAATCCCATCTTCACTGCTAATTCTTTGTAAGAAAAAAAAAGGAAGATATATTTCCAGTTATAAATCGAACAATCACCTTCTTTATTTCTTTAAAGTATGTCTCTATTCCTATCCCTTTTCAACACATTGCTGAAATTGATATACTCAAGGTCAAGTACAAAGAGTTTATGACATTAAATATTAAATAAACAGTAAGAAAAGATCAGGACATAAACTTCTTGATGATGCCTTTATCATAATGTAGTAAGTCTATAAGGATAAAACTAGTATCAAACTTGATCAAGACCCTTAGATTAATGTGAATAGCGGTGATATCTTTTAAACATTACCTATCATTCCAGCCTGATTTGGAGCAGTGAAACTGCTCGAAAACCGGAAGCAAATCCTTCCGCTTTATTTCCACCTCATCGAAAGGTAACTTTTCAAACTCAATTTCTCCACCAGTAAGATCATTACCAAAACCTTCAATACTCTTTGATGGATTCAACACACAAAAACAAATCTACAATGTAAATTGGGAAATATAAGTGACAAACCAAGTTGAAGAATTTTTCTTTCTTTTATGAACTACAAAATAAATAAATAAAATTGGATACCGCTGATTTCTGCCATATTGGGATCTTTCCTGCGCTAATATGTACTTCTGCATTGGAAAGGTACCAGTGGGACCTTTCACTTTTCACTGATTCCATTCCAGATAAACTATTGGCAGTTGTCATAGAATATGAAGTTCCATTGTCTTCACAATCTCCAGAATCCAAGACTGTCTCACTATTTTTCTGGTTATTAGGGATAATTCTTGAAACATCTTCCTCTCTTTCAGACCAATTTGATCTTCTGCAAACATCCCACCACTGAACTGGCTCAGCATTTACACATAATTCTTCATCTTGAAGTTGCAAAAGAGGAGCAGGTACAGCTTTCAAGCTGTTATCACAAGACTCCACAAATGAAGATGGAAGGAGTTCATGTTGTATGACATGACCAGATGGAGAGTATACCAAAAGATGTTCCAAGGATTTGGCCTTAGAGGGAGCTGGTAAAGTATTTTGGTTCAGAGAATTATGGAAAGCAGCAGCAATAGCACCTGATGGTACAGATATTTTCCCTGCTGCAGAAGCAGCAACATTGGTAACTGTGCTCAGCCAACCAGCATTAACATTTTTTATCCTACTGACCACAGAATATGTAACCGAAGGTGGAGGTGGTGGTGGATGTAACTGTTGATGGATCATGCAACATGAAGTGGACCACCATGGCACTGTGAGATTAGGAATAAGAATTGATCTTTCACCGGGAACATTTTGCGGTTGAAGACTAGCATCACCACCAAAAGGTGATATAACATATATGTGACAGGTACCCCTAGATGAAACAATTGAAATCCACTGACTATAATGACTAAAGGAGATATCCTGTATGACCTGGTAACAAAAAAGAAAGAAATTAATCAAATGTCTTAAACAAATGGCACGTTGCTTGCCTTACAAATTATGGTAAGAGAATTCTTAAATTCATACAGCAGCTGTTAGTCCACGATATAGCTTGTAAAGATGAACGTGTGATGATGTCCAATCATAGCTTGCTGGGCTAGAACCATTTTGTATACGGGTTGGCATAATCCGAAAAATATTTATGTTGTGCCCGTGTACTGAAGCTGTAACCAAAAGAGTACCACTTGGATCGAAACAGAGAGCAGATATTGGACTGGTATGAGCTCTAAATTGTGAAATGACTTCCTTTGAAATGAAATCTTTTATAACAACCTGCAGAAGAAGACCATAAAAAATCATCAATATACCCAGAAAAGTACCATATGTAACTCAAACCTGCAAGCGGTTAACATAAATGTCTCTCTGCATTAGTATGAGAGAGTGCCTGCAAATATGAGTTTGTGGGAACACACATCTAGCTATGATAACATACACACCATTCCCGCATTATCAGGTTCACTGGGGTGTGCTGTTGGTGGAAGTCTTCCAGATTTTCGGATCGAATTTGATGACAAAGGAGAACTAGAACCATCAGGAAGTAGCTCATGACAATATTTTGATAAAGTTTTATAACCCATATCTCCAAGATTAATTATTCCAGCAGCCAATGTTTTGCTAGATTCCATCGCATAACGGGCAACTAAGTTTCCACTGCTGGGAGAAGTTGATGGGCTTACGCCTGGAGAGGGAGTAAGATTTTGTGGACTAAGGCGACCTGTATTTAATATGAGAGGATTATTGGAAGCATAAGCTAACCATCTAGGACCAACAGCCATCGGACCACAACCGATGTTAACACCGGCTGAACCTTGTAATGGATAGGTCAGAACGCTGAACTTGTTCTCAAGAGTAACTGCATCAAAACAGTATATCTGCCAAGACAAATTCCAGAAATCGAAAAGGATAAATTACTATATCAATCTGATAACCTCAAATCAACATAATTATCCAAATAAAGGCTTTCTTACTTGGGCTGCAAGTGCCACAGCAACTATTCGGGGGCTGCAATGAACAATATGTACAGCAGAGCGGAATCTCAGAACATGAACATAACTGTGAACCTTGAGCGAGTAGAACCGAACAACTGTAGATGAGATGCAGTTTCCTGCCTGAGGCTCACTACTGCTCTCTCTGATCAATGCACTCAAACGGCCACCTTGGACCGCACCTGAGCCATTAGTCTCATCACTAGCAACAACCAACAGCAAAGGATGTGATGCTCTGAATCCTTCGGTGGCTTCAGAATTAATGGGCGTGGGCTGCATTTGTAAAAAAGTAGCTGGGCCATCACGCTTGGAAACCAGTTCACAGACATTAGAGGCATCATCAACATCGAGCACTTGAAATCCATTTGAATACCCAAGAAGCAGAACATGCTTAAAGAAAGATGGACTAAGCTCTAGCTTATCAAAGCCAGCCCATAAAACCTGTTAAATCAATAAATGTTCACAATCAAAATTTACATATCAGAAACTAAGAATACTAAGTGTAAAAATGTATAACATGAACAATATTTTGGAGATGACACTGGCCAAATACAAGGAATGTGACACCAAAGAGACTTAACCAAACTCAACAAACAAATAATTTATATTAACCAAATACAGCACAAAAAAAATAATCAAGTTAAAACATATGTTACTCTACAGGCATGCACATCACAGAAAATTTTCCTATGCACAGATTAAATTGTTAATATAAACAAATTATACATACTAAACAAATTACACCCCATTCACAAGCTTCCTCAGTCTTTTCTTGTGGAAAAAATACAGGCACAAAAAATCTGTATTAATCTGCTTGTAGATCATGTGATATTTTATAGCATTTACAGAGGATCATTATATACATTTGTAACCAACTTAACAAGGCCAGATTTAATTGGCACATTCTTCATCATTGCAAGGAAAAAAGATATAGTGTCATTTCTGTTTGTAAATGTCATAAATGGAAATTCCAATGTTTATATATAATTTAATTCCAATGTTTATATATGCATATTAAGGAATAAACATTGAGATATCAGCCCATGCATGGTGGATGCACAATCCACTCTCCTGTGGTTCAGATACACATAATTTAATTCTACAAAGACATTTTGAAGTAGTCAACCAACAATCACGAAAGACCTAGTCCATACACTAATGTATAAGTCCAGCTTTCTATCTGCCAACAGCTTACATGTACCAAAGCCATACCAGTGGTCCAGCGCCACCACTAAAGTTTGACATTCAATTATAAGCCAGAACTTGAAGTCCTGTGTAAATATACCTGGTAAAGGATCTTGGGGAAAAAAAGACCTGTCAACGATTTTATTCTCACGGAATTCTAGAAAACGAGCCTACCTTTTGGTACACTGAGTAACAGGAAAAGAATCCAATTTAAGGGGTCACTTAGCTTTAATTTCAACCAAGAAATGCAGCACTAAAATTGCAACTACTCAACATGAAATGTTACATATGCAATCAAACTGCTTCTTGTATTCAGAAAAGATAATAACTCAATGAGAATTGTGAAGTTAAACTTGTGGAACAATATTTTCCTTCTCTTAAAAAGTTCATGTAAAATCACATTGAAGAAAAAAACATCTCTGCATATTCTTAAACACAAATCCCAATGACCTAATAGGACAACCAATACAAAACCACATTGAAATAATGTCTCACAATCCATCACAAAAATGCAACTCTAAAACATTCCTAATATATACCTAAAAGAGGAATCATGAAAATATAAAGAAATTGGCGGAAAATAAAGAACCTGAAATTAGAGTCTAGTGGACTCGACCCAAATGATGTTTACTTAAAACAGAACCTACCTGACCGCATAAAATTGTGTCTAGTCTCGACGATACACGGATACATCAAATTTTGTGTCTCATAGTGTCAAAAACTTGACCTAACCAAACTCCAGGCATGCACTCACATACATGAACAAATACACACAAAAGGAGAAATACAAGGATCAAAATAAATGGACATGCAAACCCTTATTAATTGTTTGAGTGACATCAATAAAGGACATATTTTCCTCAGTTTTTCAAGAATCAAATGAGTCATTCATGTCAAAATCATGAACACGAAATCATCATTTCTACTATGACAAAATGCCCTGGAAATCCCTACAGATATTGTGGTCAATATAATTGTCTTTTCAGATGGATAACAATTTTCATTCTCCATTCAATTAATTTTACTTATGTACAATTAACACTTAACTCTGCCAAGTCCCAGTTCATCCTAATGAAGCTCTCGGGGGAAAAAAGCTGTTGTTGTGAATCACTAAAACCTGACAACCACAAGCCATCATTTCTACTAAAAGAAGGCCCCAGAAATCCATAAGGACATTGTGGTCAATATAATTTTGTTTTTTTTTTTTCAGATTGATAACAAGTTTCATTCTCTATTCAATTAATTTTACTTATGTACATTTAACAATTAGCTCTGCCAAGTGCCAGTTCCTCCTAATGAAGCTCTAAGGGGAAAAGCTGTTTTTGTGAATTGCTAAAACCTGACAATGACAAGCCGTCATTTCTACTATAATAAAATGCCCTAGAAATCCCTAAGGTTATTGTGGTCGATATAATTTTGTTTTTTTCCAGATGGATGACGGTTTTCATTCACCTTTCAATTAATTTTACTTATGTACAATTAACAACTAGCTCTGCCAACTCCCAGTTCCTCCTAATGAACTTCTTGGGGAAAAATCTGTTCTTGTAAATCGCTAAAACCTGACAACCACAAACCTGTCTAATCAAGAAACGTGAGCGCCACGAATCAAAGTCCATTTGGATAATCAAGAAACATGAGAGCCACAAATCGAAGTCCCATCAACTACCTCCCGTGCATCACAGTATATCCGATCATAAAAGAAACAATATCCAAATCATACAACAACATGCCATCACAAACCGATCAAACTAACAAGACACTAGATCTAACATCAAAAACCCACAAACCAGAACACCAATCTTTCACCCAATAGCAAGCAAAGGGGGAGAAATTGTATTTTAATTAAAAATAAATGACCTGGTCCTTTTCATCCTCTGCCGGCACCGCGATCGACGCGGCGACGGACGCCCCGGCGGATCGGACGGTACTCGCGACGGACCCCGCGTTTGACGACACGGTCTTGAGGCACGACGATATGATCCGCAACGAGCTCGGAAGCAGGCCGTTCTTACCTTTCCCCCTCCTCATCCCCCCGCCTCCCACCTTTCGCCTCTTCCTCGTCCTCCTCCTCCGCTACCAACCACCGCCCACCGTCCCCCGGCCGCCCATCGCCAACTCCCACCGCCGATGACCAATACCATCCGATTCCCAATCCTGCGTCCCCTTCTCTTCCTCCTCTTCACCTCCTCGCTGCACGATTTGACTTCACCGCCGTCATCATCATCTCTCCTCTTCCTCACGTTTTCGACCCCCCCAATTCACCACCAACAACAAATAAAAACCATAACAAAACCATCTCTCTCTCTCTCTCTCTCTCTCGCCTTTTTCTTTTTTTTCCGCTCCCTCTTCGCCGTTGCTTTCGTGTTCACCTCTCTCTCTCTCTCTCCTCTCTCTCTCTCTGCCTCCTATACAATAATCACCAAAGGGCTTCCGATGATCCGCTGGCAGTCATTTGTCTCGTTGGATCGGATCTCGATAGAGACGAATCCAGAAGTCTGCACCCGAAATTTGGCCCTAATCCAGGTCGTAATAAGATTTAAACAGAGCCCGATTCGGTACCCAACTTAAGGCACTCCGGTACGTACCATGTGCCATGTCATGTGTCGTGCCTAGAGTCGGCTCCAATGTTGTGGGTCGCAGCAACCCACCCGTCAGTTTCAATTGGATTAATGGTGGACAGGTCGAAATCTTGGGTCGGATCTGCCAGGCTCCTACGACACCCGCTACAGGCCCGCCCAAGCCAGGGGCACACGGTAAGAGCCGTGCAGCGGCGGGGCAGCGGAACCGGAGTTGTAGAGGGAACTCCAAAGATAGGTTGGCTGCACGCAACCGGGATCTGTACTGCAACTTCCTGTTGTTACTCGTTTTCGGGTGGCCCACCGGGGTACCACTCCTTTCTCCATTCACGAGTCACGTACAGAAGCTGGTCAGTTGTGCCATTTTTGTCATCCCATGGCATCATAGATACGATGGGTACGGACGGTAGTGATTTGTTGATGTCCAAATGATTGGATTGCAGTGGAAGTATAAAAATTGGTACAAATTCCTCGAAAAGGCTTTTCTATCTTTTTTTAGTTTTTCACAAGAGGTATATATATATGTATATATATACATATATATATATATATATATATATGTATGTATATATATATATATATATATATATGTATATATATATACATATATATATATGTATATATATATACATACATATATATATATACACATACATATATATATATATATCAAGGTTCGCAATATCGTACCGTACCGGTATTTCGACCTGGGCTCAATACCGGTACGGTACGGTATACCGAGCGGTACACCTGAGTGTACCGAGTAATGTAGACTATAGCAGTGCTACAGTGCTACAGTACAGTGCCTCGAACCGATACCAGTCGGTCCGCGTACCGAAAACCTGTTGGACCGGTACGTACCGCCCGTACCGGGCGGTACGACTCGGTACGGTAAATCCTGATATATATATACATATATATATATATATGTATACATACATATACATATGTATACATACATATACATATGTATACATACATATACATATATATATACATATATATATATATATTGTTATAGACACTTAAAAATATTCTGATAAACAGAAAATATCTTTTCGAGAAAAAAAAGGACATGAGAAAGTCTCAAGTTTTTTACAATAATTTATCCTAAAAATTAAACAAAATTAATATATTATTTTGCCGGTGAATGACTTAAAATGAAAAAAAAATTCGTGCAAAGCGTACAAAAATGTGCATAATATACTTTATATGTGTTCAAAAATATATTATCTTACTTTTATCTTATAGTAAGATGTAATCATAGAGCTGGAATGAATCCACGCAAAATGGTCAGATTCATACAGACCCGGTCAAACGGTCAACGCCAAATTAAATAGTTTAGATCTCGTTCAACGACATATTAATCACATGGAAGACTCGAAAAACACATGCTATTATATCTTTTTTTCACAGAAAAAATCTTTTATTGAGATAAAAAAATGCAGATGCCTTCATACTGAAGCCTAAATCGATTACTATTTAAAAGATAATTAAGTTTCTTTTTCTTTTTACATCATTCCACTCTATATTATTTAAAAAATATTATTTAAAAGAGATCCAGTAGCTTTAGTTACTTGCTCGTGTAATTATAATTAAATAAATAAAATATAAAAATTTAAGTAGTTGCGAAAGTCTCAATGATAAATGTTACGGGTATTTTTATCAAGATTGAATATTTCACTTTAATAAGTATAGAGATCTCAATATAATTTTTAAAAATAAAAAAATTAATATACTAAAAATAATTAATTATTAAAAAAAATATATAATTAGCTATGCTAATGTCAGGGACATACAATCATTGACCAAATTAACTACGCCTAATTAAAGAACGACAGAATGAGCACATTTTCGCAACACCATTATCTTTCTTTCTTTCCGATATCTTATTGTCAATATACTTTATTCAAAGTAAAAGAGAGAAGAAAACAAATTGACAGCATTCATCGAAAGACTCACCACCTAATTAATTAATGGGGCGTGGCGCTGGGTCAAAATAATACAAGTTCCACGAAGGTGCCACCCCAATGTTCTACCCAACAAGTCACAATCAAGTGGGGCCAATATTTTTTATGCTTTCACTTTAATTATGCCTTATAATTAATTATGATCGAGGTTTTAATTGATATTAATGCTGAGAGAATATTAAGAGATTTTTTTTTATTATGATGGAAATGTGAAACGACGAACGAACGAACGGCGTTACGGAAAGGAGGAGTACCTTTTGCTTTGAAGGAACGGCGTTACCGCGTGGGGCGATGGCGATGGAGTCCATAAATGTAGCCCCGAGACGACGCTCCTCCCTCATTCCTCGCTTCTTGATTTCTTCTTCTCCTTCTTTAGGATCGGAAACGAGAGGAGGAGGGGGAAGAAGAAGAAGAAGAGTAAGGACAGAGGGTTGAAGTAGATTGGGTCGTCATTCCCTCTGATTCTCTCTTCGAGTTCGTCGCCAAAGATCGCCACCATGGGAACCGAGGTGTTGCGCCCCCAGGACTGCCTCGTCCGCCCTTCCCCCACCCTCCGAAACCACAAGCCCCTTCGCAGGAGGAGGGACGCCTCCCCCAAGGAGCCGGCCAAGCCCCGCTCCCTCGCTGGCGCAGCCCGTCTGGCAATGGGACGGGTGACGATCCTCCGCCGGGGCGAGTCACTGGAGGCCATGAAGGCGAAGAAGGGCGAGCCGACGTCCACTCCCGTCGCCGACTTGGACCGCGCGGTGTTAGGCGCGGAACCGCTGGGTCCGGATCCGGCCACGATCCCCAGGGAATTTCGGCTTCTGCCGCCTGTGGCCGCGCCGCTGCTTCCGGACGACATGGACGCGGCAACCGGGTTCGTTCTCTCGCCGTCGCCTCGTGCTCTGCCGCTGCCGCGCTTCTCGAGGAGGAAAGAAGGATCCCCGGCGACGGCGGCCGTGGTGGATTGCTCGGCCACCAGGGACCTGCGGCGGTTGCTTCGGCTGGAATGAGATGGCGTGGAGATCAAATCCGAATTTGTCATTTGTTTCGTGCGAGTTTTGGAAGCACGTATTAAATTAAATATGTTGATGGGTGGGGGGAAAAATAAATTTAGAGAATAAATTTTAATCTATGTAAAAATTGTTGTCTCAATGTGGTTTGGTGGTGGCTTCAAATCCAACCATGAGTATGTATGTTAAATGAAACATAGTAGAAACCAATATTGATTGCGGAAGATGAACTGATGAGGAGGTGTTTGTGGCGCGCACACAATAAACCAACAAATCAGAAGAGGAAAAGGAGAGGATCCTTCTCCTTCTCCTTCTCCTTCTCCTCTAAAGACGCGAGACAGAGCAGTAGTTTACTTGAAGGGACTCGGACTGTAACGCCACTTTGTCTTCTTGGCATCACTCAAGAGTCCTTGGTGGTGGTTCCCGATGGAGGGTACCCGATTCCGTGCCTTCTGTTGGGGAAGAGCATGAAGATGAAGCTGGCGACGCCGCCCACTAGCGGAGGCAACACCATGACCAGCGTCTTCTCCTTGGAAACCAACGACGGGTAGAAGCACGACACCGTGTTGTCGTCCAGCAGCGCTACCACCGCGAACACCACCAGCGCGAGGGAGGCGTGGACGAAGTCCGCCATTCTCAGCTTGTACTTGGACAGGTCCCTTGTGCCGGCTTTGGGGTCGGAGAAGAGCCACAGCCCGTTCTTGGTCACCACGCCGTAGTAGATCTTGCCATCGTCCTCGACGTAGCTGTCGGTGAAGGAGGAGAAGCAGCAGGAGAAGCCGCAGACGAAGAGGAGGACGCCGGTCAAGTACTTGTTCACGGTGCTGCAGTGGCCTGTGTTGGTCAGGAGAGGGCTGAGGAACTGGAACAGGAAGACAGTCCCGCTCGGGAGGAGTTTGATGAGGTCTCCTACTCCTTTGAAGGCCCTGTCTCCTATGGTCGGGGCAGCATCTCTGGGGGCCTTGGAGGAGGATGAGTTGATGATCTTGTCAGTGGACTGCTGGGCTTCTGCTGCCATCGTTGCTGCTTTGAAGTACTTGCTACTAGCATTTGATCTCCCTCATTTATACCCAGAGCAATCGGTGTTGCTCACTCAGGTGGAGGGGAGAAGGGTTGCTTGCAAGTATAGTGAGTTTGGGCATTGTTTTGCTTGCACTCTTTCGTCTCGAGTGTGGCATCTTCCTCTTTAAACAGCAAGCTTTCTTAACTCAAACTGATCCTTCTCAAATGTCGTAGAGGGTTGTTAAAGCTATACATCTTTCCTTCAAAGAATTCTTTTCGGTTCAAGTGGAATATTCTGTTCTTGTTGGATAAGCCTAACATCTGAAGCACTTCTGTATAGATCACTGGAGATGATTTCCTGTGAAGTCAGCCTAGAAATGTTTAATGTAGCTTACTCAGAAAGCAAGTGAATCTTTTTTGCGAAAAATAGAAACAAGGAAAATATTTCTTCTGTATATTCATCTGATCTGAACAAAGGTTCGATAGGAACACCGAAGTCCAAATTCCAACAAGCCGCCTACCAGCAAATGTTTGATATTAATAATGTCGCATGCAAATTAAGTTTAGGTGATCCACAAGTAAATACATTTCCAGTTAACATTTCTGGAAAATTTACATGCCATTCGATGCAAGTAAAGACAGAACAACGCATCAAATCTTTCGCATGAGAACTTGCGCACCGTACTGAGGCTGGAGTGTCATTAGCAGCATGGGGGCATGAACATAAGAGGGTGAGACGGTGAACTCGAACCGCTGGAGAATCATTGCGAGAGCTACTTCAGCTTCAAGAAGTGCTAGATTTTGGCCAATACACACTGTGGACCCTATCCCAAAGGGAAGGTAGGCACCAAGATGGTGTCCTTTACCGTCTGCAAACCTCGACGGATTGAATTCATTGGCATCATTTCCCCATACTTCAACATCATGATGAATGGCGACTTGCGGAATGTAAATGTGTGTGCCTGATGGGACATCAAGATTGCCTAGTTTGACACTCCTTGTGGTTAGCCTATTGAGCGCCACAGCAGGTGGATACAATCTGAGAGTTTCCTTCAGCACCATGCTTACCTACAAATGACATATAATAAGAATCTTCATTATGGAGTAAACAGAGTTTATGAGAACTTGAGCTGGTCAGAGATGATACTTCATTGATTACTTGGATAAGGAGGACTGGCATGGATCAGAATCCGATCCATAAGAGATGTGTGGATGTACAGAAAATAGCTCGATCCTAGAAATCAATCATTTCAATAAAACTCATGTATCATTATATGGTGTTGAACCAAATGAGGCCTAAGGTTACTTGGAGTGTGGTCAAAGGGGTGCATTTGCAAGATCATATAAAAAATAGAGATCAGTATTCCAAAGTTCAGTTTAGTTAATCAATATAACTTGAATAATAAAGATTTCATCCTTCGTAGTCAGGGGAGAGTAACTTACAATCTTAAGATTGCCTAAGCCTTCTGCATTTGGATGTTTATGGAGGCCAAAAACACAAACAACTTCTTCTCGAGCCTTCTTCTGCCAATCTTCATGCAACGCAAGAAGAAGAATTACCCATGTCAAAAAGTTCGCTGTTGTTTCCTTCCCAGCAAAGTAGAATGTTTTGCACTCATCTATAATTTCTTCAATCCCCATTTTCTCTTCCTCATCATTCTTATTAGCTAAAATCATTAGACCAAGCAAGTTCCTAGAACTTTCACACTCGTTGCCATTGATTTCGATCAACTTTCTCAAAGAGTTCCGTATTTCCTTATTCAGCCTCCATCTTTTTTTATTCTTCTTTGTAGGTACGAACCTGTAAAAGGAGGTGCATAAAATATCTTCCTAGTCTCAAGTTATTAAATGCACAAGGTACTTACAATTTATTCCTGGACAAAGGTTACATACATATCACAGATTTTATCAACACAAGACACGGATTTCTGCAAGACACTTAAAAACAGTTTCTTCTATTACTCTATAGCTTGTAATCTATCATAATTGCAGGTTCCAATATTTAGCAACTGGCCACCACAAAAAAAATTTCCACAGCAACAGATACAGACATGCAAAAATGCATTGTAAAAAATCACTTCAGATAGCTCATTTGCTATGCAACTAATCTTCAAGGCACCATTTTTAATAAATCTTTTATATACAGCAGTGAATAGACAGCAACTCACTTTACAATATAAAAAGGCATCAAACCACTCTTCCTAATATAGATCTTAGAATTAGAAGACTAAATTTTATTGATTATGAGACACTACTTTATTCAACCTACGTTCACACCAAGCTTGCAGGTCTGTTACTTTCCAACTTGAGGTTCCATTTTCTATGAAAATGGCCCATCCAAGGTTAATACAATCAAACATTTGTTGTAAATCTTTTCAACAGTGGATTCAACTAACGATCCTTATCAACTTGAACACCTGATTGCAAGTGTACTAACATATTTGAGATTGAAAACATATTTCTATATTTATTAATTAATGACACACTTAAACCAATTTGATGTTGTATCACTATCTCGTATGAGAAAGCATTTAAATCTTTCATGTATAAATTGAAGTGACTACAGCAACAACAAAGTCGTAAGTCCTAACTATTTTGAATCGATTACATGGATCTTTTACCGTCATTGAGATATGAAAAAAAAATCATATGTCTAGTTAAATTTAGGGTATTTAAATTTTTATTTATAGTTTATATTAAAATCTTTTTAGGTTATCCTCTACCTCTGCTCACATTGTTAACATTAATCATTTCACCTCTTTTGACTACTGTATCCGGACGTCTCCTGAGCATATGCTCATATCAACTTATATGATTTTTTCTCATCTTATCCTTTATCAAAGTGATATTTAATTGTTCACGAATAAAAGTATTTCTTTTCTTATCTTTCCTACTAACCCATACATCCATCTCAATAGTCTCATCTCATCTCGACAATACAAACTTTTTATATATGTTATTCCTTAACTGCTCAACACTCAGATCCCTAAAGTATTATTGGTCTCATAATTATCTTATAAAAATTGTAAAAAGTTTACAAATTCTCCTTCAAGTTTGAGGTATGAATTTTGTATTTAAGATAAGACTAAAAATTATCATATATGAGACTTTTGTTGCAATGTTAAAAGTAGATATTGAAGAAGTGGTCCCAAATTCAAGAATAAGATTTTGCAAAGTAATCTTAAAGCAAGTTAGGAAGAATGCTAGAGGAAACAATCAAGACGTTAGCATGGAAGATAATTATCATGGTTCTTTCTAACCATATTTCTATAGCTCCACAAAGAAAATTAAAATAGACATGATTCTGAAATAACTACTAAACAATTATATTCAATAGAAGACTTTATGATAATGAAGGCACAACTTATGTTTCACCGAGGCCGGTACAAAACAGATGACATGTACAGGTCCGAGCGCCAACCCGTAAGCGAACCGCCCTCGGTTAAGCCCACCATATAAAAGCGAAAGTGGGAAACCCTAAATCTCACTTCCTTGCCGCCTTCGCTTCTCATGCAATCGCAACCAATGCTACGACTTCTCACCGTGACTTCTTGCCTCCATCTTCTCACCGCGACCGACACCTTCGCTCCCGCTATCAGCGACCTCTGCTTGCCGTGACCTCTTTGCACACTGCCATGCACAATCTTTGCCTTAATCACTTCTCAAGTAACTATATGTATCCTGCTCTTCCTCTTCCTCCTTTCTTCTTCCTCCTCCACTACTTCCTTTGCTTCCATCTTCCTTCCTCCTTCCTCTTTCGATCGTCCCTTCCTCTCTCTTCTTCTTCCTCCCGGAAACATCGATACATACCAATGTACCATGTGTTGGTACACCAGTATTGACTGGTACATATTGATCTAACAAATCTTTGAGATAGGTCCGATACCCAAAACGATGAACCTTGCATAATATGAACTTTTAAGTGTGCCACACAAGCATGTCACTGTAGTCATTACAAGTGAAAGGAAAACAAAAAATGTATGAAAATTTCAAATGAGTATTAATTTCTCTAGTAGCTGTATAGATCAGTATCTAAAATAATAAAGCAAGCTTTCCTTGTTTACATTGCCCTGCTTTCAGTAGAATCAGCACACATTCAAAAGCTTCTTTAGTTGGCTTTTACAATTGTATCATCTTGTCATGTGAGTCCTCAAGACGTATGCTTCTAACATCTTACAAGGGTATCTTTATTGTCCCTGTCCAACTACTAAAGATGGGGGTGCACGTATGCTTTAGAGTCAGTGACAAGAAAAGTATGTTTCTCACTAAGAATTCTATTGGACTTGCAAAACATATCAAACATAGTGTCTCAAGTTCAAGAAAATATGATAGAGAATTAATAACTAAATCTCACCTGAACCCTGGAATATACACACTTCTTAGTGCAAGAGAAACAAGAAGCATTTGTTCTTCTTGTAATTGAAAAATTTGCTTTCCCTCCTCATAGCTACTTCCAAATGCCACTTGAGAAATGACTTCTGCTGTGAAGGCATGAAACTCTTTATTTACATCTATCTCAAACTCAAATCTGTTCTCATCCCGCGCTTCCCATTTATCTAACATGCTTGATGTGCTACTGGCAATCGCAGGTACCCAACACTAGAAAAAAAATTTAGTTACCCTTTATCCTCCAATCAGTAAAGCATAATGCAACTTTTTCTCTCTTAATTCACTAATAAACAATTTTTCATGGTAGCGCGACTTTGAGTAAATAAAAAGCACCGGGAAGCTAAATCCAAGGAGTACAGTACCATGTCTGTGCATTAGGTTACTAGATATTAGAAATAAAAATGTTTGCATGAACAACTAGGTGTACTTCTTTTCGAGGATAACCTGTTTGAGTCAACATAGACACCTCTAAAGGAGACATATGAATGGTGCTGCAAGATAAGTCAATTAGAGTGAATAATGGGAGAAGATAAAGTGACACCCAAGAAGACATCAACAGTAACAATGAAAGGATATTTAACTATAGTTTGACTAATATATACTGCCCAAAGGCAAGAAAAATACATGTAGGCAAGCTGAAATAGTTTTCTAGGATTTCTTCCATTGGCATGTCATCTTGTCAGATGTTCACATCCATGCCTCATATAATAAAACATAAAAAAGATAAGATGTTCCAAAAGTCAAAAAGGGCATGACTTGCATCAAGCATCGCCGTTTAAAGCTATTCAACGAAATGTACCAGCTACAAATATAAGCCATGATACAGAAATGCAAAGCTATACCTAGCCCTTTTGTCATGCTTAAGCATTTCTTAAGGCAAAAGCAAAGGAAAAGCAGTAAAGACTATGGCACTATGTCCAAAGTTCCTGATAAACTTCTTTGCAATTGGCTCTATCTGTAAGGTCGTAGAGTCGGTAGGATTGAAGTTGGACAAAGCACAGGCCAATCTTTTCGGGTGATTGAAACACACGATCAAATTGTATGAATCAAATGAAATTATATATATATATATATATATATATATATATATATATATATAGAGAGAGAGAGAGAGAGAGAGAGAGAGAGAGAGAGAGAGAGAGAGATTTGAAGGGACCTTGAGGCGCTCCATGTTGAAGGCCGGGGTGAGCACTCGCCGGTGGTGGGCCCATTTGGTCCCCTTGAGCCCCACCAGCCCCTCCCCGAACAGCTGTCGCGCCGACGGGTTGAGTCCCACCTTCTCGAACGCGCCGGTGGGATCCGTCAGCACCGCCCGCGCCAGCTCCGGCTCTACCACCGCAAGCCGCGGCCGCGTCCCGAACCAGTACACGAACGTCCGGCCGAAACGGGCCGACCACTCGGCGTAGTGGGGCACCACGCGCCCGGCCACGTCGTGGCTAAAGGCCGGCAGCGGCGCCGCCTGAGCGGCTGCGTAACGTCGGCGGACGTCGGCGGCGTTGCCGGCGAGCGGGCGGCGGGGCGGGCCTAGGACGCCCTGGCGGAGGAAGTCGAGATGGGTCCGGTGCGGGAGCCATAAAAGCGAGTAGACGGCGCGCAAGACGAGACAAAAGGAGAAGAGGAGGAGAGAGAAGAGGAAAGTGGCCATTGATTGCTACAGGGACTATCGGATGGTGGAGATGGAGTGCTTTAAGGGACACGTGTGCATAGATAATAAATGATAAAAAATTCAACAAAGAAAACATACACGAGGAGACAGGCTCTATGGGCTGGATTTTGTGGGCCTATATAAATGGGCTTGTTAAGGTATCACGGGCCTGTCATAAGCGCTTTTACGCCTTATGATTGCTAGTACTCATGTAATGAAAATATAAGAAAATTTTAATTTTAAAAAAGATAATCACAGAGGATAAATTTAACCCCAAAAAAAACATGGATTATCTGTTGTTTTGAATGAATAATCAGATAGTCGATAGCCTATTTAATTAAATTTTGTATTATTGTTTCATGAAAAAATATTTATATACTGTATCCAGACAGATACCCAACATCACCTTGGACAAAACTATTATACTTGGACATCCCTGCAAACGAAAAAATCATTCATGCATAATAGATAATAGTCATGTTCCAAGTGGATGTGCCTATGCCACTTACATGTCGACAAACAAGATATAACTTCCACAGGCTTAGGTTGTTCATGAACATAGCTTTCTTTCCTCGGATAAAATTGTTATCTCTTGGTTCCTGATATTGGTTCCACGAGAGTCACTTGATGTCGCAGAGTGTTTGGATCTAATTCAGTGGATTTCCTTGGGAACCCGGTAGATTGCTGTCCTTGCCGAGGAACAGGTCCCTGGAAGAGGACAAAGAAAGTTTTGACACTTGAAACACATCTTGATGCAATGGAACCTTCTTAAGCTGCTATAATTATGTAAGGATTTCAATGAACCATTGCCGTGAAAGCCACAGTCATTAATTATATTGGGACACGAAAAGTTAATCTTCTGATATATTCCAATATACTAAACTGCAGGTTTTAATCTTCTGATAGTTAACTTTGTTCTACAACGACATCAGAATAGAAATTAAGGAGCTAACAGAGTTACTCACCGCTGATTTTTGTTTAGTTAACCTTTTGTAGGTTGGAGTTCGTGCAACCGAAGAAGCAGCAGCAGCGGCAGCCACACGAATCCTGGAAAAATGGTCCTTACTGTGAACTGGATGAGAAAAAAGAGAAATCAACTTGCAACAAAAATTGACATCAAGAAGTACCTTTTGTGAACATCAATGTATTCGTCTGTCTCATCCACTATCTCCTCCTGCATGTTAAACATTATGTACATAATTATTAGAATAAAAAAAATCCAATTATGCTCCACTTCTGAGGAGCTAACAGTTTTGATATAATTTTTAACTGTATCTTATAAATAGGCTTATAATTTAGAAGCAAGTAAAAGATAAAGGGATTTATTTTAATCAACAACAACGCATGCTTTATCCAGTGTTACAGTTACATCACCAAAGGAAGTAATCTAATACCACAGACATCTAAACATCCAATTTCTAGAACAACTACAGCAAAAAGAATAGCATGTAGTAACTTTACCTGTAAGAGTTCTTCAAAAACATCCTCAAGTGTGATGATACCAATAACCTCCCCATCTTCAGTAGCTTCTGATGAATGAGCAGATTTATTTTCATTGACCTGTTTATTTTGGCACTTGTCGATGTTGACGACAACAGTATCTGATTTGTCTGCTGTTTTAGATAACAAAGGAGTTGTAAGTTCGGACACTCCACTTGGTTCTTTGTTTTCTTCATATTCGTCGCCATCAGCAGGTGAGATATTCTTAGTTTTCACTTTAGCTGCCACTACAGCAGCCATATGACTGCTTCCATTCTGAAATTCATTGAGTATATCATAGAGAGGCATATCTGCTGGAACCCTGAAGTATTATGGATATGAGTAATGCAGTTTTTTATTAGTATACAAACACAAAGTATACGATAAGAACCTTGGAATCCGTCTTATAGAGATAGCACTGACAGGAGTTTCAGTTTCAGGACGAATTGTAAGGAGACTTTTTACCTGTTTTAGCAAGCAATATGCCAAATGCGAAATAGGACAAGTGCATAATTGCAAGGAAAATCTACTATGCTAGAAAATAAGGAGATCAAAATGATGACTGATGTGTACCAACAGAAGGCCTATAATGTTTTTTGGGTTTCCTGAATAAACAGGGACGCGGCTATGACCCCGAGCAAGAATCTTGCCAATAGCTTCCCTAAATAAGAAAAATTCCAATTCATTAAAGTAATCTATGTAAATAATATGAAAACACTTTATGCATCTTGAAACATGTCTAAATAGATTACCACAAAGCTCAAATTGTCCTCTTATCAAGCACCATACTTTGCTTAGGGGCTTATGATTGAGGTAATAAATAGCATGTTAATGTGGCTAAAAGGTGCTATGCAGGTCGAATTTGCTTTTTATAACTGAGTTGTATCAGGCTTGAATCCAGTATTGCTTTTGGATATTCAGAGAGACTCATGACAAATATGACATTGTCATTCAAGTTAAATTTGACTACTGATATGAGTCTAAATAAAGAGAAGTGAAATGATTATTACTCAGCCCTAAAGAGTCTAGGAGCCTTGGCATGATTCTGATCCTTCCAACTATATCTTATACTAGATCTGAAAAATATAGAGTGAGTCAAGATGGCCTTCCATGTTCCTCCACCTTCTAAAATTCTGGTTCAAAATGAGTTAGCTCAAATACATTTTTAATCTTGAAATCAAACATTTAACAAAATACTATGGATATGAGAACATGACATGTAAACAACAGATAAGAGTAATAATTTATCAAACAGGTGCATCTAACCAGGAATAAATTGTTAATTAAAATTTACAAAAAGGGTTATTTCTAATAAATTTTCCTTAATAGAAAAAGGACAACCACATTACTGAAAAGAGAGATTTATACATGTAGCAAGTCTCACCAATCTAATTTTGAATTGACATCCAATGAGAATGTTGATTCGATGGGTGTCATAGCCTCCTCAGCTGTCTGTATAAGAAAGCACATTGTTAGAAATTCAAACCCAGACATTCATAGTGACACTTTAGATGAGAAACAAATAATTCTGTGGATGGCAATTGACTTAGAAATCACAGAAAGTACTCTGGAAGGTTAACCTGCTAAAATAGAGAAAGCAAGAATCCAAGATCATACAGATAAGAACCAATACTAACTTAAAAAAAAAAGACAGGTCTTTTATTTTCTTAATTCTATCCAAAATGCAAGGATTCCAAAAAAATTCAACAGATAAGAACCAACACTAACTGAAAAGAAAAAGACAGGTCAGTGCATGAGTTTCCTGCCACTGTAGGTCTGCACTTGTAAATTATCAAATATAAGCTCCTGAAGTTAACTCTACAACTAATCTTGATACAAGGATTTTAAAAATGGTATTCATCCATCAGAATCAGCAACGCACATTGGTATGTCCAATATTAGCAGGAGGTATCTATCTAAAATAAACAAAAAAATGACAAAAAATATTTAAGAAAATATATACTTTCTGTGAGGTCCACATACAAATCCCCTGTTGGACTGGTATGTGCCAACCAGCATGGACAATGTGTCACAAGCCATACTCTGGTAGAACTACTCTCAAGCAAAGAAATTCATAATTTCATCATCATTTTACAAGAAATTACTGTGAGAAGACTAAGCTGAGAATGCTGTTGCTCAATAAATCTTAATATCTCTGCTGCAGGCAGCAGGAAAACCACATGCACCTGATTGTATATACACAAATTTGGGCATAAGGTTTGAGATCTCCTAGATCTTTGACTTTCTGAAGTTACTTCTTCAAAGAGAGAACTAGGAGCTTCTTCTATTTCTTCTTGTGGGATGACAATAGACTTGAGAATTAAATGATGAGAAGATAATGAGTATACCTTTTCAGTTAAATCAAGTGCTCCACTTATTATTGTAGTCTCGTCATGTGTGAGCTCCCCACCTTTACCAGCCTGAAATGATTGGAAGAAAAGATGTACTACAAATCACACATGTATTTTATACACACACATATTCAAGATAAAGATGTACTACAAATCACACATGTATCATGCAATACAAATCACACCAAATCACACCTTTACCTCTTTGCTATGGATAGAGACGAGAACTTTTAACTGAGCACGTCTAAAAAGTGCAGATTCATTATGTCCAAGTGCATAATCTAGAATCTGAAACCACACAAAATAATTAGAAATGATACAAACATTGCCTCCATTTAACACAAAACAGGAACATTCAGCATATCCTGCAAATGTTTTTTAGAAAGAAAATAGCATATAAATTTGAAGACGTAAAGCACTGATTATACTATTCAACTTAGCAGAATATAGGAACGTATCCTCTGATAATAAGCAAAGATACATCAGCTGGAAAATGCAAAAGCTTGGACTATATCATCCAAAGATATATAGAGTTAGAGAGACAAAAACAGTAACTGACAAAAGGGAAAAATGCAACAAAGTCTCTAGGATAATGCCACTAAATTCACTCAACTCTGCAACTTTTAATAAGGATAAGGTGAATCTGTTATCCTAGTCAAAGGGCATTACCTTATGTACCATTGGTTGCAAACAAGGAGGTCAAATATAGAATGGCTGCCAAAAAAAGAAAATCGACCAAGCGCAGCCAAGTGCATGAGACTACTGCCAGTACAGAATTGGGAAAGAATCAACAAATACAGCTTTAGCCTTACAGTAGAAATACTGTTTATATAACTCGATACTTGATCTTCTAGGTCCAAAGGAACAACATATGATGAAACCAAAGATCAACCTCTATGGTGTCATTTAAAGAAAAGGATAATAGTTTTCCTCCACTTTCCTGTTTCATGGTTTACTTACAAAAATTAGCAAATCAGATTAAGATTTTTAGACATTTGCTAGATCAATCATGGAGGCAGGTTTTATTGTAAGAGGCAATCTAAATACCGAGTCTTGTGTGCTATGTCTATATCTACATCACCAAGACTCTGCTTCCGTCTGAGAACAACAAATTGCAGAAAAACAAATCTAGACTTGTGGGATCAATTTGTCCAATGTAGCAACTTAAATTGGAGATTGTCAACCTTGGTCTTAATTGGACATGCTTGCAAAGACATTTTACTGATTAAATGCTTCGATTTTGACAATAGCTACATATAAGTTACTATTTAATAGAAAATTCAATGACATAAGATGAAGGCTCCTCTTGTTCACCACCCAGCTATGGAAACCAGTGCTTAAATTTGCATTTAGCCTATAAAATGCAGTTAGAAAAGGCAACCTTATGTTATTAATTGTCAACATATCATACATTATCCTTAATTTTCTAAATTTATAATCATATATTAAAAACAATAATCATGAGGCTATAGTATCTGTGCAGGAAACTGCTCAAAGCTGAGAATGCATGTCAGGGAAGAACTTTTTGAGTTCATTTTATCATAATGTAGGACAAGTTTCACCAGGTTTTACTTAATCTAAGTATTCATATAAAGTTGGTAGAATCAAAAGAGGAGAAACCTTCGCGTTTCTCAAGTTATTATAGTTTGGATTTGAAATACTTCATTGTTATGTAGGACATGGTCTTTTAGTTAATCTCTAAACGCTACTAAACTACCATTACTATTGCTGAATATTCTGGATTTACTTGTTCAGAAAGTCAAAAGAGTTGTTTTGGGGAATTTTTGCAATTTGTTAGCATCATGAAATTAAAGTTGAGAATTACTTTTTTAGTCTAAAGTAAGTAGTGAATAAATCAACTGCAGAAGAAAAGAGAATAGAAAGATTATAATTTCATCTCCATTGCTTAGTTATTAACTATGTTATACATGCACAACACAAGCACTAAATTCATCACAAAATAGCTCAAGAGATTAAAGAACTTCTTGAAGTGCTAACAAATAGAATTATGAAGTTTTTTGCAGTACGAGTTTAAATTACAAGTCATACAAGTTGTTTCTTAGGAACAATTAGGTATACTGATACAGAATTACCTTGCCAAGAGGATAAGCTATAGGGTAGCAGATGACCATTAAAATCTGCACTAGCCATACCAAGCTAGCACCAACTGCTAATCCATATCTTGTACATATAGCTTGAGGAATAACCTGGATAAAATACAATATGATTTGCATAACCTTCTTAAACTTATGAACATAGTTCAGCACTTAAGAGTGATGCTAAGCTATATTTGATCAAGAGTTAAGTACCTCTCCAAAAAATAGAACAAAGGTTACAGACAAGACAATAGCAACAAATGGATTGAATATCTTATCAAGGTATAAAGGAAGAGCCTGCATGAAAAAACAGCATAAGCCTCAGCACCATTAGTGTCATTCCAAAGAACAAACAAAAGAAGATAAGAAAATTTAACAAATGAAAAGCTAAAGTATATTTACCAAATAGATAACTTGCTAAAATTGTTGACAGACCTTTTTTTCTTTGCAAGGGAACAATTAATGTTCATGAAATGTGTTTGATGATTTGCAGTATTGCATATAGAATGCAGGATTATCTTTTACAAATTCATGGGTATATCCGGGAGCTTTTCACTTTCTTCGTGTTGACTGTCATGGATAACCAATATATATGGCAATTGCTAGAGGTACTTGATGCATTGGCAGTGTAGTATGTTTTGCGTTGAATTAAATCGGAACAGTGTATGCAACCATGGCGCACGAAGGAATTGGAAAAGGATTTTGAATACTGAATAATTTGGACAGGGGAAATAGATAGACGCAAACCTCCATGGCAGCAGCATTACACAAAAGCAATGTCACAAGAAGCTGGTGTTGCTTCTGAACAACAGGAAGAATTGTAGCTGCAAGAAAGAACCAATGATTATAGGAAGATAAACAAACGAACAAAGAGAGAATAGATACAATGTGCAATAATTCAGTACAGGGAAGTAGAAAGAATACCGAGCAAAAAACAAAAAGTTCTTTAAGAAAAAGAAAGATCGGTGGCTTTTTCTAGACACAACAAGAACATAGGAATGGTGTTACTAGAATTCTCCATCCATCCGAGCAAAATCGAACCCGGTAAACCGACCTGCTTGCTTCTTCTCGGCGGGGGTACCGCTGCGCTGCAGAATCTCGAGCTCGACGAGGCCGAGCGACATCAACCCCAAGGTGAGCCCGGACATGATCCCCGCGAACAGGACGAGCACGCACGAGATCCCCGCGTACGCGCACCACATCAGCGACCCGAACGGGATGTCCTCCCGCTGCTGCAGCACGACCGCGGTGCTCCCCCATGCGGCCGATGTCATCGTCGCGGTCGTCATCATCCTCGTCACCGCTATCGCGTTCACAGTGTGCATCGCCGGTCTTCCCCTTCCGTAAAACCGCTCCTTCGAGACAAACGCCCGTGACGAGCGCTCGAGGACGATGAGGGATGGAGAGGGCGCCCGGCTCGGATCGCCGGGATGAAGGCATGGAAATATAATGAACGACTAAATACGGAACTGGTTCAAGTATGAAGCCAAACACCCGTGTAGTAAACAGACCTATGAGGAGAAGTCACGTCATCGAAGTCGGGCTGAATGAGATTAAAACCAACCATAGATGACTTCCAACTTGTGTCTGGCTCACACACCTGATCCGTAAAAGATGTAGATGAGAGAACGAGGGTTGCGGTACCGAGTATCGCGGACAAGGTTTAACATCAAACGGGTGCAAGCACCTTTTCTACCATTTTATTTCTTGGTCGACTCAGCCAACTGCGTTTTCTACCATTATTTTATTATTATTATTATATATGTATATGTATATGTATATACATATAAAGAGGACTAACTAGAGATTAATTAACTATATTAATGTTATCAAATTGACTCATATTAGTTCAGTTAAATATGTTTAACATTTATTAGAATAATCGACATGTTTATAATAATAATAAAAGAATAATTAGTTATGTTAATGATGTAATTAATATATTTAATGATGATTTCATAATTATATATATATATATATATATCAAATTTTAACACACACACACACACATATATATATATATATATATATATATATATATATATATATATAATGTCAAATGCCGACCGCATAAAATGGGCGCTGGTTTGGTTTGTTCCTAATTTCTAACCCCGACCCAGATCAGCGAGAGGGAGAGGCGACGATGGCGGCTGCCGTGGGAGATGTGGAAGTGGTGGATTTCGAGCCCGACGAAGACGATCTCATGGATGAGGAGATCGGCGCCGCTGAGGTTGACCCTTCCCCTGCCCCCAAGCTCCGATCCACCATTGCCGGCAGCGGCTCCTCGGGCCCTAGGAAGACCAAAGGCCGGGGCTTCCGCGAGGAGTCTGGGCCCGACCGTGGCAGCCACCTAGCTGCCAAGGATTTCGATTCCCTCGACTCCGATGGGGGTCCTGGTCCCCAGCGATGTATGTTTGGGAAACCCTAGTCCGATGGTTTTCGGTTCTTTTTCTTTTCGATTTCTAGGTTATGGGCTTTAGATCTACGCTTATTTTTTCATCATTATGCTCCTGCTGTACTGAGCCCTGCTTTCCTGATATTTGCCCTGAGTTAGTGTCTTTTGACGGTTTATTTATTCGTTTTAATGTTGGTGTGTTTGGATACGAAAGAGGCGATTTGGATTTTATCTTGGTTTGTTTTCTTGGATAATTTGACACGATTTATCATCTTCATGGCTTTCTTTCGCATTAGTAGGAGATTTGTAGCTTACTCTTTGATGAAAACTAACTGGCTACTGTCTGGTCTTAAATAAACTGTTAGAACTTTATTATCAGCATAAGAACAACCTGGAGACGGAGTCTGCAAATTGGGTAGTTAAATGCTTGATTGGCCGATATAGTATGTACAGGAGTTATCATCTTAAACTTCTACCTCATTATGTCCGTATGTATTTAGATCCATATAGGGCTTGAACATCTTTATTTGTTCTGTTATTGAGGCCTTGACAGCGCATTTAGGTGTTGAAATCTATGGTGACCAAAAGAAATTTGAAGAAAACTTTTCACTAAGAAAGCATTGTGTTGGAAGAGTTATAACAGTATAGGCAATAGGCATGCATGGAGGCCCTGTTCATGTGGCTTTCTTATCCAATTCCATTCTTGGCCCTCGCCTGTGTTTCAACTTAAGATTGGTCAAAACTTCAAATTGTGATTGATACAAGTTGTGCTTGCTGGATTTCTTTAATGATTAAAAAGTTGTCATTAGTTTCTTACTGAAGGATCAATTCGTAAAAAGGTTGTCATGAAAGCACAATTGATAGTAGTTAAGTATGCATCATTTCAAACCCTTAATTATAATATTTCAGATCTTGGAATGTCGTTTTTTGGGTAAGGTAAAGCTTGTCAGTGTTGTATAATATTGACAAATGAAAGGTTAGATGCCATACTTTATTGACAAATGAAAGGTTAAATTTCATAAAAAATAGTGATGATGGATGCCATACTTTATAGTTCTACATTAACATGAAGACAACCAGATTATTGGGATGAAATAGCAAGAAAATTGAAATACAAGAGGTAATGGAATATGACAGATATGTGAGTGACAAGATGGCACCCAAGTAGCCAAAAAAGAGATAAGATTCGTTAACTTCTTTTCACCATAATAGAGTATTTTATAATTTTTTAGAAAATATACAAATAGTGAACGAGATCAGAAAGAGAAATAGGGCTGCCCTCTGGCCTCTTAACTCGAATATCATCCAGTTTGTGTGGTTAAGTTGTTTTTGTGCGTTATAATCAATTTAAAGCTTCTACGGTCTTCTAACTAAACCTTGTGTAGCATTAAATTATTAATCAGCAGTGCAAATGACTTGCAATTATTGCTATGTTGGATAAGTTGTCTTGACTTTATTGATTATAAATGTTTTAATCTCTGTTGTTCATCACTTTAAACTTGTTAAAATTGAAAATAAATATCTTTCAACCAAATTGAGGACTTATGAGATGATTTTAAGGTCATATGTGTTTGTCAATCACATCAATGGAAGATTCGATAAGCAACAATATTATGTGGCATGATGTCGGTTGAGTTAAAGGATGGCCAAGTTTGGTGTGTGTATTATGTATGAGACAGTGCCATGTCATGCTACTTTGTTTGAAGTCAATCTGGTCGCAGGTCCAATTGCATTAGTTGTACATTGGCATGCATCTTTGTTTTTTTCTTCTCATTATGTTATGTGCTTAGTGCCATGTTTATAACTTGGTTCACTATTCAAGTTGCATATGTCAAAATATAATTGCATATGTATAAGTACAAGTCTTTTGGCAGAAAGAAATAAGAGAGTGGGATGTTTAAGGTGGAAGATTTCTAAGTGTGAATAATGTTCCACGAGAAATCAGGATCCCGACTATTTTGAATCCCTAGATTGTAGAATGTAGATTTTGTTTGTTTGTGTGTGTGTGTGTGTGTTTATTTATTTTTACTTTTGACAATTTATTACTTTTGACAATTTATTACTTTTGAAATGTTACATTTTCTTATACTGTCCAGTAGAAGTTTAGTAGGACACTGTAAACCAAGTTAAATATATAAGCTTGAGTTTGTTGTGCAGCATAATTTGCTGATTTCTTTAATAGAAAAGAAAGTTTCAGCTGGTTATCAGTGTCGATGTCGTTGACATACTGCAATAACTTAAGATAATATGTTTGTGATTTATTAAAAGTTGGGTAACATATTATATTTTGTATAATCCTGCTGATGCCAGTGACAATAGTTTGTTTGTAGCTATTGCATTTTGATAAGCATGATATTGTGGGGTTAAGAAGATTTAATGCTTGCTGAAAATTCTTCATTGTGATTTTCATTTGATGTTTGCTTATGAGGTTATTTGTCTCTTACAAGATATCTATTGGAAGGTTCTTCTTACTGTTTCCTTGTTTGCTGCTTATTCTACAAGGTTACTATTTTAAGTTGCATTTATTTGCTGCATTTTGGTTCGATAAAGAATATCTAATAACTTATGCACATTGGAAGTTTGCCAAAGGAGCTGTATTTTATTTTTCAAATAATGTTACAGCAGATTGATGTTATCAAAGCTGAACAATGTCGCCGATAACAGGCTCATATAAAGATTTTCATAGGATGATTCTGTTGTTGGAAATTGTATATGATCATCACACTTTTTAATGTGACAGCTATTGAGGGATGGATTGTGCTAGTAACTGGAGTTCATGAAGAGGCGCAAGAAGATGATCTGCACAATGCCTTTCGTGAATTTGGCCAGGTTAAAAACTTGCATCTGAATCTTGACCGTCGCACTGGATTTGTGAAGGTAGGGAAACTAGTTAAAACTGTCATTTTCTAGGCACTTATTTTCTTTTCCAATTGTTATCATGTAACCTTTTTCTTGAATATATTTTTTTCTTTTAAGATTATTAGAAATAATTGTGCTTCGTCACTATTTGGTCTTTTTCTATTTGTAGTTGTGGAATACAATGCTTCTCTAGACATAATTATTAATTTGCAGATGTTATATTTGGTCATGTTATCCATCCATAATCTTTTGATTCAACTATATCATTTTTCAATGAAGGGAGAGAGGCATTAATCAATTTAGTAGCTTTAATGGGGTCCTTCAGTGAGATAATTTCCTTTACATGCAAGATATGGGAGATCAATATATGGAGACTTGCAGATAAATTAGTGAAGTGTCTGTTAAGCTCGGGGTTGAGTGCCACATTCCCATGGTTGCTGCTTAGGCATTGTGTTGCACAAAGAATGGTTGAGCACCATTTTGGAATTTGGATACAAAAGCATACCAAACTAGGATTCATAGCTAAAATCACAGTTCTAGAGGGATATGAGGATCTTTGTAAATATGGGATATATCTGTTGACAACCCTAAACAAGTTGATGTTGTCTCGTCCTAGACATATTGCTGACTTTGGGAGAGTCACACATCAGTAAGATAATCTCGATAAATTGATGATTGTGGTGTTGGTATGTGTGCATCATATGGCTTCTGATGCTATTCTGACCATATAAGGAAAGCTGTGGAAAATTTGGCATGTGTGCTAGAACTATCTATAGGGGTTGCTTCTAGGTTGACTAGGAATGGTCTGTATGGCTAGTTTATTGGGTACAGGTGTCAGACTTGATCGTAGTCATCTAGTGTAGGAAATATGGTTAGTTACTGTTTTCTGTTTGATGTTTGAGTGCATACCATGTTAGGGATGTGAAATTCTTAATGTAGCCCATATACTCCACATTTCAATCTGGATCATTCATAGTTTATGTTGATTGGCTTTGTGCCCCTCGTTATGTGATTCCTTATTGTTTTCCCATTCTCCGGAGCCCTTATGGGGTCTTTGAGATTGGGCAACCGGTCATTTGGTCCCGAGGCTGGTCAGTAGTTCACTGTCTCATGAGCTTAACATATTGTTTTTGAGTTATTTTGTGCAGAAACCACTATTTGTAGCTTCTTCTTTAAATAATCAAGTGGTGATTGTCAAATATACATCTTGCAGCAGGCAATCGAAAAACAAAGTGTGTATATTTCTTAATTTAGGAGTACGGAGAACATATCATGACACATATTTTAATCTGTTATATCATAGCTTAGATTTTGCTCCTATAGAAATATCTACTTGTTATGAAATCTCAGATATCAACTTGCAGACGTATGTGCTCTTTACATGAGACTCTGGAATGAGATGAAATTGTTGCTAACTTAGTTATACTTTAACGATGCATAACACTTGCATATATTGCCTTGATTTTCGGTGAAGCGTCATACAAAATCTTGTGGTGAATATACAAAAAACTGTGTTCTTTTTTCTGCATTCTTGGCTTTCCTCACTCCCAATATTTTTTCAATTATCAAATATGTAAATATGGATTACATAATAGGACAAGTGTTTATCAAGATACCTTGTTGATCAACATTGTTCCTGCTTGATCTTTTGCAGCTTTGTATGTTACAACTTGTGAGGTGGTAGTGTGTTTTTGTCTTCAAGATACTCAGTTACAAAAGAACATTTATGCACAACATTTTCTTTTTTGTATGAGTTAATGAGCTTCAAATGCTGATAATTCACAATTTTCACACACATTCATATAATCCAACTATGGAACCACATGTCTTGTTTAGTACATTATTGTATGTACTTTTTGTTGCTTCATCTATAGAAAGCCTCATAATAGTTGGGGTTCTATATCTTGGACCTATACTCTTGTATACATTTGACAACCGCCTAGTCATATGTGATCTTTTTTTTTCATAGATGTTGTGTATGCAATCCTCTTCTTTTATTTGCTTCCTACATGTCAATGTTGATAAAATGATTATTTTTCTGTCATGTGTACTGACATCTGAACTTATCCTCAATTCTTATTCCTTTGTGTCCAATCGGTTTTTGTTGGTTTTGCCCTCCTCTCAGTAATTTTAGCATAGCACAACATTAACCAGAAGGTGGATATGTGTTGCTTGAATCTATGGATCTTTTACTTGCTCACTTTTCCTTAAACTCGTATGTCAGTAATTTTACCAGAAGGTGGAGATCTTTTTTGCTAGAGAGATAATGTTACCTAGACCTATTTAACTTCTGTGTAGACACAGAAAGGAATGACGGCTGAGATGATGACGGTGCTATATTTGATTAAAGTGCGTAATCACAATTCACAAGCACATTTATCACAAGAAAGTACCAGATATGTAAAGATTATGGTGAGTTGTAAACTATAATAACAGCGCATTGGCTTTCATAACATCTGGCTGTTATGCTTATTAGTACTTCCACATTTACCAAAATATATAAAAGGAAAGAGGAACAGAATGCAACAGTTGACAACTGTCTCAAAGAATAAGAATTGGAAAAAAAGAAAACCGAAGGGGAATAGGGCCGGTACCAGGGTAGCAGGAAATAATAAATTAAGGCAGAATAAAAGGCCTGGGACAGTGATAATGGAAGATGGAAGACAAGCGATTGAAGAACTAAGACCAAGGTTTAGGGACTAGCTAGTAGGAAGAGGAGCATTGGAACACAAGAAAGAAAGACCTCAAACCGCAGCAAGGTTGCATTTCTTGAGAGGCTAGAAAGACTAGACTTTTGTTTGATTTATAATTGTTGATTATCAGACTTACACAGCTCATTGTTGTAGATTAACAGACTTTTTACTTTTACCCAACAATTATTTGTTGGCAAGTCTTCTTGTTCCTTAGGGCAAGGATTGCAAATTGGTCGAGTTGTTTAAGCTAAATAACTGCTAGGTTATAGTTGCATGTGAAAGTTGATCATAGTTAATCCCTTATAATGTGTAGAGGTTTGCATTATGTCACATTATTGGTTGGGTCCTGTAGATGGTCAAACCTGTTAATAGTTATTTTTCATGGTCTAGCCTTATATGCTTATTAAATGGCATGTGAGTTATTTTAAATTGTTCAATGAATTAGGTGCAAGTCCATGTAATGAAGTCATATCCAAATTAGACTTCTGTAGAGCAAACCATGATTGAATCAGCTTGCATTCTACTGTACCAACATGTCTTATCTTATGTGTCAGAAGTGTGTTCTATTAAGAAATCATACATAAGTAGTAAATCTTTAATTAGTAAATTTATTAAATATTTTCCTTTGTGTCTGCAGTTTAATTATTTAAAAATGTGCATTATATATTGCTATTTATGTTTTTTATTTTGGTTAGAATTCTTTTATGTGTTACAATTTTGATTTTTCCACTTATTTAGGGTTATGCCCTGATTGAATATGAGAACTTTGAGGAAGCACAAGCTGCAATTGCATCACTTAATGGATCTGAACTCCTTACCCAAACAATTTATGTTGATTGGGCATTTAGCAAAGGCCCTATCAGGCGGAGAAACACAAGGAGAAGGTAATATTATGTATACAAACACTTTTTGTGCTTATATATCATTTTTAAGTAAACTAGACCTTTAAATGGCTTTTTGTCAGGAAACATAATATAGCATGATTTTAGTTTTAGATTGGGTACTTTAGATATCTCAATGCTGATGTTTTTAAAGAGCCAAAGTGAGTGAAAAAAGTTCCTAGTAGGACTAGACCCACCCTAGTACGCATTGATCAGCCAAAGTTGCAGGTGTTGTAGTTTCTATCAAGAACTAATTCAACCAATTCTTCAAAAATCATCAGGACTCCCATAGTTCTAATAATCATCATATGTGTTGTTACTCCATATGAAAGTTGTCTCTCTTTCCACAGATCCCCACGAGCTCATCGATCAAGGAGCCCGCCCAGGAGAAGATACTGAAGCTTCCTTCTTCCCCATCAGCGCGTGATTTTTGGATAGCTGGCTCCTTCCAGTGTACCTCAAGGCCCGTGAGAACTTGTTGGGGAAGCCTATGGCGCAAGAGTAAGCAGCAGTAGGTTGTACTATCAACAGTTGGGAAGTTTTTATCTAACGCTTGCTATGCCTCTGCTTTAAAGACTCCGTTTGAACAGATCGAGTGGTGTTAAATGTTTTCTGTTTAATGCTTGCATTGGCTAATTTGAGGATTTCTGCTGCGTTATCTTGCACAATTAACACAGTTTATGCCATCTGTGATTGGGTTGTGACCAAGTTTCTTATTAAAAAGTTTTGGATTTGGGTTGGAACTGATGAATCATTTCTGCCTCCTTTGCTGTGTTGATAGTGTTAGTGGATCGGTTTGATAGTTTCATTGCTCTACCTGTCGTAAACAATGCCTTGTCTTGAAAGAAAGGTAGTTACGTTCATGGTTGATTAGAATCGACGTAACTCGGGCTCGGGCCAGTGCAGGCAATAAGCGTTTGACAGAACCATGTTAATACGGGATCTGCCTCGGGTATAGATTAGGACACTTGACAACAGGTCGAAAGTAAAAATAAAAAAATGGAATAGTTTTATTTTAACATAATTATTTGTAAGCAAAATTAAAAAAGTAATCTTCTTGGTCGACATTCTAGAGATATATTTAAATAGAAGTTTTTTTTTTAATATCATTTGAGAAATTTTGGTATTATAGTCAGAACGTGATAAATATTTTAGGTATTTTTATATTTTTAAATTCAAGAAAATAATTAAGGACCATGGTTATCAATCATTAATAATAACAAGCAAACTTTGGAAGGATGAATTTGTTATTTCCTTAGTGTGGAAGGCTTAAATCGACGGTTGTGAAATGTAGCTTCATTTGTATTACTTATCGAAAGAGAGTCGAAAGGGTTTAGTCTCCATGTTAAATAATCTTAATAGGAGATGACACAAATAAATTTTCATTTGTATTACTTATCGAAAGAGAGCCGAAAGGGTTTAGTCTCCATATTAAATAAACTTAATAGGAGATGACACAAATAAATTTGATTCTATCTAAAGATAAAGTGAAGAAGAGAACGAAGAATGTTAATGACTCAGTTTCTAAAGGTCATTTTACCAGCTTGGGATATCATTTGTTTATACCAATCTTTAATTTTAATAAGGGTTTTTTCTAAGAAAATATTTTGATAACGTTGAGAGAGTCAAGATACTTGAAAGGTTGGCTATCCTTGAAAATACTAAGAGAATTGATAGAAGAATCACATTTTTCTCAAAAGAATATGTTAGGCTTGTGAGAGTTCACATTTAAATATAAATATGGAAAGCTATGCAAAAATATTAAGAACGGTAGACATATTAGAGCAAGATTTATAGTTATCTTTGAAGGCATGAAATAGATCGTCCATATTATCATGGCCCGAGTATGATGAGCTAACAAAAATACTTAAACTAAAGTTAATAATAATACACTCATCAAAGTCTTATAAGTAAATTTTAATCTTATCAACTTCCGATATAGGACTAATCATTAATTATGGGTGTTATAATCTCTCCCATTCAAAGGTTTGATGTCCTCGTCAGACCCAACATAACTCAAATCAAGAGTGTTACAGTCGACAAACATAATATGCAAAACTTTTACATAAAACTTGTTAAACTAGTCGGATAATTTAGGGTAAAAGCCGATCTCCATTGCCTAACTCCTCTATAAGCATTGAATCAATTGAGGGTAATATCATCCATAAGGTAAGAATAGAAAGGTCATAATCCAATCAATCAATTTCATTAGAAAATTGAAGAATATGAGAATGTTTTTAATAAAAATGAGAGGTTTTTAGTTTGATATGGAATAATCATGAGAATATTGTTATGAATATTTTTATTTAGGATCGACGAGTAATAAGGAAGACTATAAATTTTCCAACAAAAAAGAAGAAAATCTGACTCCAATACTCTGCATGTCAAAAAGACGGCCATTAGATTCGCAAATACAAGACAAACAAATCAACTATAAATTTGGCTTAAAATAATATGTCTTTATAAGAATTAGGAATACTTGTTTAGTACTCCCTCTACTTGTTGTTTATGGAATTCTCGTTACGACGACAGTATTGTCTTCTATGAATGGAATCGATTGGAAGTTAAAAGTAGACTCTTGCGTCAATGCTTACAGCATTAAAACCTACCTCGTTTGGCATGTCATCCTTGTCATCTCGTGTTCTTCAACTCCATCCCATTTACTCCTCACATTCTTAGAACCCTACTACAGTTTGTTCTTCCTCAAGAATTCCCACATACGTATTGAGGTGTGAAAAGATTATTTTCAGAGTAATCGACGATGAATGAGCCGAGCAATCGACGAGCTAACGAATGGATTGTTCCCCTCCTCCTCCTCCTCTTTTGGCAGGAAGGATATATTGTTGATTCCGCTGACCACCGACTGCTACACCTCACGATCGATCATTCCAAAGAACAATCGAAACGTCGCATGTCACAAACAATCGAGTTCGAGTGGTTAGAATACTGGAACGATGATGCCAGCAGCCAAGTACGATATATAAAATGAGCTGATAACAAGGCTTAGGTCAGTTAAACGCATCGAGGCATAAGACCCTAAGTTTCCATCTGATTCCAGACAAATCCTACCTAAGAAGCCTGCAGATGTTTCAGGTTTAGATCGTCGCTGTAAGATTGATATATGGAAGCAGTTCGTAGCAGCCGATGGTTGGTCGTGGACAACCTAAGTAAGTCTCTACTGATGCAGTGGAGAGCTCCTATCAAGACCGATCAACGATGGCTACCTTAGAATAAAAATTGGGCCAAGCGGACGAAGGCCATGGACAAGAACGCACGAACAAGATGGTAAGTGGCCAATTTGCTATAGTAAAGCATATCCCGATTCCCAACACCTGCGTCCGCAAGTACAGCATTTTGTGGAACTGCCAAGAGCACAACTCCAACGCGTCATTGCCATATCCTTAATTTACTACGGCCATTATGGTCTCTTCTGCTGCAGCGTTATCGTTCGTCGTCATGCATGAACTGTGTATTGCACTCTCTGCAATTTGTCGTCCCTTTCCACGCCAACCTTGATCCGAGTCACGTATTATGATCTAAGCACTGTTTCCCTGAAGCTCCTGTGTTGTGTGTGTGTGTGTGTGAAAGAGATAGATAGAGATAGAGAGAGTGACTATAGTTTTTATTAGGGTTGATAGCCAGCATATGGTAGAAGCATTGCACCGAGGAGGGGACCCAATGAATCCTCTTTCAATTGCGGCGAGAGATGCCTCTCCTATGAGTTGAGCTCAACACGTCCATTGTCGCTCCCTCTCGCGTTACGTCAACAACAACATAATTGCGGCACCTCCGTCTTCACCAATCACTGAGAACAATGTTGTGAGGCGCCCCACAAATAACGCAAAAAGTAGTACGTCGTGAGATGGATCTTTTCATCATCATGTTGTCTTTTGTTTTTTTTCTTCTTTTTTTTTTTGGATAAAAGTTCACTTTTTCCATACAAATAAGACAAAAAGAACAAAACATGCGGCTGTCACCTTTTTCTTATTTGTACGAGAAAAGCCGAACATATATTCTTTCCATTGATGCTTACGTTATAGCCGGGAATATATGTAGCTATTGCATAATTGCTTTCTGAATAACTAAAATCGAAATATATTCCATCAGCGGAAAAGAGATCAGTAGAGGCGATGGTTTATGCTATGTTGTGAAGTCGTAAGCTAGTCAATAAGTGTTATGATAGCTAAAAGTCATGATAGGGTCTAGATTCACCCTACTACTCCCACCCCCATTTGTTGTTAGTCAATCACCCATTTGTTGTTAGTCAATCATGTTTGCTATAGTTCAGTTGTTACCTTTTATACAATAAGTTGTCATAATAATAAGATAAACGATTAATTTTAGTCATCGTTCATGATAATTGTATTTATTTATTTTTTCTTGTTTCTGGAATATTGCACCATTTTTATTGTTTGAAATTGTATTGGTTTCTCCTATCATAAGAAATGAAAATTTTACTTATTTGGGACAATAGAGAGAGAGAGAGAGAGAGAGAGAGGAAAAACACACAGCTGACTTTTGACAATCCAACATCATCAAACTTTTAGCATAAATTCTAGCCATTGTTAATGGATGATTTGTCCACTATAGTCTTAGTGGGGGAGACGCGTCCATGACGGCGCGGCCGCCATACTAAAGTGAACATCTAAGATCTTGGAATGAGCTTGCAATTTATAACCCCTACAGGGAATTGATTTAATGGTCCACTTGAGGGTTTATTTTTTTTATTTTTAATCCCAAATCAAATCCAACTATCTAACGAATATTTAAGATATTCTTAAGATATCATTTATAATTTTTTTTAATTGATATGAGGATCCTAACATAATATTATGATACATTATCATCCACGTGGATAATAACTTACTTGACATCCATTTTCACCGTGTATACATCCTTCTGTCAAGTCAGTAGTTTTATGACATATTGTTATCATCATGATATATCATGATCATTATTTTTTTACTAATTTTATGGATTAGAAAAATCTATAAACTCGGTTGATATCATCTTTGGCAACCTCCTCAAGTTTAAATAGTTAAGAATCTCTCAAATTATTCCATTGTGGGCTACATTCATCCTATGATAGGATTTTCCATAGTGAATATAAATCAAAATAAAGTTATATATATTTTTTTTATTATGCGTTATTATATGTGTACATATACAAATAATATTCTTTTGTTGCATTAGATGAGGGAAAAGCTACGATGATTAGAAATGTAAGGTGAGAAAGCGGTAATATTAGGGGGATGGATCTCATCATCGTAGCTACGGCGGAAGAGACGTGCGAGTAGCTTATAATGGAGAAATGAAATATATATATATATATATATATGGACAATTATTTTCATAGTAGCTAGGATGAATATTTTGTATTCGAAAACTAGCGACTCACCTTAACCTAAATTAATGAAAATAATAGAAGATAAGAATAATTACTGAAGAAACTGAAGCTTTATTGAAGAAATGAAAAATGCTTCAATACATTAACATAGTTCCCTCTCCTATTTATACAAATTAGGAGAAAAAATTTTTCTCAACAGAAAGAATTTTCCTATTTATACAAATTACTGTTGCTGTTGCTGTGAGGGCACAAGAACGAGCCTCTTAGAAATGTGACTGTAACGACGTTGGTCGTTAGCCAAAGACAAAAGAATAGAGGATTTTCCTCAACAGAATAAAGAGATTTCCTCGTATAGTTAAGGAATTCTTATCTTCTTATCTTCTATCACAAATAACTTTATTTTTATTGTGTCAATAGATTTCTATCACAAATAACTTAAGATAAAATGATGTAAGACAAGAAACGATTCTTAAATGATTGTTAATGAAATTGACCTTACCAAATTTTGAGGATTTGATATCAATTTACATATAATTCCTTGAACCTTATTTTCTTTAATTTATTAGGAGCCATTAAAACAGGATCCACTTTTTGGAGAATATGAGTTAAAGTAATAACAAAAATATTTTTAGTGAAATGTCTTTTATAGTAGATAGTTCTCTAACAGATCGAGGGATAAATAATTTGAGTCATTAAAGTTGTTATTCTTAGATACATCAATTTGATTATGATCATTCCATCAGAATACAGATTGTCTATAAAAGATTAGAAACAAATTCTCTTCTTTTTTCTTTATAAATATTTCTTTCTATTTATAATGGATTTAAAATGAAAACTTATTCTTAAGTAAATCAATTATGAAATACTTTTATAGTGTCCCATATCCTCTTATACATCCTCAATGTGAAAATATTTAATTTTCATAATATCATCTTGGCTCTTATTCAAAAGGTACATGTGTGTATATTGGACCTTTTTGAGAATTATAGGTGCTGGAAGGTAATTCTGATTTTTCAATAAAAATATATTTCAGTGGAATTTTTTTTTATTTTTTCTTTAGATTAGTTAATATATCTTAAAAGGTAAAAATGGATATATATATATATATATATATATTTATATATTTATATATACACATATATACATATACATATATATTTATAAATATATGTGTATGTACACTTAAATATGCATATGTATATGTGTGTGTGTTTATGTATATATACATGCATATGTATGTGTATACATATACATATACATATACATATATATATATATATATATATATATATATATATATATATATATATATATATATATATACATATACATATATATATACCAAACAAGATATTTTACATACTAATAGTATTTAAAAAAAGTAATTTAGGAGTTACTAAATATAGGATCGTAGAGGTAAATTCAAAAATAAAAAAAAGAGGATTTAATTGAGTATTGAGGATTAAAAGAATTTAATCTGAAATACCAAAAGAAAAAATATATATATTTCTTTGGAGAGAGAATGGTGATTATGCGGCTTCCTTTTCTATAAATACAATACAAGGAGGAAAGAGTCCATGGCGAACCGGACACACTCCAACACAACCAATGACTACTGGTTAAGAAACGCAAGAAAGAGGACTCTCTGGCTCTCTCTCTCGAGTCTCTCCTCAGTTTCCTTTCCTTCTCCTTCTCCGCCGCCTCCTCCTTCCACGTGGAGAGAAGAACTGTTCGTTTTCTTCGCCACCTCCGGTGTCGTTCGAAGGAGAGATGGTGATGTACGAACTCATCAAGGGCGACGAGGCCACCGCGCCGTCCAAGCCTAACAACGAGCTCAGCAACGTCGTCGCCGCCGCGGACAACGCGCTGCTGTCCCCGCACGAGGATGACATCGAGGCCGACGTCCGGAACGCCACGAATACCCCGCAGGAGAAAGAGGAAGCGCCCGCCGCCCAGGGGTCGCGCCTCGTCTCCCTCGACGTCTTCCGGGGGTTCACCGTCGCAGTAAGTCCGACCTTCCTTCCGCATTGTTTCCATTTCTCTCTCTCTCTCTCTCTTCTTTGATTATTCATTTAATTACCTTACTTTCTCCTTCATTTAATAGCTCATTAAATAGGATAATAATAACTGCACGATTGTTTTCTTCGATAACGTATTATATGCACATGTAACTAAGCATGCTTTGTTAGAATTCATGTCACTAATTATTCTACAATTTATTTCTAAAATACTTCTTTTTTATTTTTATCAGTATTACTGACTACTTTGCTGCAATTCATATTTTGCTGGGTAGAATAGATAATAATGTTTGCGCCTGTGACTTTATTTCTTCCTCGCCAGCCTCATCTTCGTCACCACCGTGTCTGCTCTCTTGCGTGGGCTTGTCTCCATTGGAAGAGTGCAATCAGACGCATCAACAACACTTTCGTTGTGAACATAACAATGATGATTCATCACACGTAAATATTATTCATTTGATTTCTCTCTATTTTACTGTCCTTCCAAGATCCACACCGTCTATCAGGATCGTTGCACACATCTTAAGGACAGGACGATCCTTCCGTACACATCACGGCCACTTCATCACTCCTTGGGTTAGACCAACTGTTGCTTTGCCATCTGGCGCTCGGCTGCATTAAGAATCTGCGTGTTGTCAACTCACGAGTTGACTTCAGTTGACCACTGCGTCCTACCTTTTAATACTCGAGTTCTTTGACCTTTGACCTTCGACCCTTGACTTCTCGGAGTGATCATATGTTAAACGTGGTTGGTGCTTTCCGCATATGAAGCTTTTCTACCGGGCATGCGGATGGCTCTGATATAGAACTGCTGTGCGTAGAGGTATCGATGGAGCAGTGCTCCACTGAGGCAACCTTCTCCATGCTTGCAGAGAGGTTGCGGATGTATCTCTGCTACTCTCTCTTCCGGTGCAGCTGCTGTGCCACTGCCACCCAGGTGTCCTGTTGGTCTCCAAGATGAGTCACAGCAGAAAGGAATAGGAAGTCATTGTAGCTGACACTGGTCCTTCGAATCACAGTCTGAAGCCTCAGTTTCTCTGGATTCCGCTTGAGTTTTCATATCCCCTGTTTCTTTGATGTCGAAACAATAACGAACAGGGAAGATGAAATCATTTTTTTAACAAGGAGAATGTTTTCATGAATATGAACTACATACATGACTTTGAATGATGTTTAACATGTACAGCAGAAGATTACAGGTTCTTCAAGCTGTCAATTAAATCCAAAGTCTGATGCCCATTTCCAGAATTTCTTTGGGACAAACCAAAGCATGATGGACATAAATAAAACTATATCATACATCTGAAAAGCATTACAAAAAGATGTACTTTGGATTCAACATTTACTTCAATTAAGAAAAACCATCAGGTTTTTGGATGATATCACTTGATTTTATCCTGAAAAGGTTCCAGTTGTACAGGAAATATGCCTCACATTTAATGATGAATCATTGTAGAATTTGCAGCCAATATTCAGATGACACCAAATTAAACACCAGTTTTGGCCAATATGGCCTTTTTTTTTTTGTGTGCGTGCGGAAAGTTGAACAACATCAGAGTAAATAAACTTCTGCAGTATATGAGAAACATGTCAGGAAGTCGTATTTTCACTAGTAAAGAACCATCTGGTGTTGACATTCATACTCATTATTCATGCTAATGAATTTCATATGGACATACTTCTATCTAGTTTTCCATCTAGTGCTGTGAAGAAAACTCAATTGTATGATTACTAGTCATGTAGGTATTTCTTACCTCCAGAAGAAGTTCATAAATGTCATTTGTTTGCAGCTCATGATCTTCGTAGATTATGCTGGAGCATTTCTTCCTGCAACCAACCATTCTCCTTGGAATGGCATAACCCTTGCCGATGTTGTCATGCCATTTTTCTTGTTCATAGTTGGAGTTGCACTTGCACTCACATACAAGGTAAAAGCCTAATGGCTTGAAAAATATTTAATCCTATGCTCATTTTTTAAAATTTATTATAGATCAAAATGTATGCATATTTCCTCGGTAAAAGCATCTTTCTCAAGTGAAAGTAAGATTCTAAGAACGCTTTACTTGATTCTCAGAGAGTCTCAAGCAAAGCCATAGCAACCAAGAAAGCTGTACTTCGAGCAATGAAGCTCTTCATTGTAGGCCTTATTGTTCAAGGTATGCCACTCTTTCTTTTCACTAAGTCAAAATACATGATCTTTATCATATAAAAGCATTTATTCAAGGAATTTTGAGTCCTTTCTTCGTTATCTTAAGATAATATTTGGTTGATTCCTTAGGTGGTTTCTTCCATGGCCTTCACAATTTAACTTATGGAGTTGACATTTTGAGAATACGATGGATGGGCATATTACAGGTAGTACATTCATTTGCTATGAAGCAAGATAATTTATATGGATTATGGAACCATTCATCTTTACAACACCTTCAATACAATCATACTAGCAATACTTTTAATTCTGATCCAACATGCATCATTTCTCTATCCATGAATTCAAGCACATTACTATTGTAATACTTTGATCTATCATAGTCATAAAATCTCAATACACCTCCAAGTTGGAAGCAAATAACAAAGTCCCGTATCCTTCTCTGAAAACTGGGCATTCTATTAACGAGTCACTGTCTTTCTAAAGGTTACCTAATCAAGTATTATTTTGTTGCAGAGAATTGCAGTAGCCTATCTGTTGGCTGCAGTATGTGAAATCTGGCTTAAAAATGACGATGATGATAGTGATGTCTACTCTGGATACTACCTAATCAGGCGATACCGATTTCAACTGTAAGTATTACTGTACATATATTTTGTGCAATCATGGTGTTATTTGATGGGTCTCTAAGTTGAAATTCTCAAGTAAAAACATGGAAAAGAAAGGAACTGAAATAGAGAGTGTTTCAAGAGAGCTAAATACCTAGAAGTTCCTTACCGTCAACTACCTTGAATTGCCTTTTCTGTCTATGAAGCTGTGTTCATCATACTCACAATTTGACTTCTTTCAGGCTGGTGAGTTTGATTCTTACTACCATTTACATGGTTCTCCTGTATGGTTTATATGTTCCTGATTGGGAATATCAGATACCAGTGGCAGGCTCCAAGACCAAGTCCTTCTCAGTTAAGCCTATGCATCTCATTACACGCTCCACCAATGCTTAGAAACTACTATCATTTTTGGGTCTATAAATATTTTTTAAGATGAATTCCTAAACATATAATTAACAAATTTTATAAATACCAGGTCAAATGTGGGGTGAGGGGTGACATAGGACCTGCTTGCAATGCTGTGGGAATGATTGATCGTCAAGTCCTTGGCATCCAACATCTGTATCAACGTCCCGTGTACGAAAGAACAAAGGTCTCAGACACACTGGTTTTATTTCATTAGCTATCACCCCAATTATTTTTTCTTTCCATCCATAATCTTCTAGTTTCTTACTCTTTCTTCAGCAATGCAGCATAAATTCACCAGCTAGTGGCCCACTTCCATCTGATGCTCCTCCATGGTGCCAAGCTCCTTTTGATCCTGAAGGGCTACTTAGGTCAGCTTTGTTACTTAGGTCTCTTGGCTTTTTTTCCTGACAACTAGAAGTGATGATAGTTAATGATGCAGTTCTGTCATGGCAATTGTTACTTGCTTGATCGGGTTGCAATTCGGGCATGCTATCATACATTTTAAGGTACTAGTTATATATTGAATCTGTCTTAGCTTCAAAAACATCTTTAACACTCTTGAACGAACTGCAGGGTCACAAGAACAGAATTATACAGTGGATGATTCCTTCCTTATTTCTATTAGTGTTCGCCTTTTTGTTGGACTTCGGCTTTGGTATACCAGCTTTCTAGTTCATATCACTGTGATTACAGATTGATTTAACTTCCAACACCAAGTAAACTTTATCTTTGTTATAGGAATGCATATGAACAAGGCCCTGTACACATTAAGTTATACATGCTTCACCGCTGGGGTTGCTGGGATTCTCTTCACTGGACTATATGTGTTGGTTAGAGATCCAAAACTGTTCACTTCTTTCAAACATTTCCATTCAATATGTATAATTCTTTCATCTAGGGATACAACCAGATATGACTACTCACTCTTGATATCTACAGGTTGATGTCTGTGGCTGTAGGAAGCCAACCTTGGCTATGGAATGGTTAGGGATGCATGCACTTATGATCTACATTCTAATAGGTTGCAACATCTTGCCAGTCTTTATACAGGGATTCTATTGGAGGGAGCCTAAGAACAATGTCATGAGTAGCTTAATCTAACAAACCCTTCCCTTGTGCCAGCTTTTGCTTTTACAAGTGCATGCTAACCACAAACAGGGAAAGTGGAACAACTTTTTGTTGTTGTGATCTACGAACAGCTGAAGGTCATTGGCATTTCCTGAAACCTCAACAATAACAAGAGGAATGCAGGATCTCGTGACATGTAACTTTTGTCTACAAACAAAAAGGGAAAGAAATGTATGCAATTTCTTAGTTCAAGTTTCTAATGCTTGCAGAACAGGATCTGCTGTGTTGGTGTGAATGCATGATCAACCATGTTTTTTCTGAGCATGTAAAATGGATATTACAAGTTTTATCATCTACAAGTTTTAGCTCTGTGCATTTCAAGCATTACTTGCTCTACACTCAGGATCACCAGATGACATGATAACTATCAGTTTCTTTTACTATTGAATCTAGCAAAAGTGGGTTAATGATTCTACAAGGAAAATGCCATTCACAAAGCTGGGCAATCGAAACTAGCCAAGAAAAACTGCCACGTGATGACATCAAGATAAACACAATTTGAACTTTCTTTGTGAGGTCTTATGATTATGCATGCAGTCAGAACTGTTTTATGAATTATGATACATAATTATTTTTTAGTTCTATTGTATCACTGTAGCATACTGACTCTAGTCGTATGGAAGGAAACAATTGATAGATCAGTTTATGAAGTGACATATAGACATATATTGCAGACATGATGGGATGAAACCATGTATGAAAACCGTATTTACAAGTCATGCTCGCATACCTAGGTGGACAATAGATTTAGAGAAGCATGTTCGGGTTGTGATTGGTGAGATGGAATTGATTGCATCCCTTGTAGTGTCGCTTGATCCCATCAATCATCCTTTCATGGTTTGCTCAAACTGGCACTTTCATCTGCATGAAAACATACAGAAATAGTTAAACCAAACACCAAAAGACATGAGTCTGCATTGAATAATTTGGCATGGTCAGAGGCATTCAAAGATCATGCCACGAGTCTACACCTTGGAACAAGAAGGATAATCAAGGAATTGGCGAATAATTCACTCATGATCCAAGAAAGATTCAATTGCAAATGAGTAATTTCACGACTCCAGTTGAGTCTTCTCCCGGATGACCCATCAAGAGGCAGCAAGAGGGTTGCCATAACCAGCACAACCTCATAACAATACACGGGATGAAAAAGCTCTCATGGCTAATGGCTTCTTACGCAAGAATTGAAGCAATAGTTCATAATTCTCATCAACAGAATAGTTCAAGCTAAAGTGCCTAAGCACCATATAAAATCCAGAAAACAATTATGACAAAACATCTTTGTAATATAACACAACTGCATGTCGGCTGAGCCTCACTTTTATTGATGTAGCAAAAGATTCAAATAGATAATGTCATGACAAGAGCATAACTGAAGTAGCATTTGGCTAAGCTACTGAAGCATTCACCACAAAAAGACTTACTGACAATGCTCTCACACACTTATTGTGCTTATTACACAAGCGCTATGTTGATTTTCCCCTGGCAGGGAACGAAAACTAGGCACGAGTAACTCGAGTATTCTGTTTCTGCAATCGTATTAGACCTCAAAGAAATGTGTCAAGAGTCAAGGAAATGGACGAATCTCATAATCTTGTACTAGCAATCACGTAGCTCAATTAGCTGGTCCACAACACTTGGGTCGGCAAGTGTACTGGTATCACCAAGTTCATCTAGCTGCCTGGATGCAATTTTTCGTAGGATCCTCCTCATGATCTTTCCACTCCTTGTCTTTGGAAGTCCAGGTGCCCAGTGGATTTTGTCAGGGGCAGCAAATGCACCAATCTGACAAACGAGGAATCTTTGAAGTTAGTGCATTGCCAAATAAGCTTACTCATATTTGTGTCAAGACCATGATATATCGTACTGATGCAAAATTGCGCTACCAAGGTGACATTGCACATTCATATTTTCTATGCAACAGAAAAGTTCAAGCAAGGAAAGCACTCACTTCTGAACATTAGTCTGATCTATAAACACAATCTTCTAGTTCGATGCTAATAAGATAGGCAATCTTTATTGATCACTTGAACATTGGAGTCAATACATTTTAGATTGAGAATCTGAACTAGACCAAGAAGCCAAATTATTATATGAGATCAAAATTCTCAATTAGTTTAAATTGACAATTAATTTACAAGAAACATGTAGCTTTCTGCAGGAAAAGAAAAGTGATTTGTTGTAGCCTCATTCCTTTTGATTTAGACAACTTGAACTTAAGACATTAAATTGACACAAAAAAGAAATCCTTCTATTGGGGTTAAGAATTCAATTTCCAAGATGGTGTTTAACTTCCAGAATATAGGTGAAAAATATTATATAAAAATGGCACGGTACTACAAATTAAACCCAAAAAAAAAATCTAACAATAGGTAAAAAAATCCAGAAATAAAATTAATTCTGCACCATCAATTGTTGAAAAAACTGAATAAGCAAAATAAAAGAATCATGCTTCTACTCGAATACAACAATCTTAGAAATAAACTTACTTCTGCACCATCACTTGTTGAAAAAACTGATTAAGAAGAATAAAAGAGCCACGCTTCAACTACATATACAATTCTGAACCATATAATCCCACATGATTCCAAGTCCTAATCAATCCATGTCTCTTTTCTCATCCCTATGCTTCTATATCTATGTCACTGTATCTGAAACAAGGGTTCAGCAATTGCAAGCTATGACTGCATCCTTTACAAACTTAACCTAGACATCTATTGCCAGATGAATCATGCATTTGACATGCATGGTACAGATGTACATTGCACTGCACCCTGCCACCCTTTTCCCACTCATGCAGATTTGCATATTAAGTTTATAGAGATTCATGTTTCGTAAAACTGAGGCATAAACTGGCAGTAGGTTCAAAACAGTATTCAACATGATATCGTAAGCATACAGCCAGAGACTTGAAGCTACCACAGAACATGGGACACGAAAACAAATCCAGCAAAACATCTACAAGTGACAGGCCAGTTTATTTGTGATGTTGGGTGGATTAAATAACTTTATAATGATAACTTTACAAGAAGCACACCTGGTTTCGGACAATCAAAATGAGGCTTTTCCGTAGCTCTTCACTGTAAGGAACACCCTCCACTAAAGTGACAAAAGCATAAATGCCCTGTCCTTTAATCTGACAACAAGATAGGTTTTGGTATAACTATCAAGGTTGACAACTGGTTGATGCTTATGATGGTGCAGCCAGCAGAAGATAGGTTTTGCATTGTACCTCATGTTCAACACCAACTACAGCAGCCTCAGCACACTGGGGATGTGAAACAAGAGCAGATTCTACTTCTGCAGTGCCAATACGATGTCCACTGAAAAGAATTCAAGTGCAACATAATGAAACTCTATCCAAATGTATACAGTAAGCATGTAGTAATTTCAAAGTACCTGACATTGATGACATCATCAACTCTCCCAGTGAGCCAATAGTAACCATCCTTGTCCCTGAAATATCAATGTAATTAACAAGAACACTGTGATCATCAAAACCAAGTTTTATAATATCTATTAAGACCTGAAAGAGTGATTTTGGACCAATTGATGCTCGAAAGAAAGTTACCTGCTGCATCCATCACCAGTAAAATAATAACCAGCAAATGGTTTAAAATATGTTGTTTCATATCTCTCATGATCACCATACAGTGTGCGGAATGCCCCAGGCCATGACCTCTTGATGCAAAGATATCCGCTACATTCACCTTCTATCTCGTTCCCTTTCTCATCAACTATAACCGGCTGCAGCACTCTTAACAGTATTTGAGAACAAAATATTTCACATCTAAAACCTTTATTTCAAGTTAGATTGTTACATACTTGAACACCAAAGAAAGGAAAGGTAGCAGAACCCGGCTTCTGCGGCCAGGCACCAGGTAAAGGTGTAATCTGCACATGCATTATGTTAGTTAAAACCTAGGAATTAGATTAACAGAAAACTTCACATCTAGGAATTGAACTCATATTACCACAGAAAACCAGATATATACCAAAATGGCTACTGGCCATTACCAAATCCATGGATGGAAAGATGGGATGTTTACTTACCATGAAGCCACCGGTCTCTGTTTGCCACCAGGTATCTGAAATAGGGCACCGTGAATCCCCGACAACATTGTAAAACCACCTAAAAGTTTTATATAATATATATAAGGAAGTTGTTAAAATGCAAAAAACAAGATGCAAAGAGCTCCTAGATCAAAGAGACAGGAATGAACCTCCATGCACTAGGATTGATAGGCTCTCCTACGCTACCAAGAACACGGAGAGATTTCCGAGAGTAACGAGTGACATACTGCATTAAAGCACCAAAAGGGTAAATAAACGTAAATAATCAGATATTAAAATTGGCTATTCATAGGTTGAACAACAACTCAAGGACTGCTGTGCCAACTGGCATGAGTCATAATGTGTCATGTCAGATACGCACCAGCGCATGTGCACCCAAATACACACTCCATTGACTCATGCTATAGGTGCCAACGTATGTCTCAATCAACTTTTTGGACAAGGTTAGCTACCAAAAGGGCATGCCAATAAATTTTCGTGATTATCTTATCTGACTAAAAAGACTGTGGATCATCAGTCTTTGGCTTTTATATCACTAAAAAGGCATACCCAGTTCACGAGGCTCTCGCCGATGTGGGGTCTCGGGAGGGTCAATGTACGCAGCCTTATCTTTAAACGTATGCAGTCTTTGGCTTCTATATCACTAAGTTAGAAAATGTATAAAAGAATAATTTATTAACTTTGTTTATCATCTAGATAACAGAGTCAGAGTAAAGTATACCTTGAGGGGGTGGATTAAAGATAGGACTTGTGTGACGCAACTTTATAAGGTATGCGAGAATATTACAACACATGCAAGGTAGAATGCAATGGTTTATGACTCAAAACTTTCTTCTGAATTTTATAAGGTGAGATGATTTGACAAGGAAAACTTGTGCGAGAAAGTTCAGATGAGTACCAACAAAATGCTCAACAATCTACTTAGTTTGCAGTTTGTACACCATGTATTTCAGGATTTGAATAAGAGACATGCACCATGCGACGAAAATAGCATCTAACTGAGCAGATCCATCTTATACAATTATTGGTATGCTGAAACCAAGCAGATAATTTTGGAGCAAGCATGATTTGAAACGATTGACTATGAAACAAGCCAAAAAACTATGTTGATGATCAAGGAAATATCCCAAGATCTTTTACCTCATTTCCTTCACGCATCAGTGAACGCACCAAAGTTGGAGCAGTGTAAAAGATTGTAACCTTATATTTATCAACGATATCCCAACAACGTCCACTATCAGGGTAGTTTGGAGCCTGCAGATATTCCCATTGTAGTAACAAGATCAAAAGATAGTGTTGACATAGTTGAGAGAAAAAGATCTGAAGGGTCAATCGTCTATCAGGAGATCAGAAATATAACTAAGGAACCAGAATATAAAATTTTATGAATCAAAACTCTGAATGTTGTCATAAAAAATACATAATACAATTTCATTAAAACTAAAAAGAAAAAGAAAATGATGGCATCACAGGCAATACCCCTTCAAATACCACAACAGTAGCTCCATTCAAAAGAGGGCCATATGTAACATAGCTGTGTCCTGTGATCCAGCCACAATCGGCAGTACACCTGAGGTCAGTAGGATAAGAGAGGTGAAGGCAGTCCAGAACACTTGTGTGGAACTGATCTTAAGAAACATGCTATGGGTTAACCACGAAAATACTAGCATACCAATATATATCTGATGGCTTATAGTCAAATGCATATTTGAATGTCGTTGCAGTATATACCATATATCCCCCGGCTGTATGCAGAACACCCTGGATATTAAGGCATAAGTACCCAGCACTTGGCAACAAAATAATGCTGAAAAAAATAAAACAAGAAAGCTCCATAACCTTTGGTTTTCCAGTGCTACCACTTGTGTACAAGAGAAATAATGGATCTTCTGCATCAACCCATTCTACAGCACACTTGGTTGGAAATTGTGGGACAACATCCTGATTGTTGCAATATGAAAGGAAAAAGTTGTGTTTCATGTACCAATTGCAAATTAAAAGATGTGAACAAAAAAATGAAAGTCTTGTGACAACTGAATAACTGAAAAGTTATATCCGTAATATGCCAGTACTGAGAAAACCAGCAGACTGACCTGCCACCAGACATCTCTTCCTTCTGTCCACTTGGTATCTTCTCTCTTCATTGCCGACTGGTTTTCAAAGGTCAAGCACAGGCCTGTTCAAGCAACAGAAAGTCAGACATGTAAGTCTGTTGTGCTCCATCTATCTCTGTGCATAAGCTAGTTAACATGATCATATATGTACTATGTAAGATTCTTCATATTTAGCTTAACCAAATAAAATTAACAATTTGGAAGTGGACTAAATGACATAAAAGAACAGAAGTCAAATGTGAATGTAATTCATCAAAGATGAGACAGGAGGCACAAATGTTTAGTGTACTACCATGATAGACAATTATTATTCAATAACATGTTAAAGATGCTCGTAACAAGAACCAACATACCTACAGGGACTCCATTTTTGACAGATTCAATGAGGGCGCTGTCAACTATCTCTTTGAGATGGATGGCTTTGGAACCTCTCTTCACAGCATTGCAGGTTATTACAACCTTAGGTTTGCAGTCGATAATTCTTTGTGCAAGAGACTCCGCTGAGAAGCCTGCAAACACAACCTGAACAGACCATTTCACATATTAAAACTAATCTTGCCCCCAAAAAGCTTGAGAGGAAGTTCATGAGCTTAGGAAAATACCGAGTGGACTGCACCGATACGAGCACAGGCTAACATTGTGATTGGCAACTCCATCAGCATAGGGAGGTAAATCACCACCGCATCTCCTTTCTGAACCCCGACATGTTTCAAGTAGTTGGCGAGCTGACACAGACCACTCTTGATCAATTAAACAAGACAAAGTAATGGCTATTAAATTCAACCTTAGGATGGCTTCTGGCATACCTGGCAAACCTTCTCCAAGAGTTCAGCATAAGTCAACTGCCCATCATCCCCTGGTTCATTGCCTTCCCAATAGATAGCAACTTTTCCACCATTTCCTGCCTCAACATTCTGATCCACAGCATTGTAACAGATGTTCGTCCTGGCTCCTTTAAACCACTGTGATCGCCACAGTAGTACAGAAGTCAGCGTCTTCGACATACCATAAATATGAATAAACCCAGCACATACCATAAATATGAATAAACCCAGCTGAAAGATTACACAACCAACCTCAAACTTGACGGTCCCCTTGGTCACATCAATGTTTTCACTGTAGACCTCCGGATACCACTTCTCTCTCCAGTAAAACTGGGAAGCGATCTCCGACCAGAATCCTGCAGGATCCTCCACCGACCTCTTGTACATTTTCCAATACTAGTAGTCCACGAAATAAATGCAATGATGACAATCATACAATTAGGTGAAGGAAACAAACTTTGCTCAAACTGCGAAATCGTTTAATCTCCACCACCAGGAAAGCATATATTCTTCCGGGAGCAACGGAATCTTCATCGGAGGTCGGGTTTTTAGCTCAAAACCTAATATTTTGCTCACAAGAGGCCGGGTTAAGGGTTTTAGGGAGACGAAACGCACGCACCTGTTCGGGGGAGGAGACAAGGGCCTGGCGGGAGAAGTCGTGGGAGGGGAAGACGCGGTCGTTCTCCTCGGACGCGAGGGGCTCGCCGAGGATGACGGCGTTGAGGTGGAAGATCTGACCGGCGCCGGATGGCAGCTGGGTCATCGACTCCACGTGCCGGAGGTGGTCCGAGGAAGCCAGGCTCCGCTGCGGAGACGCCTCCACCGCCGCCTCGCCCGTCGTCATCTCAGGACAAAGTCACGCCGCTGCCGCGGAGACCAAGAACGGAACGCAAGAACGGGAGGAGGCGGAGGGCGTTGACGAAGAAGATGGAATCGAAGAGATCTGACATGAGAAACGGGTTGTTTTCGGCATATATTTATAATAAATAATAATTATAATAATAATAATAATTATTATTATTATTATTATTATTATCAATTACTGCAAACGTGACGGGCAGTTCTGTGAACAAAAACAAAAATATATTATTATTATTATTATTATTATTATTATTATAAAAAAGAAAGGGTTCGGTTGTTTGGATTCGTCTACGATGAGAAGTAGATTAGTGTTGAGATATGGTGAGCAGTTGACAGTATTTTGTTGGCAAAATAGGAACTATAAAAAATGATGCACTGCTTAGCATGACAGATTTGTATATCTATTATGTACGTATATCAGCAAGGCTGGAGGATTTGCATAATAACCGGAGACGAGCAAATCTCTTGTTTTGGGCTTTGAACCAAATCTTGGGATTCCAAGGTTGAAATATGGCAAGAACGTTAAATTATATTACTTTGTTCTATGGATGTCAATGACCCACTCCTCGTTATACGCTCCCATAGATTAAAGTAAGATTAGTGTGGGACTCGTGCGTGACCCAATTCGAAGTAAGATGAACGATCTCGATCTATGTGGATCTCTCGTTCTCGTGTTATTATTATATTAGATTGATCGGATCAATTTGTTGATGATTATTGTGTTTCGTCTCTGCAAATGATTCAGAGTGCCCGAAATGACACAGAAGTCGCATTTCCATTTCCATTTCCAGATCGATTTGAACGTGTAGCAAATGACAATACTATTGAAACACGAATTATTGTCATTCGATAATAATCTCATCTTCCATTCAAACTCGTACATCTGCCTGATATTATTGAATTTTCTTTTGAGTAATTGTTGAATCTTTCCTTTATAGAATTATATATTTTTATTTTCCGTTCAATTCGAAAAAGTAACGATAGGAAATTATGATTAAAGGTGAGAAATTATTTTCCGTTCAACCACTCACCGGAAAGAAAGAATGTCCATCTTCCATTCAAATTAAATTCACGTCCAGTTGTGATGATAGTGACGGACGATGCGGTGCAACATACTCGCTGAGTTCACCAAACCAAGAATATGTCAAGCGGTTTTGGTGAGTACCTGTCAGGGGATCAAATCACTATAGGAAAATGTTTAGAGAGGATAGGATGCCTTTAAAGAGACGGGTAGGTGAACTGCGTCCAGAAAAAATCAAATCGAACGCACAAGAAAGCAACATAATGAAGGCATGCAATGGCCGGGAAATGACGGTCGTTTCAGCTTTACAACAAGCTACGAGTCCTCGAGGAACACACAAATGATGTAGCAATTCAACGAGAGAATCCCCAAAAGGAAAAGCGGTGATTGCTCAAACCATACATTCTTGTGGCCATGCTTTGTTGATTACCATGACGGGAGTAATATCAGATGAAAAGTCTAAGCACGCACAGTATGGGAGGAACAACCATCACAACACGGCAGCTCATAAAGACCATAAGCAGCTCCACAACCAACCCACCCACCAGTGCCCAAACCCAAGAATGTGTGGCAAGACTTCGCCATCCGATGATGCTGCATCATCAACTTTATAATAGAAATTTGAGCAAGCTGTTGTGTATCAGATATTTAGGACTCATTCCGGGAAAATTATCTACGGTGCAGTGGTCACTTCCGGCAGCGTTCATGATACCCACTCTAGATGTCAACATTCCAACCTTCGATCTTTGTAATGGTGTAACTTCAGAAAAGCAAAGAGATATTAGACAGCCACAACAGCACACATGACAACCACTGCACATACTTGTTAACTTCTCTCGATGCGTGACACACTAGTTCACATTATCATAGCACACGTACAGGCACCGAGACAACTAAATTCAAGAAAAACAAGCCTAGATTGTTGATTAAGCAGTAATTTACGTTTTTCTTTCACTAGGTGCTCTAATAAAACTCAGAAATCCATGTCAATGAACTAGAGCTACTAAACATATGCATCAACAGTTGATCGACTGAATGTTCGATGCAAACATCAGGATCCATGAACCGAAGAATTCTGTAACTCACAAACAGCATATATAGCTGATGAGACAGACGGACAGCCAGTTTTGTTGAGATCATTTTCAGGATCTTGCTCAATGGTTCACCAAGTCTTGACAAAATATTAAAAGCTGGTACGACAGGTAGATTATGCCTTTGAGCAATTCATCAAGTTCAAATGGATCTCATGCATGAAGTACGAGACTAGCATTACTCTAAGACATTCTATTGAAAGAAAGTACAAAACGTTTGCTTTTCAAGTGATCCATGTAACATGAATAATAGAATCAGCATCCCATCTAGATCACCCGAAATGAGAAACGATTCCACGAATGGTCTTAGAGATAGTCTGAAAGCATATCTTCTCTATGAAGCTTGATTTTCATCAGCAGCAGCTTCAAATGTCTCTCCAGGCACCAGCTCAGGGACATCATCGTCATCATCCTCCTGTTTCACAGCAGCTCCTGTGCTTGGCACCTGTTTCTGTAGGTGCTCTGCAAGCTTCTTCAGGTTCTCTAAGTTATCAGGCCCTGAAAAAAAATTAAAATATCTTCATAAGTTTATATAAAACAAAATTATCAAATATGAAATCCTTAAAGATTCTAAATTCCAAGTTCAGTCATTGAATTAGCTTATTCATACAAACAATTGCAAAAACAGCAGAAACAACCACATTCAGTGAGCTAGTGGATAAAGAAACCATCAGCCATACTTGGGGAAGCAGTGAAATGTAGTCAAAATGAATCTAAAAAATGAGCAAGGTAAGAAACAAAAGCTAGTTTACTGCAGTTGCAAATTGGTAAACCCTCAGCGACACACAGGTTGTGGCGGAAGCAGAACATAATGTCCAAACTATAAGAACATTAAATGACCAAAAAGGCTAGTGCATAGTAGTAATTAGATTACCAAGTTGGTTAATGATCCCAGGTAGCAGGTCTTGAAGTTCTGTCACCAGAAATACGTGTTAGTTGACTTAACTAAGGATACAAGAAAAAGATAATAATTACATAAAATTCTAAAACATGATCTCATGTATCATCTTGTAACAATCAAAGCCAGGCTACTCTAAGAAGCATTCATTAAGTGGCATACTCTTTGTCTGAGGAGTTCCACTAACAACCCATGTATTGGCTGCAATTGAAGCTTGCACTGAGGAAAAAAGGCAACCCATATGTCATTTAGCAAAATAATTTAGTGTTTCGTTTGATGAATATAATATGCTTTACCTTTAGGGTTGGCAAATTGAATAACCAAGTCATCCTTAAAAATGTTGACTTCTTCTATAGCAGGGATAGTATTCACGCCTATTCTTTTCAAAGTGCTTTGAAGTCTCTTGTCATCAGTTGTTGTAGTCTTGTGAACTGCCTTCTTCTTCCTGATCAAAATGGAACCAGCAATATAAGGCACTTGAGTGTGTCTAATACACCTCTCTATAATACTAACACATATTGTACATTAACAAGAATTTTAACCTCTATTTATAACTGCAGATAATCAAATAGTCAAGGTACTCGCATTCCAAAAAATATATATATGACAACAATGAACCTGCGCATACTGCCCTTTCCACCAGTGCGAACGGCACCAGCCATCTTCATAAGCTTCTCTACGTTCATCTGTATGGGAAAGAAACACCATGTGACTTGGATAATAAGGTTCTTTCACTATGCTTTCAGTTCCCAGTCAAACAAAAGAGGATAACTTCCAAGGGAATCCATGATTCGAACACTTATGAAAGTCGCAAGAATATACAATACAATCAGGTAAAACATGAAATCCCAACTATCCACTCTTATTTGGCCAAGATTGAACTGGAATAAAACCAAATAGTGGGTTTCATTTTACACATTGAAGAGTTGATCCTCAAAGAAGACTATACGTTAACGAAAATGCCATTTTCAGCTATTTGATTGATGAATATATTATAATCTTGCACATTTCAAATGGCTGAAACTAGAAACCCATAGTAACAATGAACTGAGTATAAGAATAGCATTTATATCATCCCCATATGCTTCAATTTCACTTAGATCAAGAAATCACACAGACGAGGATCTCATATACGGCAACAAAGTTGAGGCAGTTACATATATGGCACAAGAACATCAGTTCTTGAAGCCCATCAAAGCACCAAGAACCACAAACTTGGAAGGAATCTCATTTACCGCAACGTTCTCACCATAGGTCACTAACCCTCTTCAAAACAATTATTACTAAGTAATATTACTTTCCGAAGGCCATATCAAGGAGGCGCAATAAAATGAACCACACCAATGAAAGAGGGAGCGCGCGCGCATATATATATATATATATATATATATATATATATATATATAGAGAGAGAGAGAGAGAGAGAGAGAGAGAGAGAGAGAGAGAGAGAAGAACAAATTTTCCTTTTTAAGCAACAATTCTGCGAAGATGCGAGAAAGAGCACTGCATACTGATTATACTCGTGGAGGTACAAAATGAGAATGTGAACTGACATAATGAATCAAGAAAGTCATATGACCCATCCAATGCACAAGATAGAACAGTAATTGAAGTAGCTTGAAGCATCTCCAGTAGCGATTAAATGTAGGACCATCAAAGATGAACACAGAAAGATCATCTTGGATCGCCCGTCCAAAAGATACCATCGAATGGACAAGTGAACCTAAAAGAAAGGAGCCCACCGAAACCAAGCTTCACATTCAAGATCAGATACTCATTCAACATTTATTGAAACGGATAAAAACCCAAAAACCTAATCGGCGAGAACCCAAAACCTTCGGAAGAGAGATCAGATCAGCGATGCGAACGGATTTGAGGATCATAAAGACGAGGAATTATCACCTTCGCAACCGGATAAGGTATTATGCGGGGTACGAAGTGGAAGAGGAGACCGCCGCCGATGCCGCCGATGCCGCAACCTTGGTTCGACGAAAGGATGCGAGTAGGGCGGAAGGAATATAAATGCCTCAACGCAAGACCAAATTACTGATTTGCCCTCAAACATCTATCAGAATCGCGGAATTGGCGCGATTGCGTATAGGGCTGTTAACGGGCCCTAAATCAAACCCCAACCCGACCCGAGCTTTTGGGTACGTTCGCTCGGCCCGAACCCAACCCAATATGAAGCGTGTTGTGACTCGAGCCGACACTCGTGTTCGCTTTCGAAGATATCAATCAGTTTAGTCGATAAACACATTGACTATTGATAGAAGAGATTACAGAATCGAATTGGGTCTTTGTCAAAACAATATGATTTGAAGAGTTATAATGAGAGCCAAGGTAGGTATTTGGAGTTGCAGTAAGAAGGAAGCGTGCATAGGATCGAAATGAGATGTGAAGTGCCAAGTACAAGTGTGCGCCTTAAATATAATACACTTGGTTTTGATCTTGAAATGACAATGACGTTGCTGTTAACCCCGAAACGTCTACTGGATCACGCGTTCAATTTGTGGACGCAGGCGGCAGGAAGAAGAACCCACCATGGCCAACACTGAAAACACCTTGCACCTTTGGCCCTCACCGGCGCACCGACGGGACGTCTTCGTCTTTGTCGGGATCAGATTCACAGGAGCCCCAGCAACCACCACAGCCTTACCATCCTGCAGCACTGGTTCAATTCGAGAGCCCATGCATGGATGGGACCGGCTCATCGTATGCTTCCATCCACCCTCTTCCGGTCCTGCCCGCAACTGTGACTTTGGTGGTGGTGGTGGTGGTGGTGGTGGTCCTTGGCATCGTTCTGTTCATTATTGCAGTCTCTCTCTCTCTCTCTCCTGGCTTCAGTCCAAAAGCCTCTTTCAAGCTAGGACGTCTGTGTTGTCTGCTGGGATGAGCTTGCATTCGTCCAGTATGATTCCAAGGGCCAGCCCAGATCAATGTTGTTTCCCCTCACTGCTCATTCATGAAGTTTACCGCTGAAACGAGCAGTATTCTTTTTTCTTCAAGGACTCGCCCGGAAAAGTAAATAGTTACACTGGTGGCTTTTCGATTGTTGTTGACAAGTACAGGTAGGACTTATAATTTGCAGGATAGGAACAAGAAAGAGGACATGGTAAGGACCCAACCGGCGATGCATTTATTGTCCGGTCCAATAGTAAATGTCCTTCCTGTGAAAGCACACATCTTCGAGGGGCAACAGCAGGTTGATCGATTTCTCAGAAGCTTGGAAGTAGATGGATTCTGCTGTCTTAGATATAAACGAATGAACCTGATATCGTCTATCGATTTGGACTTTCAAAAACGATAGCAAAACAAGGATCTTGATCTGATAGATGATTATTGCAGAGGGAGATGGATCTCTCTTTTTTCATATATTGTATGTACTCTGTAAAGACGAAATCGAGACAATGAATTGGACCTTCAGCCAATGAACAGATTGATGTGAATGGTATCTTTTGGCAGGCGACAAACTTCTGCAAATTCCACGAACAGTTCCCGTCAGCAATCATTCATATTTTAAGCATCCGGCCATTGCAGACCCTCTTTAATCTGCACAGCCGTGGCTCCATGAAGACTAAATATACAGTGCGCATCCCCCCTCCATTTAAAATACATCTTGTCAGGTGGAAAAACTCTAATACAATATCCCATGACTCTTCATTTTTCGCTTATTCTTAGGTCAAGTTTCAGAGTATTCCATGTTCGCATAACCCACTGTGTTTCTTTTGGACTGTTTGCATGCTGCTCGTGGACACACATGCACCACCCTGTTTCAGCTCAGGATTACATGAGTAGCGACACCATATCGAATGAATAGAATATGGCAACGAGGAGAAGTGTCACGAGAACTGCATCGATCACATGATACCGAAGGGAAGCAGCCCTGAAGGCACCTTTGCTTCACCAGCATGAAGGACGGGACGAGTCCATATTTGTATTCGGAAAATGCTTTGAGATCGGAACAAGAGGAGAGAAGGCCAAAGGTGGTTGATGAGGCTTGCCCACATCCATACGGTAAGTCACTACTTTCTTTATTCAGCCAGGGGAACGCTGAGAAGAGTGTTGGGTAAAAGCACACAGCTTCTTTAATCTTCCGTCACGAGGACTCCGAGACATCAGCAGAAGCTGTGGGTGATTGCTTAGCCTTCTTCTTCTTCTTTCATCTTCTCCGCCAAAGGAGGAAGAAGAGGTGGGGCTTCATAGCCTCCACCAGAGTGGAAAATGACGACAGGATGCAACGCAACTGATGCCATAAATGAGATCCTAATTGCTTTGCCCTCTCGCCCACTCCATGACCCGTCCAAGAAAATTTGATGTCATGGGAGTCTCTGCAGACATTTCAATTGCGTAAGGCGATTGACTGTAACATCGCATGAGCCTTTCATACGGACAACCCCCCCTTTTTCTTTTCGCGAGAGCAATAATTGCAAACACGAAGCAGTAGTACCTCTCGAATTTTATGTGCTGTCCTTTGTGTCAGTAACAATCAACCTATGAGTTCAGGCTTGTATGAAACTTTCATGTCCAGTACACGGTACTATTAATACCGAGAAGAAGCCATTTGCAGATGAGGTGCGAAGCATCAGGCCCATGTCGGATGCCCATCATGTCACATGCATGCATCGTGTCTCTTCCGGCTGTTACTTGCATGACATGCGCCTCCATTCCCTGCCGCGACCATCCATCCACCAAATGGCTCCGTCAAAGGCATGAGCTCATGATGCATCACCGTGATCCAATCCCTCTCTTGAATATATAGGGAACATTAGTGTCAACATTAGCTGTTGATCGAGTCACAGGAGAACACTGCCACCTTGGTGTCCCCCCATGTCAATGTTCTCTCCTACATAATGCCCATATAATACCGGAGCAGTTGCTATGCCCACCCATCCATCACTTGTCCATGGCACACAAACAGTGGCAGGGACCCACAGGATCTTTCCTCTTCCCTCCTATGATGTCCTGCTACTACGGTAAAAGAGGATTGCCTAAGTGACAATAGTGACCATGGGATGCATACAGTAATCCAAGCTAGCTTGAGGGTACAAAAGTCTTTATATCACCAGGTCAATAAGCCCAAAGGAAAATTCATTCTGTTTTAATGACTTGGTTAAAGTTAGAAAATCATAAATCAACAGCACCAAGTGAGTGCTTTAAAAGAAGTGAAATATTTTGATAGCAAATCAATCCGCCTATTGACGGTGAGGAAACGATGGACTAAGATAACAACATCGGTTAAGGAAGAAAGAAGCGGAACCGAAAAGAACGTATCGGTTGCTGTGATATGTTTACGATATAAATACTCGGATGAAGCAGTTCTTGGCGGAGTGGCACACAGGACACGCGTCGACCGTCGACTCACAGACCTTGCATAAGCAAAGGTGCCTACAGGGGAGCAGCAGAACGCAAGCCTTCCCATGCCCGCACGCCTGGCAGGTCCCCTTCCGACGCCGGCGAGCATCGACCTCCAGAGGCGCCGGAGCATCCGCGAAAGAGCCTGAGTGGGCATCATCGTCGGTGTCACCGTAGCCCTCCTGGGGTTCGGGGACAGCGGCGGCTTCCCGGAGGACCTGCTCGAGGCTGGCCTGCAGGTTGGCAGCCACCGTCTCGTGGTTCTTGGCGACGCTGCTCCACATCTGGATCTCTGCGCTCACCTGCCGTATCCTCTCCTCCAGCTCCGAGTTCCTCCGCCGCGCTTTCTCCAGTTCGACGTCCTTCTCCCTCAGCCGCTTGGCAGCATGTTGCTCCCCCCTCTGCAGCAGCGTCCAACAACGACTCCTCCACGCCTCGTTCAATCCACCCCGCAGTCGCTCGCTCTCCAGATAGTTGGAAGAAAAAGATTTAGACTTCAAGGAAGGAAAGGAAGAAAGAACCGATCGAACCTATGCAGGAAGGGAGAGGGAGAAGGTGGGGATGGAGATGGCACCTGAAGACGAACGAGGGCGTCGATCTCGATCTTCTGGGTTAAGAGATGGGATACAAGGTCTTGAGTGAGAAGGGAAACGGGACGGCCACTGGTGGAGGTACCGCCCGACTCGGCCAAGCGGCTGTGCTGACAGCCAGAGGGGGTGACGTTGGCGGCGATCGAGCTCAACGGAATCAGCCTGTTCATGAGGTTGGGGTAGCGGAGCCGCGACTCGAGGTTAAGCTTGTAATCCTGGGAGGGTTGCTGCAGCGCCACGAGCAGCTCGGCCTCCCGCGGCCGCTTCCTCGGCCCGGAAGCATTGCAAGATAGCTCGCTATTGGGGTCGCTGAACACCGTGCCATCGTTGACGCCGCCAGGACGGCCGGTGTATACCCCAAGCATCTTGCGCTGGTCCTGCACCAGTTGGAGTTCTTCCATAACATCGTTCCCGGCCCTGCGATCAAATATATACATACGATGGATCGGTAACAAGACTTCCTAAACCGTGATGAGGTGCACAACACATGCAGGGTAAGGAATCCCATGCACACGAAGAGAATAAAGGAAGCTCTCTGGAGCGAGGAAGGCTGGCTTACCAGCTGCGGAAGTCCGGCGAGAAAGTACTGTTGGAGAGATGCTGCGCTTGCACGGCCATATTCCTCGTGTACGCAATGACGGTCTGCTCGCGGAACGAAATGTGGGGGGAAGGCGTGGGGTGGTGTATTTATACACACATGAGAACCAGTAAAGACCAGCATGATGTAAGTAGGTCTGCATAAGGTCTGGTTTGGATATTATGATTTGGTGTGATTTCTTATATGGTCTATATATACCTTATTATATATGTCGCAGAACATATATCATTTGTATTATACAAACTAAATCGAACCATATACTTTTTAATGGGGACTGCTGGCGTCAATAAACATATAAATAGCGTCATATGTCATCATCATCTATGCAAATTTGCAGCTGAGGCTGGTACACGTTCGTGTAACGCAACACAGCCACGCCCACGTCCCGTCGCCGGCGGGAGCGCGTCCGTGTCTCGGCAATCACGGAAGTGTGGTTACGGTGGTGGTTCTGGCTCACCGATCTCCAAGATATCTCGGCCCCCGTGGGTGGTGGTCTCAGGATGGGGCGGGCTGCTGCCCATCACTAGTCCTTTCAGTGTATCTCCTGATCTCTTCTTTTCTCTTCCCTCACCACCTCCTGATCACTAGAATATAGCAGGCAGGAATGAAAGAGAGAAAGATAGTCATCTGCGATCACAGGATACAGTCATCAGCACTGATAGTGTCGGATCTGGTGTCAAATCTCTATATATAAGTACACAAACTGCAGCTAACAACAGTGTCGCCCACTCTCTCTATCCCTCTTCTGGCTGTGCTTTCGTCTCATCTACTGTTCATCCTATACCGTGAATAGTATACCATCGAGATCCTTTCGTCCGCAACGTAGATGAAAGTTTCAGCTTGGGAAACCTGCTTGCTTTGGAACGGGTGAAGTTCTACTGCTCTGCTGCAGCTTTTCTTTTCCCTCCATATCAGCAGTACAAGTCTTGTTCACATCATATATCTCGACATTACTTTGGAAGATCACAAAGTTTGAGGACGACCCGTTCTCACATCTCGTCTGAAGTCATCCAAACTTTGTTTGAGGACTTGATCGAATGGGGGTAGCCGTGACTTAGCGCAAGGGCTTTTGTCACCATCGCTCCTGTTGCATTCCTAGAGAAATCTTTCTCTTCTTCTGCCTGTCTGCTTTTTCCGACGTATTCTTTCGTGGTTGCTTCATCATCGCATGTGAGAGATGGACAACGACTCTGATGCAGGTGACTATGTCGATGGGAACAAACGAGCCAAAGATTACATTAATCTCTCTCTTGACCTCATTGTCGCTCTTTTGTCTTGGTTTATCTGATCTAGACAGTGCCAGCTCTAAAAGCTTGCCTCTTCCAATAGCCTTTTTTGCTCCGAACGTAGCTACAAAGGAGAAATATAATATATAGGATGACATTAATTGACTTTTGGAGATCTGGAGAGCAAGCGAGCTACTTCTCTCTCAATCCCATGGGCCACCTAACCTCATCGAGTGCATCACATCTCTGATGAAGAGGTTTTAGTAAGATGTAGGTGCGTGTCTTTGACATGAAGGGGGTTTTGGAATACCATATTCTGTGGCCCAATGCCTTCAAGGCAAGGTCAATGGAGGATGGCTACATAGATTAGGATTGAATTGATATAATAGCTAATAAACACCAATTATGGTGGATCTTGCAACATCTTCCTAGGGACAGTGACCGTGCACCTTTTAGGTTCTTCCCAGCCCTAGAAGGTTGAAAGTTCCTTTGTTTTATAGATTGTTGGTGCTTGTGTGTTGAACTACACTATTCAACTTTTGCTACTGGTGCTGTAGATCCTTTGCTCTCTCACTCTCTCTCATATGGTATTCACAGTATGAGAGTTTAAGCATGTTTGCATTGGTCATATTGTTGATTGGATCGAGATGTTTGATAAGGTGGACGTGAGGACAATTGGCGATATTTTAACCTAACAAAAGGTGAATGTACTAAACAAAGAGCTTTCAATGGGGTCACAAGCTTTTAACAACAGGTAGCAGCCTCCATGTGAAAACATCTGAGAATCAAACAAGATTAGAAAAAGACATGAATGATAGATAAAAACCATAGGGGCCACATGAACTGAAGAATCAGGGTGATGACTTCACTGCATCAGATGTAAATATCTCTCTCTCCCTCTCCCCCTCCCCATGTCGATGCAAATTGACTTATGAGTTCATGAGTGAACAGTAGTATCAGTACTCATAGCTGCACAATTCTTTATCAATGTACTCGATTTTTGTAGTTAGATATCGAAGCTTGATCCAAATCTATCAGCAAGCGGATGGTAGATTACTTACTTAAAGCAGGCAGTATAGCTATTTCTACATATATATCCTTGGGTCTTTGACATCCCTTAAAGGTCATTTTGGATATAGGCAAACTTAAGAGGCTTAACAAGGATTACTAGATTTATGATACCTAATAGAAAAGCAAGTAAAGCACAGCTTTGTTAAGAGTTGACATCTGCTGTTAGTGGCAGGAAAGGAGTTAGATTTGGTGGTTAAGTTAAATGTAAGTAATTATTTTTCCCTAAAAGAACTTGAAGATTTCTATTGAAACCTCTCTGCATGCTTTGGTTCTTCCTTACAGGATATTTTGTTTCAGTTCCAAGTTTTCTGGTAAAACATGACGGAGAGAAGTCTTCCTCACATCCATTCAGACTATAAAAGAAAAACAAGATTCTGTTTTTATGTTTTTGGAGCCATGCAAAAAAAAGACTACTGTGGCCAATATAATGTATACATCATCATCTGCTCTCCAACCAACCCTCCTTCATCATGAATCATGCCAACACCACCCAGTAGCTTTCTCCAACAAAGCTCTCTCATCAAATACTTGTGAGAACCAAGTATGACCTTCAAAACATGAGTGACATGTTTGAGAGGAAAAGGAGAAGGATCCTGAGAAATAAAGAAGATAAAAGAACAAGGACATAAAGACAATGAAAGGTTTGAATTATATGTGACAGGAAGGTAAAAGAAGACAAACAAATACTCGTGATGGTAGATTTCTCGCTTCCTCTTATCCCTTGTTCTGGATCGATGGTCAGAACATGCTATTCCAGAAGTGTGTGTTCTGAATGTGGACTTTGATTCATCAAAATCATATTCAGAATACATGCTTCTTTCTTTGACCATCACTATAAACAAATCAGGTTTGGCTATGTTAATAATTTCAGGTAATTATAATTAATTTTTCAGTCTTTAAACATTTAGAATGTTGACCGGCTTAAATTTTCGGGAATTTACGGATGAACACTTCGATCGAAAGTTCAGAGCAGGTTCTCCGATATAAATTTTCAGGTACAGCTTAAACTAAGACTTGCTGGATTTTGGATATATTGTTCTGGAAATGAATTAATATGATGCAAAACATGCAATTTAATATGATGGAATGTCTTTGAAACCTGAATAACGTTTTTAATGGTTCCAATATCTCCTAACCTCTGGGAGGATTTTGATCAGAACAGTCAATCCTCCAATAGCTAAATTTCTCATGAACTGTTTACTGTTAATCTCACATGGACATCATTATTCTCATCAGGCTTCCTTAACAAAACGAACTGCAATTTTTCTTCAAGCAGTCTGATAGGAAAAGAAAAGAAAACAAAATATCATGAACAACATTTCTTTTTGACAAGTCAAAGCCTACCTACAGACTACAAAATGTTTGAGGGGGTACAAAAACTGGTGTAATTTCTGAGAAAATCTTCGAGAAAATATTTAAATCTTATTGGTCTCTGAGATACTGCTGAGCAGGATAATCTTTCAGACAAAGACTCCTCATTATTGAGAGATGACAATTTTCTGCTTTCTGGTAACCTGTAGAAAATATAAGATGGACTTCCCTTGCTTCTGGATGTGGTCATAGAGGAGGCCGCATCTATTGCAAAGTTTCATTGCACTGCACACACACAAAGAAAAAGAGAGCATCCAGTTGAAACACCAAGGCATACGGTCAAGCTCTGTCACAAGATGAAGCCCTCTCCCTTTCACCCCACCTGCCTCTTGTATCATTCATAATCTGAACGGTGTCCTGTGACATCCTTCTCACGACCCTCATCTCTGTTTCATGTGTGAGGCATGAGTTCACCCACCCCCGACTCGGTTCTTGTTCCCATCTGTCGATAGCCCTCTCTCGTCTTGACCAACACCAGAAATCAACGACTCAGTGGCTGCCACTTCCACCATTCCAATCTCCAACTCTCTTGTGGTCTCTGCCATTTTTTTCACGTAGACATGCCTGACTTGTATTAATTTTGAGCACACAGACATGGACTCAACAACCACCAACATAACACGGTCCCCCAGCTCTATGTCTCCTTTCGAATCCTTCATGTCAATGAAAACTTTAATGCCGTAGTTGTGACAAGACAGCAGTTGGGTCCACTTGATCAGTCAATCGGAGACCTACACGTGACAAACATTTTAGTGCAGCTGGTTAATGGGCCATCTCTTCTACATCTAACAACACCAATCAATTAGTATCGATGGACCGACAACAAAAATGATAATGATTTCTTTCGAGGTTATATATACTGCCCTTTTCACTCTTTAAAATTTATCTACACTAGCAAGTACACGAGATATGCAAATAATAATAAACAATTAGAAACAATAATTATATATGTAGATCTGCTCATGGAAGTTCTGCTCAATTGTTCTTAAAAACAAAACAGTGATGTAAGATGCTATATCCAATCATGGATTCAATTCCATGATTGGATCCAATTCCAAAATTGTGGATCAAGTTCCTCCAGATCGGGTTTGGAGTTGTTGGGCCGGCAGTGACATCCCTTCTCATGAGCTATCAGAGAGGAGGATGAGATCTTCTGATGACTTGGAATGAGAATAGCAAACTACAGCGAACATAATGTTCATGGACAAATTACCATGACATGGCTGTTGTATGCAGATACTTTACAAATATCAAAGGGGTGTATATGCCACACTGAAACCCATAATCAATATTAAACATGTCAAACTAGATTTAAAATGTCTCTAAAATCATCAACAATAAAAAAAAATGAATCCACTACATAGATGCTGTTGTGCACATGTGGTGAAAATCTTAGGCGCAATGGATAAATATTGCTGACAAATTGCTTGTGTGAGACAAAATGCTCTATCCAAAGAGCAAAGCATGCACTCAAAGGAACGCACCAAGCTTAATTAATTGACAATTTTGGTTTGAAGTCCAAATGCTAAATGTATCATCTAAAATAGGCTCGTAAAGAGGTTAAAAAAACAGGAAATCATTTTATTTTTCTTCCTCCATTTTATTGTTTTTATGAGATGGCCAAACAGAATTGATATTCCCATCAGTGCTCTTCTAGGATAAAGGTTGCTTAAATTCTTCAGCAAACCCAGATGAATATCTTTTTATCCTCGAAGGTATGAGAATACTGGAAATAATTCCAAGTACGGGAAAAACATATGAATAGAACTGGACTTCTTAGAGCCAGTTGTTGAGGCCACAGCTGCCCCAGCAAGGCTGCTGAGAGATGTGTTCTGAAGGATCATAAGCAAGCACCAAACAATAGTAGGAAGAAGGAAATGGACAAGAAAACCTACTTACGTGGCAGCCAATCCATAGTTAATGACATAAGAAGGCAAGGGTGAGAACCGAGCAAGAAGCACAAATCTCCAACCATTGCGTTCAACTCCTCTGGCAAGGAGATGGAAGTATCTACTGCTGTGTGCCCACTCTGCTGCTGGTTTTGAGCTCCCAAAAATTGCCCTGGACAACATGAAAGCAGGCATTATTGGTTAAGACATGGAAGGCATAGGCTTGTATGTATTATGTGATCAAAATGCATGGCCAGCTGAAGTTATAATTGGAATGTATTATGTACGGCATATCACTACTGGCCGCTTCAGCAATATTGTGCATGCCTGCAGGAGTGTTACTTCTGGTGGCTTTTTTAGATTTGACATTGTATGTTGAATGAAGTATGAACCGTTGACAAATGCAGTTTCCTACGTCAAATATTGCCTCATTGGCTCCTCGATTATTTGCTTATTACATCTAGTGAGTGCAGTATTCAATAGTTGATTTAAGTTTTATCGTGCCATGTCGGAGGACAGTGTTCAGGAAATAAACCAACTAAAGTAGACTTTACACTTTATTTCAATTGAGAAAAATCAAGACTCGAGTCAATGAAACCCATACAGACAACTTTGATTAGCCAAAGGCCCATCTGCTTATGACCATGCCATCACCTCATGCTTGGTCAGTAGATTACTGAGAGTCAGAGTTACTTGGGAAATTGGATGATACTTTCTAGGCCCCAATGCTGATGCCTAGGCATAGGACTTAATCTGCCACTGTTGTCGTTGAATAGTGCAGCTCTTAGGTTAAGGAACTTAAGCAGTTCTAACTTCGGAATCGATGATCCATCAGAAGCAATATAGACCTTAGAATTCTTAAAAAACTATAGATCTGAATCTTCAATTAAAATTTCCATCCAGCTAATGAGAAGAGAATCATAACAAATAATAGATTTTAAAATATCTCATTCTTAGTCTAGTCTCAGTGCACTCTTCAAGCTGTGTTGTTTGTATAGCGAAGCATCAGATCTCTATCCTCGAATACATAATGCCTTCCAATTACTTAAAAAAAAAAAAATCAAGCTCACCGATGATCTGGTCTACATTATGGAGGAAGAGTTGACCATCAAATTTCCAAAGGCGAGAGTTAGAATCAGCCTTGAATTAGGTTCAGATCCAGCAAATGAGAAATCCATTTTTCCATGGTTTACTCTTCTTGATATTATAGGCCACCAAATGGACATCCAAATTTAAAATCCATTAATATTAGCATTAACAAGTATGTCTTTCAAAGACAACCACGAATTGGAAATTTTAAATGCCTTGTTGCAATTGCTGAAACTCTTTCTACATAAGCACTACTATATTGGTTGCTCCTACCTTCCGAAAAATAATGCAAACATTTGACCAAATTCTGCAGGACCAATACTCCTCATGAGTAGGTTAAATTAAAGAAACTTATGCTCAAATCACATTATATATTGCAGCAAAATTATTGTTCCATTTATTCAGCAAACAAAACTCGTTAAAAGTCTTGTAATCTTTTTGTAATACCCCGATGAGTGTCACATAAGATCTGATGGGTGCATTCCTACCAACTTCAGCATTTTGAATCAATGGTTTGAACTCAACAAAATTAATAAAACAATTATCCCATCACATCGAATTATGATAATTGGTATAAAAACGAACCTAGAATTAGGGTGCATGGTAAGAGGATATCCATCAACGAAGCCACCGTACATATTACATCATGGAGCTAAACATGGACGAGGACATAGCTCAGGCCCGGAGCCTTGACGAGGACACAGCTCCACTGGGCTAAGGGGCCTTGACGAGGACGTACAGGCCGGGTTGTGACACTTGTGGGTCAGCATTGTCAAGTATATAATGAATGCCTTGCCGATAATGCCCGACTTAACCTTTCCTACTGTCAACAATGAGAGAAGAAGGCATTGACACCCTATGAAATACCAACTCTCGTCATAGAACTAACAAAATCCCTTCTTTTTCACTGATGTCGCTCAACGATAGAAGAAAAAGGATGGAGCGAGTATGAAGAGAAATAGATCAAGAAAATAATTAAATCACTGATCGAACAGAGCAAGTGAAAAAAAGTAAGAAAGAATCTAACGAACGTGGTGCTGAGAACAGACCGTCCGATCCAGAAGGAGAGGGAGGTGCTGACCTCGAAGAAGACGGCCTAGGGGAGGCAGCAGAGCGCGAGGGCGACGGTGTGGGCCACCACGTACGCCGGGATGGCCCATATTCCCGGCCGCTCTGCCAGCCGTCGGAACGGCCGGAGAGCCGCCTCGGAGCCAAACCCTTACCGCCGGCCTGTTCCAACCAGCAGCAGCATCGCCCCCGCCATCGCTCCCAACCGGACCCACCCCTTCCCCATCCCCCCACGTCTCTCTACTCGGTCTCCACCGGTCGCCGTTGACGGAAAAGGGCCAAAATAATAAATATAGATCGTGCACCCGAATTCTTCTCCGCGTATGTTTTCATTCGGAGGAATGTCTCACCTCCCTGCTTCAATAAGGTGCAAGTGGACCACCGTTAACCCAATAGGAGAGCAAGTAAGAAAGCGGGTACAGCACGTAAGCAGGTGCGAAATGCGTTTTTGTTAGTTGGTTATCTTGCGTTTGTGGACCCATACATAAGCATGACATGATTAATTTGGACTCGTCGACAGGAAATCAGAGGGGTGAAGTCTCGCCTGTCTCTGACAAACCAGAGAACACGTTATCCCCTGCCTCACGAAGATTCTGGGACCCACAAAAACTCTCCCATACTTGGATTTTGGTGATTGAGATGTGGTATTTCCTGTCTTCCCAGACAAAGGCGATTTCCATCCACTTCCCGCAAAAAGAAACCGCCTCTTTTGTAACGATTCGTATCTAGCGCCGTGACAGAGCCGCTTCTCTTTGGATATCGACTTCCGACACGCATCGCCCACCCCAACGGAATACCCAACTAAAAGAAGTTTTGTGGGGTCTATGCAAGGCGCGGGCCCCAGGCAAAGGTACTCAAGAGTAGAAAATTGAACGTTCGTCCATTCCTGCCGTTACTCTTTTTTTTTCCGTTCGTAACTTGGATCTCGACGTAGATATATGAATTACCACAGTTACCCTCATAACGCCAGCATACGGCCGCTTTCTGTGGCGAGCCTTCGCCTCCCAACGCGTTTTATCTTTATTTGTATTTATTGGTTGACTTGGTAAGTAGGACGTGGCACTTGGTATCTGATTGGACGATTAGCATCTCGATATTACGTGGCCTTCTGCTACTGGTCAGCGTGACTTTTTTCCGAACGACAATACAGATATTAGTGACATCGAAGGCAGATAAGTGTGATGAGAGGGAAGGCCTCTTTTTGCGGAGGAAACGTTCACGTCGCCGCTTAAGTTACGTTTGGATGGCCGAGATGGGCACGTCCGGAAGGCATCAGTCGTAAATGAGGTCGTCGTGATGTGGGGACGCTGGCCATGATCGACTGTTGTATCGAAACCAGCCACAACAATTCCAGTTCCAATAAGAAAAGAGGTTGAGTAGGTGTCATGCTAGTGTTAATCCATTATTTATACGCTCCAATCCACGGTTGATGATGTCAACCTCCTCCTTTTCTTCAACGTCAATCTTTTCCTAAGGAGACCGCAAGCTAGTTTGTCTAATTGTCACTTCATTCATCCCCTTGTACTATAGGCAACCTCATTTCCAACTCGTTAAAGGAGATCAGGATTGTTGTGCATAGAGGTAAGAGGGTCGGTCTTACTTGCATTGCTTGCTGGGGGCTTACAGCCTCGATTGTCTCGGTGCTTTGATGTTTGTCGATTGAGAGGTGAGACATACATGCAAATGGGGGTAGAGGGTTCGCGGAGATCAACGGAATGTGTTAGATCGATAATAATTCCATAAGGAGTATGGGAATTCGTAAGTTTGTCAGATTTTTTTTATTCTTAGAGATATTTTTTTGAATTCACATGTTTTTAAATGATAAAATTATACGGGCACGTCCATTGTTCAAAACGAATAACTTATCACAAATCTATGGGCCACACCAATGACTAAATAAGTATTAAGTTAGCAATAAATAGGTTTAATGTTCATACCCACATATAAATCTCTCATGTATTTATTTAATAAATAATATTTTTTAAAAATATACTATGAAATCGAAAGAATAAATCTATATAAAAAAAGGATAATTACAACAATGAAAATTATCATGGTTTTGGAATCGGTATAGGAATTGACAATTCCAGTTCGAATTATTATTATTATTTATTATTTTAATTAAAATTTTAAAATTCAAATCTCATAATCGTCATTTATCATTTACAAAAGGAAAAAAATAGAGAATAATAAATATAAAATTTAAAATAAAAAATATATTTTTATTTCTAAAATTGAAAAATAGATGTATAACTATAATGAGCAAAACCGATATAAAAATAAAATTATAAAATTTTTAATCAAACTAAATACCTCTCAAGATCTAACTCACAGTACCCAAATTTGAGCTAAACAATTTAACCATTGTGTCACAAGTTCTATATGTAATTTATTTTTATTTTTTAAGCATACAACTGATTTAAAACTACTAAAATCATCGATTTTGATTTTTCAATAATAAAAATAATAAATTATATCTCAAAATTTTCCAATGTTCAATATGCATAATGAGTTTTATTAATGTACACATTAAAAAAAATAAAGTTAATTCATACAAATAATTGATAAAATATCTAATAATTTGGTTAGTCATATAAGATATTATAAATTGATTAGTATATTTGATTTAATTATTCTTGTTATATAAATATATAATAATTTGGTTATTTCCTGTGATGTTTAATTTGTTGAGAAATTTTAGTTTTATATGTTATTACTTAATAGTAGATAATTCAAAGATCCCAGTGAGTACAAGAGTGAATCTAATAACGGCTATCATCCCCTAAATTAGCTGGAGTCATTATTATAAAGTTTCATTTACATTTTATATTGTTCGTATAGAAAGTTATTCTATTAGTTTTAGAAAATAATTTATTTGGATATTGTAATTATATAGAAATATATTTTTATTGTTATATTACATAAATATTACCCGATAAGACTGATAGTGATTTCATCAAAAGTCGTGCCGGCGTTGATGTGCGGGCCTGATGTGTTTTGGGTATATTCGAAATAATTTAAAGAAATCATATGCATCTTCAATTTTGAGGGATAGATACGTAACTTCAGGAGTTGCGGAGATATATATGCAAATTTGCCCCCCCCACCCCGGCTTGCATTTGCTCGCAGCTTCGTTTGCGGCGGCGTTTCCATCGACGCGTTCCCCTACTTTCCCCCTCGCGTTTTGGTTGCGTCGAAGGCGAGGAGGAGCGGGTTGTAGAGGAGATCCGGCTTAGATTTAGCGATTCTGAGCCGGAGGTGGTTGGTCCCCTGTGGAGATCGGATCAAGGTAGGCCTCCCCTGGATCTCATGGAGTATGAACTAGATCGGCTCTTCTATCTTTTTCTGATCGCGAAAACTCGTTCCTTTTTTCCGAGATGACTACCGATTTGCGTCCTTAGCCGGGATTTTTGCATGTTCTGATTTGATCCCGTCATGGCCTTACTTCTGCTTTTCATTTTGATATGCTTGTCGAGGCTCTGTAGTTGTTTATCGTTACGAGGTAGTGGAGATCTGTTGCGACTTTGTATCAGATCGATTGCTGCCATTCTCGTCTCTCAGATCTGCGAAAATAATATGGTTTTGTACGCGTCTCATGCTCCTATGAAGATGTTATCGTTAGAAATGTGATCTTTTGTAGAATCAAAGAACTTCCGCTTCCTGTAGCTGCTGATTGTATAAAAAAACATTTTTTAGGTATACTAGGGTTTTATTTACGCGAGGATAAATTCGAGCAACGTCAATCTTTATGCTGTTAAACCCATGTGATTCTTTGTTATGATTGCTTTTGATTGATCTCATCTCTTCCCTGCTCATCTTTGGCTTTTTTATTACTACAGATCAAATTTTTTGATGGGTTATCTTGATGACTCTTTCAAGATTACATGCAAAATTATTGCACACTTTGAAAAGGGATATCTTTGGAGAATAGAATTGTCAATTGTTATCTTGTCTCGCTACTTCTATTGACGTTAGGTTGCTAACGGTGATTGTAGGGTTATCACTTGGCATGGCATCAGCGGCAGGAGCAACGGGATGGCTGAGGGGGAAAGTCAAGGCTGTTACCTCGGGGGATTGTCTGGTTATTATGGGAAGCACAAAAGCAGATATCCCTCCTGAGAAGACCATCACTTTGTCTTCTCTGATTGCCCCTAGATTGGTATGAATATTTAGTTTGGGTTGCATTGTACGTAATCACCACGTTAACCAATCATTAAAAAAAAATCTTTGGCGTCTCATTATGCACTCAGGAAATCCTGATCATGAAATGATACATTTCAAATTATTCAGTAATTATTTGCTATATTCCTGTGTCTAAAATGATACTATATGTAATGACTATAATCATCCTCTTTTTCTTTGTTGTCAGTGAGGATCACTTTGTGCTTGAAAATGTTGTCGATTCATGGGAAGTAATAATACTTGCGCCTAATGCAATATTCTCTGGTTTTTGTATAATGAATTAGGCTCGTCGAGGTGGTATTGATGAACCATTTGCATGGGAGAGCAGGGAATTTTTGAGGAAACTTTGCATTGGAAAGGTTATTAATTCTAGTCTTCCTTCTGAATATCTTAAATATCTATTTGCAGTAGGTAACATACTTCTCAGTCTTGATTAATTCCTTCAGGATGTCACATTCAAGGTGGACTACACAGTTCCAACAATTGGGCGAGAGTTTGGTTCTGTTTTTCTTGGAGATAAGAATGTTGCATTTTTAGTTGTTTCTGAAGGATGGGCAAAAGTAAGAATAACTTGTGCACCTTGTTTTCTTTCTATACTGCTCCAATGGTTTCAATGCTGATATTTGTGTATGCATTTGTTTTCATCAGGTAAGGGAACAAGGTCAACAGAAAGGTGAAGCAAGCCCATACTTAGCAGAGCTACAACGTTTGGAAGAGCAAGCCAAGCAACAGGGTTTAGGGCGTTGGAGCAAGGTTAGTACACTTTCTCTCTGTTCTGTTGGTTTTTTAATGTTTTTTTTGTACAGGATGAAATTTTTCGTTCTCATGTCAAGCATGTCTAGTACATTTGCTTATCCTATGCTGAAAAGATTGAGGCTCTGTTATTCATGCTTGTGTGGCTGTTAATGGCTCCTAAAATGTTTAAACCTTAACTGTCTGCTTTCCTTCGGAAATCTAGCTAATGTTGAGGAGCCAACTGATGACAAAGAGCAATCACTAAAACATGGGCATGATTAATAAAAGCTGGAGTAGTCATGTGCTTTTCTTGCTCACCTAGTGTAGGTACCGGGTGCTTCAGAGTCAGCTGTAAGAAATCTACCACCTTCAGCCATTGGTGATCCTGGTAATTTTGATGCCATGGGACTGCTAGCTGCAAACAAGGGCAAGCCCATGCAAGGGATTGTTGAGCAGGTCCGTGATGGAGGCACTGTTCGTGTCTACCTCCTCCCTGAGTTCCAGTTTGTTCAAGTTTTTGTCGCTGGGGTTCAGGTATGTTTTATAATGTGATCGAGAACATTTTATTTCAAATGCGATTTTCTGAACAAATTTTTGGAAGGAGAAAGTGTTCACTTTGATTCTTTTTCTTTATATGACAAAGCTGTTTCTCTTGAAAAAAAATAGGCTCCTTCAATGGGAAGAAGGCCTGTTAGTGACCCCATTCCCGAGAGTGATGTCACTACTGATGATACAAATGGAGAAATTTCGGGTGAAAATCGGCAGCCAGTAACATCAGCCCAAAGGCTTGCTGCCTCTTCAGCATCATTCACCGAAGTTGCACCAGATCCATTTGGGAGGGAAGCCAAACACTTTACAGAAACTCGTGTTTTAAACAGAGACGTGGGCTCCTTTTTTTTCTTTTGTTGTATGTACTTCTGCATTTGTTTATCTATAATTCATATCAAATTAATTTCAAATTGTGCAGGTCAGGATTGTTCTGGAAGGTGTAGACAAATATAGCAATCTAATTGGCTCAGTTTATTATCCGGATGGTGATATTGCAAAAGACCTTGCTCTGGAGCTTGTACAGAATGTATGTATGCATACTGCAACCATATACCAAGCAGTAGTAACTTTAGTACAGAAGCTTTGCTTATGTGAGCTCAAAAAAGATAATGACAATCTTTTTTCTGTGATGATTTTACTAAGAGTGAAAGTGGATTAGATGCAGGAAAAACTTGATACCTATCGACTAGTGATCACCATACATGAATTTGCATATGGATATCTTCAAATAGTTATGAATATGAATCCACATGCGTCAAATTCATACATACATAAACCTGGAATAACGTAAACAAACAATTAAGGAAATAATTCAAATTCTATCGGTAATGTTTCTTGTATAGCAAAACTAAAAATGAAAAACATTAAGGATGGATGAAAAAAAGAGAATATGCTAAATATAGATTGTATATACCAACAAAGTAATGATTTTCATTACGTTATATAGGTAGATTTAACATGGATTTTATTTGGATGTTTAGTTACGGATAAAGGTATGGATAAATTCCAACATGCCCAAGGCCATGTACTGAAGATTTGTATAACAAAATTCAGATATGACAATGGATATGTGACAGAGACTAATTTATGTAACTATTTCTGGCTCTACCTTGACCAAAATCAATATCGAATAAAATATATATTCCCCAATTTTACCTAAGATGTGTAAGATATTACACATCTCAGGTTGTATAAAAATTTCATTGATTATCTTCCTCTGATATTTCTTGGTTGTTCATGATTATTCTTCCTTATCTTCTTCAACTTATGTCAAGTTAGCATGTCTTTTCAGCTGCATCCTTGTGCCACAAAAATGTACCTCTGCTGCAAAGCTGCAAGTGCAATTAATAATTAGAAATTATCCTTATTAACGAGTGGTTCTTACATTTCTTAGTTATGAACTTCAATATGACAGTCTCTGTTACCCTTAAACCATTTGTACAAGCCCAACTGAGGTCCGGTTCTAACAGAAACATAATATCCCTTGACAATGGATTGAAACAAAATAATTACTCACCATTGAATGCGACGTTCCCTTAAATCATGATTTTTCTTTGGAAGAAGTGATGCAAAGCTGTGACCTGCTTCTTCTTTCCTCTTTCTCATCTTGCTTCAATTCCAATGAGAACTGAGAAGTGACAATTTTGTCTTTTCTTACATTTGAACTCTTTATTGAATATATCCTACTGACAGAAAAAATGTTAAAACTCCGAACTTTCACCATCTGAATTTCTTTCCTTCTATGCAACTTTTACTCAAACAAAGCTTATGCTTGGTGTACTCTGCTTACGAGTGTTATTATTGAGGTGACAGACCTTTGTGCTTACCTGTGCTTAGTTAATGGGCTACCGTATGCATTTTGTAGGCAACTGCCTATGGAAGTTAAAAATAGGGTGGGGCACATCTAATCTTATTTGGACAATTTACCCAAAAAAACCCTTACAAATTAGTTTTTACCTAGGGGCATCTTTTATTTTCATAAATGGATAAATGTGTCCTTGATCTGGTTCATAATGTGGTTTTGTGTTAAATCAGATCAAATTGAATCAGACCGATTCAATTCGACCTTCTCCCCCTTCTATTTTCACCCATCTCCACCAGCCCTCCACCTCTTATTTCTTCTCCTTTGAAGAGGAAGAGGAGGGAACAGAGGGGGAGGCGATCGAGGAGGGAATCGGTTAACTAGGTTGACCTGAACCGGAATTGGCCTGGATCAGTTTAGTGATCCGAACAAGATCTGAACTGGTTCAGGAATTTTTGAAAAAAAAAATGATTGCAATTGGAGGGTAAATATAGGATTTATAGAAAAAAGGTGCCCCTCGGTTAATTCCAGATAAAAGGGTGCCATCTGCTAAGAACGAATTAGTTGTGGATTTTCTGGGTAAACTGGCCATCTTATTTCATCGAGTAATTTAATCAAGGATTACGCAAAAATAGGTCATGCTCCAAGTATTTCCTTTGCCTGTTATCTCGATTTTTGTCTTGTTATCCTCTATGGTCTGAAATGATGCTTTTGTGTTTTCTATTTTCAGGTTAGAAAGCTAAATGCTTGTTATTAGTTTGTTACATATGCATTATTAATATTTACCCATACGACCGAAGATTTCATAAACATTGACTTGTACGTTAAAACAAACATGGGTGTCCTTCATAAAATAACATTGTTTTCCCTACTTCATAGGGTTTTGCTAAGTTTGTGGAATGGAGTGCAAACATGATGGAGGATGATGCCAAACGGAAACTGAAGGCTGCTGATCTTCAGGCAAAGAAGGATCGCTTGAGAATCTGGACAAACTATGTTCCTCCAGCTTCAAATTCAAAGGCAATTCATGATCAAAATTTCACAGGAAAAGTATGTGACTTTTACCCAGGCCTTCTTGAAATTGATTGTTTTGCACCTGTCATTCATATACTTTGAACTGTGCAATTTTTTCTGTTAATTTTAGGTCGTAGAGATAGTGAGTGGAGACTGCATAATTGTTGCTGATGATGCTGTCCCCTATGGTAGCCCATTAGCTGAGCGTAGAGTCAACCTTTCAAGCATCAGAGCACCTAAGATGGGAAATCCTCGTCGAGATGAAAAACCAGCACCCTACGCTCGTGAAGCTAAGGAGTTTTTACGTACTCGTCTTATTGGCCATCAAGTATGATTATTTGCTTGGTGTATTTAGTGGAACAGATCTGTCAAGTTAGTTATCTCATAATGCATTTATTATCAGGTAAACGTGTCAATGGAATATTCTAGGAAGGTTGGCATGGCTGATGGACCCAATGCAATAGTATCTAGTTCAGCTGATACTAGAGTCATGGATTTTGGGTCTGTTTTCCTTGTGAAGAGTGAGGGTGATGAAACCTCTTCTCCCTCTCCTAACCAACCGGGAGGCACAAATGTTGCTGAGATGGTTGTCTCACGTGGTTTTGCCACTATAGTTAGACATCGAGATTTTGAAGAAAGGTCGAATCATTATGATGCCTTGCTGGCTGCTGAATCACGTGCAATTAATTCAAGGAAAGGGATTCATTCTGCCAGGGATCCTCCAGTGATGCATATAACTGATCTGACGACGGTGAGAAATTGAATACTATTTTGTGCGTTGTGCAATATATGTTTGTCATGGTATATAATATTAGTATTATGTTATCTGCACAGGCATCCGCAAAGAAAGCTCGAGATTTCTTGCCTTTTCTGCAAAGAAGTAGGAGGCATACTGCCGTTGTTGAATATGTCCTCAGCGGTCATCGATTTAAGTTGTTGATTCCTAAGGAAACATGCAGTATTGCCTTCTCATTTTCCGGGGTTCGCTGTCCTGGTCGAGAGGAGCCTTTTTCAGATGAAGCTATTGCTTTGATGAGAAGGAAAATACTGCAACGGGATGTTGAGGTGCTAATAGTTTATTTATTTGAGCTTAAAATGTTATCCTGTTCATACACTTAAACAAATTTTCTGGTTATGTTGGACAGATTGAGGTAGAAACAGTTGATAGGACTGGAACTTTCTTAGGCTCTTTGTGGGAGTCAAAGACCAATACGGCTATTACTCTTTTGGAAGCCGGTTTGGCAAAACTTCAAACTTCCTTTGGTTCAGACAAGATTGCAGATGCTCACCTTTTGGCTCAGGCTGAACAGTCTGCAAAGCGCCTGAAGCTAAAAGTAAGCTACAGTTACTGATTCTTTTTGTTATTGGAACTTCTTATGTTTGTTTGAGACCTTGCATTGGTGGGAACCTTGTGTTTTGAGCTGCCCTTTTAAGCTTCACATGTACATGTAACTTCTTTTTTTTCTTTTTGCTAGATCTGGGAGAACTATGTTGAAGGGCAAGAAGTCTCAAATGGCCCCTCTGCTGAAGCAAAGCAGAAAGAAGTCCTCAAGGTACTTTACAAGGAGTCCTTTAACATGCTTGTTCCAATTATATATTAAAAATGATCATCTTATGTTCCTCGTTGATGAATTCAGGTGGTGGTTACAGAAGTCCTTGGTGGTGGAAAATTTTATGTCCAAACTGTTGCTGATCAGAAGGTGGATGCCATTCAACAGCAACTTGCTGCATTAAACATTAAAGAAGCTCCGGTCATTGGTTCTTTTAATCCTGCAAAGGGTGATGTTGTACTAGCCCAGTTCAGCATCGATGATTCCTGGAATAGAGCCATGGTATGACTTAATTTTTGCTTACTTCTGAAATTGATGTCAGACTTCTTCACTCATTCCTTAGTAAGGTTCAATTGCCATAGAAGTGTTTTTTAAAGTTATGTTTAAAAGATTGTGGTTCATCACTGCTAAAATTGATGTCAGAATTCTTCACCCATTCCTTAGCAAAGCATCAAAGCAGAGTTCTATAGACCAGAGTATGATGCAATAGCAATAAGATAAGCATAATAGCAAGACAATGAGCAATTTATATTGCTCAGTGTATAGTTAATAACTTGCATCCGTTGATGAAGAAAATCAAGGCAAACTTAAGTAGGATGATTAGGAAAGCAGTTGCGCAATGCCCCCAAATACCTATGTCTCTTCAAACCTAGCTTAGCCCCAGATTTCTCAAGTTATAGATCAGACTAAACTCTAATGTGGCATATGTACTCTAGAAGAAGTTCATAAGATTGAATACAGTCAAGTTTGGCTACATTCCCCAAGCCCCATGGTGGAATCAGGATACTGTGATGGGACATGTCACTAGGTTAACCCAACCTCTACGATGAGGCTATAAAAGAGGACCCATTCTTGAGCTCTCTAGAACAAGGATTTTAATTTCGAATGATACCGTCCGTATCGGGCGATACGTACCGGTCTGCTAATAGATCGGTACGCGGATTGCTCGCTATCGGGCAGTACCGTTGATCTCGCCCCGTATCGAATGATACATGGCTGTATCGGGCGATATCAGTTGATATTTAGACCGTTACCGCTCGAAACAGGTCGGTAACGATCGATTTTGATCGTCGTCGCCCGCTACCGGGCGGCATTAGCCTGGCTGCGGTGAGGGAAGAAGAAGCATCGAGGGAGAAGACGCTTGAAGAAGAGGGAGAATTGGGAGAACCTTGACGCTTCCCGATCTGGCGTTGCCCTCCCTCGACGATCCCGATCCAGGAGGTAACGAAGAGGCGATGGCTCGGCTTCTTTTTCACCGAAGACTGGAGATGCCTCGGCCTTCGTCGCATTCTTTGGAGACGTCTGCGGTCTTCGACGTCTTCGCCGAATGCTGCAGATGAAGAGAAGACCACGTCTTCTCCTCACCTGACACGACAATGAGAAGAAAAGGAGGCGACATTGTCGAGGTAGTGTACTCCTTTTTCTTATTTTTTATATTATATTATATTATATATATATATATATATATACACACACACACACACACCGAGAGGTACACCCTCGCGTACTGCTCGGTATGCCCATTTTGTACTGTATTGAGCAAAACTCGAAACGTCGGTACAGTACGAAATTAAGAACCTTGCTCTAGAACATCTATGTTGAGTGTATACATTGATGATTGCTACACTGATCCATTTGGTTGGTAGAGTGGTGTGCTAGAAGACATTTAATATCATCTACAAAAAAATTGCTTTTACAAGCCCAAAAAATTCATTTTCATTAATTCAATTGTAGCTACCCTATGCAATAATGTGAGCGTCTGGCAATTATTGCCATTTTACTTGTTAGTTCTTCTGATGGTAAATATTTTATGGTATGTTGTATTGGTTCAACAATAAGCCTTTTTTCTTAGAAACATGTATCTGTGTGCTGTAAGCTAGTACTTAATGCATTTGTAAAATAATTGTGCTTTAGATTTTTTTTACTAGGTTCATGTTTTTTTGATATCTCTCTTCATTTTTCTACTTTTCATGTAATAGCATTTGAAAGATGTGGTTTATTGTCATATAATTATTTTGATACGTTTATAGATTGTAAGTGGACCACGAGGAGCTGTGGAATCACCTAATGACAAGTTTGAAGTGTTTTATATTGACTATGGGAACCAAGAAATTGTTCCATATAGTCGCTTAAGGCCCCTTGATCCTTCAATATCATCGGCTCCTGGGTTGGCTCAGCTTTGTTGTCTTGCTTACATTAAAGTGCCTAATTTGGAGGATGATTTTGGTCAAGAAGCTGCAGAGTATTTGAGTGAGTGCACTATGAACAATTCAAAAGAATTCAGAGCGATGATTGAAGAAAGAGATACTTCAGGCGGGAAAGCCAGAGGACAAGGAAGTGGAACTGTATTAATGGTGACTCTTGTTGATGTTGAAGCTGAAGTCAGTATTAATGCTACTATGCTGCAGGTTTGAATACCTGACTATGTCCTAGTTATTTAAACATATTGCCTTAATTTTTTTGTTTATCTTCCGAATTGGCAATTGACATCAATGGTGAATACTGAAACCAATTTAGCCCATAAGTCTTCATGTCATGTATATGCATTATGCTTTTTTTTTCATGTCAAGTTTATTTCATTCGTTAGTGTCATGGTGGATGATTTTGTTTATTAGATGCATGGATTTTTTTTATTTTATTAGGTTTATCTTAGATGCCATTACCTTAGGTAAGTTTATTTCATTCGTTAGTGTCATGGTGGATGCTTTTGTTTATTAGATGCATGGACTTTTTTATTTTATTAGGTTTATCTTAGATGCTATTACCTTATGGAATTTGTATCTTCTTATTTTCATGAAACTTTTCCCCTAGGTTCAATTTTTTTCAACTTTTTGGCTGAACTCCCCTAACCATGAATTTCCATGTTTCTTTTGTTTTTTTCCTTTTGATTAAGTCTACGATGGGTTTGGTGTTTAGGATTTGATGTTTATTAGTTTCTTTAATGTTTGCTTGTTATTCTACAATAGTATTTGTCTGCAGTAGGAGCATGAAATCTCTGTAGAAGTTAACATTGTTCTATTTTTAGAATTTTATATCCTCCTATCAGATCCAAAGAGGATGCATGCGTGTTTACATATTTGGAACAATCGTAACAAACCATATTGGAAATGATGAATGGCTGTTTATGACCATTCCAATTGTTTGTTCTTGTATAGTCTCAATTATGATAACGTTTCCCCATTTTGCTCCAAGTCTTTTTGGTGTTCCATCTTCTGATTTGTTAAATTATGATTATGTAGGAAGGGCTTGCCAGACTAGAAAGGAAGAAGAGATGGGACACTAGAGAACGCAAGGCAGCTCTCGATAACTTGGAAGAGTTCCAAGGGAAAGCAAAAGGAGATAGACTGAATATTTGGCAATATGGTGATGTCCAATCTGATGATGAAGAGTCAGCTCCTCCGCCAAGGAAAGCTGGAGGTCGCTGATGAGCAATCAATGAAAACATGCCGAGGTTAGTGATTAGGTCCAGAGATAAGATCTCACTTCAGCAGCTCTTTCTACCTCTGTGTTTCTCCTTTCTGGTTTTGCTTTTATTTTTAACCCAAGATTTGAGGAGACATTATTTTTCCCATGTTCAAATAAAGCAAACATAGCTTGTCTATCTCCATCTGGATGCCTAGACTTATTGGTGAGAACTTATGACATAGGCCTTATATGTATCCTTAGATGTAGTTGCAACTCAGAGTTATGTTGTTATTTAAATCAACTATTGGTGGCTTTATTCTTATTCTGCTTTCAGAAACCAATTGGTAGATTTCATTTAGCCATATAGCTGACAGATAGCATAATATACACTACCATGGAATCACCAGTTTTGTGATGTTAGTTTCTGTTCAATTATTTTTGGCGTTATAGTTGCGTCTGCTAAATTTATAATATGCTTCAGGAGTAATTTCAGGGTTATGCTGAGATGGAAGTCTTTTCAGAATTTTTGCCTACCTGACCCTGCGATTGTTTTAATGTTTCTATGGTAACGGTGGGTGATACAAGACATTCCTGATTAGTTTTCTTGAGTTTCTTCTGCAACTGTTGCCTCAAGAACATACCTCATCCTGTTCAAAATCTTAAAGCAATCCGTAGAATGTGATTCCTGTGTTGCAACTCCCTTGTTTCTTAGCAATATGTGCTGGCCCTTGATTCCAAAGATCCAACTATATATATTTGATCGACCAATTTTTGTCCACATAGAAGTGTCAAGTGATGTCAAACTCTGATTTCATGCACCTTTTCTACTCTGTTAGGAGGCATAGGAGTTCTAATAACCATGCTCATGATCAGACATTTCATGCTGTTATGATTAGGTTTATCTCTCTCTGTGAATCTTATGCATTGTAAAGGATCTCAGTTCAAAGGAAAATAGACCTAAACCCGAGTTCAGCCGGACCGGGTTGGGTTTGATCCATTCACATCCATTCAGAGATTCTCGATTTTTAGAATCTAAAACATTCAACTTGTTTTTAGATTAGTTCCAAGTTCTAAAGATTCCTGTTTCAACACCTACCGACCAAGCAATGTATCGTTTGATTACACTTGGAGATGTGCAATGAGGCAACACCGGTGTTGTTTACAGACAAACAAATCTAATCTGATACCAAAGGTTCGCCTGATGCCATGCATTCTTGTACGTACGTCCTATCTTTTTGTGTTCCTCATTGTTCCCTTTTTCTTCTGACATCAAAGTATTGGGCGGGATGAGGCTTTGAGACTTCTTTGCTAAGAAAGAGAGCTCCTTTTGCATGCATAGGAGTTGGATCTTGCACGGTTACCCATAGCCATTCCTTCACATGCAACCTTGGGGTGATGTGTGTGTGTGTGTGTGTGTGAGAGAGAGAGAGAGAGAGAGAGAGAGAGAGAGAGAGAGAGGAATAAGATTTGAACCGTGTGGTGTGGGTGATTGAATAAGAGACTGCGTCTCGGCTTCTTCGTCGCATCTCCTTTTGTTTGTTTACGAAGGGGGTTGGATAAGGCGTCTCGTTTGTGTCTCACTCTATGTTGGGGTACTCCAAACTTTCTCGAGATGCACAGTGGTCAAACACACCCATATTTGAATGTGAGAGTGAGTCAAAATTAAGTAGACGTAAATCCAAGTTGAGTTGAATCAATGGTGAGAAATGCACCATCCAGAATGCAATATATTGGATCCATGATCGTTACCATTATTATATGTATAAAAGAAATCTATTGCATGCGTGGATTGGACAAGCTGAATCGGGTTATTTTTTATTGGACTAACAAATACTATTTGCGTTGAATGCTCAAAGATTAAACACGTGGATTAGTAAATTTTATTTATATATTTTTAAATTAAAAATATATTATAATATCAAATGATGTATATGATGATACTTATCACTTTTTAATAAATTACTAATCAATTCGAATTTCTCAATAAAGATGATTAATAGAATTTATTATCATCAAGTTTCAAATTATGAATTATAAATTTTAAACAAGCCTATTATAATAAAAAAAATGTTGTATCTTTAAAATCTGATTGTGATATCCATCGAATTGGAAGGGGGAAGTAAAACTGTGTTAGTAGTTGCATTAGCCATACTACCACTTTATGATAATTGATGCAATTAAATAAGAATTATGAGTGTTTCCACAACATTTTGTTAATGATTACTGCTAGTAATCAAGCCACAACAATTCTACTTCTTTTTCTTCAGATGCATTTTGGCCCACCATTCCTCCTCCTTCATTCGGCTAGAGAGAGAGAGAAGAGAGAGAGAGAGAGAGAGAGAGAGAGAGGTCTCCCATGTGGAAGACCACAGCAACCAACCAGAGAGGCGTCGGAGAACTCGGTCAAAGAGACAAACCTGTCACCAATCCATGACCAGAGATGCTAAAAATAAAGAATACTGTACTCAAGCAAAAAAGAAGAGAGAGAGAGAGAGAGAGAAAGTAAGGGAAAGCTGTTCCTAGATCTCACGCTTCACTCACCTCCCATGCCCACAAAGAAAGAGATGCCAAAAGCTCATCATATGCTAGTGTGCCATCACCACCACAGGAGTACAGCCTTCACCTTTTGTTTGAATCCAGTACTGGTTGCACTCTGACCATCCATTCTATAAACACTCCTCTCCTACCATCTCCTCCTCCTCCTCCTCCTCCTCTGCCGTCCACTTCTCTCTGAAATGCTTCTCTTGTATGCTCTTTGTTCTAAACAAGAGTACGAAGAGACTGCTGCTTCTCTCTCTGTGTTTCTGTGTGTCTGGTTGTGTTAACGCGTGATACAGAGCCGGGCGTGCATGAAGAGAAAGATCGTACAAGTACAGTAGATGGGGTTGAAGTCCCTCAGTCTGCAGGTGATCCCGTGGTGCTTTCACGTGGTGGGCGCGACGTGGCGGCCGGCGGCCGCCAGGCGAACTAACCCGGCCCCGCCGTCGCAAGCGGGGGCGGGTGTCCGGCTCATCGGCTGCGACGGACGGGTCAGGGTGTACCACCGGCCGGTGGCGGCCGCGGAGCTCATGAGGGAGCATCCCTCCCACCTCGTCTGCCGCTCCGACGCCTTCTTCATCGGACAGAAGGTCCCGCCGCTGGCGGCCGGCGACCAGCTCCAGCCGGGCCAGTCCTACTTCCTCCTCCCCTCCCACTTCTTCCGCTCCGTCCTCTCCTTCGTCACCCTCGCCACCTCCCTCGTCACCCCCACCGCCGGCGGCGCCAGAAAGAGCGCCCTCAGGCCGTTTGACATCCACAAGACGGCCACCGGGACGCTTCAGATAAGGGTCTCCGATGAGTTCCTAATCGAGGGAGTCCGAGAGGAAGAGAGCAGTACTGTTATCAGCAGAGTCGTGACCACAGAGGCATTGGAGAAGGAGTACAAGCTGTTGATGAGGTGCAAGTCCAAGCAGTGGAGGCCGAAGCTGGAGACCATAACGGAGTCGGAGAGGAGGAGTAGTGGGGTGGGGCTATTTGGTGTCTTCAAGAGCAGGAGGAAGAAGAAGAAGAAGAACGGGAGCCAATGAATTTGGTATCACATGCAGCTCCATTACACTCAACTCTTCAGCATTTGTAGAATGCAAGACAGAAAAGTAGTCGCAGGAACAGATGGAGGGCTCTCTTCCTTCTTCTTGTCACTGCTCCAAGTCTTCACCTCTTTTACTTTGCTTCTCCTTTTGATCCAAAAGTTTTGTCTCGTACAGTGTAAAGATGACTGTATTCTTACTGGGTATTAGGATATAAATAATTTAAATCTCTTGTTTATGGCATGCGTTAGCTTTTTACTGATTATTATTGAGATCAATCACTGACAGATTTATATGTCTGACTTCAACTTAATCCTTCAGCACCTCTCACTGTGTGGTAGATCCTGGATTAGATTCCTTTCAGTGATTGAGAACCATGGCTCAACTCATGCTCTTTCTTTCAGTGTCAGAAGCGCCCAGTTCATGAGCTCTGACACTTGCAGCACAGGCATCACATCAGCTTGATGTATTTGGTCAGCCGGGTGGAGGAGATGTCAGCCCACAGCTCACTCACCGAAGCCACCGCTGCCATTGCTCCTTGGCGAGAGCAGAGCAGTCGCCATGACGGACTCATTTGAACACTGGAAACGACAAAATAAAGGTCAAACTCCTGTGGTGAACTGATGGGTCATTCATTCCTCTTGCTCTTGGCATTGTTTCGCAAGCTCAGCGTATTTAAGTTGAGCTAAAACATCAGAAAAGCTCAGACTAAGGGAACTCTATAGTGTTCTGAAACTTCTCATTGGTATATATATATTATGTTTGCCTAATCTAAGTGTTTTCCTCGAAAACTTTGATGAATCCAAACTGTCTATTGATCATCAAAGACACAAGAACAGACTTAATTTGGTAATTTGGTTTGGGTTTATGGACCCTTTGTACTCACTCCATCACGAGTGACCAAGGACACTTTTAATCTTGAATGTAGCCCATAGTTTTAACGGAGCTCTTAATATGAGGTCATTGAGGGATGGATAGAGAAGGATCAGAACACTGTACAAGATATTTAGATACTAAGAATTTTTTTAATACATGTTAATTATTTTACATTTCCTGTCCAATTAAAATAGGATTAATTATATATTATTTTCTATAATTAGTTAGTTTTAGTATTCTAGTTTTTATACTTTAAAAATTATATTAGAATTCATATACTTATGAATGTGAAACATTTAATCTCATTTTTTGTTTATTTTACTAAAGAAAATATTATAAGGTATATCACTGAACACATGCTGATTCAGTCTTATTTTAATTTTGTATTGAACATGTATGATATTTTTATCAATAAAATTGACGATGTGAGAAAAATAAATTTAAATATTTTTTTTTTATAAATATAAATATCTCAATATATCTTTCAAAAGTTTAAGTTTAAAGATAATGATACTGCTAGTTATAACTAGGGAGATAATATATAATTAGTCCATCAAAATGTAATATGTAGTGTGAGGTTTGACGATTATAACTTAGGATCATATAATTATAAATGATCACACCATTGATAAAGGTAAAAAGGCATCAAACTTGTGGATCCATCTATCATTAAAAACATATGAATAACATCATAATGCATGATTAAAAGCATAATGACTATATTGCAAGAGTATCTATTATAATTTCTATCAAAAACCCTATTTTATGTCTAGAAATGAAATTGAAGATGGTGGTGGAAACTGATTTGTAATGAGAATCATATTCTAATTTTTACAATAACTTAAAAAATCTCAGCAGAGAAATTATTATTGTCTATTACACATCTTTTTCTCATATAGGCATCATTGCATCCTTAAGAGCTATCATATCAGTGAAACATATTGAGTTAGAAAATAAAATACAAATCTACCTACTTGACTTGGTGTAAGTCTGGTCTGAATCATGGTTTTTGATTTAAGTTAATTAAGATTTATGTCATGAAGGCATATTATAATTACACCCTCCACTCCACTTCTAATAAATTCTAATGGATTCTTAAGGAAAATGGAGAAAATAGAGGCAGACAGTTACAAAACTATCTGGACTCTCACTCATTGTCTTCTTCTTTTGATCCAATAGCCTTTAGTATTTCATAGCACCAATGATTCAAATCTCTCTTGGTGAAAAGAAAAAACAACACACATGACTGGCCGGATGTTCTTTGGCACATCACAAAGTCAGAGTTCATTTTGTATGGAGTTTGTTTTGTTTCCATGAGCTCGGCGACAACAATGACAGAGCATATGTCAAAAGCGAAGGCTTTAGAAACCAACAAACATGTCGGTCACTCATGTCAGATTCCATCCAGCAGAGTTGTCTCAGGAAGTCGTCAAGAAATTGAATTGCTACACTTTGTTCCAGTTTCTTGTACTTACCTCAATGAGTAAAACTAGTATGTATTCAGCTTCAGAACCACCGAGTAATGATTGAGCAAACGCTGTTGCAAGAAAAGATTGGTGTTTCCACGAGATTATATTCTGATGTTGAGGATATGATGATATGATGCTACGATATATACAGCAAGATAAAAGCTGGAATCGTGTCTTCTATTTTCCACAGCTTTGATGAGTGATCGTTGCGGTAAAGGCCCTGACACCGAATCCATCATCTTTGCATGTATTCTGGATCGTGTTCATGGCAAATGGGTGCGAGTTGCAGAAATAAATGAGCTTTTACTTCCGAAATATTTCTTGACATCATGATCACACTCCATGGCCAAAGCAAAAGAATCGATCGGTGCGTGTACACTGTACTGGTCCCTATCTTGTTTGTGATAAGCTAACAATGACTGCACAGTGTGAAGTGGGGTTAGGAGGGCGTGGGAATGCCTCCTCGGTGCAGCCCCCAATGGCCACTGCCCTACTGCCCATCACCACCAAGCAAAAGGTGTTCTCCTCCAAAGCCATCAGCTGATGGCATTTTGTGCCATGTCGTCGCATGATCGGTAGAGGCCCTGCTTGACATTACACTCATACATCTCATCCTTGTTATGCTAAAACACAACAGGTTCGGTCGCCGAAAACGGAATGTTTTGGATCTACACAACAATGAAAATATCATATTAGTTTGGCTCTCATATCTAATCCTCCACTCTTCGGCGGCCATGTGCTTCGATGGAATTCTGACTCAGAGCTTGAGGCTAGTCTAGTCGTAATGAACACGAACAGGAAATATATTCCCGATCTTTATTTTCAGTTTGTTCTTGCCAAATGATCGGTGCTTTGTGCCGGAAGACAAAGTCGCAAGCATTTTGTTGAACTGATGCTTTATGAAAAGGCAACACAATGTTCCTTCACAGTCAAAGTTCTTTCTCGGGGAAACAAATTTTAAGTCGTGGTGAAGCTTCCAAGCTGATGACGGACGTTTCTCTTTGTGCCTAAGCTGATGACAAAGATGCAGTTTTGACGAATAAAGTGGCGTTAGATTTGTATGATCAAAAGGCCTAAATGAATGAACAGTAGCAAATCGACATCATGTTCTTCCTAACCCACATCTTTGTGCCAAGTTGACGATAGAAGTGGAGTCTTCACTAAAAAGTAGGATTGGAATTGTGTGATCATGGCGCTTAAAAGAATGGATTAGATGTTTGCCTTCTCTGCAGATGCATTTCCCCTCCTGCCCACATCTCTGAGCACCGAGATTGACAGAAGCTGTACCGTAAGGTGATCGAGATGTCATTTTGGCAATATGAAGATCACAAGCGAAACAGAGAGCTTCTGAACTAAAGATTCCAGAGAAACAGCGGACCAGTTCTGGAATTCCACGAGCAGCTCGATGGCGCCGGGACAGCTGGCGATGGCATAGAAAAATTGGATTTTTACGGCGAATCGAAGGTTGGCGAGAGGTTCGAGGATGGGAATCGGCCCCCACTCGTGTGCTCTCTTGCTCTCCCGGCCTCTCTGCCTTTCCCTTTCATGAATCGTCTTTAAGAAGCGTTCTCCACCTCCCCTGTCATCGTCCGCTGTGCTGTTGCCGAAGAAGGAAACAAAAGGCGACCCCTGGAAAGAAAGGAATCGGGGGAGATATGGGAATGTCGGTTCCCGTGTCTCTTTGATGCGAATCGTAGGTTTTCCGATCTAAATAAAGATGCCATCTTTGATTGTTCTCTAGGTTTTTGGAGGAGCTGGAGACCTCCCTTCTCCGTCCATTGCGCTGTGTGATCTTTGAAATCGTTTAGCATTTATAGTTCCTTTTATCATTCGTTCAAGAAGATATAGAAATCCCTCTAGAAGGAAATAAAGTTGGGCTATTCACCGTTGAAGTGAGATCTTCTCCTTGTTTTTAGTTAGGGCAATCTAGGGTTTCAGCACGCATCCAGGTTCTGGGGAACAATTTAACCCCAAGCCTCAATCTTTAGCATCTTCATTGCAGGTCTGTTCACTGCTCATGATTCTATTTTGCGATTTTTTGGAAGGTTAAAAGAATCCATTTTCCACCACTGAAATCTATGAATAATTGGTGGGGCTTTACTATTCACTTTGCTTCTCTCCATTTCCACCCACTGAAGTCTCTGAATTCTTTTGTTGGATTGCCTTAGTGGTTGTGTAGTTCCATTTCTGATGTGCCATACATTTGGTGAGACATATCATTTTGTCGAGTAGATTGCCTTGCCTTGACAAGTCCCGACTCTATCCTCTTCCTCTTCGTTTCTTTTGCCGTAAAGCACTTTGGTGTTCTTAATTTTGATCTCTTCTCAATTAGGAGATTGTAAGGAACTTGAGTTTTTTGGGTGTGTTTTCTGGGAGGAGTAGAGAAGCCAACTGCAGAATGCCGAGGCATGATTCAGGTGTGAACGAACTCCTGGAAGGACATGGCGGTATCCAAAAGCGATTCTCTGCTTCACCTTCATCGACATCTTATATGTCGAAGAATTATCGCTTTAAGAGAACAGTTTTGGTTGGGAAGAGGAAAGGATCAACCACGCCAGTTCCCTTGTGGAGAATGAATGCTAGATCACCATGCTCGGCTGCAAGCTTTTCTGAAACATCTCTGCACCAGCCATCCAAAGGCGGTGCCAAAGAATCCCAAATATCAGTATCAGCTCGGAAGCTAGCTAATGCTCTTTGGGAACTGAACCATACACCTTCACCAGAAATTATCAGGGATCGACATGAGAGAAAATTGCCAATGGATATCATGAGAAAAGACAGGACAGCTGGGTCTTTCGGGGCTGGTTCTCTGTCTTATCATTTATCCAACCGATTACACAGCCCTATCTCAGAAGTGAGTATATGAATCCTCCATTTTTGTGTCAGCTTATAGGTAGTTATCTTTATCCATCCTTTTGTTGATCTCCACAATTTGCTGGTTATCTTGCAGCTATGTAATCGACCTCGATCAAGTAGTCACAGGAAGATGTTGCCACCGGTTCATCAGAAGTTTCACTGTAAGGAGCACAATCATGTAATTTCCGATTTGCTGAGCAAGGTCGACTTAATGGAGGTAACAGCTCTTATCAGTGCCTTTTCTTATCGAGAGAAATCTGTAGCAATCGGTTGTTTCTGTCTGGTTCTGTTGATTGTTAGCACTACTATTTTTCTTGTGATTGCTAAACAACCTATAGGACAATATGCATGTAATATTTATTATGTACTTTGATGTTTGAGACATACTGACTTTTGCTTTTATCCAGAAATTGAATAATCTCATTTCACATCAATCTATTTTTGTTTCTTCAAATGATTTCCGAAGACCGAAAAATAATATTATTATCTTCTATTAAAATGTAACATAGGTAACAAAAATCTTGGTATTGAAGCTAAACACATTAAAATTGGTAAGCCGCTGACTTGTAAGCCTTTTTGGGGGAGCAGATTGGTACTCCATGAAAGTAAGAAGAATTCAAGGAACCATATTTTGAAGGCTCTATTGATCTGCCAATGCCAAGGTTTTAGGTCCAAAACTGCATTCTGTGTTCCTAAAAGACATCGAGAACTACTCCTCCCATCCATTCTTCATCGCAACTCTCACTACAAGTTGACATCTCATGTATAGGTAGGTGACCAGGCCTCGAATATGAAGTGCTTGCTAAACTGCTGTATGCACAGTTTCTGCACAACTTGGTAATCAGAAACTAATTTTCTTAGACATGTAGATGGGTATACTATTTGGATGTGTAAAAGCTTTTACTTGATAATGGTGACAAAATATGATGCTTATTAGTTTAGTCTAAGCCATATAATGGATTAGTAAAATAATTAATGGATCGGTGTAGTATAATATTATCTCTCAAACTCTATTGTTGAATTCTAGTGAAGGAGAATATAGACAAAAAGAAGTTTTGCCGTAAAGATCTGTAAGGGTGTTTAGTCCGAGTCAAATCAGTAGATGATCTGTAATGGATTGGGAAAATAATTAATCGATCGATGTAATGTAATCTTATCTCTCAAAATATTGTTGAGTTTCTAGCCAAGGAAAATATAGAAAAAAGAAGTATTGCCATAAAACCTAAAATGCCACTTGGTTGGTGGGCAAATTCACATATATTGTTGTTGTTTAAGCTTATTTTACCGAAGAGCAACCTTTCAATAAATTAATACAGAAAACAGCATAACATCTAGAAGGAATAAATGTTGAAGATAACACATCCCCACAAGTTACAAGTCCATGAAAAAGAAAAAAAAAGAGAACTATTTATAATGATTTTATTGTCTTCTTGAGTAACTCGTCTCTAAAATACACTTGAAAACGTTATTCTTTTTACAACTTTCTTTTCCTCCTTTTGCCCCAATTCCAATTAATTGGCATGTTGTCATGTATTGCAGTCTGAAGCATGTTTTCAAGGCCTGGTTCCAAGAAGCTCACATGGAGGAAGAAAGAATTATTTGAAGGAGTTGCAAAATGGCTTGGTGACATCAAAAGAGCTTTTAAAAATATTGGTCCATTTCTGTGGAATAGGAAAGCAGCAACCATCTGCAGTTTCTCTTGCTACAGCCCTTTACTGTCAGCTCGATCGGGCCCTTGTGCAGGTTAATCAGCTTATCCAAGAAAAAAGATCTGATCACACTGGAATTAGATACATCATGAAGCAGTTAGTGGAAGAAAAGGAAGCTTGGCAGAACAAGAAACGGGAAGGAACAAAAGTTTCTCTTCGATCCATGATTGAGGAGCTTGAGACAGAAAGAAAATTGAGAAGAAGAGCTGAGAGAATCAGTAAGAAACTCGAAGTCGAGTTATCCCAATTGAAGAATTCACTGGTGGATGCAGGTAAAGAGCTCGAGAGCGAAAGGAGAACAAGAGAAATAATTGAACAAGTTTGTAGTGAAATGATAAGGGGAATTGGTGAGGACAAGGCTGAAGTAGAAGAACTGAAGAGAGAATCTGCCAAGGTACGAGAAGAGCTGGAGAAGGAGAGAGAAATGCTCCAGCTTGCTGATGAATGGCGCGAGGAAAGAGTTCAGATGAAGCTCTCTGAAGCCAAATGCCAATTTGAGGAGAAAAATGCAGCTGTTGACCAACTGAGGCACGAGCTCGAAGCATTTCTAGCAGCTAAAAGAACAGAAGTTGTAAGTACACAACAGAGTGTCGCTGATGGCCAGGACAGTGATCGCCAAATGCAAGTGGTTCATCCAAGCAGAAGCAGCAAGTTGACTAATCTAACTGTGGATGGAAGAGACACCAGTGGAGAAAAGGATCAAGAAGAGAACGATGGGACAGACTCAGAAGATAGTGATTTGCATTCAATTGAACTCAATATTAACAATGGCTACAGTTGGAGCCATGCCTCTGGAGCGACCGAAGATGAAAGGAAAGTAGCTTTAGCTAAAGAACATGTATCCTGTGGTGAATTTTCTTCCGGCAGAGACATGACCAAAGGAAACTTTGCAAGGAACTTCCAGCATATGGATGACAATTTGGATGGAGGAAGACCAGTTGGCGACAGCAGTCTCATAGATGAGGCCCAGATGCTGGACCAAATTGGGGATCGATACATATCAGCAGAAGAATTGAGAGATCAAACTTCAGCAGGTTCTAGAATTTTTCTTCCCCATGGGCTATTGAACTCAACAAGACAATGCATCAGACAACAAGCTTCACACAGCATAGGCGGCCAGGCTTGTGTAGGATCAAAAGTTGCTGAGGTGGTGAAAGCAATTAGGGAGAGTGAATCAAAGGCAAGTTTGGTGAGGAAGAACAAGATTCCCTCCCAGTTGCAGATGGCTACCATTCAATAGTCTTTTCCGACGAAGATTTTCTTTTTCAATGTCAATTCCATCAAGAACAACAGCATCACAGATATGAGAATTTTCTTTTTCCAAGTCAAGTCCATCAGGAACAACAGCATCACAGATGTGAGAATTTACTTTGTATATCTGAACTGTGGGGTGTAATGGTAAGGCAAGCATGAATGCAGCTATCTTGTATCGAACTTGAAGTTGGACTTTCCCATTGTATTGATCAAATGATTACTATCCAAATTGCCTCTTATGCACCATTGTGGAGCAGAGGATTGCGTTGTTGTGATGCTTAGCAGAATGGACACTTTTTTCACCTGGATCTTGTGGCAGATAACCTTTCATTAGGAACTTGAAGGCACTGTTTGTAATATCTTATTTTTAATTCCAGAAATACCATATATGTGCGGCTCGAATAGAATGTCATAATTTACTTATGATACGACCAACAATGCAATGGAAAAGGAAGTAAATTTAAAACATATTTAATTTGCTAAACAAAATGATATGATCTCTCCTATGTACACACGAAATATATATATGTATATATATATATATATATATATATATATATATATATATATATATATATATATATATATATATATATATATATATATATATATATATATATATATATATATATAAATCGATCATCTTTTGATACAAAGATTGTTGACAACAGCGAAAATCTAACGGAGATTATAAAAAAAAAAAAAAGTCCGGACTCAACATGGGGTATGAGACTCGCGGCAGTTTTGGGTCTCGGGAGGATCAAAAGGGGCTTTTTGATAAAAGCTAACGGAGATCACAAGAAAAATCATTCCCAACTACAACACTTTAATGCTTTTGCAATATAAAGGAAGCCAATTTCTAAAAACGGCCAGGAATGTAATATTTAAAACAAGCACTCGAATCAATGACTCACGAGTGTGAATGGATGGTGTCGATGGTGCCACATTGAAGTTTAATCTACTGATCACATGATAGGTGTGCAACTCAGAAGAGTCTTTAACTCCCACAAAATCAACATACTTGGATGCCAAATACCAAGACAACTCATGAAGCACGGAACTCAAAACGTTACATATTTGACATTTGACGGGAGAAGATTAATATATCTATACATTTGTGCCATATGGAAATAATGAAAAGAATAACCATCCTTCTGACTGTACCGACAAAATTAAGACAGCAATGATCTGCTTGCCTGAATTTCCACATCATCATCGCTGTTATCATCTATTGAAGGGCTGCTCCATCTACTGTTTCTCAGAGGAATGAATTTTGTTCGATCGAAAGTTGTTTCTCTGAAACCTGTTGTCCTTGAAGAAACCATAGGCATTACGAGTACTGAAGATGCACTTATTGACTCCTCGCCAAGACCCAGCGAGAGAGAACCAGCAGCCTGCAAGGGTAATATTAGAAAAATGATATCAGCCCATCTTACCAAAGGAAAAAAGAATATATACCCCCGTGTAAAAAATCAAAGTACCTTTGCCTTCAACAGGATAATCTTTGCCTTGCTAAGCGCTGCTTGTGCAAACGAACCCACATCATTTATTTCAGGTTCTTCCGTTGGCAGCTTGGCAAGTCTGCAGTTTGGATAATAATCATTATATCAGCTAGACTGACTTCAATACACATCATCATTAATTGGTAGCTTAAAAAGGCAACCATCTTAACATAGAAAACATGTGACTGGCACGAGACAAATCCAACATGTATTAACATACTTGAGATTGTGCAAATAAGAACAATAGAGGAGTCATTGCATATTGCATACCCTTCAACCTATGTGTAATTTTGTGTATGCCAAATTAAATTCCATATATCATGAATTCCCCTATGACATTGACAAGCTCCTACATATACTCGTCTTTAAAATATTACATGCACAAAATTTCGAAAAGAATAGCTATTGATGAAGTTTCTTAAATTTAGAGGGTTGTCTATGATATTTCAAATGGTGTTCATGAAAGTTTGTCAACTTTAGCGTATCTATGATGTTTAAAACTTTAGAATAGTACCTATACTATGAGATTATAACTACATGAAAAGACACCTATCAAATTTTGCTGAAAATAGATTCTTAACTACAACATTGATCATCAATTCTATGAGAAGCAACCGTTCAGAGAGAATGGCAAGGTACCTGTTCATATTAGTCGGAAGGCTTTGAGCTGCAGAAGGAAAAGAAGGCTCCTTTGTGTCACTTCCTATAAGTTGTTGGCAAAATTAGCATGATTTAGCTAACAGCAAGGATGAATAGATAGAAACTATTAATAAACTGGTACCTTTAGATTCATCAGGTGCTAACAAAGAAATGCCAATAAATACAAATGCCATCCCCACTATAAACATTGTTATCCTTAATATGTTGAATACCTATTAAAGCAGTTAAAGTTAGTTTCATCTAACAAAAGCAATATATATATATATATACACACACACACACACACACACAAAGGCTCACTTGATATTCTTGGAAATATATAAATCCTGTGCAGATGGAGAAGAAGGTCCATGCAATCTGAAACATGGGGACGATAAGGATTGCATCAAAAAGAGACAGTCCTTCGTTCAATCTTGCCATCTGAAATTTAAGAAAAAGAATCAGATGTCTCAGAGGAAGGCAATTAAAAGATACAGCACACCTAGGAACAATAATTGAACCAATCATACAGTTCAGCTTTGGCTTATTGACATCATTACCCAAAATCCTGCTGTGCTAAAGAACAACAACAGCATACAATATGTAAACCAGCTGTGGAACTGATATACGCTACTCATGGTTAGTCTTAGCATGTTGGACCTGAAAGCCAATGCAATAAAGAGACAAAAAAAATATGTCAGAAGAATGTGACAACACATACTGAAAAATCTACAGCTGAAATCTTTCTTTAAGATCCCAACTTACAAGGATTTTGCAAATAACACTGAGAAGGATCCCACAGCACCAGAAACAGTGGCATAGGAGAATGGGAGCAGTGTGCACCAATAGAGACTGTCATGATTAGAAACTGCAAGATATGCTTCTCCTCTCCTGTCAGTTATAAAAGTCAGGAATTGAGATAACCATGATTTGCTGCCAAAAAGTGAGACAATGGTGACTATAAACCAAAAAAAAGGCTCACTTTTAACAGCAAAAGGTAAACTGGATTTGACATGCTAACAATTTTGAAAACTAGAGGTGTCAGATCACCTGTAAATATATTGATTGATGATGACCACCAATAATAAGGTGAAGCAATAGAGTAGAAAAACTAAGCTGGTGTATTTTGCTATCAGTTCCTCTGGTGTGTACACTGAGAGAAAAAAATAAATTATTATTTATTGAAGCAATGAATATTCCTTCCCTTCATACTAGGATCAATGTGGTTTACCAGGTGACTGGTGATTTCCAAAAGATACCAGAAAGATGTTGCCAAAAACAATAAATGTTGTCGCTACCATGACTCTGCAAGACAAGTTGGTATATGAAATCATATTTATGAATAAAGTATAATAGTCCCATTATGAAAATAATGCCATTTCTGAAATGACATACTTGACCGATACAGTCTTACTTAGCACAAAGTAAGCAAATGCAATATTAGAAACAAATTGAATTGACCCCAAAGCTGCGAGAAGTGACTGCACACACAGAAAAAAGAATAACCTATTAGCAAAATCACCAAATAAATGGTTTGTAATTATTATTGATCCTTAAAGAAGAACAAGCTGAATTTTCCCAACAAGATGGCTATCCACAATTGCCTTACAAACCTAATTTTAAATGCATTAGGCAGATAATCATTACCAAGCCAATTAAGACTGTGTACTAATGCCACAACTCAATTGTGAAAGCCAATATGCCACACATAGCTTATGCACTTAACAAACAAAGAAAATAAGTCCTAAAGAGAAATAAATCCAGCAATAGGATTTATGTACAAATTTGCACACCAAATCCATCAGGTCAACACAAATATCTACATTCCAAGACTATCATAGTTGAACAAATATCAATCAAAAGCACAGTGTGCATCACATCCATGAGATAGTAAGACAATAATTCCACAGAATTTTCTTGCTAACCCCAAAATCGAGTAATAAAAACCCCTGAAAGGCATATAAACACATGGCAAACTTTTTATACAGGATGATAAATTACATCAAAAGACCCATAAAGCCAGAGTATGTGACTTGACCTGTGCAGCATATGCAAAGGAAACGAAGTTAAGGCAGTTCCCAAAAGCAAATAAAAGAAGACCTGCATTAGAAGGTACATCAATTAAGCATCTTAAAGATTTTATCAAGATAGACACTAACTGTGAGCAAAAAAGAGTCAGAATATTACACAATAAACATTACCAATTCTCCACGTCTGGAAATGTATGATTGATTTCACATTAAGTTTGCTATTGGTTCCATCACGGCTAAGCATAGAGTGCCTCTCTCGCTGCAAACAAAGAGACAGATACCATAGGAAAAACATTGACATGTAGGTATGAAGATTCAATATTTAAAGTACTCAACAAATGAATCTTCCTTGACTAGCAACTAGCTGTGCCAGGAAATGAAAGGTAGGTCAAAGAAGGCACATAGAGAATTACCTGATCATGACCCAATTTTAGAAGATTAGTCCCAAAATTTATAGCAATACTTCCAATTATGTTGATAAATGCTCCGATAACCCACTCGCCCATGGATCAATGATGATGAAGAGACCTTGTAAAGTATAAAATCCAGTTCCTTACTTTGTTCGTAGTTGACCATTGCAGGTCATTGATGCAGTCTTAGGGCTTCAGGAAGCCAGCAAGAATCTTATTAACCGGTGGTTAAAGCCCACTGAATTTCATGCAGAAACTACAGGAAGTACAAATGATTGAAGTCCTTAAAAACATGCAATTTTTGAAGGTAATATCAGCAACTAGTTTCCACAAATTAAGCCCTTCAAAGGAACATTTAAGATAATAATTAAAAGGCTCAATTAGATTATTAGACTAGCTCAATGATTAATGACAAAGACCTTCAGTGATTGGGAAAAACAAATAATGTAAAAAAAGAACATTAAATGATGGCTGCACCAATGTTTTAAATAAAGATTCTTGCTTGGAGACACTATGTTGCACTGGGTTTGATATCTTAACAAATTTTAGCAATCATATATCCAAATTTACCTAAACAATTTTAGACAAAATTAACTAATTCAGATTATGATATTAACAATTCAGTTCCAAATTGGGTTTTGGGGGCAAAGTGAAGGCATTGTATATAACTCATCCAAAGATGAAGTTATAGGTAAAAAAATAACAAAAGTTGATCAGATTAAGATATAGTGAAATCATATTTAATGTTCTATAGTTGCAACTGTACACACTAGAACCTATAATAGTAGTTGAATTAGGTAGAATCTTTCTTTTTAAGTTTTACACAAGTAACAAAAAAGGGGATGACGTAGTGCAAGGTTCCCACAATGTGGAGTCTGGGGTGGTTTAGCACAAGTTCGAAAAAGTAGTGCATATCCTCCATATTTCAACAACTAAATAAAAATAAGACATCTTTAGTTTAGGAACACATTGCTAGGTCTCAAATCTCACAGTTCATTCATGTAGACAAAGTTGAGATGTTTCCTTTGCTATCAAGGAAACATAATATTACCTTTTCCATGCAATGATAACTTCAGAGAGAAAGCAGCATTAAAGAGTGATAACTCTTAAGTTTGCCACTCCCATCAAAATCACGTGGCATCTTTTAAATTCTCTTCTTGTTAAATAACAATTACCCTCCAATTTAATTAAGAAACTCAACTTGTAAACTAAATTTGAAACTTAAAAGATGATCTCTCAGATAAAAAACTTGGGCTTCATTCAAAATTGTGTTTGCACCTTCCTGGCTATGATCCAATTAAAATACTTCCACATTGTGCCTCAATGTAAATTTGACAAGAAACATCAAATTGGTCAATTAAGGGGCTTCCGAAAGAGGTACTTAAGGCAGAAAGGGTCAGAGACCTCTGCAAACAAAGGACATGAACCACCATTCCCCTTTCCATCGGTGCATGCACACGCAATAGTTGTTCCTCTATATCTCAAAAGTCTAACAGCTTATGAAGTATGTTTCCAGTCATCTTTCCCTTGGCTTAACAATATTGTTATATCCTGCATCATATTTGTTTAGTTCACAGACAAAGTAAAAGCTTTCTGTTGAATAATTAGTAGTATGTGAAATGCAACTATTGATAATGCTGTCTTGAACAAGCCCACTATCATCACCATAATATGGCAAACAATGTATATGATTGTCATTCAATTACTAGTATCTCAGATATGCTTTTAGTTCTTGGCAAATACATTCACTTGGATTATCTCAAATCTTGAACATTGATTTAAGCCTTAGTGTTCAAAAAGCTATCATCTGACCATACATGTAGATGCAATCATATGAATTTCTTGCATAAGTTATATATGGAACTACATAAGTGTGGTCCATATATGCAGCTACATGCAGCACATGCATTATATGGTACCCTAACTGCTGACATTTCTTTCTATAATATTGATTCTTCTATCTGTAAACATGCACAATATAATAAGAGGATGCCATTTCACATCAAACTAATGTATACAAAGTATGTCATCAAGGCCAAGTTATCCCTCAACTCATACATAACGTAAACAAGATAAAAGGGAGGTATTAATAATTAAAATTTTTTCACTTGTAACATCCAGTAAATTTGTTCATCACATATCCGAAGTTTCAAAGAAGTGGACACAACAAAATTGCTGATATCAAAACTAAATGATGCGTGTTACATTGAAATGGCGTACAGCCATGTAGGGATTCAATGAGGAGACTACAAGAGGATGACAGAAAAAGGTGGCCTTGCCTTTTTTTTGGATCCTTGAAAAGGCAAAAAAAGTTGTTTTAATATCCTTTACCCATTCTTCATATTCAACATTAGGCACATTAAACAAGATATACCATTTAATGTTTTCATTAGTTCACAATCATGAGTCGCAGCTCCAAGTACTTGAATCACTCCAAAGTGAAGTCTCTTTCCTTGCATCATGGAGATCTCACATTCACAATCTCATGCTTTCTTCTCAGAAGTATCTTCCATGAGCAGATCCTTACAATGATTTCTTCTATTTTAATTACACATTCTAATTTCTCAATGCATTATCAATTTGCACTTCCAAATCCAGTGACACGATAGGTTACCTTGTCCATCTAAAACAAACAATCATCCTCCAAGAACTCATGTAGGCTCCTTTTCAAGTTAATACCCTAACGCTCCTGCTTATGTTTCTCTTCCATTGCTACCTATTGTCATTTATGAGTGTAGATTGTAGACACATCATGGAGTGCGTTCCTAGTTGGTATCCACAAACAAATATACACACTGCCATGACACCTCTCTTATTACTCAATTCACCTTAAGAAAGTGATTACGTGGTTTCTGTTAAAAAATTTCTCTAGGCATCGATAACCCAATTATCTTGGACATTAATCTTAGCTGTGCTCCAAGATCTCTCTTTTCGCCTCCCTGTTCCCTAAACTAATTTTCCTTTACACTTCGGCAGGACATTTGTCATGTCCAACCTTAATTCACATCATGAACTGCTAGAGTTAATAATTGATGATCATTTAGAGGACAAGAAACCCCAGCGCGAATCTGAATCCTAGAGTACATAATCTCCGATGACAAACACATGGGAGATAGCGTCACGAAATCCGCATGCGTTTAAGGTCAGCAGAAGGGAAAAATATTTGGCCTAAGATCTTTAACAGAATCTGTATAAAAAATGGGAAAAATGGCCTATGAACCTTATTCTCTGCTGTGTATGCTTTCAGCTCAAGATACGATAGCGAGCGCCAGATCTGATTACAACGAAATGATCAATCAGGAAAAACTTTAGGTACACCTCAAGAAACAATGCAAGAACGATGAGATCGAAACCCTAACATGCTAACGATTAAAAAGAACAAGCAGACGAGCGATCGCATCGGATCTGCAGAGGCCAACGGGCGTTTTACCTCGTAGGAGGGCCGCCGAACCGGGACCCAAGAAGAATCGATCCGGGACGAATACGAGAAAAAGAAGAAGAAAGAACCCTGTAGAAATTTCTCTCGAGAGGTCGGAGGAGGAGAAGAGAGGAAGAAGAGGGGGAGGAAGCTGCGGTCGTCGCCGATGGAGATGGGAGGGGGTAGGATCTGTGAGATGCGTGCGCGACTCACCGACCGCTTCTCCCGCCGTCCTCAGCCGTCAAAACCAGGACAAACACCCAACGAAGGGAAAGAAATTGTTCGCCAAAATTACCCGACGATGTGCGCCAACAACATCTGTCGTAACTCGAGTCGTCGACAACATCGTCTAAGAATTAATTTGGTAGTTAACATTAGAGGTGGGGAAGAAACACTCTTTCCTTACCCGATTCCTACCCGTGGAGCCACCTTGCTTTTCTATTGGAAGTATACAAAGATGAAAAGAAAAGGAAGGGATAGACAATTTGCTGTAAGGGCCCATCACAAAGGCCATACATGAACTATATTGGCCCAAAAGGCTCCGTGGATCCTTTCCCCTTTTAGCCGGCTCATTATGGCACGTATATATAGCACTTGATCGCCATTGAAATCCCTTGGTGCCTCTGTTTCGTTTCTTCCGTTCACGCTCTAGCCGACATTTCTAGGGTTTAATCTCCGGGACGTGATGGCGGGGCGAACATTGATCGCGAAGCTGCACTCCATTTCCCTCTCCTCACGGGTTATCTCGCTCTCTCTTGCCCGATCGTCCCCTCTACTCCGCTTCCGCCCCCTCCTGGCCGCCGCCGCCGCCTTCGACTACCCACTGCTTCGCCTCAGCTCAACCTGTGGCGCCGCTGGGCTTCGGTGCTTCTCCACCCGGCCGACTACGTCTTCTCTCAATGACCCGTCGCCGAACTGGAGCAACCGCCCTCCTAAGGAGACTATCCTTCTCGATGGTTGTGACTTCGAGCATTGGCTTGTTGTCATGGAGCCCCCCGATCCGGCCCTCACCCGCGACGAAATCATCGATAGCTACATCAAGACCCTGGCCGAGGTCCTCGGCAGGTGATATGTTCTTTTCCTGTTTTCCTCCTTTAAATCTTATATGGTCTAACAGAAAAGGTTTACTGGTTGGATTTTTTAAGCACTAGGCGCTGGGAATTAAACAGAAAAAGGAGGTTAAATTACCTGTAGCGCTGGAAAGATAAAATCTTGGGATTACTTTTTATTTGCTTTGTAACCTACTATCAGATTATTGGAGTTATTTGAGGTTTACACTGTTCATGTGACGGTAATTTGGAACAAAAAGGTTTTCTCTTTAGCTCCATTATCTTTTCATGTAAGGTTCTAGATTAATAGCTGGAGTTGTTAGAATGGATGAAAAAATATTAAGAGTTTTATAAACTCCATGTGCTACCCATTTGTGTTGCTATCACGGGGTCTTATTGTAGCTTTAGCTTATACTGCCATAAACGATGATTAATTAACCAATATCTTCACTGGTTCTGGACTTTTCTGTGAGCTCTAGAAGTTTCTTTCTTCAGGTTGCATAGGCTTTATCCTGTGTAATCTGTTACCATCTTGTACCTCATTTATGATGTTTCAGGAGATTTAAAATGAAGTAGATAACAACAGCATAAATTATAAAGTGATTGGTGTCAGAACTTTTGTATTTTTTAATCTTGTCTTTTATCTAAATTTATGTGAATTCACATATTGTTCGCCATTTGGGTGTTCCTATGTGACATTTCGAATAATGTTCTTTTTTTTTCCAAGTTATGCATCAAAGGCCTTCTAGCTGGATTATAAAAGCATTGTTTCACTATTTGCTGCTGTATGTTTCAGTTGCCTTTACATTTGATTGTGTTTGCATCTTCTCTCTGCACTTCAATTAACATCATGTTACAGTGAAGAAGAAGCGAGGATGTCAATTTATTCAGTGTCGACAAAGCATTACTTTGCCTTTGGGTGTAAAGTCTCTGAGGAGATCTCGTATAAGATAAAGCGTATGCCTGTTTCACTCAGTTTTTATTTAGACTCCTTTAAAGATATGTTTCTTCTTTTTCTCATAATTTCCTACTCATAATGCAGCTCTGTCAAAGGTCCGTTGGGTTCTGCCCGATTCATATTTGGATGTTAAGAACAAAGATTATGGAGGTAAAACAAAAAAAAGTCTTCCCCTTTTCTCTTCTCTTCTTTTCTTTTAAGAAGTAAAAGATAAAAAAATTATTGTGGTTGAGGTAAGGGAAAGGGAAAAAAAAACATTCTCTCCCCTCTTTTCTCAGTTCTTTTTAAAGAACTTAAAGATTAAAAAAAACAGCATTTTGTCCTTTATACACGACTAGCCTGTGATCTCAGTTTGTTACTATTATTATTGGGTAATTGCTTCTCATTTTCCTTTTTTCTTATTCTGCAATCCAAGAGATTGTATTTTTAACTTGCACTTGCAGCATTTAGGCATAGATGAGCATACGAGACAAGTGATAGCGATAAGGAGGTGATGAGATAGTACAGTCATTGCAGCTTTATCTGCATGCTGTGTACATTGTGGTCAAAAGGTTTATAAAATTTGCAACTGTTCATGGTTTACATTGAACTTTGGGACTGAATTGGATCAGTCTGCCTGGATCATTGGATTAGAATTAATCAGAGATCAGCCCACTATGTGTCAAAATGGATATAACTTCATTTGTGTTGGTTGAGATTCATTTGAATGCATCAAATCCATTGAAATGGAACTAGCCTAGGATTTGCTTCCATTGGCCTGGGTTTGGATGTCATCGGTTGGGGCCAATGGGATTGATACACGATTAGGAACAACTAATCTTAACCAATCGGTTTAAAAATGATTGCCTTATCCCTAAATGGGGGGAGGGTTCATGTAGGCCAATACTTGAACCAGGATTGCTTCTCTTCTGTAAAACATGAAGATTTTTTTTGTTTGCCTTAGGCTAATCTTTTGATCAAAATCCTGATTAAGAGTTCCTTTAGTTAAAGACCTTTGCCTTCAGCCTTTCTTAAAGAAATTAAATCAAAGTTCATTGTTATGCACCTCTGTGCAATGAATTTAGAGACTTCTGATGGCAAAATAAAAAGGGTTTCATGGAGTGATGCTCTTTCCTGAGGCTTTTTCATGCTTCAGTTATGAAGAAAACTTATGGTCAGTTCCATTTTTAGCTAAATTCTTCAGATCCTAAACATGGTACCATATTCAGCTTGGTCTGCAGTGTGAAGTTTATGCCAGAATCAAGAAGGAGACAACTTGAAACTGCAATATGGAAAATAAAAATTATTTTTGTTTGTGACATGGAGACCGAAAGTTTTTGGAAAACTTGAAAGTAAACATGAAAAGAATAAGAAAAGAGAATAAGGAGATGGTTCAGAGCAATCCACATAACATAGAAGCAAGTACAGGCTTCAGTTCATCATTTTCAATGAAGGATGGTATGTAGGTCTATTGCAAGTTTTACATAATTGATGGTTGTTAGTAATGATTGTGTTCGGTCCTCATGAGAAATTCATCTCATGAAATAGAGAAGCTATATATGAGCAACATGGATATGTCATTCATAGGACAAAGCATGAAACATATGGAGTATAGGTTTTGTCAATATGGTTTTCTTTTGTTTCTTTCTTTGCGGTATGCAATATTGATAAACTTCTTGTACTTCCTTTTGAAGTCAACTGGGTCCCGTCTCTGTTAGGGTTTGCAGTGCTTAGAAATTAATAGGTTTCCATGTGTAAATGAAGATGGCATTTATTAATTTTGGACAAGAAAGTAGGGGATGAGCACACATGTAGACTTAACTAATCTGGCTTTTTATCATATATAAATTTGGGCTCATATCTTATCCTCCCATGAAAATGAAAGCTTATTCTAAGTGTCCTTACACAAAGGAATGTTGTCGGATTTGTGCGGTTGACACTTTGCAAGATGCTACTCTGGATGCTTAGTGCTTTTCAGATTGTCAGGCTTGGTCTTCATTGGATCACTTGGCATTCCCTACCTCCTTTGGATGTTGGATATTGTTACTTGCATCATTAACAGAGTATGATGAATGACTTGATTAGTTCTTTTTTGTTCATCTTTTTTTTTTTTTGCTATTACTTTAACATGCAAATTCTGAAGCAAAATTCACCACATAAGATAAAGAAACAGAATATCTTTTCTGCCTTTGCAGGAGAACCATTCATAGATGGTAAAGCTGTTCCTTATGACCCTAAATACCATGAAGAATGGGTTAGGAATAATGCACGTGCACAAGAGAGGTCGAGGCGGAATGACAGGCCTCGCAATTTTGATCGGTCGAGAAATTTTGAGAGAAGAAGGGAAAACATGCAGAACTTCCAGAATAGAGAAGCACCACCAGTTCCAAACCAGGAGTTCCGGAATCGTGATGCACAGAGTGCCATGCCTCCAAATGTTCAAAATCCGATGCCTCCGAGAGATGTTTCTGCAGTGCCTACCCGTGATTTCAATGCCATGCCACCTAATGCACCAAACTACCAGAATCAAATACCTAACAGGAGCAGCAGCTATAGGCCACCAAATGCTGGACCTAGCTATCAAGGAACTGGTCAAGGCTATCCAGAAGGTCCGGGTTATCAAGGTGGTGGTCAAGGATACCAGGGTGGTAACCCTGGAGGCAATATGCCAGGTGGTCCTGGTTATCAAGCAGGACGGCCTGGTTATCAGGGAAGCAGTCCTGGTGGATATCAAGGAGGTGGCCCTGCATATCAAGGCAGTGGCCCTGGTTATCAGGGAGGCAATCCACCTCATCAAGGTGGCTTCTCTGGCTCCCCGTCAGGAAACCTTGGTTATCAGGGAGGTAATCCACCTTATCAAGGTGGCTTCTCTGGCTCCCCATCAGGCAGCTCTGGTTACCAAGGAGGTGCCCGCAACTACGAGCAAGGTGGACCTGGGTATCAAGGGGGTCCTCCTCATCAAGGAAGAGACTTGCCTGGAAGAGATCAATAGGCAGCATCCTTGGATATTCTGTACAAAACTGATATAAGGTGCTACAGTTTCTGCTTCTGTTGTAAGACATGCGGGGTGCACTCTTTGGAGACTCGATCTTTATCTTGATCTGTAATGTTGTTGCTTAGGCTTGCTTATAGGTTGTCCCTTAGTTTCTAGAGCATGAATCCAATAATAAATGAAGTACGGAAGTGTCATCTAGTGCTTCTAGTTGTAGTGAACTCTTGTTTCGTTATGCTTAATTTGGTTGTTATATTCATGAAACTGCTGAAACTTGTTTCAGTGTTTTAGGTGTATGGTTTTCTCAGCAAACGACAAACTGCTGAAACTTTTTCGTTCTCTAGCCCGAACAAGGCCCATTGTTGCCACGCCCAATGTTAATGATAGAGGAAATCTGTTCATGGGAAGCCTGGGCCGTGACCGGGCTGGTTTTCGGAATCGCCGTCCCTCCCGGGCCTGCTACCGCTTTCTACTCGTAAAAGGAACCTTGGATCCCAAGCAGTAGCAGGTCGGCTGTGGAGCCCAAGCAGGATTCATGATTCCCGAGTCGTAAAAGGCACCAGGCCTCGCTCTGAGTCCACCTACAGCCCATCAACCTTGGCGGTAAAAGATGCCCACCCCCGCCTAGAGTACACGCGTCTCGCTGCCTTTGGACGATGCGTAGTGGGGCCCACTCATGTTTACCCTTTCGCGCGCCAAAACGTCGAGATTAATCCGATCATTACTCTCTCTCTAATAAAGAGGGGAAGGTTAAAAAAGCACCGAAGGTGAGAAGGCGTAAGGGGCAAGGAAGGGGTCATCGTCGTGGATCTTAGCTCAGATCCCTCGACCGACATCCGAATTGCCTCCCTGCTCCTATTGGGAATCAAACTGCCGCCGTGCGCGCCCAGATCACCGCCTCGATCGAGCGACGACTCGTCACGGTTGTCACGTCTTAGATCGATCCCTTGGGCAAGATCCGTCGATTTCCCGCCTGCTTTAATTCATCTTTTAGGGTTTAGCTGCGGCAGCTGTTTAGCTCGATGAGCCCCGGCGTGGGTGTCGCGCATATGGAGGACCCCAAGCCTCTGATTTCTTCTGCAGATGATCGAGGCGGCGATAGAATTGTCGATCGATTCGCCGATCTGTGCAAGGTTTGTTTCGCTTTGAGTTCCCTAATATTCTTTTCGCCTTCTTTTTTTGGTCTGTATAGTGCTTTCTGTGTATGCAATATGAACTGGTGATCTCGTCGGTTTGAAGGGATTGGCTCTTGGTGGCAATACCGAGAGAGAAGCGATGAATGTGTTTAAAGAAGGCAAAAATCTGTTCTTTGCTTCTGTGACATCATTTGGTAGCAGATCGGTAAACTTTTCTTTTCTCTTTAGTTGTCCTCTTTGTTCAAGTTGTTGGTTTTCTCGTAATTTTTCGTAATCATCAGCCGGAAGAGATCGGAAGATACTGGTCAGCATTTGTTCTCTACTGCGTGCGGAGATTGAGCACAGGCGAGGCACAGGAGGGCCAAAAGGAAGGCAGGATTACTTTGTGTCAGATCTTGAGAGCTTGCGATCTGGCGTATGTTTTTCCTGCCTTTTCTTTGGTTAGTGTTTTGTTGTCTCTATGGAGTATTTATAATGCTTTTATGGTTTTCAATGTAGAATTGTGGATTTCTTCAACGAATTGCCGTTGTTTCCTCTCAAGGCAGGCCATATTCTGACCGATCTTTATGGCTCTGACTGGGACAAGAGGCTTGAGGTAGAGTTATTAGTGGGATTATCATCGTTTCTGAATTTTTTTTGGTCTTGATATTTCTGACTTTCTGTTTTTAATACCTGATAAACAGTTGAAGGAATTGCAGGAGAATGTTACACAGTTAATTGATCTCAGCAAGTAAGTAGTCTGACTTCCTGATCCTTTTACACCCACTTTGTTGATTGTTGTTGACTGCACTAGTAATTCTGATCTTTCATTGAGGGATGAAATTTGCAAGGTTATCTTCATTGTGTTGGGAAAATCGTTCATTTGATGTATAAGGCTTAGGACCCTTCTGCCCTTGTTAAATACTATTGAATTTGCTAGACCTGCCTACTACTGGTTCTTACTGAAAATTGGATATGTTTGTGATTGGTGATCAACATTGATTTATGATCAGGACAAAATCATGGCTCTGAAAATCAAAGAAACTCTTTTCCTTTAACTTACAAACTTGAGCATGGAAAAAGTGAACTCGTCATTTAATTCTATATGTCTTATACCATGACATTGTCAATCCTTGATTAAAGGGGTCAAAAAAGAGAAATATAATAAAGGTGATCCCTCGTAAAGCTATGTCTTTGATGGTTGATATTGAAGTGATTTTTCAATCTCATCATTCCACCTAAATGCATTATTGATTGGAAATTTGCACTATGGATTAATGGATTTGAAGTAGAAAAGTGCTGTTTTTGAGGGCACAGTGATAAATTGCAACCATCAAATCTTTTGTTCTAATTTTAAAACACAAACTCAAATTCATGGTTGATCCAATTGTCGAACTCCAAAGGACTTCAAAACTGCAAGCTACTTGGTACTCTAAAGTCTAAACATATGAAGCCTTGAATTTTGCCTATGACACAGCAAGAGCTATAAAACAATCATTTCTATTACCTTTCTAGTAGTTACTCTAGTTAAGGCAGTTATTTTGTCTTAATGCTACATTTGCACATTGAATAAGAGAGAAATTTAATTTTACTTGAAGAACAAGAAACCACTTCTTCTCAGAACAAGTGGCTGCCATTGCCGGACTTCAAAACTGCAAGCTAATTGGTACTCTAAACATATTTAGTCTTGATTTCTGCCTACAACACAGCAAGAACTATAAGACAATAATTTCTATTACCTTTCTAATAGTTACTATATTTAAGGCAGTTATTGTGTCTTAATGCTACATTTGCAGATTGAATAAGAGAGAAATTTAGTTTTACTTGAAGAACAAGAAACCACTTTTGCTCAGAACAAGTGGCTGTCATTGCCATATATCAACTCTTTGACAAAATCCCATCCTGCAAGCTCCTTGTTTGGTTCTGAAGAAACCAGAGATGATCTAACAAATTATGGATATGTGAAGTTTTGAGCCTTATGTGACCAAGACTTGAGTCTGATCAGCAACTCATCCAGTTAGAATCAGAGTTGGCAAGTACCAGAAGCGGGCTCATAAAAAAAGTATCAGTATTGATTCTGGATATCAGATTCATTCTAAAATTTAGGATTTGATTAGTCTGGATTTGTTAAGGGGCTCAGCAGGACATTACTAAAAATTGATTAAAAAACACAAAAGTCATTTGTTACAGTTGGAAAAGGAACAGAGTGGGAAACCAGTTGAGACTTGGTTAGAACTGGTTGAGATGTGCTTGAAGCTGGTTGGTATCTGTTTTATTCAAAGCCATTTTGAATTGTTTAGGACCCAATCTGAACTGGCCAAAACAGGGCCAGAACCCACCGTAGTGGTCCAAACATAGTGGTATCTCTTTGGAGAATTGGACTTTCCCCAATCAGACTTCTTAGTTCAAGTGGGCCACCTTATGTGAGCAACCTAAATTGGCAGGTTGTCACAGTCCATGTGCAGCTATAACTGAAAACCCAACTCATGTAACAACACGTCAAGCAAGAGTTAGTTTAGTTAAACTTGGTCTGGTGGTTTATTTGGAAAAGTGAAATATCCTAGTGTACATGCTCTAATCATCATATTCATCTAAGTCTTGTTTAAGACAAAATTAGTGGAAATTATTAATGAGAGCAAATTAATTTTCTTTGCTGATATAACACTATTAATGAACGAAGGCTAACATAGAACATTATGTAGTGTCAAAGGTGGAGATAGATTGGTCATTTATCCATTATGATGTAATGCATCCCAAACTATCGTTTGGATAAATGAGTGAGGAAGCTGAAATTGTTATATAAGTGATATGCTGAACCGGCCACATGACCAGTCGCTGCTTATCAATTTGTAGTGGAATGGAATTAACTGAAGTTGTAAGTGTTTTGAAGGTACATGAGTTTCACACTATGACTTGTGCACTGCCTTCTTGATTGGCCAAAAAAAGCTTATCAAAAGAATATTAGTTGTTTCTATTAATTGTTTCTCTGAGAAAAAGATGAGGAAATAGATGACAGATGTCAACATGGAGTAGCTTGCTTGATGAAAGTGGTAATTAGAATGAAGATACACTGCATATTTTTTTGTCTTTCAACCACTACTAGCTAGTCTGGCATAAGGGTTGGCTAGTGAATGGGCTGTTGGTAGAAAGGGCATTTTCCTAATCTTTCAACTGTCATCTCTGATTTTTGTTTCACCTTAGAAATATTATACTATTTATTTTTTGATGGTTAATATTTACTTGGTAATACTAGTTTGGATACCTTTTGTTTTACACTTTTTATTGATCATGGTAGTATTAGCTAATGAGCTTGGCACGGGCACCAGGTTCTATGACAAGGCATTTGGGGAGTTTTTTTCCACTTCTAACATGAGGAGGAAAGATCAAGATTCTGCAGCTTCTGGCAGTGTGGGAAATGTCCAGGACTTCTACCGCTTTGGATGGTTGCTATTCTTAGCACTTCGCACGCATGTTTTTACCCATTGCAAAAATTTAGCGATATGCACCAATGGACTAGTCTCTATATTGGTTTGTCTCTTTCCATTTTTTCTCATTCCGTTCATATTTTATATTCAATATTTCCTGTCCCGTGGATATCATGCTATATTAGTTAGCATGGGGAAATATATACATCATGGTAAATGTTAAATACTTGTCTCTTATTGACAGGCCATACTCATTCTTCATGTGCCTATAGGATTCAGGAATTTCTCTGTCAAAGACATGTCCCTCTTTGGTAGTGGCTCCTTTGCACTTGTGTTAAATTTTCTACTTTCTTAATGCTTCTGGTTCTAACATGTTGCTAACGACCTACATATGGTTGATTTTAACGCCTGTGTTTCAGTTAAGCAATCAAATGGCAGAGTGAACCTTCTTGCTTCTTTATCTGAAATTTATCATACTTCTGAAGATGATTTGAAGAGATCAATGGAAGTAACTTACTCTCTAATAATAGATATTTTGAAGAAGAATCCGTGCTGTGCTTCAGGATGCAAAACAGAAAATTTAGACCACATTGATACAGGTAAGAAAATTGCTACTGCAATTTTCTCCATTGTCCCAGAAGCTAGTTTATGAACACTTTTTTTTTTTATTACAATAAGGTAATTTCTTTAAAACTATACCTGATGACAGAAGGACTGAAGGTTTTTGAGGATTTGCTGGAGGAGAAGTCATTGCAATCAAGTTTGGAAATTTTAGAAAAAGATTATAGTGATTTATTGAACGCTAAGTATGAGCTCGATGAACGCATTTTCATAAACACTGAAGATAGTTTACTTGATGCTAAAAACATGTCTGGAGGCACAACTAGGTTATTCAGCACTAAGGTATGTTAGCCTAAGCATGCCCGTGTTACTCCACTGTTAACTAATTTTCCCTTTGGAAGTATATTTATGGTGCATCTTATATTTTGCAGTCGAATTTGGATGACTTAGCCTCTCCTGCACGGTGGGCAGCTAGCCTTTTGACTCCTCATTCTCCTCCACTGTTAAATGGTTCGCTCAATTGTAACTCTAAGATAGCTCCAACACCTGTAAGCACAGCAATGACAACTGCGAAGTGGCTTCGAGAATTTATTTCCCCTCTTCATTCCAAACCTTCAGCAGAACTTGAGCACTTCCTTACATCTTGTGATCAAGACATTACTAGCACTGTGACCCGAAGGGCCAACATAATACTGGAGGCAATTTTTCCAAGTAGTTCTTTTGGAGAACGATCCATTTCTGGGAGTCTTCAGAGTGTTAACATGACTGAAGACGTGGCATGGGCACAAGAGAGAAAAATGGAGGCCCTTAAGTTGTACTATAAGGTGTTGAGGGAAATCTGTCTAGCAGAATCACGATTCCTGAATCATAATAATCTTACATCACTATTATCCAATGAGCGTTTTCATCGGTGCATGCTTGCTTGTTCTGCAGAATTAGTTTTGGCAACACACAAGACAGTTATTTTGATGTTTCCTGCTGTCCTGGATAGAACTGGATTAACAGCTTTTGATATGAGCAGGGTGATTGAGACTTTCATTAGATACGAAGAGACTCTACCAAGAGAGTTAAAGAGACATCTGAATTCTTTGGAAGAGCGACTCCTTGAAAGCATGGCATGGGAGAGGGGTTCATCGTTATACAATTCTTTGATCGTTGCTAGGCCAGCTCTTGCTGCAGAAATAAATAGCCTGGGGCTATTAGCTGAACCAATGCCATCTCTTGATGCAATTGGAATGCATCATGATAATTCAATTGCAGACTTGCTTCCTGAGCTCTCCCAAAAAGCAGTTACTTGTCCAGGTAGCTTTATCCTTTAGATGAATATTCATGGTCTTGAGAAATCATGTTGGCTTATGGTTTTTGTTCTTCAATAAATAACAATCTTTGCAGTCTCTGTTAATAATTACTTAGAGAACCTATTACATGCTGTGGAACAAATATGCATAAAACAGGGTGAAGTGTGCATGAGAACTTCTAAAAGTTCTGTGAGTAATGGTCTGCATAACTAGCATAACAAATAATGCTTTGTTTTGTGACCAAAAGGCAAAATGTATAAAACATAATCACCTAACTAACTCGTCTGCATGACAAACAATGCTGCTGAAAACTTCTATGTGGATGATTATTTTGCCTTTTCGTACCTGGATCTTTAGAGAGAAGTTCATAAAAATTTTAGGTTTTCTAATAGTGTAGTTTCCCTTGGATCGGCCCATTGATGGTCCAAGTTTATCTCTTTATTCTTTTGATTATTAAATGTCAGGGCCACAATCTTCAAATTGTTGAAGCAGCTAGCTTGATGTCTTGAGCTTTAAGGTCTGCAACAATCTCAGCTGCCCATGAAAGCACCCGACTGCACTAGTGTTTCTTCATTTTTGGGAAAGGAAATTGCCATTTTGAACAAGAAAAGTGATTGAATGAGGATTCACATGCTAAATATTGTAGTGGCCATAGTGGATTTGACATGTCTCAAGTCAATTTTAGAACAAAAACATCAGTTTTTCAGACAAACTATCGTCTTCCTGAACTTTGCCATATTTCTCAGTGGTGATTTTCAAACATATTACTCCCACTGCAGATAACAGGGGCGATGCCAGATCACCAAAGAGACCATGCACCGAAAACAGAAGTCTGTTTGTGCAATGTAATTCTACACCAACACGCAAGGAACACATGTTGACCTTTAATTATCTCAAATTCAAGACACCACCTCTCCAGTCCAAATTTGCAAGGTTTGTGTTTGAATTGCTCTTTTGTTGGTCTCTAATTTTGAAACATATCAGGTCTGTGTCTAACGCCAGTTATCCATTTGGTTCTCATTTGCAGTCCTTCCCAACCTAACCCTGCTGGAGGGGAAATATGTGCTGAAACAGTAATTAGAGTTTTCTGCAATAAAGTAATTGTTTACTAGATATTGTGTTAGTTACTTTTTTTTTTTTAGTGGATATTGTATTTGTTTATTGTTTATGATGTTGCCTTTTGATTTGACAAGTATTTGTCTTTTGGTCCTCGTAGATTCTGAAGTTAGCTGCTATAAGGATCAAAAGCTTGGGTGAGAAGCTACAGCTGTCTCAGCAAATTTTGGAATATGTCTACCGTATGTTTCAACAAATCCTTTGTCAAAGGACATCTCTTTTTTTCAACCGACACATTGATCAAATTATTCTGTGCAGCTTGTATGGAGTTGCTAAGGTACACCAATTTACTTCCTCAGAAGCTACCTCTTGTTACTAGTCAAATTTTGTTTTCTTTAGATGTTTAGGCAGATGATATCAAAGCCTATTAATCAACTTGGCAGAATTTTGCAAATGCTTACCTTTTTATTTTTTTTCATGACAATCTTTAAGTTCAAAGCTTATGTTGCTCGGTGCAGGTTTGTCGTGTAGATCTGACCTTCAAGAGTATTGTCAATTATTACAAGACTCAACCACAGTGTAAACCTCATGTTGTCAAAAACATCTTTGTCGCTGTGCCATCAGCAAATCGAAATGGGGTAAAATACTTTTGCTAGTCCAACTAACTTAATTTCTTATTAAGTTTCTAATCTGATGCCAGCTGCAAACAGAGAATGGTCCAGGAATATGTGAATATTATTACTTTCTACAATCAAATATTTATTCCATCTGTAAAGCCTTTGTTGGTGGAGCTAGTCCCAGCCGGAGTTGCTGCAGAAGATAAGAATCATGCTGACAGTATGTTGCCTATTGTTACCCTCTGATTGTTGGATGGTGATTTCTGAAACTTTTACTGATGAATCTGATTTTTGCGTGCGTGTTATGCCAAACAGGTCAAGTTCCTGGGTCACCTAAGTTGTCCTCATTCCCAAATCTTCCTGATATGTCACCAAAGAAAGTTTCTGCTGCTCATAATGTCTATGTTTCTCCCTTACGACAAACAAAGGTGTGTCTTCATGCTCGACTATGTAATTCTGTTTGATGGAATTGGGAACTGTTTTTCAGAATACATGCAACATAATGCCTTCTCTATTCTTTGGGATCATTTTGTTGCCGATGATCCTCTATGTTGAAGGATTAGGATCCGTAAAACTGAAATGAGGTGAATAGATGATGAGAAATGAGAACCATAGTGCATATGTATGATGCAATTTTTCAGTTATGTGTATGTTCCCTTAGGCTGTTTTTAGACACCTAATCAGTATTTTATTGAGAAAAAAATAAGATGTAGCATTTTACCAATGAACTTTGGACAAACTTTCAGAATAATTTTATCAAACTTCTCAGATCAAACTGCTTTAATCATCGTGTTTAAACTCTGAAGAAGCACTGGTCATGAACTTATGCACAACCCAGAGATCATTCAGAACATTGTATGGATTAAATTTAATTTTCTTATAGAAATGCTTGGATGACCCTAAAAATTATATTTTGGTTATTTATTAGTCTACTATACATATTTTGTATCATAATAGAGCTTTAATATTTGTTTGTTTTTTTTGGTAATATCTGATTTGAAGTTCATTTAGACTTGCATTGCCAAAACAAAGATTTAAGAATGATCTTATTTTAGCTATAGTTCTGCGGATATTGATCAAAATGAATGTGTCCATGTATGATAAGATTTTTCCTATCATCTTTGTGCGTTCTAGCATATTTAGATGCACAGACGTTGAGCTCAATATTAAAGATTAGGAAAATGAAAAAAGAAAAGTGAAACCAGCCATTAGTGTGGTTCAAATCTCACTGTAACAGTTGATAATCAACTGGGATCATTTGAATTGGTGTATATCCATCTTTAACTTTGTATTCTTCAAAATTGTTCATCTTTTCTTTTTTTTCTGATGTTTCTTTATTTCCTTTTGTGTTTTATAGTGTAATTTTACATTTTTGTTAAATTCCAGATAAACTGACATCCTAGATATAGAACTTTGTTGAATGAGATTGTTGGAGCATTAGTTGGCCCTTCTTGAAAAAATCCTTGACCGACAGCTGAGCACATGGCTTGTTTATGGCTGCTTGGTCATTTTTATGGAAACACATACCACACTAATGTCTTATGAGATTCTTCCTACCTTTTTATCATAAATAAATCAAGTACTCGGCTCCTCTGCACACAGTCTTATCAAGTTGATTAATGCTATAGGGATATCTTTGTGGTAGTTACCGGTAGGGTTTATATGGTTTCTTTTACCGGTTATGAGCTTGTTAGTGAGCAACATATTTACTTGTTTTAACAGATGGATGCTTTGATTTCTCCGAGTTCAAGGAGTTTCTATGCGTGCATCGGTGAGAGCACTCATGCTTATCGAAGTCCATCCAGTGACTTAACTGCCATCAACAACCGCCTCAATGGGTATGTATACTGAAACAAAAAACTTGGTCAATTTCGCCTCTCAGGGGATGCTTTGATTTCCCATTGTTACTTGGACTTTTCCAGCGGCGATGGCAGGAATCTTAAGGGCAGAATAAATTTCGACATCGTGAGTGACTCGGTAGTCGCTCGCATTCTCGGGAAGAACAGTTCTGCTTCCTCAGATGCCCGTGCCACTACCAACTTGCCCATGAAGCGTGACGAACCTGACCCCTGAATAGCTCTCTGATACACACATGCCTTTAACTAGCCAATCTATAACCAGTACAATAGTTTAGGTTTTTACCCAGGAGAATCTCAAGTTTGATTCGTGGTTTGTACATGTGCTTACTGATAGGTACATAGAAATATAGAGTTAGCAGCTCGAGTTGTAGAATAACCAACAGAGCTGCTGCATGTCATTCCCCAATTGCTATACACGTCCAAAGTGCGACTTACTTATGTATGTTGAATGACTGATTTAAATGAATAAAATTTTTATTTATTTTCTTAGGTATATAGCTCGCACTTGCTGTGATGGGACCTCTCTTAAGTGCACACATGGAGATTTTGTAGTGTGTGTGCTACTTACTGGATTTATGGGTGGATGTGTCTTACAAATTTATCTAGTCTTGATAACATTCTTCTATAACTCATGGATGGTTACTATTAAGAAGCAAGGGTGACACTCTGTAGGTAACAGAGGATGGTTGGTGCAACGAGTGGGCCGGCGATGCTGTATGACTTCGCCGAGGAATGTGGCAGCCACCGCCATAGGTCATCAGGGTTCCGATGGTGGTGCTATCCTCCTCCTTGCAGGTTGAGCGGCAACGGACGAGGTCACCAGAAAGCTTGAGGAGAGAACGAGAAGAAGATGAAGAACGCTTGCAAGCGGGCGATGCTGGGAGGTTATAGAAATCTTTAGAGGCCGCGACTTAGATGAGGAGGTAGGGGGAGCATCCAGGCGCGACTAACTGGGCGGAGTGTTGTCGTCCAACATACCTTCATTATGCGATGACGTACAACTTGGATGAGGTGCGAGGGGAGTGCTGTCGCTCAATATATATCTTGATAGTATAGCTATGGATGAATGCCATCGCCCAATGTATCGTCGTTAGGTGATGATAGTATAGCTATGGATGAGGTGCGAGGAGAGCATTCGAAATGTCGTCACCCAATGCATCCTCACTAGATAAAGATAATACGATTTTGGATGAGGGACGAGGAGAATGTTGTCATTCCATGTATCTTGGATAGTACGATTTTGGATGAGGTGCAATGAGATTGTCTAGAGTGCCACCACCGGAATGTATCTTCACTGGGTGATGATAGTGTAGGACTTTGGAGGATGGGGTGCGAGCAGAGCGTTTAGAATGCTATCAGCCAACGTCTTTGCTAGATGAAGGATACTATTATGATTTTGGAAGAGGTGGTGCGAGGAGAGAGCTATCGTCCAATATATCTATCTTCACTGGGTGATGATAGTATGGATATGGATGAGGTGCAAGGAGAGTGTCCAGAATGAAGGAATATGCAAGGATGGATCGATTTTGTTTGTACGGATTCACTTGAATGGATATATTTGTTTACACAGACTCGTTTGAACAGATCGATTATATTTCATGGAAGAATGAGAAGCTTCATTTATATTTCATGAAATATACCGAAAACAAACTACTTTGACCATCTTACCCGAGTAAAAGATGTTGGCAAAAAAATGTGTGTGGGTACTAAGATGCTAAATTGGTATTGTAAGCAAAATATTATTATTATTATTATTATTATTATTATTATTATTATTCAACAAATGGAGTAAATTATACAAGATGGTAATGGTGACCAGAAGAGTTTGGTAGGAAGATTAAGTAAAGAGGAACTTATAAGATGTTGCAAGCTTGTGAAGAGCATCAACCAAAGGCATCCAATACACTGTTTTGAGTAAATAATCATAAGGCAGGCAGTCTTACCAAATGATCATGTGGCTGTTCACCTCAAAAGTAGTTTGGGTTCTGAGGAACTCATGAAATTGATCCACAAATATGATCCTATAGCTATGAAATTAACTAGCTAAATTAAGTTCATGTTCTATTATTTCTTAGTCTACTCCAATATGAATCCACAATATCTTCTTCAAACCAAATCAGTTCATTAATTAAGAACAACTTATTCCAATTGTTCTTGATGGTCTCCAGTGAGACAATTGATGCACACATTTATATTCCATACAAGGCTGAGTGAGAATATTGTTTGCTGCAAAGGAAAACTCATAGCAAATCAATTCACTGCCATCAAGATGGACTTGGAAAGAGCACAAACATACAAGATTTCCTAACAAAGAAGCCTGTCATAGCTCCTCTCCACTGCCTTCTTACATAGGGAAAGGAAATCAAAAGGAAGCTACTGCACAAGATCAGTTGAACCTATACTGAAACATAGGTTGACCACCACACCCCTTCTAAGAAACCTACCACTGGAAAAACAAATCCAGGATTGAGGAAGATAGAGTTGAGTTAGGCGTCCATAGTTTACATGAGAAGGATATGAGAAGAGAACAACAATATCCATTTTTCTTATGCACATTTGACTAAGATGGCCTGAGGGCATGTGATTGCATTGATCATGAACAAACAGTTTACCTCTTGCAACCCATGCTCATCAGCATATTTAAATCTGAGATGGACCAGTACTCCAACATGGAACCTTGTCCTCGTTCTCTGCTCTTGCCTGTATGATGCCAATCTTCTTGTGTAGCACATGACTGAAATAAATGAAAGATGAAGCACATTGACAAAAAGAAGGGACTTGAAGACCCACCACATCATAGCCATACTTTTTTTGAGTACAATATATCTTACCTGCTTTAAGGTACTTAAATATATATCTTCTTAGAGAATATAAGAGAGTTGATAACTCTAACCACTGCTGCATCCTATCAAACAGCAAGATGTGTTCATCATCTCATAGTTTAATGACTGAATAAAAGAATTTACACCCAACACCCAAACAAAACCAAGTTCAACAAAGTTATTGACCAAACACCACATCCAGAGAACAAGGATAACAGCCACAACTAAACAAGATCCTTTCACCACATCGATGACACTTCTACCATGTACCTCCAACTAAACAACACAATTTGGTAGCATGGATATCTGGATGACCAAACTCTGCACATAAACTGGCATGGATTCTCAAGCACAGCCATTGGGTTAATCAAAGATTTGTGAGGGATAGACCTAAAACAACTTGAAGCAATGCATTTGATTGAGACTCCACACAGCAAACACTTCACTAGGTGACGATGGTAGGAAGTTGAATGCTGGACAACCTCATCAAAATGTGGCATGTTTAGTGTGGCAAGGAACCATCAGCACAGTGCTATGGCGTTAGGCTTCACAATCCAGAGGCTTGATGACTCGGATAACTCAGGAACAGTCGATACAGGTTTTCCTGTCAGAAGATTTTTGAATGAATTCAGAGCTTCACGCATCCAATCGTATCGACAACGTTTATAGGCTTCTGCCAAATGAACCTTTTTTTTTTTTTGAGAAAAATGATGTTAGCAAAAAAAAGTTTGGAGTTCATCATTCGATCAGTAACAAATTAAGAGTAGTAGAATTAGATACCCATTTTCTCTCATGACAGTCCTTCTCTGGATAGCATTCTAACTCCTCAGTGACCTCCAAGGCAAACATGTAACCTCTACAAGCTCCTTCTAGGCTACAGGTATCCTGTGTGCTCTTGCTTCTAAACTCCCAAACACCTAGGACAGTATCCTAGAAAGTGAAAGACCAATGATCACCACATAATAATTTCAAATGGTCGAAACATTTCATATAAAGTATCAAGAAGGATGCCCATGGATGATTATTAAGATCGAGGACACAAAAATTTCAGCCTAAGTATGCTCTGTCCTTTAAAAAAATGCTATCTTCAAGTCGATTGGCACACTTAAGACTCCTTTGAGTAAACCTTGGCACACAAAAGGTTTACTCTTTGTCAATGATGCTAACTAAAATACTGCTTAAATAAGTGAACATAAGGTTATCAAAACCAGGTTACCGTAGCACTTCAAAAAATTGTAAGTAACTTGCTTGAGTAGTCAGAGCCTCGTCACTGAAAAATCGAGATTGCAGAAGTTGGACAAACAAGAAATACATCACATGCACAGTAGTTAGACAAGGCTGCAAAATAATGAAATCTCTTTGACTTGAGGATTCAAAAGGATTACATGAGTAAAATATTGTCCATGATGAAAATAATGAACATATAAGATATGAGAAATATAAGACTGTCAGTCATGTTAAAACTTTTCTGCAGCAAGAACATGGTGTTTGGATGAGAACAGAATCCTACTACTGAGAAGTAAAGAGCAGTTTGATGGAGAAGCATAAATGAAGGTGCAGGATAACTGGATTTTTCGACAGATACAAAACAATCAAATTATACTGTCTTGCAATCAGCCATAAAGGACCCAAGTCTCTCTTGCAAAGTAATTAAACTGTTGCACGATTAGTAATCGAATTATAACAGTTGGGAAACAGAAGTGAATTTGTCTTCGGAAAAAGGTTGGAGAAATTGAAAGTTAGATCGGCCAATCATAGCTCGATGAGCAAAAAATTTTGATACTCAAATACTCACATTCAAAATGCCCCTTACTCCTGCTTCTTCCAAAGCTTCACGGGACGCTGCTTCACCTGCAGTCTCATCAGTCTCCCATCCACCCTGTCACAGCAGATATATAGTTCAGAGAAGGAACCTTCAAACCAACATAACTATTCTTTCCGAGCTGAGATCCAAAGAGAAAGGGGATTTCTTACCTTCGGGAAGATGAGATCATATCGACCTGGAGAAGATATCATGAGGACTTCCACTCCATCAAGCAAATCATCAGATTGAGTATCATCTTCTCTATTTAGCTTGTAAGGAATACATCTGCTCAGACCAAAACAACATGGATAAATTAAGCACTGATTCACTGTATACAATTACATAGTTCATGCTATTTTAGCATCTAGGAATTATAGACCAGTGAATGGTGTAACACCTTGACATAGTTTATGCTTCTTACACAGTTCAGATCATGCAGAATCCACACCGAGTAACATAGAAGTGAAATCATTGATGACTTATAGCACAACTTAGCATTAGGAACCGTAACTCTTTACACATTATTTGTTGTTGGTTGGATGAAAGTTAGCCATACACAACATTGGTGGAGATTGTTGATGTTGCACAGTGACAGACTTCACCATGCCATTTGCAAGCGTGGTGTGTGTACTACATAAGCCCGGTTTTACTGCTGATTTAGGGAGCTACAGGAACCCTGTTTTATAGCTTATCTGGATGCTCCAATTACCATCTTCCTTTACTTGAGAAGATCATCATCGAAGAATTATTACCACATGAAGCTCAAAATCATCCCACCCAAAAACAACATATAAGATTATATAAGATCTAACAGACAAGAAGCCGGAGCTGGTTGTCATACCCTGCGACAAGCCGGCGCTGGTTGTCATACCGCTGCTGGTGGCGGCCCTTGCGGGATAGCATAGGAGACGATGACATCCTTGCGCAACGAAAAGAAAAGCTCTTAACCTCAACCAAATGAACAACACCAAACAGAAGAAGGGAGATGAGTAAATGCCAAAAGGTATCGTCTCCTTGCGAAAAGTAGAACAGAAAAGAGAGATATATGAACTCCTCCTATCTCACCTGAGACTACCACCAACTGTTACAACCAAGGAGCAGGATACCAACCTCAAAACCCCCTCCGGACAGTGCCATCAGGAGACCGATTCAAACCCTCTTTTCCCCCCGAAAAGATCACAACTTTCTCCTCCTAAACCCCGTTGCTTGCTCTCCCAACCTTCCTCGCCGCCGCAATCGAGGTTTCCGAAGCCCAAAGCCCCAAGCAAACGCTAGGGCCACGGGAGAAGAGAACGTTATTCTAACTTGGAAGACCGACCGTCGGATGGAGCTGCTGCCTCTTCCCGCCGAATTTAATGCCTCATCGGTCAACCAAACTTCTGTATGTTAGGCTAAAAATATTGAGCTCGGAACTGACAACAGGGAAGGATGAGAGCAGACCCTGCGCGCCTCGGAACGAAGACTTGCTCTCCTTTTTATCCTTTCCATATATGCGCATTACTGGACTCGCACTAAATTATTTCGTAGCAACTACCAACCAGAGGTGTTGGGATCTTTCAGCGAAGCCGCGCTCCCCTGCACCGAAGCGCAGAGCGAAGGAGACCAAATCAACTCTTGGCGTATACGGTGACAGAAAAGAGCGAACTTTCTGCTAACGGGACAGCCAAGCGAGAGGGTTTATCCCGTTTCGGTTGCTACTGGTAATGCGAAAGTGACCGCGAGTTACTCTCGCATCCTCGTCGCGTGGAGAAACAGTTGACGGATGCAAGGGAGACTGCGGAATTGTCTCAGCAGCAGAACTTTGTTGAAGATGGATGACCTCTGCTGAACCCCCTTCGAGCTGCGGCGGCGTCTTCTTCCTCCGTCACGCCACTGGAAACCGCAACCACGGCCTGCAGTCATGCATTCTCATGGCAATTAAAACCACGAACAGAAAGTTCCAAGCTGCGTTTTTCTCATCTACTGACGAGACTGCTCGATCCATCCAGGTAGGTTGTGGTTGATGGAATTCAACGTACGAAACATACCTACACGTCGATTGTTGATTTGAACTGTCTCACAAATTGACCTCGCTCGGACAAACCAACTGCAGATTCTTTCGTAAGCTGCTCGAAAGATTCAACTGCTCGAAAATTGTCTCGATCACAAGTGTGTTCAGATGTCAACGTATCTATAATGAAAACTTCGTGCATCGCCAGATTAAAATCAAAATCAAATTTTTATCTAATTTTATTATAAATTTTTTTAAAATATTAGATATTACAATATATTTCGTGTACAATTTTTTTCTTTTAAAACATATGAATTCTAAAAAATATATTTAAGAGTAAAAGAAATCTGACAGACTTATAAGTCCTCGAGACTAAATGACGTAGTCTTCTCTCCATCAACACCAAATTATGCCGATCTTTTGCATTTCATTTGGTCGCCCATCAACGTCTCAGTGGTTCAACAATGACTTCAATAAACTCGAGGAGGACTCGCCCGCTTGACTCATTCCACCACATCGGCACAGGCCACTGTTGATGACCATCCACATGCACATTTAATGCCCGTATGAACTCACAATCGCCCCCCTTTAAACTATTTCTTTGTATACCTCGGTAGTTGCGTACTAACCTGTATTTTTATGTGGAGGTCCGTCCATCCACGAAAGCCGCACTATCCTTGCGTAAGATATGATGATCTCTAGCAAAGGCATTCTTACATACTTATTGTGAGCGACTCTTTAAAGCTCACCTAATGTCGCTTTTATTTAGTGCAATAACAAGCTTAGGATTGGTCGGTGGCAGTGTGAAATGCTCCATGTTTCAAAGTTTATGATGACCAGTCCTCTCTAATTAATCGATGGTTCTATTTAGTGGCCCCCATTTGTGTGCCGACATAGATGATGTGATAGCCTCTTAAATTCATCACAAATCTCTCTCTCTCTCTCTCTACATATGTATGTATATGTACATATGCGTACTTATGTTGATACTCCATTTTGAAGTGGAGTTGATACTTGCGTGTTGTGTCTTCCACACGCATGGATGCTCCCATTTGCAAGCATGTTAAACTGGCATGGACAACTCCTCAGGGTCTTCTTTAGTTGCGCATTGTACAGTCTGGGCTCAACTAGGGTTGCAGTTCTCAAGAAATAATAGAATCGCTTCAGGACAGCAGGAATATTATCTCCGATTGATTGCACATTGTTAGATGGGAGATATATTTATATATACTACTGCATGACTTGGATCATATATTTCTCTTCTTCCTTTTATTCATTGGCATGCCAATGCTTACTGAATCAAGCGACCACCTTGAGATTGGTCGTGAGAGGGAGGAGACAGGTGCATGTATCGAAGACATGGCTCTCATGCATGCCCAGTTCCTGCATCTGGATGAACTTAGGCTGTGTATATGAGGTGCATGCATTTCGAAGCGAATTCTTTGACGCTTCTTCCAGCCCCGAGGAAATCTTAAGTCCCCTGCAACAAGACCCGGAGAGGGATCAAAATCCAACCTATGCTTCTGATAAAAATGGTCGTCAACATTGACTTCCAAGTCACAAGCTGTACTTCTCTCCTTTTCTTTCTCCCCTATTTTTCCTTGCACGGCTCCTTATGTACATGGTCTCCTTATCATTTAAGCCCCACCCATTGAACCAGGTGAGAGATGGCACGTGGCGTGTTGCCAAAAAATCTGTGAGCGTGGCAACATGTAGTCTTCTCTCTCACATCACATCTAGCAATAGGTGCAAGTGATCGACATGGGAATTGGACATGACCGGCTCGGAAGTTTCTTTATGATCAGCTCTCTGCGCCACATGTTTCTCTCCTCCGGATGAGTATTCTTTGTCATATAGTGAGGGAGAGTCCTAATCTGACGGCAGATCTCTTTTAGAAAGGATTCCAACGTGCATAAAACATGCAGGTGTCTTGTCATCTCTCCTCACCCATTCGCTGCAGAGAAACAACAAAAGAGGAGGTTCCGTTTCCTGCCGTCCTCTGACGTGCATGGGACGCAGGAGTCCACCCACGTGAAAGCCCCGCGGTCCATGCATGGAGTGCGTCCGGCTGCAGGTACGCCCTCAGCTTCTCCCGTGTGTGGGCCCATGACACGCACCAAGTGGGTAAAGACACGTGGCAGAGGCAGTCCTTGTCGACGGCGGGTGGAGGTGTCGGGTTTTGCGGCTGCGTACGTGGGAGAGAACAGAATCCATGCAGGTGGAAACGATAAGGCCGGCTCCTGTCGACTGCGCTGTCGCATTTCGTGCGGCGTATCGTAGAAAGAATCGAGTGGAAAGCAGTGGACTAAAGCGATGACACGTAGCCGTTTGGCATCATGTTGGTAGCCCCGGTTCCTTTCGAACCAAAATCAAATCGGACTCAATCGAAATTGAATCGGGTCGGACCAATGATTTATCGATATTAAAATTATTATATAAAAAGATTTATATCCCTTGATATTATCATTATATGTTTTCTTGTTGTAATCTTAAAACGAGCTTCCTTCTTAAGCAATTTGATGTCTGACCGAGCCTATATGACATGATCGATCCATAAAAATACTCCGACACTCCACTTTTATCATATTCAAATTCTCAAAAAATTTTAGAAATAAAAAAGAGCCCAGATGAAATTTTCAGTACAGCGATGAAATACATAGAGATCGAAAAGAACACCAACGACGAAAGCATTCCGTTGAGCTGACACTGAGAGCGTCATTTGAAGGGTGAAATGCATAATTTGCCCTTCTCAATAGTGATACAAATAATTATTTTTAAGATATTTTGATCATTTTTAATGAAAATAATAATAAAAATCAATTTACATAGTCTTATGATAATTAGAATGATTTAGGCGGTCTCCTTCTCTAGTGGGCCCCCAAAACCGTTTAGAAGAAAGTTTGGGCTGTGCAATCAGTCCAGTATACTCTTCAAAATAAAAAGAAAACTTGTTGAGAGTGGGATTTGAACCCACGCCCTTTCGGACCAGAACCTTAATCTGGCGCCTTAGACCAACTCGGCCATCTCAACGACATGATAATAGTTCATCTTATATTATATTTATATAAATTAATATTCTTAACTTTACCGCACCACCAACTGTCTGTCCAAGGCACGGCCGCAAACGACAGCGCGGAGATCACGGCAAGCACAGTCACCACTTTCGATATTTCTGGTGTTGCAGCTCAGCGAAGAAATTTATATCACGATCCAAAGCTCTTATCTCATATCGTAAGCAATACATCGGTATCGTAGCACTACTTGTTTCATACAGATTGCCCTTTTCTACTCTGATCCGTATCTGATACGTTTCCAACCCTACGGAAACATGTAGGTGGGTGACTTGAGAATAGCTGATGAGAATACTGCTTCTCAGAAGCAAAGAGTAGTAGGTGATTAAATTGACGAAACTTCAGCTTAAGAAGAGAAAAGGCAACTTTGCCTGGATCTGAGGAAATGAGTGACACTTCCTCCTCTCGCACCCATTAGAGCTTTTTCTCGCAGTGATGCATTCATCAGGCATGGAACAGAAGACCAAGGATTGCGGTTAAAGTAGAAGATTTATGGCAATGCTTTTATTGAGTGATATTAAGTAGAAGAATCCCAGCCCATCGATTGTTTCCGATGACTGCTACGAGTGATATTAAGTTGCCAAACACAGAATCTTCGGGGACTTCCAACTGTATCCACAAGTAAAAGCAGTAGATATGAGGCATATTATCCAAGTTAAGAGACAATCTTATTGACCGGGCATGATGGTTTAGGTGGATTTACTTCAATGGCACTTCCTTTACTTCCCATCCTTCTGTTCTGGAAAAGTTCGTGGCCGGTGTTCATTCATGTTATATCTAGCAGATCGACCACAAAGAGGACACGATTAGATGATAACAATGGGAGCCAACTCCACGTTTATCTGTCTCTTTTGCCCATCTTCTGTTACTGGAGAACAACAAGATGTCAACAACAGTAAGCAATGGTGATCACTCACCAAACCACAAGCTTAGGTCCTTCAAACGTTTTTCCAACTTAAATTTCACTCGATATTCTTTTCTTCAGTCTCTTTTTTTCGTTTGTTTCATTTAATTAGATTGTCTTTTTTATTTAGAAACTATGCAGGATTTCTAACTTAAAGCAAAAGGTAAAAATGATCACCGAGTTGAGGGGAAAAAATCAAAAAGAAAAAAGAAGAACATTTATGTGATTAAAATTAAAATATAATCTGTTTCAGAAGGAAAAAAGTCATAAATCTTTTTAACCTAAGATTAAATTGGTGGAGGGTAGGATGCGCGGGTGGTGTAATTTCTTGGGTTCTCTATGTCGAAAGATAGGCGGGTGGTGTAATTTCTTGGGTTCTCTATGTGGAAAAGACGACACTTACTCGTTACTACAACAACGAAAGGAAACACTTCTAAATGAAACACATAGCATAACGTCTAGGTTTCCATCACATTGGGCTGCCGCATCTCCAGGTTTCCAGCTGATGCAACAAGGAAGATGCCGACGCACTCACCAAACCCCTCGTAGCTTCACGTATAGCCCGTCCCTCCCACCTATCCTCTACTATAAATCTTCAAGCTCCATTCCATCCATCTCTACCACATCCAAAGCAAGCTGAAGTGCTCGGCTTGTGGTAGTTGTTTGTGAGGATAGGAAGAGAGAGAAGCAGGAGTCATGGCCAAAGTGGAGGAGATCCGGCGATCGCAGAGGGCAGAGGGGCCAGCGACGGTACTTGCCATCGGCACCGCCAACCCGGCCAACGTCGTGTACCAGGCCGACTACCCTGACTACTACTTCCGCATCACCAGGAGCAACCACCTCCCTGAGCTCAAACAGAAGTTTAAGAGAATGTGTGAGTGACTTATACGTACTCTCTACCGTTTCTTTGGTAGTTGCTTTGTTGCATGGCGTTATTACTAGTGACAGACAGAGATCTACTAACTGTACTCGTCGCTTATAAGAAAGATAGAGTCTTGGTTGTGATGCTCGTACTCCGTGATGGTTCAGGTGACAAGACAATGATCCGTAAACGTTACATGTTCCTCAACGAGGAGATCCTGAAAGTGTACCCGAACATCGGCGCGTACATGGCACCGTCACTGGACGTCCGGCGGGACATCATGGCCGTGGAGGTACCGAAGCTGGCCATGCAGGCGGCAGTAAAGGCCATCGAAGAGTGGGGGCACCCCAAGTCCAGAATCACCCACCTGGTCTTCTGCACCACCGTCAGTTTCGACTTGCCCGGCCACGACTACCAGCTTGTCAAGCTCCTCGGACTCAACCTTTCCATCAACCGCTTCACGTTGTCCCAGCATGGCTGCTTCGCCGGCGGCACGGTGCTTCGCCTCGCCAAGGACATAGCAGAGAACAACCGCGGCGCCCGGGTGCTCGTGGTCTGCTCCGAGCTCACCACCGTCACCTTCCGCGGGGCGGCGGAAACTCACCTCGACAACCTCGTCGGACAGGCCCTGTTCGGCGACGGCGCCGCCGCCGTCATCATCGGAGCTGACCCCGACCCCGCCACGGAGCGACCCCTCTTTCAGCTCGTCTCGGCCAGCCAGACCCTCCTCCCCGACTCCGACGGCGCCATCGAGGGCCACCTCAAGGAGGTCGGCCTCACCTTCCATCTGCTCAGGGACGTGCCCAGGATCATTGCCAAGAACATCGAGCAGAATCTCGTGGAGGCCTTCGAGCCGCTGGGGATCAGCGACTGGAACTCCATCTTCTGGATCGCGCACCCCGGCGGACCCGCGATCCTCGACGCGATGGAGGCCAAGCTGGGGCTGGGGAAGGCAAAGCTGAAGGCGACGAGGCAGGTGATGACCGAGTACGGGAACATGTCCAGCGCCTGCGTGCTGTTCATCCTCGACGAGATGAGGAAGCGGTCGGCCGAGGACGGGAAGGCGACCACCGGCGAGGGGTTGGAGTGGGGGGTGCTCTACGGGTTCGGTCCCGGCCTCACAGTGGAGACCGTGGTCTTGCGCAGCGTCGCCATTTCTTCCCGTTGATAGCAGAATGGCCATCCTTTGATACAAGCCTCACTCTGCCACCGTCAACTGGATCGACTTGTTTAGTTGTGATTCTATTACTATAAATATACGTAGTATGTAGTAAGATATATGCGAGGCAAAACTTGTGATGTATTAAGGAAGACGTGCATGCACGTTTTAAGAAAGTGCCGAAGAATAAGACGGTGGCTCGTATGTTTGTGGTAATTAATATATTTTATCTTGTCGCTCTACTTTTGCCTTAAAACCTTTCTCTTATCATCTTGTCACCGTGCAATGCAGTCAAGGCTCAACTCTTGAATATAAGACTGCAAGGTTGTCTTTGGCTGGGCATAATACATCAAATGCTTATATGATGATCAAAGCCCAATAAGAGATAAAGTAATTCATCAAATGATAACTAAATCTCTTCCTTTCTGTAATGATAATTAGGATGCTTTTGGCGGTCTCCTCCTCCAATGGATCCACAAAACCTTTAAGACAAGGTTTGGCCCGTGCAACGCAGTCCAGTATAATAATAAATAAAACAAATTTGTTGCCTTAGACCAACTCGGCCATCTCAACAATTGTTACCAATTATTATTTATATTTATTAATATATTATAAATGTTTTAACTTTATTACCATTGCAGTCTTCTGCACCACCAACTCGTCTCTCGAAGCCATGGCCGACCGCAAACGACAGCGCGGAGTTGACAACAACCACAGTCACCTCCTTTTGATTCTTGTAGTGTTGCAGCTCGGTGACGAAATTTATATCACGATCCAAAGCTCTAATCTCATGACGTATACGTACCGACGTCACTTGATACGGCTGCAATACATCCGTTTCATATCACTGCTTGTTTCAGACAGATGGTGTTTTCCTACTCCGTGGGTCCGTATCTGCTACGTTTTCAACCCTATGGAAGTAGCGATGAGAAGACTGCCTCTCATAGGCAAAGAGCGGTCGGTGATATACTCGACGAAACTGCAACTCGAGAGGAGAAAAGGCAAGTTTGCCTGGATATGAGTAAATGAACGACACTTCGTCCTCTCGATGCCATTACAGCTTTTCTCACAGTAATACATTCTTCATGCATGGAACAGAAGACCAAGGATTGCAGTTAAGGTAGAATATTTCGGACAATGCTTTTATTGACTGATATTAAGCATAAGAATCCCAGCTCATCAATCTGCCAAACGCAGAGATTCTTCGAGGAAAAGTAAAATTAGTAGATATGAGGCATATTACGATATAATTGAAAGAGAATACTTTCAATCAACAAAACTATAGTTATATTAAACAAGAATTAAAACTAAAAATATTTATGAAATATTTCCAAATATATATCTTTATTTCATAAATCATAGTCCTATTTATAGGACCTAATGATAATTATCTCAACCTATCATGTCTTTATGAATTATGATCCTATTAATAGGGCTTAATGGTAACTATTTCATCCTATCATATCACCAATAATCTCATAATGATTAAGTTAGATATAGAAATTATTTCTATGATAATGACTTCTTAAATTATGAATTACCTAGGTATAATTATTTAAAATATAATTAAAATTATCTAAAATATGACAACTACTCGACATAATTATGCCCACGAAGGTGGACCCATGTTCATTCATGCGATATCTAATACATCTGTTACAAAGAGGATACGGTCAGATGATAACAAAAGTCTCTTTTCTCCTCCTTCTATTTCCAGAGAATAAGATGTCAAACACACTAAGCAATGTTTTGCTGTGAAATCCAATATGTCAAACAGTAGTAAGCAATGTGGTGGTCACTCGAGCGTTAGTTCGTCAACCATTTTCCTAACTCAACTCTAACTTAACCATTTTTGTAACTTAGTAAGCAACGGTGGTCACTCGAGCTAAGTTCGCCAACCATTTTTCCAACTTAACTATTTTTCTAACTTAACTTAGTAAGCAATAGTGGTCACTCGAGCTTAAGTCTGCCAACAATTTTGCCAACTTAACTTCTTCCATACTAAATTCTTATCTTCAACATGGCTTTTTCTTTCGTTTGTTTCGTTTTAGGTTGTCTTTTCTAAAATTTAGAAACTTAGCAGAATATCTAACATAAAGCAAATGACATGAGAAGAAAATAATAATGATGATGATGACGACGACGATAATGATAGTAGTAGAATATGTTTCTACAAAAAGAAAAGGTCATAAATATTTTTACAAAAAGAAAAGGTAATTTCTAAGCCGATGTTTATAAAAAGGCTCATATTTTGAACTTTTCTGGAGAGATACCTCCTTATTTATATTTTTTCTAATTTCAAATATATCTTAGCCACTTACTTATTTTTTCATGAGAAAAAATGATAATATACTAGAAAAATATTTTGCGCTTTCTTCCTTCTTCGAGAACACTATGACAAGCTTAAAGTCAATATTTTTACAACTTAAATTTAACAATTTTTTTTTTCTTGCCTGTCTTTTTTATTTGTTTCGTTTAGGATTATCTTTCTTATTTCGAAACTATACATGATATCTATCATAAAGCAAAAAGTAAAAAGGTCTTCCAGTTGATGATGATGATGATGAATATATCTTAACCACCTAAATAGATAAAAAGACATTAGAAAAATATTTGTTGCTTTCTTTCTTCTTCAAGAACACTATGAATTGGTAATGACGATCACTTATCAAACGGCAAGCGTCAACATTTTTGTAATTTAAATTTCACATAATTTTTTTTGCTTATCTTTTATATTTGTTTCGTTTAAGATTATATTTCTTATTTCGAAACTATGCAGGATGTCTACCATAAAGCAAAAGGTAAAGAGATCTCCTAGTGAGGAGGAGAATAATAATAATAATAATAATAATAATAATGTGATTAAAATTAAAATATAATCTATTTCCATAAGGGAAAATATCATAAATCTTTTTAATTTGATACTAAATTTTGAAGAGGATAGGATATTCTAAGTGGTATAATTTCTAAGCCAATGTTTATAAAAAAAGTTTCTATTTTAGGGTTTTCTAGAGAGATACCTCCCTTTTTATATATATTTTTTTCATAATTTCAAATATATCTTAGTCACCTACTTCTTTTTCCTAGAAGAAAAAAGGAAAAAAAGGTGCTAGAAAATTTTTTGACGCTTTCTTTCTTCTTCAAGAACAATAGGAGAATAATAGTAAGCAATGACTATCACTCATCAAATGATAAGCTTAAGGTCAATATTTTTGCACCTTAAGTTTCATATTTTCCTGCTTATCTTTTTCATTTGTTTTGTTTAAGATTGTCTTTCTTATTTTAAAATTACGCAAGATGTCTCATATAAAGGAAAAGGTAAAAATACCTTTGAGTTATAATGAGAATAATGATGATAATGATGATGATGATGATAATAATAATAACAACGTGATCAAAATTAAAATAAAATCTATTTCCATAAGGGAAAAGACTATAAATCTTTTTAATCTAATACTAATTTTGTGGACGATAGGAGATTTTGGGCAGTGTAATTTCTTAGTCGATGTTTGTAAAAAGGTTCATGTTTTAGACTTTTCTAGAGAGATATTTTTCCTTTTTTTAATATTTTTTTCCTAATTTCGGATGTACCTTAGCCACCTACTTTTTTTCGCACGAGAAAAATGGATAAAAAGGTACTAATAAAATTTGACACTTTCTTCATTTTTCAAGAACACTAAAACAATAATAGTAAGCACTTTCTTCCTTATATATTTGACACTTTCTTTCTTTTTCAAAATCACTATAACAATAACAGTAAACGGCAATCACTCACCAAATGACAAGCTTAAAGTTAACATCTTTTGCAACTTAAATTCCACATAATTTTTTTCTACTTATATTTTTTATTTATTTTATTTAGGATTATCATTCTTATTTCAAAACTACACAAAGATGTCTACCATAAAACAAAAGTTAAAAGATTTTTTTTTTTGAAAAAAAGCAAAATTATATGATCAAAATAACTAATAATTATGTGATCGAAAAATATTTTAACTAAAACTTGTTGATCCAATTAGATAGACCAATTTACCGTATAGAAAAAATAATTTTGTCATTTATTTTATGAAATGACAAAATAAGACTGTGTCTTATGTTTGTGATAATTAATAGATTTCATCTTGTCATTTATTTTATGAAAGATTTATCGTTGTTGAAAATAATTTTGACCAATTGTTTTAGCCTATCTTTAAACATGATTCATTTGATGGATATTAATGAATTTAATTTTTATATTTCTAAATTTAATTTTTATCTAAAGTTATTATGATATTATTTTTTTGAGTTATAACAGATTCAGTATATTCATAATTTAATAAAAAAAATTATATGATGATTTGTACGGAAATCATGTTCGATAGTAAACCTGGATTCGGTCAACCGGTTCAACCCATGCTGATTCGAGCCGAACTCGATTCGAATCAACCGGTTCGGTCGGGTTCGGTAAATCTTCCAGAAAGCTTTACGAATCATCGACCGGTTCGAGGGCACTGGGACCACCGACCTAGATATCCTGTCCCCTAATAAAACCCTCGGTGGATTCATCAGGCATCGAAGCCTCTTTCGCCCGCTGGTTGAGGTCGGGCGGCGCCGCAGACGTGAGCGAACGAAGTCCGCCATCATGCAAGACGAAGGGTACGCGTTTCGATCTTCTTCATTAACTATCTGTCCTAAAAAGGCTCGCTTTTTTGTGGCTCTGATAACCCTAAGTGCGATCTTTCCTCCGATTGTTCCAAAAGCTTTTCTTTCTGATTGAGGCGTGGCTTCAATTCCTCTTTTACCTTTGTGTGTCTGTGGTTCCTAGGTACAAGCCCGGGCCAGATTTCGAACAAGACTCGAAGACTCCTCTGGTTGATATCTCGTTGACGGACTCGACGGAGCTTTGGCTTATCCAGTGGCCCATTAATCAAGCGCGTGCCTTTGGCTTGATCGTTCTGGTTTTGTGCTAATTGGGTTACTGTTCTTTATTCGTTGAAGCTAACATTATATGGTCTTGTTGGTGTTGACGATGCAGTTACAACCTGCCGATTTCGACGGGAAAGAGCTAACGCTCAAGCTCAATCGAGATGGGAAGCTTGGCAGCTTCGAGAGTGCATCTGGTAAGAAGTACTCCTTTGTTATGGACATAGAGATTTTCTTGGGCTGACAAGTGCACCTATGCACCCTTTTTAACAGAATTTGTAGTTTGAGGTGGATGGGTGATAAGTTTTTTAAATGTTACTATCAGCTTTTACATCTAAATCTCTTTTTTGTTGGATAATGTGGGAAGAATTAGTGATTTGACACAGTAGGTCACTATGTGAGATCTTTTAGCTTTTGAATTTTCCAGGTAAGTCTTATGATTTTGTGAGCTTTGCTGCACATGAGCCGGATGCCACCGTGTTTGTGCCCTCTGGATCAGAGACGAAAGTAGGTGTGTATTAGACCTTTGCCATTTCTGCTCCTTGTCTGATGTTCTCAGTGTTTACTTAAGCCAAATGTTACCCTTTGGTTAATAAATAAACCGACAAGCTGTCTGAAAGGTTTATTTCTCATTAGTATTTATGTGTCTGCGAAATTTGTTGTTTCAAAGATTCATGATTATGCTATTAGTTTGTTCTAAATTTTGACTACATTTGTTTATTTCTAAGTAATAGAAATATTTGTGTATAACGGTTCCAGAGTCAGCTTAATCCACTAACCGGGTCTCCTTTTGGCAGTTGTTGTTGATATTTGTGAGCCTTTTTATTTATTTATTTATTTGTCAACATGGCATGATAAGTTTAGAAACCTCTGTCATTAGGTTAATTTGTGTGTCCTTCTACTTGATCAATTGAACTTGTTCAATTACGAGGCAGTCACAGTTAAACTTTTGTGACTGGCAATCGATTTCTTAGTGCATTACTCTTGGCTTTTCATGTCATTCTTTAAATTAACTTCCTATCGATGTTCAAAGTTTGACTAAATAATATCTTCTAGATCTCACTCACTATTTATGAAACATCATAGAGTGACTAAATTTCACTAATTAGACTAGTCTTTTAAGTATAATAGAAAAGGGTATCATAATTAGACAGACGATGTTTCTATGCTTCGACAGCCAACGTTAGTCAACTTTTGAAAAATGAGTCCGTTATGTCGGTTTTGATTTGATACAGTTTGAAAACATGTGCCCTAAAGTTCTATTTAGTTTGAAGTTTATTCTTGTTCTGTTTTCCTTTCCACAGTTCATAATTTACAATTTTTTATTCTTAATTGGTGGAACTTTGTATAGTAGACTGCAGCTGATTTAGCTTGACTTATTATTAATATTATCTATCGGTTGGCAGTGTTTTGCTCAGTATACCATAATCATGTACCTTTTTCTTAATTTAGGATCACGAAAGGCAATTACGGGAATTTCTATTGGTAGTGATTAAATTACAGATGCAAACTGCATTTTAGCTAAAAGGGCATCTATAAAAGTTCATTAACTTCCGACGAATGTTTGTAGTATTTGCAACTTTGTGGGGTGTTTCATAAAACTAGAGGCGAGTGGCTGGGCATGTACAAAGTTTTCTCAGTGTGTTTGTGTACATTTACATCTATGGTTTATGCATGTACCATGATCCTTAACAACTAATATCTGTAACGTAGTGTCATATGCATTTCTTGGAGACTTCCACAACTCCACAATCAGCTATCATCAACTCTGTTTCCAGGACAACTGATATTTAATCAACTCCATGAAAAAATCTGATGAACTGATGAACTCTGTTATTAAATATTACTCATCATGTACCATCAAGATTTAAATTGATTAATTATAAGCAAGTTACGCCATGCCACTTGCCTTACAAATATACAGAACACTGTGACCTTGTCTCCATCTTGTCCCATCCAACAATAACTTGTGATGTTTGCTGATTGGCATGCCACTCTTGCATGCTACTAAGGACCATAAACCTGATTGTGTGGCTTCATGTGTCACATATTTATCAGTTCTTGTTTTGGTTGTATTTAACTTGTAATATCATTTCACTTAAATCTGCATTCCTGGTCCAGAAATTAAAGAACCATCTTCTCACCCAAACCTGTCTTTCTTCAGTTGGGAAGATTTCTCGCAGAGTCTGTCTGGTTCATTATCCAGAGCCTGGTGAACTGGAGAAGACTCGATTCAGTCTAAGCAGTCAGAGAACTGAGGGTGGTACGGAACACTTCATGTTGATTTTTTGAGATTTTGCTCAAATTGCACATTTTTGATCCAGTCAATTTCCAATAGTTGTGTTTTTACTTTGTACATTATCTACACACTATTGAGTGTGACATATCTGTTGACATCACAACTGTTGACTTCTCAGGTTCAGTTCGAAGAAGCATCTCTCGTCCTTCTGTCACTCCACTGAGACATGGAAGCTTGCTAGGAACGGAAGGAACTTCTCATGATACCTTCACCTCTGTATATAACCCTGAAGAAAGAAGCATGGAAACTCCATTGAAGTCCAGGAAGAGACATGCAGCTAGCACAGGACCTTCAGAGATATCTGCAAGGTCTGCTGACCGTTCTTCCCATGCTTCAGGTCCAGAAAGTGAGATTACCAATAATTCATTAACATCCGAGAGATCTCATAGGGAGAAATCGAAGAAGAAGAAGATCAAATTGGAGGAGTAGTGATTTTTGTTTATTGCTATATAGCTGCCAAGCATTAAAATTTCTGCTACTGCTCTCTGAAGCCACTATCATCTTGTGTGTTTTGCATGATATGAGGGTTTCCGATCTAACACAAACATTGTATTTTCCAAATTACTTGCCGTATCGCTCAAAGTCGATTATAGTTACGACATTAATTGTACTTTTTAGCAGCAACCAAAATGTGTTTGCATAAGTTACAATTGAGTTCATTTTAGCACACATCACCACCAAAAGCACCTGGAAGACTTGGGTTTCTTGCATGGCTTGGAATCTGTAAAAGGCCAAGCACTGATGTAATTCTCTGGCATCAATGCAGCATCTTCTCTATTTTGACTGCTGTTGGGAGAAGAGTGCTTGTTAGATACTTTGCAATTCTAATTATGATATCCCCATTCTCTTGTCTTGCTGGTTAAAAAATTACATTAGATTTCTTAAGCAAACCATTCACATCTGATATGAACTCACAAGAAGCAAAAAATCTCCAGACAAGCTAAAAGGAAATGATGATATTTTATCATTTGGACAGTTTCTTCATACCATCTTTTTTATTTGACTGCTTAACACCATATTTCAGTCATACAACACATACCATGCATCAGGTATTTAACATTCTAAAGCTACAAAAAATGGATACTGCCATGGTTTGGCAACAAAACAAGGTGTAAACTTCAAGCAATTAAGAGCAACAAAGCTTAAGCATGCAGCTTGGAGCGGCAACTGCAGAGGGCTGTGAGCTGCCACTACCATGGCTTGAGATCACCTACAGGACCAGCGGTCCAGTTCAGAATTTTCTGACCTGGTTTCAAGAAAACACCTTCGTCGTGTGGCAACTTCCGAGCAAGTCCATTCAGTATCTGATGGAAAGCATCACCGGGTTGGGCTGGTTGCGGGAACAGCATCGCCTGCTTCATCGAAGGGTTAGCAAGCAATCTTTGTTTTCTTAGAATTACCTCTATCGGTATTGATGTGAGGATTGTGTCCAACTTTGGCACATCCTCCTCAGCCACAAACACACCAATTTCCTCCCATGGTATTGCATCTGCGAACGGAAGCACTATATCATCTGCTATGACAACAGGTATGCAGCCGAACACCACTGCTTCTACCAATCTAGGGCTCCATGGTGCCCAGCCCAATGGGCACAAGCAGAAAACAGCCCGCTGCATATCTTCGTAATAAGTAGTAGGGTGATCGGTAGAGATGTCGAAAAGTGGATTGTTCTTAAAGTTCTCCCATACTGAAGCCCTCGCGCCTCTGCATGACAGAGTCAGTAAGAAATATAATTGCACCAGATATAAGCTTCACATAGCAGATTTATGCACAAATATAAAAGGATCAAAGCTTACCTTGCATAATATCCACCCTCTGGATCATTGCCAACATCATAAAATAAACCCCGAAAATAGACAAAGATTGAGCGAGGAGTATCTGGAGGAATCAAGTGAGTTTGCATTTTCTGTGGAGGGGCATATGGAGGAATGGTGATGGAACCATCCTTCAAGCAAACATGATTTCTTTGCCCAAAGGTTTGGACCAGCGTGGCACGCTTGAGCAAGTGAAGGATTCCGCGTTCAATTGCTGTTTCTTCCTAAATCACAGGAAAATGGTCGACATATAACAAAATAAAAAGACATTACAAAGAGAAGCGCAATATTCTTGACCATTATAAAATTCACACCTGATAGTGAAAGCATGCTCCAAAATCATGTGGAACAACAAAAAAGTGGTCGGCCCCTTCGGTTCTGTTCCAGTAAGGCCAATTAGTGGAAATCAACTCTATTGCACTTCTCATCATCCGAGGTGATTTGAAGGGCAAGGGGAGTCCACTAGGAGTTAGGTCACAGGTGGTATACACCGGTGCATAGAACCAATCAGCTTCTTCAGGATTGAGAGTTCGAACAGGACTAGAGAGCAAGAATCGATGCATGTAGATCTCCGCAGCAAACATGTGATTCAGGCATCTGGGATCCTTATGGAGAATCTTTTTGTTGTATTTGCTGGGTAGCTCATACACAAACACCTTCAACCTACCGACAGGGTCATCTTCCAGAACATCACCGGCACTCCCTACGGTAAAATTATCCCATTAAACAGAGGCCAGAATTTCTTTCCAGAAACTGATAAGAAAGTCCAGATCAACCAACAAGTTTGACAGCTAGCAAATTTGGAAATGTCATCAAAATTGTATACAATTGCTAAGAAGAAATAATATCAGTGAAATACCTAATATTACATACAAACATATTTTCCAGCATAAATACATGCATGATCCATAAAGATAAACCAACTTTCTTGACCTTGATTTATGATAGGCACTCATTGAAAAATACTAGTAATGCTAAATTGGGGACTAGCCCTCCAATAGTCTGGCAGTAGTACTGCTGACCAAGTTAGAGCTATTACTGGCTCAAAGCCGTGTTGCAGGTAATATTTTTAGTGAATTACTTGGTAAGATAGTTAATCTTTAATTACAACATAGAGAATTGAACTTCAGCCAAAGTTTAAGAACATATGCTAACATGAGACAACTTTTTGGAACCTTCTTGTAGGCAAACTAAGGATGGATCCCAAAGTATCATCAAATTTGATATCATGACATATCTCAAGATTTCTCTATCTAAAATTCTAGTCAAGCGAGAGACTTTTATTCAATTTATTCTGTAGCTTGAAATAAAACCATGTTTGTTACTAAACTGATGAAAATCCAATTGAGGATCGATAGTCTAATGACAAATTATACTGAGATTAACCAGCCAGTACATATAAGTCTGATAGGATATTGATATGGGTTCTCATACTGTGCCAAGTCGTGCCAATATATCCTTGAAAATCTGATGGGTATGGACCATCAGCATGTATCACAGAATACTTTGGTGGCCGGTACATATTGGTTAGCTCGAGATTGGTACCATACATGAAATAGCAATCTTTGATGGAGATCCCTTCAAGATCTCAGATAACCTCGTCTTCCAGGAAGCAAGAGTGCAGCATAAGTTTCATCAAACACACGCATCATGCATGAGGTAACTAAGATCTTGGCCTTCAACTTCTTCAAACTTCACAAACATAGGTGAAACTAAGCATAAGTTTCATCAACCTAAAACATGAGAAAAACCACCCAAATATGATATTCAGGAGGAGTAATCACAAGGATGACTACTCATAATTTTGCCTCAAACGTCAGTCAGATAACGTAGTAATGCAGCAAACTAATGGAACATCACAGGCAAACACTATCATGAAAAACAGTGTAAACAATGGGGAAGATCCTTTTGCAGAGCTACAAACTACATAATCAAGAAAATCTTAAAAGAATTCTGGTCCAGTTCTTTGGAGCCCCAAGAGTTACATGATTGTCCCTGGTTCCCATGTTAGGACTATTTGTTTCAGTCAGCATATGAGTGTTGCAGAAAATAAGCTATTGTCCTCAAAAGTGGTAGATGAGAGTGCACTTGTAAAGATATTCATACGAGAACACCATGCAAAAGAAGACAAGGTGAATGTCAACCAACTGCTTGTTCAATGCGAATATGTTGGGCTAGGGGAAAACATGAACAAAACAAGATGGTTCTCTAAGCTCTAATAGATATATCCACAAATTTCCCATCCCAGTATTCACAGACTTCATCCCATTAACCTTTTGTCAGATAAAGCCACATTTCAACTGCGAGAAATAAGTAGCAAATTCTCAATGGCTATGGGAACCATGGTAATCTCAACTACACCAATAAACCAGTAAAATATGAAGACTCTCTCTCATTCTTGCAAAACCTGCATTCTGTTTCAGGGCAACATGAACAAGAAATGAAAACTCCACAACTCTAACAAATTGAAGTGCGCAATAAACTTGAAAACCCACTAAACTTATCAAGCAAAACATGCCATCGTAAAGCAGAACATCGTCACGAAGTCATCACGCAACAGGCAAAGCAAAAGCCGAGTCCAAAAGCAATCAAATTTCTTTATTATCAGCACAGCAAAGGTCATCCTAGATTCCAAAGGGGAAATATAGCCATAATCATCATCCCAATGGATCAACACCCAACACAGATCCAGACGACCCCCCCACTCCCTCGCAAACGAAAAAAGAGCAGAGTAAACTCGAAAAACAAAAATTAAAACCCTAACAAAATCCAAAATCAACAGAACAAAAAAACAAACTTTGAACACAAAACTCACCAGAAATCCTCTCTGTCCGGCGATTGACCTCCTGCTCCAGGCCATAGATCCCATCAAAGACAGACTGAAGAACTACAAGTGCAAGAATCCAAGTCCCACTCCCCATAGCCGTGGCTTCAGCCGCTCGGACGGAGGAATCACCAAAGAAATCAAAGAAAAAGCTTTCCGCGAGGACAGTGGAAGATTCCCTTTCAAGAGTGTGGGAATGTTAAAGACGGTGGTTGCGCTGAATGGAAACTAATAGAAGGTGAGAGGTAATATTTAATTCAAAAAGGGGAAAAAGTATTACATATATATACATATATAAAATTTAATTCAAAAGAGAGAGAGAGAGAGAGAGAGATTGGTTTAAATGTACTTTTTGCTTGAGGATGAAGCGAAAACAAGCAGTCCTTTTGCTTGTAGATTATGTGGAGATGTAATTTTCTTGAGAGTTCGAAGGCTTTGTGTTTGATGAGAAGTCAACCTCTCACCAAATGAAGAGCTTTAGGGGGCACCTTCCATTAACAATTCAACAACTCTCCCCTCACTTGCCCATCACCCACCGACCTCCTTCCTTTCTTCTTTCTCATGTTTGCATTTGGGGTTGATCTGTTATCTTCACATCAACCACATGCGAAGTCCCTCATTGCCTCTGCCGAAAGCATCAATGTTCAAGTGTTTCTCATACATTTCACATTTAGCTCAGTAGAAGAAGCTATGGATGACAGGGAAGTGGCAACTTCTGTTGCTTCTTCTGCTGGCATTCTCATTGCTATTCACATGTTATCACAATCCATGTTACATCATCTTCACCATGACTTGGGCTCTCTTTTGTATTCATTCCCATAGGTAATGCACCTGACTTCAATCTAAGTCAATTTTCTGCCATCATTGACAGCAGCAAGTCATTCAACAAAAGACAATATTAATTTCAAGACAAAAACAACTGATGGAAGGTATAGACCAGATCAAAGAAATTTATGTGGAAAATTCAAAGTTTGGCCATCAACAGTTGTAGGACTACCATCAGGTCCTCCTCAAATGTAATGTGATATGCATGTTTTCATAATTTCCCCCTTTATTTCATAGGTTAAAGAAATCTCATTTTCTATGTTTGATGGAGAGTGAGACAAAGAGTGTGTGTGTGTATATATATATATAGTTTGAAACTTCTTTTCGTATTAATATCATTCGTTGTTATATAATTTTATATTAATTCATAAATGTAAGCCGTCTTAGCTCAGCCGGTAGAGCGCATGGCTTTTAACCATGTGGTCGTGGGTTCGATTCCCACAGACGGCGATTTTTAACCGAGGCCAAAATTAAAAGTTATTTACAGCCTCCTTTCTCTTGAGGTTGCTGGCGGTAAATTTACCTGATGCTTATCAGACCATTTCCTTGCTGGGCCTTGTTTGGCAAGCACAACATGGGCCAACGAAGAAGCCTGGGCTGGTTTGCCTTCTTTGGCCCAAGAAAACATGCAAGGCACGATCATTTTATAGTGAGCTTACCGCATACGACTGTAGGAGAAAGGAGGCTCCAAGAAAATTTGTCCTTGCAAATTTATTCAAGTCTCACCTTACTTATTCTGACGTGCGGTGACCGGACCACGTTAATATGGCCTTTTCCTTTCCTGTATGTAGTTTGCTTAATCTCAAATTGTACGACCTCTTTTGTAAGCGTGGGCCGTACGGCAAACGGATCGGCCCACATGTAAGATCACAGCCCAAATATTTGCCCAGGAAGGAATTGAAGGTCCAATCATTTTACGGTAAGCCCACCGCCCAAAACCCAGAGGGTAAAGAGGCTCCAAGAAAATTAAATCCCTGAAGATTCCTCCGGCCTCCTCCGTATTATTCTAACCTGCGGTGACTGCACTCTTACAGGAGACGGATCAACTTTTCGCTGACCTAATGCTCGGATAAAAAAGTAGGGTCCATTGTGGGTTCCCAGCGACTAAAATTTCTCTGAGAAGCCACATATCAGGAATTGAAGGTCCAATCATTTTACGGTAAGCCCACCGCCCAAAACCCAGAGGGTAAAGAGGCTCCAAGAAAATTAAATCCCTGAAGATTCCTCCGGCCTCCTCCGTATTATTCTAACCTGCGGTGACTGCACTCTTACAGGAGACGGATCAACTTTTCGCTGACCTAATGCTCGGATAAAAAAGTAGGGTCCATTGTGGGTTCCCAGCGACTAAAATTTCTCTGAGAAGCCACATATCAGGTAAATCAGTGGGTAGTCTTTACCAGGTACGAAAGTATTTCTTATTGCAAACCTAACTGTGGCCGCGTGCAAGTAAATCCTGATTGTTTTTTTTTCCTAATCTTGAAGAAGGAGAAGATGGATCAAAGGGCAGACTCGAACGTGTCCCGTAGGAGTAGCTTTGATGGAGAAAGAGACGTGAGGACTAAAATCCATGACTGTGACGGATGGACGAGTATTCACTCGCCAATTGTCATCCCAAGAGTCACTGACTGAAGCAGCCCATAAAGCTGAGATTCCCATTATTATATGCCTCCCGGTCTTCTGCTCGACAAATGTTATCTTCCTTCATTCATTAATTCACGTGCCTCACAAAGACCAAACCGTAAAAAAGCTGCCGACTTCCACGACCAGCAACGCAAAGAATGATGCTGAGAGGTTGAACAAAGACCATGCCATCGATGGGTTTCCTTCTTTCTCTTTCCTCCATCTTAGACTGTAGTACTTTGGTGCTTCTTTATCATGTGTTGGACATCTGAGATCGACCTCCTCTGGTGACGTTTAAGCACACGGTTCGCAGATGAGAGATGACAATATATAACAGGGTGCCCCTCCTCCACCCACCGTTTCTTGCAGTGAAGACGAGCGGAAGAAGATTAATCGTGGAAGCTGGTTGAACTTTCCGGAAGACAAGACAGGAAGGCTGCAGAATCGTTGGGTAGCTACCGATTGATTGTCATGTCGGAAGTGACATCATACGACCGGGTTTCGGCCTCACGCTCGTACGTGCGCACCTGAAGAGATCATGGTGGAAACAGGCTCGCGTTGACTGTTCAAGAACACAGTGAAACAAGAACATGTTGCATGTATGCGTGTACCATCCGTTTGAGCAAGAACAGATTGACTTGGTTTCTGTGACCCGAAGCATATGAAGTGCAGGAGACGTGCATAGTAAGTAGCCCTCCTAGTAATAAATACGATACACGTGCATGCGGCAAGAGCCTCTGACCAGACTCCGTCTCTCTCTTCGACATGCTGCTCTCCATCGTTTGACCAAACTCTCTTATGGTATTCCATCATCTTTCTCCCATCTGCTACTCTCTCTAAATGATTAATCTTATTGTTTCCACATCCAAAAACATCGTGCTTCATATGTATAGCAATTGCACTTACGTGAGCTCATTAGTCACCAGTAGCAGATGACGAAGAGAACAAAGACTGTTGGTGCAAAAACTTGTTGAAAGATGAAGATGAAAGCAAAATAGAAGGAAGATGGATTCTCACAAACAAAAGTTTGTGGATACAAAACAAACAGGTACATTTACCAAATAAATACCATTTCACTTTATCTTACTTTCGTTCCTCAACACGATTGTTGATCTTCATGGAGGTCGACTGCCGTCTTTGTCCTTCTGTTCTCCATGAACCCATGAGCTAGAAGACGAAGAAGAAGAAGACGAAGAAAAGTTCGTATACTGAGACTGAGATGAGAAGTCCAAGAAGTGCTGTGAAGACCCTAAAGCAGAAGTTGTTGGCGTCTGACAGGACACCGGCGTGAAGGTGCCGCCGACGTAGAGCCCCGAAGCTACATTCTGCAAGTCTTCATCCCTACTCTGGAGGAGTTGAGCGTACTGCAGCAGGTCGGGGTACGAGGTCGCAGGCAGCTGTAGCGGTACTCGGGGTGGCTGCCTCTCGGGGACCCCTGGGCTGACGAGGAAGCCGAGGTCGGTCCGGCCTTGGACTCTCTCGGGAAAGTTGAGCTTGGCTTTGGTGCCTTTGAACCGCAACGCTGCCTCGTCGTAGGCGACGGCCGCGTCCTCGGCCGTGTCGAAGGTCCCGAGCCACACACGAGCCGCCTTCCTGGGGTCCCTTATCTCCGCTGCCCATTTGCCCCACGGCCTTTGCCTCACTCCCCTGTAGTGTCTTCTCCTCACATTCCCTTCATCATTTCAGTTCACATCAACGACATGCATGTAGCGAGCACTATATAGAGAGACGTGATAACTCACTGACATGTTTCGACCAGTTTGCCCTACCAATAATTCATCTGTGAAGACTTTTAATTACGAGCTTCGAACGACAAGAAATCAAGAGGCAATTACTTCAATTTTGATGCTTATTTTTGGTCAAATTCCGAAAAATTGATAGTTGGTACAGTACTAAGCCCACGAAGAAATAGAATAATCTACCTACTTCTAGCGTTTTCCAGATACTGCTGTTGTGGCTTCTTCGCTCTCTCTCTCTCTCTCTCTCGCTTGTGCTCGGAAGTCTCTCGAGACCATCACCTTATTGCAACTAAAAGCTTGGTGTTCCTCTTCGTTTAACAGCAAATAAATAGTACGATATCGCTGAAACAGTAAACCTACGAGATAGTAACAGTAGCTGGAGGTCTGCTATTGCATTCACCGGTTTATAGAACTGCGGAATCTGGTCACCTAAGTTTCAGGTTCGCTCAAGATCATGGTGGTGCACGATGGTTAAGGCGTACCTTGCTCTTCCGAGACCTGTGCGGCTTCCGTGTCGTCGCGACCTGCAGCCTCCTCCAGTTTTATGCCCTGTTGGGTCGACGCTGGCTCCCCTCCTCGGGTGTCGACAACCGATGAGCTCGAGCTGATGACGTGCGCGAGAGCGGACACCATGGCCGATGCGTCGTGGTCGGCGCGTGACGAGGCGAAGCGTGAGACCACCTGCTGCTGGTCTCCTTCCTTCTTCTCCAGCTCATCAGGAGGAAGGGGCCTCTTCCCAGGCCTTCGATCCACCTTATCGTTTCTTGACCTTTCCTCTTCCTTCCGTCCCCCCGACAAAGGATCCGGTGATATACGTTGGTGGTGACAGCGACGTCGAGGACAAAGAAACACTACAGATAGACGGAGATATATACAGCAGCGAGAGAGAGAGAGAGAGAGAGAGAGAGACGGAGATATTTACAGCAGAGAGAGGAGAGAGAGGCAGCCGATCGAGGAGCAGTCGCAGCAGAAGGAAAGATAAAGAGTGGATGATTCGGGATTGTGATAAGAACAGACGCTCTGATGATTGGGCTGGGCGACGGCTTTGATGAGCTCTACATTCTTGCTGTACCGTTTGACCGTTGACCAAGGATGGATAGAAGAAATGAGATGAGAAGGTCAAAGAGTAGTGTTGATCATGCCAAAAAAGTCAATAGAATTCAGTGAATCGAACCAAGACTCCTTCCTTCCCTGCAGCTTCAAGGTCAAACACTAGGGAAGAAGAACACAAGAAGAGCAGATGCCTGCTAAAACCTAAGCAAGTTTCTGTCATCCCTACTCGATACCATCAGCCAGATGATAAAACCTTTAATTACCTACTTATTCTCAGCATCAGCATCACGGTTGCTTTTGTGCAAAGTAAGCGTCTACAACAAGTATCCAAGCTTGTTCTGGGTGGCATCTACCGAGCCTCAAATGCCAAGCTAGACACGTGCCGTGCCTGTCTTTGCTCCCCTCGAGCTTTCCTTGGCTATTTGCTTGCTTCCGGAGATTGCTTACCGCTGCAAAACTATACCTTTGATTTGGCCTTTTCCCACCCCCTCGCCCTCTTCCTCTTTCCTTCTCGGAGCTTCCATTTCGCAGTTCCCGAGCTACAGGCCGCCATAAAGGACCTTCGTGGTCAATCGCAGGTGTCTCCCTCCCACTCTGCCTTTTGTTCGATTTGAACATCCTTTCAAGAAAACTTCTCTTAGGTGTAATCAAAGTCGATGGCATCGACTTAATTAGCTCCCTGTTCTGGCGAAGCTCAGAGTTTTCACCCCCTTGTATGATAAAACCCATCAGACTCGGTGCTGCTTCCTGTTCCTCTTCTCACTTTTTGAGAGGGCATTTACCACCACATGAAAGCACTATGGGGCCTTTCCATCACCCCATGATGCTCCTGATCGAGAAAAGCAAGAACAGTAACCTAATCCTTGCCGAGAGACGGGTATATATGAATCAACGTACCAATGTGGGTGAGCCTTTTCATGCCGGGATTCCAAAGGTTCTGCATCATCGGATACAAAGACAATAAGCCCCCATAAAATGGATGTGTATCTTAAGCGATGATTGGAATAAACGGAGCAAAACTTTGCTACATGCGACGAACCATTTACAATGATCGGGCGGACATCTGTGTCCATCACAGTTGTGTCCGGTCAATATCCGGAGTAAACCTACCTACCAATCATCATACCTTGTCAAGATAACTTGGATGACGACTGATGCTTGCACCCGTAATCTCATCGAAGAAACTGCTTGCAGAAGAAGGCTAAAACTACAACAACAAAAAATTGACACTGTTGTCAGATTAGATGTGACCCAAACTCAACCTGACAAGCAAATGAGTGGCGTATGAGAACAAGGAGGTTACCATCAGTACTAAGCTTATAAAACATTTACACTCGAGATCCAAAAGAAGAAGAAGAAGAAGAAGAATAATCTTTACATATGAGAGAGAAATTTCACCAAATGCATTGTAAAGTACACAATGACTGGCACCAAATGGCATTATTAACTGAGACACATTCCGATGAGGAGCATGTTTTTCTTGACAGGCAGACTTTGGGAAAGTGGTGGGTGATTCCCTGTTCTCTCAACTTGCTCTAATTATTATAACCCAAGAAAAAGTAGCAATGTGTAATAGTGTGGCCATGAAAGTAAACGAAAACATAGTTGATCATTGTAGTCAGTCCTACAAGTGGAGATATTAGACGTGAAGTTACAGTCGACGGGTCAAAGAGGAGAAATCATAAATTGGGCATGGAGCAAAAAGACAATTGATGGGTGCAAATTGTAAACAATGTCTGCAACATTAGATAGAACTTGAGTACAAATTATAAGCAATGGATGCAACCTAGAGAGATTGAATGAAGATTAAATAGTATGTGGGATAAGATGAAGTATCTCCAAACGCATGTGAATCAAATAATTTTGTGTTCTTTCAGGAAGGGACTCACCTCAGTATCCACTGTCCAAGAAGATTCATCTGTTCCAACGAATATGCAAGTCCACAATTGATCTCTTCAACATGTGAATACCCCGAAACATTCCTTTCAGAGTCTCATTAAAGCTGAGCTAAAGGTGTGGTAAGAAGACATCTATGAGATTAATGGCTCGATCGACAACAGTATATTTTAACTGAATAATATGCGAAAAATCATCATTACATTACTATTATACAAAAAATTTTAATATAGAAAACTAAATTAAATAAAGATACATCAAATTTACCATGTGTAAGTGAGATTGTTACAGAGGATCAAACAAAGAACTCAAGATGAGATTGTTATTGATGCTTCAGTGACTGAAAATTCAAACAAAAGAAAGTTCCTCAAAATTGGCTGCTAAAAGAAGGTTTATGATTATCTAAAAATAAATTTACCTCCATTTTCTTCAAGTGTCAGTCACACCAACTCCAACAATGAGAATTGACAAAGGTAGATCAGAGCCTTCCAGAGCATCTTTTGTTTCCTGCAAAATAGGCAATCACCCCATCCTGGACAAAGTTTCTGCACAAGTGAAATTGCAATGTAGTAGAAAATTTGGAGTTAGCCTACCATGGCTATCAACAAAACAAAAGTACCTTCTGTTTACTCTAAGTGCATAGTGTTTGTTCTCAATACCGAATGTATCTTATTACTAACCAATATAAATTTGTTGAGTGTTCATTCCTTTGTTCTGAAACAACAATTGTACATCCACAAAATCTTAATCCCAGTATTGAGCAAATGTATAATAATGCAGTTAACATGATAAACTAACAAATAATGCAGAGCATGGAGGGAGACAACTTACGGACCTCTTAATTTTCTCACCATTATGAAGGCAGATTTGAGATCAAACAAAGATGAGAGGTCCAGCTAACGAACAATCATCTGCTAATAAAAACTACTGTTGCATGTTATTGTACTAAGACAAACTTTCAACACCACCACCATGTGAATCGCAAGTTTTTTCTGCAGGAAATAGAAGAGCTAGCAAGGTTTTGACTGAATTTGGTATGAACGCTATTGTTTTAATTCCACTCAAAAGTGAGTTATGGATTCCAATTGGATGGTGGCGGAGGTTTATTGGAGTGGAGAGATGGCACGGCAGAGAAGATGGTGTTCCTGTCAACGCCCACGCCGCTGCTGCTTGTAAGAGAGACCAGAGCTGCAACGAGTCCAGCATTCCCGGCCAGCGTCGGCTCGGTGTAGTTCCCGTTCTTCCGCTCATCGAAGAAGCGATCGTATTTGTCAGGGCCACCGACCATGGCACCGGTGATGACATTAGGATTCGCTGCTTTGGAGTCTCGCCACGTCCGTCCACCAGTGCACGAGTACCGGCGGCCATTGTTGGGGGTAGAAGCACCTCGGTGCCGCACATGCTTCGGGTATCTATGCCCATAGCCTACCAAATAACTCATATTCCCGGGATTGGCTCCCAAGATGTAGTTGATCTGCATGAGGGAAACGTTACACAGGTCTCGGAAACAGAATTGAATCGCAAACAAGTAGAGGAGAGGCTGACACTGCACCTGAGAGGCTGCAAAGTTTCGAAGTGTGCTTGAGTTGAAGTAATTGGGTCCACAATACCATCCGGGGACTCGGCTAGCATTCATGTAGTCAGCATAGAGGGATGCAAGGAAGGCTGCATTCGCTGCATACTGCAGTGACTGAGGCCGCCCACGGTTCAGCTGAGCAAGTCCTCCTACACAGCACACAAGCAATAACAGATGTGTATTTACCTCGATCCGTGCGGGCACTGCAGGCTGAAGTTTGGAGCAGATGAAGTTACCTTTGGTCCAGTTGAAGACGTTGAACTGACGGAGATAAGAACACATGTTTATGTCTGTGTTAGCATGGAACTCACTGAGCATGTCTTCGTAAGGGTATCCTGGATTCAAGAAAACCCTAATCCTTGACAAGAGTAGCTGGGCTGCCGGAAGCTTGTTGTCCCAGCTGAACACCCTCGAATCCGGGCGCTTCAAGAAGGAAGCATTAGCATTATGATAGACGCGGGGATCGGTCGCACGCGACAGATAGGTGTAGTTTCCAGTGGCGTAGAACAACCAAGCAGAGGCCCATATGAACTCATCCCAATAACCAGTGGAGTTGTAGAACCTTTCTATCTGCTGGTTCCCCGATGAGTATGGTGCTTGCTGCCCTGACTCTGTAGCAAACCGGTAAGCTGTTTTCGCTGCCTTGACCAGTTTGGTAGAGTAAGCAGTGTCCTCCTCCGTGAATACAAGTGAAGCAGCAGCTAAGGCTGCAGCCACCTCGCATCCCAAATCAGGTGCGGAAGTAGAAGTCAGCACCGGCCGAGGATAGTTCATGTCCTCTGGCCTCTGCCAGCAGTATTCATCATCCGGATTGTTGGAATCTCTTTGTGCAACCCCCACCTAACGTCAGTAGATGCAGTAAGCTCGAAGGAGAAAATAATTCTACTTGGAAACAACATCTCGATACCTGGCAATACATTTTGTTGATGGTTGAGGCAGAGGAATTGAAGGTGCGAAGCAAGTAGTCGACGCCCCACTTGATGATGTCCCGGACATGGTCGTATTCTCCGATGGCTTCATACTTTGGACCATACTCCACGGCGGACCAGCTTAGCAGTGTCATGGAAAAGGCCATGGGATAATGGAACTTGATGTTGTTCCCGCCGTCGTAGTAACCTCCAACTAGCCCACCTTTCACGTCCGATAACTCCGATCCATCTTGTAGGCCAGAGTTCCCCCTCCATGGCACTCCATTGTTCTTCGGCAGCCTACCAGCTGATGAATTCAACAGAACAATACGAGAAGAATCAAAATTATGAGTCAATTGAAAGGTGGGAAAGAGCAGAAGAAGAGAATGAGAGGTTTACATTTTTGTGCATTGAAGAATTCGAGGGCTAGGCGGAGGGCCACCGTGTATTCGTCCGGCAGCAGCACCGGCTCTTTGTGCGTCGGAATCATCTTTGCGACGATGATGGGGACTCCGATGACAGCGAATGCAATCAAAAGTGAGTACACTACCCACTTCACCATCTCCTTCTTACAGACAACGATCCACAGGTCGATGTACTTGTCCTTCTTGACGTCCCTGGGACCGAGAAGCCACCCCTGCTGCGTCTCGTCTAGTTGCTCGCGGAGAAGCGCCGCCTTGTCGATCGCCATGTTGCTGCTTTGCACGTCATCCGCGTGAGAATCGTGTTGGATGTCGAACGACCCGCCCCATCGATTGGAATAATGCATCGTGGTGTTCTTAGGTAATTCCTTTCCACAATCGGAATTCGATTGGGTCAAAGTAAAGAGCGTTAGGAATTGGAATAGCCATGTAACGTAACACAAACAAGATCATATTGCAAGTGCGGATAATCTTCGTCACCAACGATGGGCAACAACAGCAGCAGCAGCAAAGCATCAATGACAAGAAATGGACCATGTTTGGATATGTAACAGAGTTCACGCCCAAAATTCTGAAGCAGAGATTAGGGTTGAGGTACGACCACTTACTGGTGCCGAACTAAGACTGACGCCGAGTCGGTCTCCCCATGATGCGGTCTCTAAGGATTGCACCCGCCCTTTCTCTTCTTCTTCCTCCTCCTAACAAGCCATGACCCTTCGTCAAATACAAGGATCTCGTTCTGTTGGTGGTGGTGCCCCACTTCAACGACGACGACAGCGACCGAGGTAGAAAGAGAGAGGCAGTGAAGGAAGCGCCGACGAAAGAGATGGGGCACGGCGGAGCAGCAGATCGATCCTGAGAGAGAGATGGAGGAAGGTAAAGAGGCAACGATGAGGGAGGGACGGAGGAGGCGGCGGCGGTGACGCTAATATTCCGGGGTGAAGAATCGCATCGGTGAGGAGGAGCAATGAAGTCTCCAAAACAGCACCTTTGTAATATATAATTACAAAAACATTCAACCAATCTGTACCGTTAATTAGCAACCCTACGGTCGAGATCGGGTGCTTTTTTTCTTCTTTACGAGAGAGAAATTATAATATAATTTATTTATTTCTGGCATTTTCTGACACAGCCAGACATCAAATGCTATCCGTTTCTTTCTTTAGCTTTTAGTATTTATGACGATATTTATTTGGTTTTTCCGAAATATCTTTACCATTTATGATTTGCTCCCACAGTTGGATCCCACATTGGCACCAGATATCATGCATTGCACCTCTCCTATCTCTCTCTTTCTCGGCTTACAAAAGTGAACTTATAAGTCAGCTAATTACGTGTGTCCTTCCAAAGAATACCTTTGCTGGATCATATGAATGCACCGATGTCGTTACCATCTCGATACGTCAGAGGCGTCAATCTATTCTTGTTACATGTCATTTTTTGTGCTTAATATTTTTATATATTGTTATAAAATATAATATAATCATTGTTGTAAATTTTAAATACCATCATAAATTATGGTAATTGCATTGTTTGATGTGATAAGTAATTGTTTTTCTTTCACAGTAGTTATGAGACAACATTTATTAGCAGTGAAATTATTGATACAAATGAATTGGGTCGATTTAAAAGGTTATGCATACAAGTCGAAAACATAAGAATATTCTTTGTATGAACATAGTTTGAATGGCAATTGCATTTACTCTCCTTTTCTTGTTATTTTATGCATCCCTCATAATCATAAACTATACTTAGATCAACATTTCAAGCCAGTCCAGCTTGGTTTGAAGGAATGCATCGACTATGTGACAAATGACAATTTGGGGATCAACTTTGCCAACTGTTTAACACACACTGACAAACAACTCAGAACAGTAGAACACTGGATGGCTTCAAGAGTACTGCAAACCACAAGACCAAAGCACGCGTCCTACAATTACATCTAGATTTAAGATCATGCATACTACAACAATGAAACAGCTAGGTTCGAAGAACAACGTCAGCAGATTCGAATGAAGATAGAGATGGAGACAACAAACAGTTGAATGTCCCCGGACAACATCCGTGGTTTGTACCGCACCATCACACCTGTTAATTGTCAATGGACAACTTACGCCGCTTGTATCGCACCATCACTTCTCCTTTGACCCCGACGACCATCGCATTCCAATCATTTTCAGGGAAGGGAGATATCAGCTCAAACTCAAAGTTCCTCAGCAAGTGGCTCCATATCGCCTTGATCTGCAAGTATGCGAAGGGCTCCCCCAGGCACCCATGCCTCCCACCCCCAAATGAAATGTATGAGAAGGCTCCAGCTGCCTTGTCTTCATCTCTCCCCGGTGCAAATCTGTCGGGATCATATGTATTTGGGTCCTTGTAGATGTAGGGAAGCCGGTTTGCAAAAGCTGGGGAGGTGGCTACTATGTGGCCCTTCGGGATATCATACTCCTTACCATCTTTTGTTGCAACTGTGAAGTCATCATGAGAGTAGCGGAGCAGCATTATCAATGGAGGGTGAAGCCTCAGAGCTTCTTTGATACAACGGTAGAGGACGTCCATCTCGGATAGGATGTCATGGTCCACCTTATCGCCGTGTCTCCTCATTATCCCCCTCTGCTCTTCGAGAGCAGCTGTGAGGTACTTCTTGTAGCTGAGCATATAAGCCCCAGTCCAGGTGGAAGTGATAGAACTGGTGTGCTGTCCTGCAAAGAGGGCGGCGATGAGCAGCCCAGTAATCTCTCCTTCAGTGGTTGGGCGACCATCCTTGTACCTTGAATCGATGAAGCACTGCAGCATGTCATCCTCTGATTTTCCAGAACTCTTGCGCGATTTAATGATGGTGGAGAAGATCTCAGCTATCCTAGCACGGGCACGATCACGTCGGCGATGGGCTGGGATTGGGAGGTAGGGGAATATGACACTGATGGGGCGCATGCCATTGTCGAGATCATGAAAGAGGGCAGAGACATCATCGAAGAGCTTGTCTCTAACTTCCCTCCCCAACAGGCATCGGCTTGCTGTCAATATGATCAGATGCTCCAGCTCATATTTCAAATCCACTGTGCCACTCTCTCCCCATTTCGAAAAGTAGTCCTGCAGAAATTAATAACAAATATTTTTCATAATCACTTGAACTATAAAACAGCAGTTGCACATGGTCCTTGGAGAAATACAGAAACTAATTTAACCCTTATTGTTTTAAACTAGAACTTTTACCAGTGTTAACATTAAACTATGTCATTGTTGATTGAAGCAGTGAAACCGGAAGAAGATGAATTTAAATATGAGGCCTTAAGAAAAGGACCATCTACATCATTAACCTTGGGCTTTTCTTCTATAAATATAAGAAAAATACATAATGAGGATTGGGTGTATTTGGATAGAGAGATTCACCCCAACCAAACAAATGATATTGAACCAATACATTAACAAAGGTTTTCTAATGAAGACAGAAAGGGGCAGCACTTTTAGACCCCTTGCAAAAGGATACTGCTATTAAGGTAGACCAAATCTCATTGTGTGATGTCATTATTTGCAGACCTGATGAATGAGTCCCACATGTGGATTCCATGCATCACATCTGAGGGTAATCACACCTCAGTCCATCTAAATAACATGATATCTTTGCGCAAAACAAAACTTGTCTGACATTTACAACTCCAGCCACATCATAGTGAGCAAATGCTGATCTAAGTGGCATTCGCATGCTTATAAATCTCAAGAGAATAGCTCAAGATCCAGGAAGCAAACATCTAACAGAATATGAAAAAAGAATAATCTGGATAAACAACAAAATCATATTCATTCGAGACAAATAATGTTCTGTGTTGCAGGGCTCATGTTTCTCTTTTTCAAAAACAAGTTATACCACACAAGTTTACAAAAATCTACTGTCATCAATAAACATTAGGGAACTGGAAATAGTAATAACAGAACTTGCAGAAAAGAAATGGACTTTGAGCAATCCACCATTGAACAAATATTTCTACGTAGAAAAAATGTGTTCTAAATTATGATCATGTAAGAATCAATCAAGTAAAACAAAACTGTAATTACAAGAACTTCATGAAGGGTTAGGAGTAACAACTACTCCAGTATCCATGAAGCATAGGAGTAGTTAACCATTCTTCATGAGAAGTTCATGAAGGGTTGGAGGTGCAATATTATATACAATTATGAAACTTTTATTCTGAATTATGAAAATCACAGAACTCACTGTTTAATTCACTGGTAAATAAGTTCCAAGTCTATGGCATCCAAAATGTTGATTTTTGTAAACGAAAAAAGTCCTCAATATTAAAAACCATTATTGGAGATAAATACTTCCATGATGTGACATCACAAACAGAATCATCTCATCAAAATGGTTCCTTTTAGAAGTATATGTCTCTGCTAAAAATGTAGATTTAAAGATCATGTCTCATCTAAGGGTTAGCCTTTTAGATAGAATGACAACTATAAAACTTCAATTAGAACTTTTAGTACAACTATGAAACTTCCAATAGAACTTTTAACATAAATAAAAAGACCATATCTCATCAGTTAAGAATACTTAATACGACCATGAAACTTTTAATACAAATTATGGAAATCTCAGAAGTTCATGGCGCACATTGATTCTTGTAAATAATAAATGCTCATGAAATCTAAAAACATAAAAAAAAGGTTACCTAATATGTGACATTAACATCTACCATCACATCAGAACGGTTCTCTCAAAAAGCATCTGTCTCAAAAGTTCTATGCCATGACAAAATTTATGTGAAAGGAGACAAAGTTAACATTCATGAGTTATAGCTAGAAAAAGAAGGCTATGTAGATCATGGATCTAAAGTTGAAGAAATAAATGTTAATAACAATCTAGACCACCAAAAGCTTGTGCATTATGATCGGTATAATTAGAAAGAAATGCTCAAGTGGCATAGAATAAAGGAATTGCAACCCAAAACCTTTAGTTAAGAGGCGCATAATTACCTCGGCCTCGACAATCATCTGGTCCACATAGCTTCGCAGTTTGGTCACCCTGAGCGCCTCCGTGAAGAAACGGAACTGCTCCTGCCGGACCGAGTAGTCCACGTCGAAGACGACGCCCGGCCCAAAGGTCGGCACATTGAACTGGTACACCTCCTGCTGGCTGAGCTGCGCCTCCGGCGCCTTGAAGAAATGCCCCGACACCTCCGGCCCGATGAAAAAGGTGATCTTCCGGTTGATGATGTTCACCGTGAACACACTACCGATCTTCGCGTACTCCTCCCGGATCATCGGAATCGGGCCTTTCATGAACCGCAGCAGCCCGCCGACGACCGGCAGTGCCGCCACCGTCGGCGGCAGCCGCTTCCTGGACTTGGGCGCCAGGACGGCGGCCACGATCTTCGCGAGGAGAAGGGTCACAAAGAAGAGGAGCCCAGCGACGACGAACTTGTGCTCCTTAAGATCCATCGCTGAAACCATGATCTGCACCGAGAAAAACTCAACAAAATTCGATCTTTCGAAAAATGGGAGGGGCAGAGATTTAGAACATCATCTGGGAGCCAAAAACTGAGGAAGAGGCAGGAAAAGGTCAACAAATCGAGTTTAAATGTCAGAAAACTAAACAATACCAAACAAAGAAAAAATTAAAGGCAAAGAAGGGGTGTGTACTCTCTACCTCAAATCCGAGAAGGAGGGGGGGAGCAGATTAGGCTCGGAGAACGCTAGGGTGTGGATACGGAGAGATCCAGGTGAGGGCATAAGTAGCGGTACGCGATATATCCCAAGAACGTGAAACGCATGCGATACAGAAAAATCACACTGCTCCATCTCACTTCGTTAATCGATACATCGATCGACACGCTCGGGTCGTATCCGACCAACAATTAATGCTGCTTGTAACCTCGAGTCCTCGTGACTCCGGAAATGTGGATCTCGTGAGAGCCCACAGGTGCCCCTCTCGAATGCTTCCAAGTAGATGCTGATTGTGTTTCCTGTTTTGCTCTTTTGGTTTAGATTCGTGCCACGCATCGTGTCAACCTGTAAATTTCTGCTAACATAATTGAAAGGCAGGAAAGACTGATATAAAATCAAGAGGAACGATGCTGTAGTTGTCGATGATCACATAGATGCTGCATAATTCTCGTGTAGACAACTGATGATTGTGCCATCCAGAGAGTAACTTGGATGAACAGAAACAGCAGAGTAAAATATCAACCACATTCAGTTTCAAGACAATTATCCCCCAAGGGGCATAAATTGCTCACCTGTGAAGCATCACTGCAGTGACTAACACTGTCGAGAACACAGATCCCATGGACTATATATCTTCTTCATGCACTGAGGTTATCTGGTGATACAGAAATCTCCTTGGAAAACCGTGAGTGTTGTCGATGAACTTTGCAGGAGAAGGGTGAGTGGGTCAAAATACGAACATAGAATAAAGATTTTATCTACCAAATATTTACATTATGAAGGCTATTGTTCACTGACTACAAAAGGATTATCCATCTTCTTCTCGAGTGACAATGTAGGGGGGAAGTTCAATGGTGAAAACATGTCGTCGTAACTTGACGGCGTTGCAGGTTTGAATTCGTAAGGACCTGCCTTTGGACCCCAGACCTGTGGTTTTGTGAAATCACACAATTAAGTAACCCTTGGAATCTACTATGAAACAATATGTAGGAAAGTTGTAGTGCAGCAAATTTTAGAGACCACCTGATTGCCTTCATCATCGTAACCTCTGTCCCATGTATGTATTTCACCGTTTCTATGAACTGTAAGCTCAGATGTAGAGTACAATGCGCCGTTCTGTCAATGAAGATGAATCTTGTTTATTCAAAGGTGAAGAATTAAGGACAATTCTCAGTCTAAGTCAAAATTGAGTGGAAGCAAATCCTGCACTATGATAAGAGGTTCAAAGAAGGATACCCATGTATTAGGAAAGCCGCGTGGTGGAGTTGAACCTTCATATAAGCAACGCTTTCCACGTTCACAACGGTTGAGGTGAACTGTTGTTAGATGTTCTGCAATATCCTGAAAAACAACCATAATAAATGTTTGAACATGTTATAGACAAACAAACATACAACAATGTTGAATTTCACTGCTGCTGCTACTACGCTGACAGCTCCACACATTTCACTGACAAAGGATAAAAACTTAAAAAAAGTAACGAGCATTGGCATTAGCTGTCCAGAAAATATTATGAAGCAAGCAGAGAAAGAGCTCAATCAGTAGCCTGCAATAATTTATGTATACCTTAACCTACTGCCGAACAATCTCGGGTAGCATAGGGGATGTCAAAATATTATCCCAAATAACGAAAGTATACTGTTACAACAATCAGGGTATCATTCAAACAACAGATGATTAAATATAGAAATTTTGCATCAAGTTTGTACAACTATCTAAAGATAACCCTATCAATATGGAAGAAGCTAACTGGTGGAATAAACTCAAATTGCGCAAAGCCAGACATAGGAATTCCATGTTTCTACTCTTAGGGTCCTGACATGATTCTTATTCTCCATTCTACCACTTCAGTTATGCAAATTCCACAAATTCCAAAGAGTACATGATCAGCCAAGAGTTCCAGCAATCTGAGACCTCCAGATGTAAACTTTCAGGGCGGTTTACACTTAGCAAAATAATAAAGCGATAAGAGAAAAATACAAGAAAAGGACAGGGAGAGACATGAAATCAAACATATTGCAGTTAAATGGGAGAGATATTGAAGACGAACTAGAACAGAAAAATGTTGTGTAGATTGCTGTGATTCAGTTTCTCACAACTTGTGTCCTAAGGATTAAAAATATGGGAAAATGATTTCAAAGTGAGAATTAACTGAAGGAGATTTTTTCTGAATTCACAGTGCATCTCATTTTTGCTTTCCTTACTTTCTCATTTACCATGTTTTGCTGATAGAACAGAAGGGACAGTGACAAAGATCCAATAGTGTAGTCTTAGTTGGCAATGGAATTTAGCTGCAAATAGCAAACACCTGATAACAGTCTTGAAAGAAAAATTAGAGCTAAAAATATCACAACATAAATCTAATACATAAATTCTTTAGTATGATCTAATAGGGGTTAGCTATATGATATTTTTAATGGTCAATTGAAGTTTCTTTTGAACAAGTTGTCATGATTTTCCTTGAGTCAACAAAATGTATAAATTTGAATCAACTCAGATTTCCCACAACTCACTTAAAGTATCTTTGGATAAGTTCAAATCTTCAATATTACCTTACCCAACTATCATGCTAATAATGCCAAAATTCAAATTTTAAGGACATAAAAAAAACTTCATTGTATAAGTAATTCATGTTCCTCCAGTTGCAATATAATATTTCATAATATTACAATTAGGTTTACCTATCAAACTTGAGCAGCAATCAGTGGAACTATGTGGGAGATTCTTTTTCCTTTATTTTGAAAAAGGAATTTACTTGTGACTAGCATCGTTGAAAAAAGAAAACAGTGGCACCAACAGCTTTGCTACAATTTTTTTCATTTTATTATGATTTGTTTTAGAATATCAGCCTGCAGTATTCTTAAGTCAACTGTACCTCCCAACTCCAAGAGCTACTCCTAGGAGCGATCTTATTCATGTTTCAACTATGATAATAATTTCGTCCATCTAACTTATTTAATCCTATCTTTCCAAATTCATGAATAAGCCCCCTGTGATCAGATATATCTATCTTCAGGAGTATTTGCCGATTATTTGGAAACATGTGTAAAATGAGCATACTGTTTGTGTGTTATAATGTGATTAAACATGAGAGGTTTAAATGCTGCAACATTAGCAGTACCACGTCATAAGATATTAATGACAACATTGCTAATTAAGCATTATGGTTTGCAGCAAATCAATAGATATTAAAATAAAGATTTCAAGATTAAAACCAGAAGAGAATATGATATCTTGTAAAACCCCTTTTTTTTCCATTTCATTTGTCAAAGAAATATTCTTTATATAGACCACACTGCAAATATATCCATATAAAAAATAGGACAGATACTAGAAATCAAGTCAAGTTCCTTACACTAAGACATACCCCAATAACCTCCTCAGGCTGTGGCCTCTGATCCATTGGACGATCACAAAAGTTTTTGTACTCTTCCACATCTCTTATTGCATATGAACTCAACTGTCAATTGAAAATATTTCAAAGAATTAGAGTCCACGATAGTAAACACATAAGATGATGCCAGGCAACTGATAGGAGTTTCAACAAGCACGCAGTTGGCTCCAAGGTTCAGGTAAAAATGTGTAGTAGCCAGAACATGTTGGTATCTTTTCCAATTCATAAGACCGTTTGGATGCAATGTCATTCAGAAACTTGTTAGACAACATAGGCAGACTAAATCTTGAATGTTTTGAGATGTAAATCATTCTAAATTTGATAAAAACAATAATATGAAGTCCAGGAACCAAAACAGCAACATTAGCAATCCAGAAGATTAAGATAGAATAAGATTTGCTGCTGACTTATTAAAGGAATTTAAAGCCATTCTCACCTCAACATCACATTTCATCTCTTTTGGACAAGGCTTCACCATATAAAATCTCTGCAATGATGTTAAGAGCCATAAGCAGCTTATCATGCTCCACACAAGTCAATATTGGTTGAAAAACTGCAGTCAAAAGTGAAGAGAGACACTGCAACAGCTAGAATTGGACATAACATTTGAGCCTCATAGTCTTTTAACCGATCTACATGTTTTTTAGACCTTAGGAATAATAAAGAAAATATCATAATTATACTTTTTCATTTTTTTGGGAAAAGGGGAGTGGATGAGTTCCAGCTTAAGAAAACAAGAAACATCACATAATCATAAATAAGAGAGTCGCAGGTGATTTGGAAGCGAGGAAATGGATAGGTAACATAAGTCAAGCCTGTTCTAGACAGGAGTGAGGACGACGGTGATCAATTCTTCTATCATTCTTTAGAAGGGGGGAGGCCTCATTCATTGAATCTGAAATAAAAGAGGAGGAAAACTAAACACTGATGGCATAAGTTCTTAATAAATAGTTATCATACTTGTCGAAAAGGTTTGTGAGGAGTTCTCCAAAATGCCTGCAAAAAGATAAAAGAAGAAAAAAAAAATATATTCATATTTTGAAAAAAAAAAGCAGAACAAAACGTCAAGGAGGAAAAGCCGAGAAGGGACCTGTTCAAAGTATAAAACCCTTGAGCCATCTACCATCTCAGCCGCTGGGCACATTAGCATTCTGTTTAGAAGTAATGCTGTTAAAGAAGAATGCTTGCAACATAAAGAATGACCACAATGATATTTTATTAATAAAAAAAATCAGCTGATCACATATCAAAAGGCAAAAACTACAGAATGTAGGCAACTCTCACTGGTACGAGCTGCAAAAAGATCATCTGAAAAGCAACCCTAACCTCACCAATAAGCCGACCTAGATGGAGACTTCAGCATAATGAGCACTGTGCCTTTTAACATTTGAATCATCTTAACGTTTTTCATATTTGCACCGGATGTAACTCAATTTGGTTGATTAAAAATAATCACTAGTTCAAAGATCTAACTCCTACTAGTGCGACCCGCTAAGCCACTGGAACGAAATTAATTTGAAGAAGAGAAACAAATGTAACCATGATGATTATTTATCAAAACATGTAAATGATGTACACACAACTCCAAATATAAGCTATTAGATTTTGATATGCACACACATCCGTGGCATTCGAGATCAGAGAACTTGACAATCTTTGACAAGAAAACGAAGCATTAATCACTGAGATACACGGGCGCACCTTATGTTGAAGTAGTTGTCGGGATCATTGCGAGCCTGTTCTCGAGAGAACTTTACACAAGCAATCGAAACAAACTAGTTAGAATCCATAACACTGCATACAGAAACCCAATTCGAAGCAAGAAAGGAGAAAGATGGATTATAAGATGGGGAGAACCTTCTCTCCGGAGAGGGAATCGGCGACGGCGCGGGCGTGATCCCACCGGGTGGTGGACTTCCTCATCCGCCTCAGCAACAGCGCGCCGCCCAGCAGCAGGAGCGCCTTCAGAGCAAGCCCTCGCGCGCGGCCCGCGGCCCCACCGCTGCTCGACTCCGATTCCGTTCCCGTCCCCATCGCCCTCCTCCTCCTCCTCCTCCTCCTCCGCCGCCGCCGCTGCGCTTCCTCTAAGAGAAATCAACGGCCGGGGTACGAGAAGCAGTCTACCGAGCGAACTCTCGCGTCGCGGTGCAGTGGCGTCTGGTTCTCTCCTTGCAATGCTTGGCGAAATAGGGACGGGGAGGGATAAAGACACGTCAAACGCAACTGTTGCGGCTTGTTTTTTTGTTTCCTTGTTTTTGTTTTTAGAATCAAACATGCTGGTTCTTTTAAACCCCGATAATGTGAGATATTACAAAAATACCTACCACCGACGCTCTCATGCTGTTAAGAGCAAACGTGTAGCCATGTCATGTCAACTTAATGAAGTGATTTGTAGCGACGATTGAAATGAAATTAGCATTAGATGCGTACCTAACGTTTTACATAATAGATCGTAAGTTAGATTGTGACGGACTGATATGTCTGCCACTCGGATCTTAGTTTGGTTTATTTTCTAATAAATATGCCTCTAATATTTAATTTTGTGAGGATTTTAAGAAAATTATAGAAAATATTTTTTTCGGATGAAATAAGTTCATATATACCTTTTATAATGTGTTAGGTGAGAATTGACTCGATAACTAATTACTTGAAATAATTCATCATTATTAAATTATGAAATTATTTATCGAATGATCGATACGCTCTGATACAATGTGTTAGATGATCACTGAATTAAGAAAAGATTCGATAAATAATTATTTAAAATAATCTATCATCATCATGTATTGAATTTTCGGTTCGATTATGACGCCATGATATGTCAACCATTCGAATCTAATTTTATTTTTTTATTAATAAATATACCTTTAATACTTAATTTTATGGAATTCTAAGAAAGGTATAGAAAATAATTTTTTTTCAATGAAATAAGTGCATACTAAGGGTCTTTTATAATGTGTTACGTAATCAATGAAATGAAATGAGAATTGACTCAGTAAATGATTATGAGATAACAGTTCACACTAATGCTATGACTTGTCAACTATAACACAAGATCTTGTATACCTTCGTATTGGTATTGAATTAGCATTGGTCTACGATATCATGTGTCATTTGATTATTTATGTGTGATTGAATCTTGTATTAATAAATAAAAATTATAATTAATTATTTTATAATTTGTGAGGTAAAAACTCATCTAAAACCAGAATTAAGGATGAATCAATCAAAGTAACTCCTATTTAGGAATGATCAATGTATATAATCCTACGTGTATAAGTAAAAATTTATAGTTGCAATTTGAGATTGTGGCTTATGATCCTACTTACACAAAACCCATCATTTTCGATCCTCCTAAGTTAGATATAGCTCTTTTGTCGACTATTTTAAGATTCCACGGTCAATCATTTGTCAAACCTCCAACGTAATGATGCTCAAATTATAACCATACGCACGGAAACCTTCTACAACCTAACTTGATAAGTTGATTTGGGCATTTCAAACCGTTGCCTCTTTATATTCTTCTACTAATCCGAATGATACAACACGGTTTACACTTAACTCCAGTTACTCCTTATTTCTTAGCTCTAATTCCATCATCTACTATAGCCCCTAGTTTAGTGGTAGAGTTGCACTCGATCGATCTATATTAAAGGAATAACTCTCATCAAAACTTTTCTCATGGGCCACTCGATAATCCACTCCAAGAGCTAGAGGGACCAAAGGAATCAATTGCTTAATCGAGATGGATTATAAGGATATAAAAAATAAAATCAAGCAAGAAAAGTAGTCTAAAGTCGATCTATATATAAGGTCACATTTCAAGTATTATGAAGGAGTCAATCCCATGGGGACTTCTAATGTCAATCTTAAAACCATACGTAGGAAGCTTTGACCTCACCAAATATATAGTTACGTTCACGTCAAAAATAATATTATTCGGGATAGTAAATTCCCTCGTATGTCATACATTTTTAATAACTTTTAGAGGGTGATAAGAAAATTATTTTCTAAGTCGCTTATGGAATCAATCTCCTCGTTTGGAAAACTTGTTATGGAGTTCGAGCTTAACTTTATTAGTTATAGATTACCAAACATATAACCTCTTGGACACCTTATACTCAACCAATTAGTTGATCTCATATTCGAGGCACCAAGTCTCCTGGACCCGAAGCTGCTTGGTGAGCCCCTCCACCTTCTACAATTGAGCCTTCTCGATGATATCTGCATATGACATTAGTAGTACATCACTAAAACGATATTAGTCAACACTCACTTTAATTATCAACTACTTCAAGACATCGACATCGATTCCTCATTGGCTCTATCGACTTGCGCCTCTCCACATCTTGAAGGTTGAACGTGCATTTTGATTACATATGATTGAAAAAATGATAAACAAACTTATCATTATAGACAACAACATAGCCAGAACGTTACTTGGCTTAATAATCCTATAATCTATTAAACCCAACGTGGGAGTCTAGTAATAAATAAATAGTTGCATGTTGGATATAATATCATCATATGGCCTATGGATTGATAGGCCAATAAATCAAACACTAAAGAACATGGGGATCACATGTGAGTGTTAAGTGGTGATCAAATCATGAGATAATATGCACCATAGGACGATACATATCCACTAATGAGCCAATGTGTTGATCATCGAAAAACACAAGAATCATACATAGCTAGCAGACAGTCTTATTATAAGACATGCTCACCACGGGATGATACATGGTCAAACGACTATTTGTCCAAACTTGTGATTGGAATTATCAACCTACGTAGGCACTAGGTTCCACGAACATCACGTAAAGTTTTTACTTGAAAATATCACACATCCCCCTCTTCTCATCGACGATTATAAATATAATCGTCCTTAGAGTCACTCATAAAAGAGATCCTATGTGAGTTTCCACTACTTCACTTCAATATAAGTCCGATCAAATCAATCTAACCCAATAACTAACTTAACCATTAGAGGGATAGAAATATTCTTAATTTAGTTTTACAGGTTTGATACTTTACGAATAATAACCTAAAGTTTTAAAACATACATCGATTTGATTTGAATCACCATCCCAACTCGAATAACTATAATCTACGTTAATACGTTGAATCAACACTTAATGTTATCTTTAATAAAATCAATATCTTATTCTAAGCTACCCAAATTCAATCATTTTAAGTAATGATACTAATACAACACAAAAATATTTTGATCCTCTCAAATTAGTGACTAAGTCCTAAAATGATATTCATGTATGTGTAGATACAAAGGAGAATATTCTTTGGAAAAAAGAAGAAGATAAATATACACATATGTAAACCACTAAATAGCAAAAAAAAAAAAAAATTAATATTGGCCTATAACCTAAATAACTTAGCTTGATCAATGAGAAAGATGCCGGAATATTTTGCATTTCGAGACATAAATAAATACGGTTGTCTATCCAATTTAAATTAATCCAATGTAATTTACTTTTCAAAGTGTCCATAAGAGAAATCATTTAGCATTTGTAACTTGAATGATGGAAACAAAAAAAAAAATTAAACACATAAAATGTATACATTCTATGTATGTCTACAGTGGGACATGCATGCTAATATCATTTTATATTGGATATACAACCGTATTTATTTATGTCTCAAACAACACACATACTAATATCATTTTATATAATTTTTTTTAATTATAATTATCGATTTACTGAGAGAATATACAACTTATATGCTATATTGATATGACACGTCGTCGAACAGGTTTTTTTGTCTGTTCTGAAATTAACATGACACGTATAATAAATATCGATCGGATGATTTACATTTTGACCAGTGAAAAATAATTATCACATGACGATATATGAAGATGATAATGTGAAAAATAATTATCACATTAATAGGAGTGGTTTTGTCTATTTATCGCATTCGAAGCAATTGGCACGCACCCAATCTCAAGTCATGCCAACTACATCTCCTCTAACACAGGCTCCCAAGTCTCTCATGGTTGATCACCAACTGTAAGAGAGTGAAGCTCCATAAGGGATTCTATCCGCTCCTCTCTCTCTCTCTCTCTCTCAGTTAGGACGAGAGTTATGAAGGGGATCAAAAGTTCATTCTATATAGATTTAATATCAAAAGTTCTAATCCCGGCCAACAGCACTCGAGTCGTTTGATGATATTCCTATTAGGAAAAACGAGGATCGAAGACTAAACGAGACGGTCAGCGCCTCGTCGGTACGCACCTCTGCGGAGCTCTCACGAGTCTCGGCAGCTCGCTGGGCGCCTGCAACGTCTGCTCTGCTCCACGCGGTGCGCCCCCCCGTTGGTGGATGGACGGGCCCCTGCCCGAGGCTCCAATCACAGGTCTTCTTCATCCTCTTGTCCTCTCTCCGTGTACCCGACGCCCACTTTTCACGACCTTTCTTTGCCATCATCGAGTGCCTTTGTCTCGTCGACGGTCGTGACAAATAAATATTTATTTTTTGTGGATCCATAAATATCATATCTTACTTAATTTAATGTCTTTTCAACCATCATAATCTGTTTTTATTATCAAATATATACTCACATAAGTATCATATGGACATGACGTTTCGATTAGCTTAAACTTTTACATGATATTTTTATTATTATTTAAAAAAATTCTAAACTTCTAATTAAATGAAGAATATTTAGATATTTTCTACGAAGAAGACAAAAGAAGAACATAGGGCAGAACTGTTGCAGTCACATCGACTGGTCTGACCAAAAATATGGTAATACTTTTCTATATATATATATATATTGTGTGATTGATCCGAACATTAAGCTAACATTAACGTGACTTCGTCTCGTTTAAAATAGCGTAGCAGGGAACACGAATCTCCACGCTAATGACCGCCGTTTAACTCACACGTGGGGCGGGTGGCGTAGAAACCCGAATTCGCACCCCGACCCGTCAAAAATTACTCGTGTCGAGCAGAGACGGTGTGAAGATCGGACGTCGCGAGATATGACTGGCACGATTAGAGCGGATCGGTTTTTCGAGACCTGAACGGGTCGCACTTCAGTTTGAGACCCGCAAAGCAATCGTCGAGAGATGCTCTTACAACCCTCGTGCAGTCACGCGGCGTGCCTACCTGCCTCGCGATTGCAGGACCGAAGGAGCCCACCTTTCGGTGAGACCGGTCGCGGTAAAGCGTACGAAAAGTGACTCTGCTGATAGCTTTAACCCGAGTTAACGTTTCTGACACGTTGGTTGGGTTTGGTTAGTAGAGGGGACCGGAGGCCCACCTTGCTTGGGTAAGGCGGGAGAGTTGTCGGGTCAGGAAGGGGCATGTGTGGGACCCGCCTCCTCAGCTCCTCGGGGCCCGCACCCTGGCGACAACTGCTTTTCCCTCCCTTTTATTCGCTAATTACCTACCTCACCCCTCAACCACCCACCCGCGTTTTCTACTGGCCAAAACGTTCCCCACGATCACCTGCCTACCCACAGCTCGATGGACGGCCAGGATCGTATCATCGAGCTTGTATGGGCCAAGCAGCTTCGCCACTTACCTACTCCGTCACCGGATTTGTGATCAGATGTCTATATAGAACAGAAAACAGTGTCTACATTTTCGTATATCGCGCAAGCTGTCCTCAATAGCCGGACGAAACACGCCACGTTTGGGCAGTTCATAGGCCGCCGTTTGTAGCGCCACATCCAAACACCTACTCGGAAGGAAGGAGGCCGTTACCTCGGACGAGTAACGCATCGAAGCGTGGTGCGGGTGGCGTTACGGCACCATCATGAGCGCGTTACGTTCACCTCCCGTAAACCGACACCCCTCCAGCATAGGACTTCATTGGGCCCAATAATGGCCACCAGATATCCGACGCGTGTCATGTCGAGGCCCGGGACCACCGGAGCACGACCAGCAATTAAAAAAGAAAAAGTAAGAGAAACTTATATTTATATACCTTCAAATCTTTTTTTTTTTCCGTGTTTACTCGTTTAGATTTCGGTTTAACATATATATTCCTTAAAAAAACAAATTCGTGTTAATTCTTTGACTTTAATTAATATATTTGGAAAAAGAATCTATTTTAAATTAACATCTGAGGATCATAGTAATCATGAATTTTCTGACAGAAAATATCTAAAAATATATTTTAATATTTAAGAAATTAAATATGTGGTACCAGACTTTACAGGAGTAAAGTGTGGTTATTTGCAGAATTTTAAAAGGGTAGATTTATAAAATGGAAAGTGGAAAAGGATTCGAATTAATAAAACTGGAGGAAAATGGTTTTTTATTTTCAGGGCGCTGTCCGTTAATAGCACGACACAGGCGCCCCCCGGGGGCGAGACGGGAAGGCGCGACGCCGTCATGGCTTTTTCCTTTTCGAGGGAGCCGCTCGCCTAACGGCACATTGACGGCGTCCTCGCGGCCGGTTCGGGTTGGGGAATTGACCGTGGTTGAAATGATTGCTTCGGGATTTTGACCCGAGTTAAGCCGGGTGTGATCTCGTGCTGGGCTGCTACGCAACAAGCCGATGTCATTTCGAATGATGGCTCTTCCTTGCTGCGGGTCCCACTCCGGATCCCCTCACAACAATTAGTAGGACGGTTGTTGGACTGCGTGTGCTGGACAGGATCCGAAGGGGCCCCGGTCGACGATAGTACGGCGGCTCTCTCTCTCCCCTCGTCCGAGCTCCTCTCTGCGCACAAAAGAAGAAAGAGGAGAGAGAGAGAGAAGGATGGAGAGCGGCTTAAGATTTAGAAGAAGCGAGCGGAGGTTGCGAAGGGCGACTGAGGGGGAGATTTTTGGGTGTTCGTAGAGATTTTGGGAGCTATTTCTCAGAATTGGGACTTTTTTTTTTTGGCTTCTGATCTCGAACGATTTGGGTTGGGAGGCGTTCGGGGCTTCGATTTAGGGTTTATGATGGTTTGTTTTGGTTGGATCGGTGGTGGATGAGGGAATTGCCGAAGCGCGGTGGATGCTGGTGAGTTCGGTTGGGTTGGATGGCGTCGTCGGAGGTGTCGGTGAAGGGGAGTAGTCAAGGACGAGGGGATACCGTGTCCTCGGGATGTAGCGAGCTGCACGACGGCGCGCCGGTGAGGGGAAGCGACACCGAGGGGAGCCTTGGGCTTTCCGGCGGCGCGGTCGGCGGGAAAGGTGAGTTCCGGCCTCGATCTCCGCTCGCTGGCCGGAGAAGTTGGGTTTCTGTTGACTATTAGGGTTTCGGTTAGGTTTTGATTTTGGAATGGTTCTTGTTCCAGATTCGGTGGATGCGTTGTATACGGAGCTATGGCACGCTTGCGCAGGCCCGCTGGTGACGATTCCCAGAGTGGGGGAGAGGGTCTTCTACTTCCCACAGGGTCATATGGAGCAGGTGAGACTTGAGAGCACCGTCTTTGCTCGAATTCCTCCCAAAATCTGTGACGCTTCGGAATCCCCCCGGTTGTTTTGGGTCATCTTTTTCTTGTTTGTGCATTTGTAAAGGTGCTGTTAATCTCCGTTTCTTGGTGGTCTTTTGTGGTGTTTTAGGTAGAAGCTTCTACAAATCAGGTAGCGGACCAGCAGATGCCTGTCTACAATCTCCCGTGGAAGATCCTCTGCCGGGTGATGAACGTCCATCTGAAGGTGCTTCCCGCGAACCCTCCTATCTCGTGTTGTAAAGTAAGTGTTGTTTCTCCCTTATATTCTGTTCTCAGCTTTAAAGAGCTATCGCTGTGTTGGTAGGCCGAACCAGACACCGATGAGGTATTTGCTCAGATCACTTTGCTCCCTGATTCAAAGGTATTTCTTCAGTGACCATGCATTTTGGTTACTTCTTGGTTGTTTTTGCTGTGGATTTTTGTTGAGCTAAGGCGATAAAGTAGAGTATTTCGCTGAGATAAATAACAACACGGCTCTCGTTTTTAAGCAGGATGAGAACACCGTGGAGAAGGACACGCTTCAGCCTCCACCTCCACGGCCTCATGTGTATTCCTTCTGCAAGACGCTGACCGCGTCAGACACCAGCACCCACGGTGGGTTCTCAGTGCTAAGACGGCATGCTGATGAGTGCCTACCTCCGCTGGTTAGATTTCAAGTATCCTTTTCTCCCCTCTGTGGATGGTTTATCTCCCCTTTTGCTGATTGTTTGGTTGGTGATCAGGATATGAGCCAGCAGCCGCCAAGTCAGGAGCTTGTGGCGAAGGACTTGCATGGAGTTGAATGGCGCTTCCGCCACATCTTTCGTGGTAAGACTATATTATAAGTTGTGCCCTTCATACTTCTTTGATTATGGAATCAATGGGGTTTGTGGGAATTCCTTTATTGTTTTTTTTTCTTTCTGGATTTGTTGGTTTTAAAGGTTGTAGTTCCCCGGTCTATTTTAAAGGTTTTATGGGTGTTTTTTTAGCCAGTCTTGTTCACCAAAAATGTTGGCTTTCTGGTGAAATCTTTTGATGTTGGCTTATCATAGATGGTTTCTTTTTTCTTCCGACTTTTTATTGTAGATGGCTAACCTATTAGCTCAAATGAGCAAGCTCGGTTGAAACTGACATCAACATGGCACACATCTGTTTCTAAACTCTATATGCCTTTAAAGAGATCTGTATGCTCTAGTCTCGTGCTGGTTACTATGGCCACCTGTGGTAGCTAGTTATCCATGGACCTGATAATCTGCTGTGTTGTTAAACTAGGTCAACCGCGAAGACACCTGCTTCAAAGTGGATGGAGCGTCTTTGTTAGTTCTAAAAGGCTTGTTGCCGGGGATGCTTTTATCTTTCTAAGGTCTACTAATGTCCAACCCCACCAAACATGTTCAACATTCAGGGTTATTACTAAGTGATTGCTCCATTGCTAGCAGAGGGGACAATGGCGAACTACGTGTAGGCGTGAGACGAGCTATGAGACAGCAGACAAACGTTCCATCTTCAGTTATATCCAGTCACAGTATGCACCTGGGTGTCCTTGCTACAGCATGGCATGCTGTCAACACTGGAACCATGTTTACTGTTTACTACAAACCACGGTATGTGGCCTATGAATTGTATTGCATGCAACATATCACACTTAATAAAGCAACTGCAATGTATTTTGGTATAGATTTGAAGCATGGAGACAGATTGTAGGAGAAGAAAATCTCATTACTTGTCAAGCCACTACAGTTGTTTGTAGTACAAACCAACTGAGATACTTCCTTTGTCTAATTAGTCCATGTGATTATTTTTGACAGGACTTGTCCAACTGAATTCATTGTTCCTTTTGATCAATATGTTGATTCAATAAAAAACAACCATTCTATAGGAATGAGGTTCAAAATGAGATTTGAAGGTGAAGAAGCCCCAGAACAGAGGTATAAAATGTATTTTATTTTCATTTCACGTCATACATAAGGTTACCTTAGGAGTGCTTGTGATAAATTGAAGTAATCGTTTCTGATCTGTACCTGAAGGTTCACCGGCACCATTGTTGGCATTGGAGATTCTGAACCAAGCAGGTGGCCTGGATCGAAATGGAGATGCCTGAAGGTGATTTATCCTAGAGTTACAGCTGTTGGCGTTACCTGACCTAAATTGAGTGGTAATATGTTTTAAATTTTAGGTACGTTGGGATGAGGCCTCTTCAATTCCTCGTCCAGATAGGGTGTCCCCATGGAAAATTGAACCTGCTCAGTTGCCTCTGCCTCCTAACCCTATTCCTATGCCTAGGCCAAAAAGGCCTCGAACAACTGCCTTTCCTTCTTCCCCGGATTCATCTGTTCTTACAAAAGAAGGTAAAGTCTGACTTGTGCCATCCTACTATTTCACCAGCTTTCTTTTCAAATGAAAGTTAACTATTGGAACATGTTTGTCAGCCTCTTCTAAAGTCTCTATGGACCCTTCCCAATCACATGGAGTCCCAAGGGTATTGCAAGGTCAAGACATGGCAACATTGAGAAGTACTTTTAGCAACGAGGCAGATACTTCTCAGAAGCCAATCATGTGGTTGACACATGACGAAGAGAAAAATGATGTTTCTGCTCAGAGAAGATTGGGATCTGAGAGCTGGATGCACATAAAGAGGCAGGAACCTATGTACACTGACATGTTATCAGGATTTCAGCCTTCTGGTGATTCAAGTGGGTTTCACTCACCATTTCTTGAGCAGGCCTCAGGTGATAAAATTTTTTTAAAGCCTCATTTCCGGGATCAAGAGGCCAAACATAACTGTTCTCCTGGCTTATGGTCTTTGATGCCTTCAAATTCAAATTTAAATTTGGGTGAATGCAACTTGAAAATGACTGCACATGTTGGTGAGCTATCCTTTCAGAAAGTTGGAAGTTGCATATATGGAATGCAGGGAGGCCAGTCGGAACTGAAGGGCTTAGGAGGTGATCAACAGTCATCAGATTGGTTAGGATGTTCGCTTCCCGATTCTCAAACTGTTAACGTGCCACAACACAGGGTCATCACACTTCAGCCCCTGGTACCATCCCAAAATGATGTGGCAAAGTACAAAGCAAATAATAGTGGTTGCAAGCTATTTGGGTTTCATCTAAACAGCAAACCTGTGGCATCTGAATCAGTTGTACGACAGAGCAACTCTGCAGAAATTCTGATGCCACATAGCCATCTAGCTGCAGCATTGCCCCAACCGCAAGGTCTAGAGGCTGCCAAGCATTCTGAGTCATGCATAGCTGCAAAGTTGGTCTCCGCCACACTGACAAATGGTGATACAGAGAAACTTATTCAGGTTTGTCCACAGGCTTCTAAGGATGTTCAGAACAAAATGCAAGGTGGTTCAACCAGGAGTTGCACCAAGGTAACCTATCTTTTAGCATAATGAATGTTGGACATGATTATATAAAATTCATTTTGTTGCTGTCTTAATCTATGGTATTGGTATGTTGCTGTGATGATTTTTGGCTGCTGTGTTACAATTTTCTTTCATGTTACAGCTATAAAATGCCATGGATTGGAAGCTGTAACTTTTGTTATGCATTATGTAAGTGTTATTGCTATGTGTCCTTGGTTTTAATCATGGAAGTCATATTTCATTTTCAGCTGGAGATCATATGTACTACAGTGTAGGTTTCCACCTCAGAATACTAGTAATCAGAACAAGTAAATATGCTGTTATTCGACAAGTTGCAAAAAGTTAGTGCCTTCTCAATAACTTCAAAAAAAAAAAAAAACTTTGAACCAGCAGCTTTCTTCATGAAACAAGTTCTTGGTGTAAAAGACCTTTAGATTGTTGTCGAATGTTTATAAAGATCCACGTAACTCTTGAGCGTTCTAGTAGCTGGAGTGAATTCGATGAATAAATGCTAACAGATACCAATACTTGGCTCAAGTTTTCCTATTCTGGAATTATTGAAATATATGATTCTCTCATTCTGCATTGTATCGAGTAATTTGCCGAGTTGTCATTACTAGTTGGTACGGTGTTGGACTATTGTGAGAATATGGTAGATTTCCGAAAAGGTTAAAATTTTATGTAAATGTAGCAAGGACTTTGACCTAATTATTTTCATTTCAGGTGCATAAGCAAGGTATTGCTCTTGGCAGATCTGTTGATCTTACCAAGTTCAATGGTTATGATGAACTGATTGCTGAGCTAGATCAAATGTTTGAATTTGAGGGTGCATTAATGGCTCCCAACAAAATTTGGCTTGTCGTATACACTGACAATGAAGGTGATATGATGCTTGTTGGAGATGATCCCTGGAAGTAAGTAATTGTATTTTAACATTTTTTCTGCTTAACTTCACTTTGGTACAGTTTAATTGCCAGGGAAGATGACTCATCTCTCGTTGCAGTGAATTCTGTAACATGGTTCGTAAGATTTACATCTACACACGAGAGGAGGTCCAAAGAATGAATCCAGGAACACTAAATTCTAGAGTTGAAGAGTCTCCAGCTGTTTCTGAAGAAAGGATATCTGGCAAAGAAACAAAGCGCCCTGTGCCTACTGCTAATTCTGAGAATTCTGAGGTTTGTCCTGGAGTTGATGCGGTATATTGTGGTTTTAAGCTTTTCCTACTTTGACAATTAAGCCTGATTTTAATGCATGGGGCTGTTCCTGATTTTCATTTGTTGATTCTGTGAAAAGATGAGGCTATTATATATCTTCATATTTACATCTGAAATGCAGTTTTCTGTATCTTTGAACTTTGTTTTAATGTCAAATTGACCATATCATTGACCATTCACCATATATCATGACGATGACAATATATACTTGCATACAGATTTTTCTGTTTAATTTGGAGCATCCTTTTTTATTTTCTATGATTTGAACTGGAAAGAAGTAATCTTTCTAGTGTGTGGTTGTCTTGTGCAGGCCTTTTGAAGATGCTAGCTAAGCAACGAACTTAACACTGAAGTAGCTTTTTGTGGTGGGTCCAACATATGTGAGATACTTGAAACTCTTGTTGGTAAAACCTGGCCTTGTCCACCTTGCTCGCTCATGCTTCTTCCCCTAGCCTGGGGCATGGAACATTTCTTATTCCTACAGTTTTGCTGGTATTGTAATTTTTTTTTTCTTACAAAATCGCTTGTGATATATATACCGAATAGGTAAAGTCGTCTTAATCTTTTGCACCTATGATGTAAATAGCTTCTCAGTTTTATTATAGTAAGTATAATGCACATCCCCCATCGTTCTGCCTCTTTCTGTGCTGTCATGATAATTTTCAAAGAATGTATGGATGAATCGAAATCATACCAATCTTAGGAAATGGCTGTGTTCTTCACTTTTCTGTGGTGTATTTGTTAACACCAAGTTGTGATTTAATACTCTAAATACATGTTCCGGGCACTGGTTCTGCCCTAAACATCGAGATAGTGTCTTGTGTCGATTTGCTAAAGTAATGCAGTGGCCAGAGTCCTTGTGTAATGTACCTGAAAATTCTACCGACGAGCTTGAAAGCTGCTAATTACGCACTGGTACGCGCCCCCAAGGGTTTGGTGTTTGCTGGCCTACCGGTCAAAGGACGAGAAGAACATGATGGATCTGTTACGGTGTATATCTTGTTATAGGAACAACGATTGAGCTCTGTATTTTATTTCCATTTTCACAGATCTTGGTACCGTGAATCGAAGATGGGTTTGTTGATCATCTCGTCTCGTAAATTTTGACTCTCTGATGAGATGGGCATCGGCTAGTGGGCAGGAGGCATCACCACAGACAGTTGGTGTGAATTGGAGATGCCAACTGTCGTGAAGTGCTTCCTACAGTTGGGACATGGGCCAGGGGAGCCACTCATAACACAGGATGCATGCTACGTAGTCATCGGTGTTCCACTCTGGAGATCAAGCATGATAAATCGGTGATTGATAGGTGTGTCGGCTGGAATCTCACTTTCCCAGCCTCCTAATCCACTCCACAGGATTTGATCGAGAGCGTCAATTTTCTCTTGGCCTTTTCGAGGGTGAATCTCATCGATCGAGCCTGCATCAACCACCGGTTGTGTTCCATCCTTTCTCGAGCAGGAATTCTTTCCCGCTCGACTTTGCGTTGTCCAAACGGAGGAAGGAAGCAGCAGCAGATGAGCACATCGGATCTCCAGTCAGAGCTACGCTATGTTGGGCGAAAGTTCAACAAGGACCGGGGAATCTCTCTCTCTCTCTCTCTCTCTCTCTCTTTCTGGCGGCAAACAAAGGCGGATTGCTGGGTGGAAAAACCAGAGACAGGAAGATCTTCGTCTTTCCCGGGCAGGATTGCAGACGCTTCTTTTCTGATGAGATAGATGCTGTGGGGTGTTAATGCCGGTGACGGTCAAGACGTATATCATCGCCCACTTATGGCTGGTTGGCTTGCCCGGCCCCAGCCGTGATCTCTCAGTAGTGCAGAAAGGAATAGACCTCGATCAATAATTTATCTTGTCAGCGAAGCCCCAACTTCGATCGATGTCCTACCCGTAAGTATTTGCAGGGGAATCAGTAATTGCAATCCTTTGGCTCTTCCCTTTTAATCTACCGTTACGTAGCACCGCAACCATCTCGTTCTCGCAAATCTGCCATGAAACATTGTAAACGAAAGATCACTCAGCTACGAGTGTTAGTATTCCATCTTCAATGTATATAAATAGTATGAAGGGCCAGAGACATATGTCATATAGTCAAGTCCATCATGGCTTTTTGGTTTTTTTCTCTCCTCAAAACTGTTTTTTGAGGAGCTTTGCTTTCGTTGCACCATTTTTCTGGCATAGCTCGTCTACGATTTTTCTGGCAAAACACCCGGACCCTCTTTTCATTGCACCATATATTCAAGGAAGATCGTAGACGAGCTATGCCAGATGAGAATGGGTTGACGGCAGCGAAGAAGCGCCAAAGAATGACGCAAACACCAGCAGCAAGCTCGGAGCAGCAACCAGTAGCGACGGCGAAGGATCTTGTCGGTACTGGTAATGGCAATGGCGAATGGGCTGGTGATCCACAGGAAAAGATGAGCCGGAGACGATGACAACAACGCACGATTCGAGTGACAGAATTTAATGAGGGCGAGCGAATGAAGATGAGGTCATGACAACCTGCCAAGCCATGCAGATTATCCTGCGGCATTTACTGAGAACACAGTTGAGAAGCCATGGCACTGTTCATACAACCAGCCCTCATACCTCGAGGCCTTACCGAAGGCCATGCACTCACTGCGCACCATAAATTATTTTTCTTGAACAGCTAAGATTCTTGAGGAAGCTTTCAGCTTTCGTCATATCCCATGCTGCTAATCGAATGAAAGAAAGGCCTTTTCTTATCTTCGATTTAGATAGAACAACACATTCACATAACGATTCTGACCAGAGGCAAGGAGCAAGACAATCTTTCACCAATCTGATTCAGAGCACAAGCAGTGTCTGCTACTTGGTAACATGATTATATGTGACCTTAAAATCCAAACAAATGTAGACAGAGATTTTAGACCGATAGATAAACTTTTATTCCACAATGAGACAGAGCGCGAAACTGTTATCTGGCTGCGAGCTAGATTCGGAATAGTGCCGCTCGGCAACTTCCTCAATGATACAGAAAACAGGTACTAAGAAACTACTACGATGCTAATATGACCATCAATTTCATCACCTTGTTTATGACCCACCGAGCACCACTGGCATCGATACAATTGTTGATTCCCTCTGATCTCTCACAATATCGTATTGTCAAAGCCTGCGGAATGCAAGAGCACTGCCTTGATTTCTTCTGGCAAAACACCCGGACCCTCTTTGCATTGCTGAAAAGAAAGTGACAAGAAGAAGCTTAGCGCCCTCGATGAAACTAAAGTGAGGCAAGCCGAAACAAGAGGCACTAATCTGATGCAACGTCACCGAGAGAATACAAGTTCAGTTTTTGCAGGTGGTGCAATGAAAGCAAAGCTCACCTCAGCTCGGAAAACATCCAGGGCAAACCCATTGAAACAGCTGATGACAGCCTGCTGGATGTCAAGCCCAAGGCCATCAAGTGCCCTCATAGTGGAAAGCAATAGACCAGGTCGACGGGCACAAAACATATGAATGTTAACTGCTCGGCCTTCTCGTACCCTGACCTCAACCTATAGATCATACAGAGTAGATCAGTTTGCATCACATAACAACATTAATTAGGTTGCAAATTGTCTAAACCAGATTCCAGTCCTTTAAAGTTAGCAACTATGCCTTCTATAATTCCAATATCTAATTACAAAGAAGGGATTCACAGCAGCCTTCCGATCTTAGCGAATGACAAGAACAGCTTTGCACATAACTTAAACTATAACAAGGAATGATAATTTGGGAAAAAAATGAACTTCAAAGGCTTCCTCTATAAGAGCATTGAGCTGCAGTCACCGACATAACTAAAATTCTACTTGGCGATTTGGCCTCAGGATTTGCAACAAATAGTTTGCCGAGATTGTTTGTTAGGATTGACATCAGGTAGACAACTAGTTATCAAATTTGTCGATATTTTTCATGAAGCCTTTGTCGATCAACAAAAGGAAGGATCCTTCAGGGTTGACAGATGACAAGAAAGGTAGAAAAGCATCATTCAGTTAAAATAATCATGACTCTCCGATAGTGACAAGGATGATACTAGCAGATAGAAAATATAAAACCAAGAGACTGAGAGATGGACACAAACCCTTGCTGGTTGACTATTTGGGCTTGGTAAAGAACTTGGACAGAGCTCTTCCTTCACACGGCATGGTAAAGTGGGTAGTGTTGGGGTCAAAGGGTGAAAGCTTGTTCCACCAGCAACTGGCATTGAAGAACTGGAAGGTGTCGACTCAAGTTCATTGTGCAGGTCATTGATCCTTTGCAGAAGCTCCTTCAAGTACTCAATTGCATCACCAAGAATGGAAGCTCTATCCATCTGGTAGGACAAGAAGAATAAGTTATGTTAAACTCTTGAGAAAGATGCAAATAACAAGATGACCTTTTTCCCTTTAGTAATTCAGATAGATGTCAAAGATTAGTAATCACTCTACCAACAAAAACATTAGATGGCTGTTAAAGGCGAAGAGGAAACATATGTAGATGATACCGTATGCATAGTGGCATCCACCTTTTATCTTTGCATGGTAGTCAAAGAGAATCCATACGTTCTGTTCGATCCGGCTTCGGAAAATTATGAATATTTTACTAACATACATAACTTGAGTACTGCTCAATTCCTAGCTACCAAAAAAGTCACAACAAAAGTCCTTTGATTCATAGCAATCCAGAGCTTTATAATATACTCGCTAAAAATCTAGCATCTAAAACCAAATGAAGGATGAACAACATTATCCACTTCATAAAGTATACAAAATAAGGTACTTAACTAACCAGGGGCAATAAGGTTCTAAAACAAGAAATAAAAAGCTTAGAAGTCCGGCAAAACCAACCATAGAATCATCTCATATCATCAACCCAAACAGGAAGAAAAAAAAAAAGATTTGTTACACAATTTTGCAGTCATTTGAAAAAAATAAAAAAAAATTACAATCAGATTAAACAAACATAATTACAAACAAGATGATTGGAGTTTGATAAAACTGAGCAAAGGGTAAACTAATTAGCACTACATGTGTTGCTATATTATGCAGAAGCTGAAGTGAGTTTCCTTGTTGCAATCAATGAGATAATTGAATGCCAAGCAAACACTGCAAGAACATGAGGAGCAACAAACAACTAAAAGTCGAGAACTTCAAATTTTGCTTCTTACAAATTGGTTTACAGGAGACATGCAGCTGAATAACCTAAAAGATTAAGGAAGCTTTAAGAAACTTTATGGCAGTAACCAAGAGCTGACGGGTGTGAGATTTTTCACCTTGCTGATCTTGGGGACAACAGATCTAAGCATGTAAAGCCGATCATTGAGCTTCTTCCTTCTCCTTCTCTCCGCCATCAGGTTCTTTGCAGGGAGGCCCTTCTTCTTCCCCTTGTGGTCTCCACCACCCGTCACTGTGCTGTTGGCCATCGAGTTGCTACCTCCACCACCGTCCTTCGCATTTTCCTCGCCCTTGGCACTCTCCCCTGCAGCATCATCCGTGTCATAATTCAATCCTGATGCGTCCATGCTTCCATCGTCTATCTCGTCGTCCTCATTCCCATTCCTCTTCTTCTCGTTCTCTTCTTCCAGAGCTGACTTCCCACGGTTACCGTGTCCCACTCCTTCCGAGCCCCATAGCCCCAAGAAGCCACCTTTTTCACCAGCAACCCCTGAATTCTGGCGGAGAGCGGCCGCCGCCCGCTTCTGGAACAGAGTCGGCTGCGCGCCCACAGGAGGGAAGATCTCCAGAGGCCGCAACACCTTAGAACGGTTGAGCAATGGAGAATTCTCGAAGCTGTCGAAGCCCATGGGGCAGAAGGTGCCACCGGAGATGGAACCGGAACAAGTATCGGACGGGGGCAGCAGGCGGCCACCGGAGAAATCAGCTCCAGGGCTCAGATCGGCACAACCGAGTTGGTCGTCCGCCCCCATTCCGCCGAAACCAAGGACTCCTTCCCCGCCGCTGCCGCTTCTGTTTATCAGGTTAGGGGAATGGGACATATGGGGAGCCGCAAGAAACGCCGGAGCGTCGCACCCGAGATCAAGCCCGGCATCGAAGGGATTGGAGCAAACGGCGCCGAAAAGAGAGGAAAGGGCGGATTTTGCCGGGAAAAAGGGCTGGTTTTGATCGAGTTCGTCGACGGGTGGGAGCAGCAAGGCCTCGTGCGGCTTCGCGCTCGAGGAAAAGGCTACGTCTTGATGGGTCTGGAAGGCTTCGAAGGGGTGTTGGGCGTCGGCTGAAGGCAAGGCGTTGGAGGCGGCGGCGACGCCGCCCAGGTACCAGTCGTCGTCGAGCATGGACTTGAAGCTAGGGAGGCCGAGCTCGTCCTTGCTCTGGCCCATCGCTCCACCGCTGGCCCCGGGCGCGCTTGCTCTCGTCCACGACGCCGCGTCCTCCTCGTCGCCTCCTTCTTCTGACCACACGACGCCATTGATCCTGGACAGCATGGCTTCTCCCTTCTCCTTCCCCTGTTCCTAGCTCGTGTTAGAGAAGAAGACAGACGGAGGAATCCCGGTTCGGTTTTCCGGCTTTAAACCTCTTGCAGCGGTCGCTCTCGGACTCGGAGGAGTGGGGTTTGAAACGTTTCGTCCTGTTCTTGAAGAGAGACGCGTGGTGTGCTCGTCGTCTGCCCTGTTCTGCCCCTAGCTATTCTTACAGCGTTTTACAGTCCCAAAACAGCCGTGGCTAAATGCACACACTCATTTTACGTTCCCACTGCTGTGTCTTATCTGTGTCTTGCAAGTTCGACGGACCGCTCACGCCTCTTTTTCTGAATCTAATGCAGCTGGTAATGCCGTCGGCTCCTAACTACAGTCACTGGGTAAATCAGGATTCATCCATCTCAAAGATCTGTGACTTGCGTCTACTTCTGGGAACAGCTTCTCTGCTTGGAATCATGTCCGGAGGTGGTGGCCTAAGATGAGACATAATATAATAAGGCTCTCGGTTTGCTTTTGCTTGGCCATCGAGTGGCCACCCACTCATGCAATGAACAGAAGTTTTCTGCATCAAAGACGAAGTTTGTGTCGATTTTGTCCATTGATGGGAGATCGAAAAGAGCTGAAAAAACATTTCAGCTTCTTGATCTATACAAGACAGTTCAAATAAGCTTATCGATTGCGAGGAAACTCTAAAGCGTAGAACTATTGATCTGACTGCTGCTTTTCAGAATAAAAGCTTTTGACCTGCAGTTTTCACCAATGTGTGGCGGTACCTTCTGTTGTAGCAATGGCAGCTACAAGAGCAGGTAGAAGAACATCACTGACGTCTGGATTGGATCGAGGAGTGGTCCATGTGCCATGGAGATCAGCAAATGAAGCCAGCCATGTTCATGTGAAGGCCATTAAGGTTTTCTTGTGCGTAAAATTATGGAGTGAGAAGGGAACAAAGACATGGGCAAGTCCTCTCTCTCACTTTAGACGCCAGCCAACGTTTCGAGAGCTGGCGAACGGAGTTCTTCTAGTGGTAATAATAACTTGGGCAAGCTGTGGAGCTCTACTGTCTTGCCTGGTAAACGGGCAATGACCACACAAGGAAGTAGAGGGGGTGAGGTGGGTGGGGGCCGTGCATGAGCGGCCGGAAGAGGTCCCAAGCAAGGCGTCATTAATGGCAGAGGAGACAAACAGGGAGACAGGAGAGAGAGAGGGAGGGGCTGCCAAGTGGTGCAGGGTGGGAATAAATGGGAGAGAGAAAAGGATTGGAGGAACCCAAGACTCTCGTGATCGTCCCCTCTGCTCAACTTGGGATCGGTTTCCTCCGCTTTCATGCATGTCGCACCGATGCTTACTGCTAAGCTCGCCCTGTCATCGTCCATTTGCTGCACGCAGTCACCTCTCTCTCTCTCTCTAAACTCGCACCATCAGAGCAACTGGCTTCAGCTTGCGTTCCCAACATAGTCTCCTACAGAACGAAAATGGAAGATTTACCACCCTGTTTCCTTCACATTTATGACCAAAGTTAGGAAGAGATGAGAATTACTTGAGCTGCATCTGCATCGAGGACAATAAAACACTCCTCAGGGAGTCAACATCATGATCACATGCAGCAAGAATGAAGAAGGGGTTGAGTCTGACAGGCGGAGATCAACTTTAACAGCATCAATTCCAGAAGAAGACATGGGTAATATGCAACAGTAGAACCTGTGAAGCTGAACGACTTGTAGCTTTGATTCGATTTGGTTTGGCTTTCTGCTGAGGTAAAACTGTTGTTGGATCATCTTTGATGTTTCTTGTTCATCAGATCATGCAATAAAATAGTTTGTATGTGATCTTTCAGTTCATGAAAGAACAAAGCAATGCATATGTTAGTAGAGGCGAAGGATGAAGCAGGAAAAGTCCAAACCCCACCTCCCATGCCTTCTCCTCCTTTATTGCTGACTGCCTACCCCCCTCCGCTGTGTCCGTTGACTGTGCAGCCTCCATGCCATCCAATCTTGGGCAGCATAAATGAAGTCATGCAACATCTTTTTATTATATTTACGTGATGTGTCTATTAAAATTGATTGAAATATCATAACACGTTCAAGAAATAAAATAATTATAATTCTAACTCTTCAAAATAAATATAAATTATTAACATATAAAAACTATATACGGGTAAGTTATTCTAATTGATTCACTATAAAAAATGTGAATCCCTTATGATAACTTTACTTGATTGACATGAATAACATACATTGCGAGAAAAATGAAAGAATATATAGGAAGAGATGATTCCTTATGAGTTGGGCAGTCCTCTCCGTTGGGTACTCTCCTAGGCATGCCTCCGAGCTATTTTGATGATTCTGCAAAATAAATTTGTGTTGAGGGTGTCCCAGCTCGATTATTTCGATGCTTAAGTCAAAAAAAAGAAAAAAAAAAGACAACAATATTAGTAATATAAATAATAGAATAAATAATCTTTTTTACTTACTTGTCCCAGTTTGACATTTATGCTTGGGTGTTGGGTAAAACAAATGGATCTCCGTTAATATCTCCTTTACTCTTTGCGGTGGAAACATTTAATGCGAGTAGTTTGTTGGCGTGTGCCCCCAAGAACAATATCTGTGGATTGTCGGGGTGAGGTTTTTCAGTCTATCTTCCTTGCTTCTTTGGGTCAGGCAAGGTGTGGTTCATTCATTGTTTATCCGGAAGAAAAAACTAGTGAAGCTAGGCTATGCCATCGATTATTAATGTGAGTTAGATTCTCTTTCTCAGCTATAGGCTCGATGAGGAGTGGATCTTATGAGCTCATTTTGGAAAGCAGTGGTAGGCGATATGACCTCTTACTAACGGTCGTAGGGAATAGATAGTTTTCGAGCTTTTGCTTAGGTATTATTTATGTGGCCAGAGGAGCTGAAGACTACCAGGATTATCCTTATCATAAATAAAAGATTTAAAAAGGGATCTCCTGAACAAATTTTGTGTTCCATATTCCTTGAAATATAAGGTGTAGATATTTCAATTAGAAAGAGAAGCATTCTACTCGGTTTCATCTTTAAATCAGGGATTGTATTTGGCATTTTGATTCCTCTCTTCCTATGTTCAAAATGATGGGCCCATGTAAGGCCCAAATAAACGGGCCAAACCCGAGTTACTTGACCCGTTTAAGTCCGTCGTATAAGAAATCCTAAATCCCACACTAATTTCTTGGTCTACTATTGAATCGGGTTAGAGAAGGGTTGAGTCAATTACTGGAGTTGTTGTAGCTAATTTATGAGCTATAGTAAATAATGTATTATATTTGGATTTAATTTAGATAGGGTTTTGCATCATTTCCTGGCCCAAATGTTTTGGGTCGGGTAAACCAGGTTCGGATTTGAACCCAACCGAAGGTGAGCTCTGACGTTTGCGGTCATCCACGTCGCCTGTCAAATGAGAATCAACGGACGAGATTCTCCACCCTCAGATTTCCTTACCTCGCGAATCTTGATGAATCGCATATCAAATCCATCGTTGATCTGAAACACGCAACACGGCCGGCCTCGACGAGGTTGTGGAAGCGATACTGTGCGCTCGAGCTGGGAATAAGAAGACCTGAACAATATTTTTCCGCCATTAGATTCTTACTTTGGACGAATATTGATGCAACAGCACCAGTTCGACTGCTCTCTAATAGGATGCGCTCGGGTTCACTGTATCGTTTGTCTTTTATCACTCTTAACACTGGGGCGTGTACCTTACCCGCATACACTGTAACTATTTAGGTGGGACCTACACACTATATCCAATAAAACTTTAGGTAACGCAATTATAGGATATCATATCCTTGCTCGAGTTATCTCCTCATCGACAAAGGAGAAGAGCTCTTCAACGCTTTCTCGCCAGGGTTACGTCGTCGACTCGTCATCCCCCAAATCGGCGGTAGTTTCTTGCACACCTTGTTCTCTTCCAGGGCATCATCTGCTCGTTTGGCTCAGTGGCTGCAATCATAGGTGTCGAATCCGCCTCGTTTGGACGGATCCTTCGGGTTAGATTACGGAAAATTCGGTTCATCAGGCGTTGTTTTCTTTCCGACTGTCATCACGTTAATGATCTAGTCTCCTTTGATTTGATCGTTTCTTGGAAATCTAGGCTTTCATTTGATTGTACAACGCTGTAGCTCGTGAGTCGTATAAGCGCATTAGATGTACCTGATGTAGAGCTGAAATTCTTGATTCGTACATGATTGCTGCCGAAATCCGTTTCTTGGTTTGTATAGTTTGTTCAGCGAGTTGAAGTCTCCGATCGGAGTAGAAGTTGGGACGTCTAATTTAGTGACGGTAGGGCCGCTCATGGTTTGTCACAATCTTCTCCACGAATGACTGTAGCTTCTTTTCACATTGCAGTATTTTCTAAATTACAACATGAATTTATATGAAACAAGTGTATAGTAGGTGTTTGATGTTCTTGATTTGACTTGTTTTAATATATAATATTCTGTCTATTATTGCTTTCTGGAAAAAAAAAAAAAAGGCCTCCATACATGCTCTGTGAGTGATTCCGTGAACCGTTAATGATAAAGAATATCATAATACTTTTTCAATGTCTCTAACTATCCTTCATATTGTGTATGACAATACTGGGGAATTGATGCAGTCCTGTTCTGTGCCTTCGCAATTTGATTGTTTCTATTTTTCTGACTTTAACTTGGTAGTACGCTTTCTAGATTCAGGGTTTCTTTTTGCTATTTGCATGCTACAGCTTTTCCTTTTACCCTAATACAGCACTTTATATGACACCTTTTCCTTTTGCTATGCTTGGCTTATCCCATCTTATTCACTATGCTGTTAGTTATCTAGGTTTATAATTTGTTGAGAGGGGGTATGTTAATATATATGTCCTTCAATTTCTTGCTGCCTGCAGGTGTTGTGAAGATCTGTGAAATTGTCTCCTATTAGAAGATTGAGATGGCTGGTTCTTTGGTTCAGTCAGCAATTCTTCCTACTGTTGCAGTGAACAGGATCCAAAGTCATCTCCGAGGCTCTGGAAAGGTTAAAAGAGGTTCCAAAATGATGTGCCAACCGCAAAAGCACTCGCTACGACTGCAAGGTTTTGCAGGCTTGCGAAGATCAGATAATGTGGAATTCTCATCAAGAAATCAACGGGATTTTCATTCAGTGATTTCAGGATATATCTCTTATTCACGAGGAAAAGCCAGTCGAGGAGTTGCTAAAGCTATGTTTGAACGCTTTACAGAGAAGGCAATTAAAGTTATCATGCTTGCACAAGAAGAAGCTAGGCGTCTAGGCCACAACTTTGTTGGAACAGAACAGATACTGCTGGGCCTAATCGGCGAAGGGACTGGTATTGCAGCAAAAGTTTTAAAATCAATGGGAATAAATCTTAAAGATGCTCGAGTGGAAGTGGAGAAGATTATTGGAAGGGGAAGTGGTTTTGTTGCTGTTGAGATACCTTTTACACCACGTGCAAAACGTGTTCTTGAACTCTCTTTAGAGGAAGCTCGTCAACTCGGTACTTCTCTAAGACCTTCCTTTGTGGATTTTTGCCCTAAAACAAACTTTTTGGTCTTGTTTTTGTTAATTTGAAATACTCAAGTCGAAAGCATTATTCTAATGACTGCCTATCTTGCTATCTGCTAATATCATATTTGTCTGTTTAGGATATCTAGTTCATTCCAAGTTTTCTTTTATCATGTGGATCATACTTCCTTTGCAGCAGGGAACCTTTGTATCCACATGATTTGGGATGCATTAGAGATTTAGTTTGTTGAAGTGGATGCATTTGTATTCTATATGAAGAGTAAAAAGTAAAGCATTAATGGTTCCACCATAACTAGCAAGTAGAATACCATCAAACTGATGGAACTCTGCTGAAGCAAAATTTAAAGCTTCTATGTGTATCTATCTGAACAATGGTTCCACTTTTCATTATTCGAAGCTAATGGCATGTTCGATTGTAGCTGTTGGTCTTACTTGCACTGGTTAGGATTAACTGACATATTACAGGTTATCTTTTTATTATTGGATCTCATACCTTCTGAATTTTCCCATCAACATTTGTCGACAAGTATGATCACATGAATGAACAACTTCTTGTTATTCATTTTTCTATTCATCTTCCTTGTATTTAAGTTGGACTTAATGTCTGATTTTGCTGAATATACAGGTCATAACTATATAGGATCTGAGCACCTGCTTCTTGGGCTTCTTCGTGAGGGTGAAGGTGTGGCTGCTCGTGTGCTCGAGAGTCTTGGAGCTGATCCAAGCAACATACGGACCCAGGCAATTTTTTGATTAGATCTTGTTCTGCACTGTCATAAATTTTAGTTGTGACGTGACTTTTTGAGCTTCATTATCGAACAGGTCATTCGAATGGTTGGTGAAACAACTGAAGCTGTTGGTGCTGGGGTAGGGGGAGGAAGCAGTGGTAATAAGATGCCAACACTTGAGGAGTACGGAACTAATTTGACAAAGTTGGCAGAGGAGGTAATTTTTTTCAATATTTCACTCTGGAAAATGCTTGTTTGATCTTATTGATATCTGAGAAATATAATTACTCCACAGGGAAAGCTAGATCCTGTCGTTGGCAGGCAGGACCAGATAGAGCGTGTTACGCAAATTCTTGGAAGGCGTACGAAGAACAATCCATGCCTAATTGGGGAACCTGGTGTGGGAAAGACAGCAATCGCAGAAGGACTTGCTCAACGTATAGCTAATGGCGACGTTCCAGAAACAATTGAAGGAAAAAAAGTATGCAAAAATTTTAATATTCATTGAGCACTTTCATATCAGTTACTCTTTGTGATATTTCTGTTGTAACATGAAGAAATTTATAAAGGCTTGTTAGTGGAAGAGATTTTTAATGCCTGCTGCAAATTCCCATGTCTCTGTCATTCTGCTTCTGTCAATTTAAAGATAATTAACTAGCTTTAAAATCCAGGTGATTACCCTTGATATGGGGCTTCTTGTTGCTGGTACTAAATACCGTGGAGAGTTTGAAGAAAGGTTAAAAAAGTTGATGGAGGAAATTAAACAAAGTGATGAAATAATACTCTTCATTGATGAAGTACACACATTAATTGGAGCTGGAGCAGCAGAAGGTGCAATAGATGCTGCTAATATCTTAAAACCAGCTCTCGCCAGAGGTGAATTGCAGGTCGAGACTTGATAATTATATCTGTTTCTTTTGTGCCTGTCATATGTTATCTCATCCTATTTGTTAAGAATCAGTTTTTTTCACTACAGATTTTCTTATCTCAAAAGTCTAAAGGAAGTATCTTTCAAGTTTCAACATTAATTTCTTATATAATTTATTTCAGTGTATTGGAGCCACAACACTTGATGAATACAGGAAACACATTGAGAAGGATCCTGCTTTGGAGAGACGTTTTCAACCTGTAAGAGTTCCAGAACCAACAGTTGATGAGACAATACTGATTCTTAGAGGGCTTCGTGAAAGATATGAGATTCACCATAAACTTCGTTACACTGATGAGGCTTTAATTGCTGCTGCTCAGTTGTCTTACCAGTATATTAGGTTAGTGAATTATGTATTAATACGTCTGTTGTATTTAACAAGCCTAACAGATATGTTTGACATGCATAAAATATAAGACCTTGCCTCTTATGATTCTTCTTTTTGACCTGATCACATTCCATTGCTGCTGCACATATCGATAACGGTCGGCATTTAAAACCTTGCCTCAATGTGTTGTTGCTGTTTGTTATTTTCATGTGGATTGACATGCACCAGTTGATGCAAACTAATTTTGTGTTGTTTGTAGATTTGATATTTAAATTCAGGGCACGTGTCTTCCACTGGGAATGATCCATTTTATTTTTCAGTTGATTGATTTCCTATTAAATGTTCATTATACTAGAATTGACTTATAATATACTTGCGGCAGTTTACGACAATGAAAACTAGAAATACTTAATTGAGGATTATTATAGTTGAAGAATATAAGTATCATAAAATGTAATAAGTCCTAGGAAGTAGCAGTAAAGAACATGCATGGTTGATGATTTATGTATAAATTAGAAGGGTAGGAAATGATATTTGATGGATGATAATAGTTTCTAATAATGCTACTTGTCCTTTGTTTTTAATGTTAGACAAGACAAATTTAATTCCGTGGTGGAAGAAGTGGAGAAACATCTTTGGCTTTTAGGAAGTTTCTATTTTAGTAATCAGACAGAGTTCTAGGTTGTGATCGATTTTCAAATTCATTGATATACATGCAATTTGCATGTAGGTCTTTGCAATACTTGCCTATTAAAAATATAAAGACCAAGCAGTTTGGCACACTTAGAATGTTCAAAACACTTGTTGGATGTTGAATTCTCAAGATTATAGTAAGGTTACTGTGGAGGTTCTAAAATTGAGTCGGGTACCAATTTTGGTCCTTAAGTAGATTGGTTTGATATCTTTATGGTGGGGTGTACACTATACGGCCTCATGCCAACTGTCTGGTGGATGTACCTTCCATGCCAACAAATATGAGTTCAGACGAAGGAGGTCATGGAGGATTGAGAGGAGGTCGAGGAGGAAAAGGTGGAGAAGAAAGAGAATGCAGAGGAGGCAGAGGGGAAAGGAGAGAGGGGGAGATGACAATGCATACCAGAAGGAGGTGGTGACAATGATGCAATGGGGAGAAGGTGGTGGTGATACAACGGGAAGAGGAGACAGCAGCAACATAGTGAGAAGGCAGTGGCAGAGACATGGGAAGGAGACAATGGTTGGGAAAGAGAGAAAGCGTAAGAAAGAGGGAGAGATACGGAAACAACTATGTCATAGCTGTCATTAGGAAGAAAAAAGGGAATGAGAGTGTCGGATGATAGAAGTATTGCCCAGGTAAGGTAAGCTTGGTATGGTGAGATCACCAGGTGGTGTGGTCAATACCAGATCGAACTTGGCACTTTCGGAAAGCATAAGAGTGAGATATGGAAACAATTGTATGACAACTGTCCTAAGAAAAAAGGTGATGTGGGTATCGGACAGTACGCTTACTTTCTAGTACCATTTGACATCGAGTGTTTATTGCTTGGTGAGCCGGTTTGGTGAGCTTGTCGGGTGGTACAATCTGTATGGGACCAAATCATGCAAAATTGCTCAGTTCATGTTCCAGTTGGTTGTCAAACCAATATAATCGGCCTGTACCAACTGGTATGGGCAGTATTTTATAACTTTTTCTTATATTTATATCAACAGAATGTTCGAGTATATAGAAGGTTATGGAAGGCTTTTGTTCTGCATGCTAGATGATTTATCTTTATCCTTGTGGGTGGTTTTGATCATCTGTCATTAACACCATAAACCCCTAACATTTTAATATTTCCATTGCCATAGACAACTTATGTTGTCATAACCATTGTAATTACCTACATTCAGATAATTTAGTGCTATTGGCATTTATTGCCATGACCTATATAACTTCTTCATTTTAGCGCCACATTGTGAGTGACAATATTGCCATGACATATGCTTCCACTCCTTTTTTAGCCTGTGTCAAGTTCACCGGACCTGCCTTCAGCACCCTAGCAGCCATCATCATATTTGCAATGCTATATATTGTCTTAGTACATTCATGGAACTTCCTTTCTTGATAATCTAAATATTTTGATGGATTTATTCTCTTTTTAAGTTGCTGGAAAAAACTTAATACTCCTTGTGGCATATGCTTAAATTCACAAATTCTTGTGATGCTTTATCATGCTATTCTATGATTGTTATATATTTTAAAACACTTCATTCGTCTTGGTTTAACAAGAGAAGGAAATGATCATTCAGAAGTGCAATTTTTTTTTATATTCATGAGACTTCATATTCTACAATTAATACAACAGTTCAAGTCATTCTTATTCTCATTCAAATTTTTTGTACATTCTTCTGTACCTTCAGTGACCGGTTTTTACCTGATAAAGCAATTGACTTGATTGATGAAGCTGGTTCTCGTGTTAGGCTTCGCCATGCACAAGTAAGGCCTTATATTTACTGGTTCTTTGTTCTGTCACTGTGCGCTTTAGATAATTTTTTTTTTTTTGACAGCTTCCTGAGGAAGCCAGAGAACTTGACAAAGAGCTTAGGCAGATTACGAAAGAGAAAAATGAAGCAGTCCGCAGCCAAGATTTTGAAAAGGTCAATGATCTATTCTAATTTAAGCTCAAGTGATTTGATTGCTTTCAATAGCACAGGTTGGGAATAAATATGTGGTTGTTCGATCGCTTTTAAATGATGTTGTGTTTTAAAGAACATGTTACGCCGAGATGGTGTCCAGGACGAGCGTTCAAATATGCATAATTGAAGTATTGTAGCCTAATTACATTACCTGAACTTATTTGTGTATCCTGTAGCTGCTCCTAGATATGTGAACCTAAAATACCCTGTACAAATCAACTTTTTTGACAGGCAGGGGAGTTGCGCGATCGAGAGATGGAGCTGAAGGCTCAAATCTCAGCCTTAATTGATAAGGGCAAAGAAATGAGCCAAGCAGAGAGTGAGGCTGGTGATTCAGGTCCCACTGTGACGGAAGCAGACATACAACACATAGTATCATCTTGGACTGGAATTCCTGTGGAAAAAGTATCGAGTGATGAGTCTGACCGTCTCCTCAAAATGGAAGAAACTCTCCATAAACGTGTTATCGGCCAGGATGAAGCTGTCAAAGCGATAAGTCGAGCCATTCGTCGAGCTCGTGTTGGTCTCAAGAATCCCAATCGTCCAATTGCCAGCTTCATATTTTCTGGTCCAACTGGCGTTGGAAAATCGGAATTGGCAAAGGCACTGGCTTCCTATTATTTTGGCTCTGAAGAAGCCATGATCCGGCTTGATATGAGTGAATTCATGGAGAGGCACACTGTTTCCAAGCTCATCGGTTCACCACCTGGTTATGTTGGTTACACCGAGGGTGGTCAGCTTACTGAAGCAGTTCGACGTCGCCCCTACACTGTTGTCCTCTTTGATGAGATAGAGAAAGCCCACCCTGATGTTTTCAACATGATGCTCCAGATATTAGAAGATGGGAGATTGACAGACAGCAAGGGGCGGACAGTAGATTTTAAGAATACTCTCCTGATCATGACGTCCAATGTAGGGAGCAGCGTCATCGAGAAGGGAGGACGGAGGATTGGTTTTGATCTCGACTATGATGAAAAGGATAGCAGCTACAATCGGATCAAGAGCCTTGTTACTGAGGAGTTGAAGCAGTACTTCCGACCAGAATTCCTGAATCGGCTAGATGAAATGATCGTCTTCCGACAGCTGACGAAACTGGAGGTCAAGGAGATTGCTGACATAATGCTTAAGGAGGTATTCGACAGGCTGAAAGTGAAGGATATAGAACTTCAGGTGACCGAGAGATTCAAGGACAGGGTGGTGGACGAAGGTTACAACCCAAGCTATGGAGCTAGGCCACTTAGAAGAGCCATAATGAGGCTCTTGGAGGATAGCTTGGCTGAGAAAATGCTGGCTGGCGAGATCAAGGAGGGAGATTCGGCTATCGTGGATGTCGACTCTGACGGGAATGTCACAGTTCTAAATGGTGGGAGTGGTGTGCCTGAGCCAATCCCCCCAGCTGTTTCCGTATAGATTCAATATCTTTTGTGTCTGCGGTTCGGTGCCATGTTGTAGGTTGCTAGTGTAGGGCCAAGGAAAAAAACTGCTGCTGTTCGTTCAAATTTATACCATGTGATCTCCATTTATATTTTAGGGTATTAACATGAAAATTTGTTGTAAGAGAAACGGAGCAGACAAAAAAGACGGGACTGAAGTGAGACTTTGTTTGTTTACTTGATTGTTTACTTGAAGCCAGAAGAAGTACACTGCTTGTGACACTTACGATCTATGTGCTCATGTATGTTGGATTTGGGTGACCTCATGGAAATCATCCAAGTTACTAGTAAACACAAATCTGTCTTGTCTGTTTCCAAGAATAGTTTCGATGTGCTACTTCCTAAGATAATGTTTTTGAGCGAAACGATGTGCTTCTGCTGTGTTTTGAGCGAAACGATGTGCTTCTGCTGTGACACTTATGATCTATGTTCTCATGTATGTTGGATTTGGGTGACCTCATGGAAATCATCCAAGTTACTAGTAAACACAAATCTGTCTTGTCTGTTTCCAAGAATAGTTTCGATGTGCTACTTCCTAAGATAATGTTTTTGAGCAAAACGATGTGCTTATGCTGTATTTTTCGTCGTCACTTAATCTTCTATGCAAACAATAATATCTCAGGATGTTTTCGATGATTACTCTAAAAAATCACAAAACAAAGGTAAAAGTGGTTCAATAATGGAAGAATTTGATTGCCCCTCCCTTTGTTTTTTTAGCTTACTTTCTCCTTGGAGTGGTGAACAGTAAGTACACCTCAATGATAATGGACCTTCCAAGCTACGTTACATTGAAAACGAGAGAGAGGATCTCTCTCTGCCTATGTGTCGGCGAGTGGAGGAACTATACGAATATAACTCACTAAAATTCGAAACATTTTAGATTCTAGAAACCTATGAAATGATCAATTTTATTCACGTTTTGTAATCCTTTTATTTACATGGATCCGACGCACCTCCTTGGGTGTGTCATTTCACCCCTCCTAATCGGAGGCGGCGAACGTGCCAACTGCTTGTTGGGAGCGAGACAGCTCAACGAAACACATCGCTTTTCCAGCGGCGAAGCTCAGTCCTTTAGCTTCGTAACAGTAGCTTTCTAAAATCACCGTCCGCGTGACGCGAGAAGAAGTCGTCGTGAATTCGCTGGATGATCTGAGTCAACACAAAAAAGAAAGGCAGGGCGTGAGATGCAGGAATCACGAAAGTTCAACGCTGGGGGAAATCCAGTCAAGTCAATACCGCCAAAGAAGACGCAAGAGTGCCGTCTTCCTCCCTCTCGTCACGATCCATTTCCAGAAGAGAAGGCCCGGGAACTCCAAATTTGCGTCTGCTGCTTGGGAAGAAATGATATCTGCAACACGACAGCAGGAAGGAACAACATCAGGCTACGGAGTTCGACGCCGACCGAACATGCATGCTACAGGACGGTTTTTACCTCTCTACAGCAATCAAGTTGGGTTGGCTACTCGGCCACACACTCGGAGTGTCGTCCATGATCACCGCGGCACATTCCAGTCCTAAAACCCCTTTCAGATCTTTGCGCTGGGAGACCATTCTATCACCATCGTCTCTCCCCGACATGACACGCCCGCCAAACAAAGACCCGGTCGGGTCAAGCAGCTTTGCCATCGCGGTAGCGTACGGCCTGCTTCCCAGAGTGTATATATGCAGCTCGTAAAGCTCGTTAGCCTTCTCCAGAAAATTCCAGATGCCGGGTCTCAGTTTAGTCCACAATCCCATGTGTCGGAGGCGGAAGAGATGTCGTTGTGGCTTCGCTCGGTCTTGCTCTTCTTTCCTCTTCAAAAGCTCTTCCTGGATTGGATCCACATATACAAACTAGAGGGGCAGATCACTGTTTCAGCAAGTCATCGTCAACGTGCGTAAACAGTAGGGCAGAAACCAAGGTGTGGACGTTTGTGTTCTACCTTTGTTGAATTGAGGAGGGTGTGGTCCAAATCGAGGACGAGAGAGAGCTTCCTAGAAGCGAACATTCTATTCTGTTCCACGAGCCTTCTCGCTCTCTCTCTCTGGATGGCCGCTTTCCGCTCGAGACTACGCCCGTCCAGCGGATGATTTGGATCACCTTTTGCACTTTCTGGGGAAGCCACAGCAGGTGCGGGCGTTGGAGTCGGCTTCACATCCTCCACCTTACTAGCTTTGCATGGAGCGAGTCGGATGTTACCGTGAGGAACTGCCGTAGTAGAAGCAACGGTCGGTGCTTCTTTTCCATGTCCTGTGGTGTCGTGAGGACCAGCGATGACACGATTTACTTTGTTGGGTTCAGATGCAGCGGCCACATTGCGAAACAGAGAATGACGGGGCTCACGAGGTTTCAGGTGGATCGTCCTTCTGTCATTTTGAGAGCTCTATAAATACAGAACGATAGGTCATTCAGATTGCAGCAAGTAAATGCAAAGTTAAGAGTCTGGTGAGCAATAAACAATATTACAATCAGAACATTGACATGGCCATTCAGATTGCAGCAAGTAAATGCAAAGGTTTCGAGTCTCGTGAGCAATGAACAATATTACAATCAGAACATTGGGACGACCATTCAGATTGCAGCAAGTAAATGCAAAGATTTCGAGTCTCGTGAGCAATAAATAAACATTGACATGGCCATTCAGATTGCAGCAAGTAGATGCAGAGTCTGGTGAGCAATAAACGATATTACAGTCAGAACATTGACATGGCCATTCAGATTGCAGCAAGTAACTGCAATGGTTTCGAGTCAGAACATTGACATGGCCATTCAGAGTCTCCTTACAAATGGCTTCCGGGAGGAACAAATAAGAAAAGAAAAAGAAGTAAATAAATCTGTCACAAAGCGACTGAATGCCAGGCCTCACCATGGAAGCTGATTGTGGAGTTTTCCCAGTTTCATTGGATTTGAATGGAGAGTTGTTCAGTGACAATTCTGATCCAGTTAGTTTTTTTGTGGTATGGTCCAAAGGTACATACTCCTCAACTCTTTTGCGTTTCCTACTGTTTGTGGTTCCTCCCACAGATACAATATCTAGTGTGGATGCAGAATGACTGCCTTCATTGTAATCTGCACAAAGATTCAGCAATGGATTACACTTCACTCTTTGTCTAGAAGGTGTGAGTAATCCCAACTCGGGCAAATCAACTGCTTCCGAAGCGAAATATGGTTGCTCCAAAGAAACCATACCGCCAGGAGAAATGGCGGGCTCTTGGGTCAAGTTTGTAAGGATATGATTGCGGGTGCCACCATACTGCTCTTTCTCTGTTTTATGACCCTCAGAAACAAATGAGTCAACTATAGCATCAATCTGCCAAAAGCAAAGAGAAATGAATGGTTCAGGGTTTACCAAATTCCGTAAATGATGGCTTAACTAAAATGCGTGGAATATTCTAAGAACCTGTTTCGTTTGTTCAGTTGTTATAAGAGTGGAATACTGGTCTTTTATGTGAGTCAGCAAACTGCACCGGATACAACAGAGTTGGATTTAGTTCATAACATAATATTGTAGTAAGGATTGATAGGGCATAAGAACTAAGCAAACCTCAAAAGCAATTGCTCCTGCTGCTGCAAATTATCAGGATGAAGCACCTGTCGCAAAATTCAGAAGCAGTTTAAGCATCAACCACAAAAATCAGCAACTATTGCTCAATACCAAGTGAGTTTTTGTTGTTCTTACGGAAGGAACTGCTTGAGTTCCCATGAATGCTTGTGTGGACATTGGGTTCATGTCTTCAAAATATTTGCACAATCGTAAAGATCTGTATGTACGAGGAAGCGAACAACATCAAAATGGTTCATTCATCACCCAAGAACCGCTAAGATTTCAGAATAATTCAGCAAAAAGGTATGAATTGCTCTTTCTTTTTATCGATAAATTGTTTTCTCCTGTATTCTTTTTGGTGTTGCTTATTGCAAATTCTGATTTCTGTGGTTTCACATTATAGTCCCTGCTTCTCTAAACTTGGTCGTTTGCTCAAATTTATGCCGTAAACTCTGCCCCAATCATGGACCCAAGCTCACATTCCTGTCAGATTCTCCCCGTATCGTGCGATTCTTCCACCATCCGATCCCCTTTTCTATGGTTCGTTCTCCAATTTATCTAAATCTCGCCTTCCTCTAAATCCCCTTTCTCCTCTTCCCTTCCGCCGTCGCCCTCCTGATTGCTATCCTCTATTTCGCCATCCTATCCAAGGCCTTCTTCCAATTTCCCTTGCTCCTCCTCCATTCCACAGTCACCCTCATGTCTGCTATCCTCTATAATCGCATTACAAGATTTCTCTGCCGTCCTATCACCGAAATCATTTTATGAGGCGAGATCGCCGCCACTCGCAGGCATCAAATCCAACCCGAGAGGCTTGGTTTGCACAGCCAGCGCCCTCGGAGAGACATAGAGGCCGCACCTCATTTCTTTTTTTGACTCTAGCGTCCTTCTTGAAATTAGGTCTTCACCACCGGCGACTCCGACGAGTTGCCGTCGAACACTTGCCCTACGCCCCTCCCTGGCATAAAAACCAACTTGTTCTGAACGCAATGCGCCCACGCAAAACCACAGAGGTTGGGGACCGGGGGCGCAGTTCTTGGACATGGGGAACCCATCCAAAACCTCGCCCTCCCGACGCTCGCGTCTACCCAGATGGGATGATGGGATGATCACGGAAGGAAGAATGAGAAAGATAGAAAAGACATGCCTGCGTCCGCCGAGCGACTTCGCTCCTCCTCGATGGCCTCCGACTCTCCGAGGAAGAGAAAGAAAGCGAGAAGTCAACAAATAAACCCTAAACCCCCCACGGCGGCCAATTTATAGGGGAACTCCGCAATCCCACAAGCGATAGGAAAGCCCATATCACTTATTGGATTTCAAATCGCCCACCCGATTCCGGTTTGACCCCTGGCTTACCCGCCGGTCCACCGTGGGGCCCGGCACGACCCATAGAGAGGATAGGACTACAATTGGGCTTGGTTTTTGGGCTATTCTTAAGAGTAGGCAGGCGTGCATGCGTTCCAAAAAGAAGGCTTCTCTTCTTCATCCCACCGTCGGCCAGAATAATTGGTCTGCGAGAAAGGAACCGGTGGCTGCACCAGCACAGAGATAGTGATGTGCCATCACAGAGAGATGTATGCTTGCTTGTGTTGCAAGTGGTTTTTGGGCTATGCATGCTTGTGTTGCAAGTGGTCTCGAATCATCGCCTGAAGAGATGTATGATCGTTTGCTCTGACCTCAAACATCTTATGATGTCTCCTTTCCCCTTTCCTAAGTTTTCTTTTCCTTAGTGGAGGATTTTGATATTGAGAAAGAAAAAGGACACCTTCTCTCTCTCTCTCTCTCTCTCTCTCTCTCTCTCTCTCTGTGTCTCTCGTGGCTTATGATTGGAATAGTTCGCGTTATTCTGAACATTAATTTATTTGACAGGATGGATGCGAACAACAATTCAGTACCTCAAATATGTTCGCTCATAGCACAGATATTGGTGGCGGTAGGTCGCGAAGCAATGGGAAAGCCTTCTGCCCTCTGTCGATGGAATGTACTGATTACTACGACAAGCGAAGAACAGTACTGTTCCTATCTACACATGATTTATTCATCTTACCTACTCTCTGATTGATTCAATGCATGCGACAGTGATCTCTACATGTCAGTATCTCCGGAAAATACTTTGTTATTCTATTTTTCTGGATTCAGTAAGAGATAAAAATTTATCTGAAAATAACAAAAAAAAAAAGGCACCATCTCATCATTTCTTCAGGCAACATCGACACAACCCACTTGGCGCACAAACTGATGCATGCAGTCGGTGGCAATCATCAATCGTGCAAATGGGGGAAACCGGATCTTCTCTCTCTCTGGCGGTGTTGCCTTTGTCTCATTTGTTGGATTCATCTAGGTCAAACGGAGTTTCTATTATCTTCTCGACCGTGTGTCCTTTGTCTCTTCCCGAGTGTTGGGTTGATGACGAAGCTGATGATGGTGCCGTGACGCACGGAAGAGTGCAGGTTTTACCGAGCAAATAGTACACATTGGAGACGTAAAAGCTACTGCTACAGCCTCTCTTGTGGTGTTCCGAACAACAAAGGTAAATCTCAGTTTCATCCGCAACAATATCTTTCACAGTCACACGCAGTATCAGTTGATTTGGCTGCGTCTGTGGATCGGAGAAACCAAAGAAACTCATGCTCCATTAGAGGACAAGGTCGCAGATGTGCCTCTTTACCTATATGTCTGCGATGACGACAAGAACAAGCCTCGGATTTAAGTCCCAATTCCTTCATGAACCGTGGAGTATATATGCATTCGCAGTTCGCCGACAGCACTCCTCTCTTTTCGCTATACATGCAGGAATGAGCCGGAAATCGTCTGCTCTGCTTCGCATGAAGTCATTACCTCCCATCCGTGCCAAAGTGTAGGGTAATTAAGGCTCCCTTGTCGCCCAAGAGATCGATGATGCCCGTAGAAAGCCCAACCGGTAAGCGGTCTTTATCGCTTTCAATCGCGAAAGCGAAGGTTGTAACTCTCCTGCCATCGTAGCGCGAGCTGTGATGACTGTGCATGCATGAGGTCGACGCATGCATGGATATCGTTCGTTCGATGGTCCGATCAATCCATTAATATTGCGCTGAGATTGTCACGTACGTGAGACCATTTTTATATGTTGAGGCTGTCCAAATAATAATAATAATAATCCCCTGCTATTGATCTGTACTTGGGTTGGCAACGCATCGATCCGATTGAATTCCTCATCAGAGAATTATTCTTGCACCAAAGGATGTGATGAGCTATGATCCCATTGAATCAGGGAAGAGATTATTGTTGGCGGTGGGCCCCGCCCGCAGTTAAGGCGTTGGGTCTATTGCTTTTGTTCTTTTTCTTTTTTGTATTTTTCGGGTAAATGTTACATCAAAATAAATAAAAAGTGAAAAAGAAATATTGTGTAATTATTGTTTTTTTATTGGTTAGAATTTATATAAATAAGGGACACACGTCGTGGTCATCTCTTTCGACAAGCTGAGAAAGGGAGGTTAAGACGGTAAGCTCACCACCCGCTCTTAGAATTCTCCTCCGCCATGAACATCTCATCCACCTCCTCCTCCTCCCCTAGTTCTCGTACCTACCGCGTCTCCTTGGACTTGGATCTGTAAATCGATTAGGTTGGCTGGAAGCGAAGGCGGGGAAGATGCCATAAGAAGATGGTCCAGGTTTGCAATCTCCTCCGTCGACAACACGAGGAGGCCTACGGAGCCCGTTTCGCGGTGGACGCCTGTTGCGATGATATCAAGAATTATTCTTCCTCGAAGTTGAGATCGATGGCCGAGGAGCCTTCTCGAACCATAACACCGGAAGAGGAAGAAGAAGAAGAAGAGAAGGAGGAAGAAGGCGACCCCGGTACCTCCTCCGGAGATTGGCTCCGATTAGGCCTGGCGTCGCCGCCGTCAGAGCGCGCTGAGGGACGACAGGTATTGACCGAGCTCCAGCTGTTGAGAGATAGACCTTCGTCTTCGTCATCATCCGTGGTGCCGGTGGTAGGGTTGGCCCCGCCGCAGATGCCCTGGGGAAGTTGGAACACCGGTGAGATGATCGGAGCTGATATGTCGTCTGTGCCGATGCTGGCCATTCCGGAGTTCACGACCGCCCAGTTTGCGCGCCCACTGGGGAGCCCCGGGGCGTCGGCGGAGGCTGGCATCGGTATAAGGGTGGTTAGTCCACCGAGAAGACAAACGGGCATTTGGCTCATACTTCAGGCTGCTCCAAATCAGTAAGTTAACATTGGACACTATCATCATCTTCTGCTGCTGCTTCCAAGTCGAGCACTTGTGCTACCACCGGGTGCACTTCACGTGTTTCCTTCTTCCCAATATTATGAGTTCTCATTCTTTCTCGCAGAGGAAGACAGCCTTTTTTGCCTCAGATACCTAGGAGCTACTTGAGGATAAAGTACTTGCAGCTTCTCCCTCCTCTGAAGGACTTCATGGCTGTGCTAGCAACGATTAAATCTCTTTTTGTTACTGCTTTTTACAGGGATGAAGGCCTGACGATTAGTTTGCTGATCAAGTACTTGGTGAAGAAGCTGGGCTTGGAGGATGAATCAGAGGTATCCGAAAAATCTATGAGCTCACTTATCTTGTGTTGCAACTTTGTCTGTTTGGATGGAAAATGCATGATCTTAGGATGTAGGATTACTCTAGCAATGATTTGATGAAGCATCAAGAATGCGATCGGAAGCCAGCCATGAACGGGAGCTGCTTCTAAACCTCTCCTTCTTCCTGTTGCTGTTGTCTTTTTGATATTCCTAAATATTAATCCTGTGGTTTCCTGTGCATGGTTGGTGCCGAGATGCTGAAAGAAACATGGGAACTAGAAGGGCCACCTTAGAATGTGGGTTTGCAACTTGCATACTAACTTGGGTTTTCTGGTGAGATGTTAATGTCTGAGTGGCACATCATTTCTCACCATGATTAAGGCTTCCTGAGCTTTGCTTGTGGTGCAGCTTCGGTAGGGTAGATGGGGTGTGTGTGTGTGTGTGTGTGTGTGTGTGTGAGAGAGAGAGAGAGAGAGAGAGAGAGAGAGAGAGTCTAAGTGGAGATCAGACACACAGATGTTTTCAGTGTTTGTTGTGGGTGTGGTCAAACTCTAGATAACATTTTCTATTGGAGGACTGGCATGCCATGGATGGAAGAGACACGCCTAAAGAAGGGACCCTTTATAGGTTCTCATGGAATAAGACAACCACATGAAACATTGCATGCAAACATTGGATTCAGACTGTTTCGACACATCCCTTAGGGTCATTCTTCACTGTCCTTTGCTGAAATCTATGCAGTGTCCTAGAATAGCACTGCATCTAGAATTCTGCATATCATCAGTATAATTTAGCAGACTTGTCATTAAAATGTTTCATATCAAAGATAAGCTAGTAAAGAAGTCCTCCTCTTTGTGCCCCCAAACACATGGATCCATCCATATAGGTTCCAAAGTGGGACATCTCCCTCTCCATTCTGTATGGTCCCATACTCATCTTCATGTTGATTTAACATGCTTTGACACCATGTGATTTTTGCACAATTTGCTACCTCTTCATCAAACTGAGTTGCTAACCTCTTCAATTAATTAGGGCTGATATTATGATAGAGGTGTTAGCTTGTTGTTTTCATGTACCAGAGAGAACATGATGTTGGTTTAATAGTTTGTGTATGCATATGAGAAGGTAGAGATAAAATATCTATCTGATGGGTAATTACTAAGACAAATCTCCTCATGCATGTGTGGTTATTCCTGGAATAGCCACATTATGAGGATTGTGGGTAGTCACAATATTAGTTAATTATTTCTGAATGAACTGAATGATGTAGCAACACAAGTTCTATCTCTTGATCTAATGATCTCTATATGACATTTGGATGTCAGATTTTAACAAAGTACATTACATGAGGATCAAAATCTACAAAACTTTGTATTGGGTCTAATGCTCCTCGGACACATGGTTAGCATTAATCCACCTCTTATTAATTTTGATCATTACCTAAGGCTACATATATATGTATGACATGTATAATAACACTTACAATTAGAAGAACAAAGATTTTGAACTATATATGTGCAAAGGTAAACCTCTCTATCACACTTGATGATGTTGAGATGTAGGTTAAATGCCTGAATTGATCAACAACTATGAGTACCTTGTGATGGACAATAAATGCCAACAATAGTGTCCTTTTCTTTTCTTTTTTCGAGTACTAGAACATTAATGTCCATATAAAACATCATATTTCATGTGTTTGAGATCAAGTTAATGTCAATACATTTCTTACTACTTATTTAATCATATAAAAATGAAATCATATGTTGGACCAGTGTGCTAAAAGTCAGGTTAATCATCTAACTTTGATCTTGAAGCCAGGCAAAAAGGTAAGGAACTAGATGTTGTTCAACATCATCTTAAACTCAGCTAATCATACTTCTTTCTATTACCATAGTTGTTGTAACAATTATTATGTCTTTCTTAATAATATTTCATAGCATATTGCACCATGACTGATTGAAAGCTGTGAATAAATGAATTGACTTCCTATTTCTCTTGACTACAGCATAATATATATAAACCTGGTAGCTAGCATGACTAGTGCAGCAGACTCAGATTACAGAGTCTAAATATTACTGCAGGGAGAGTAAGTTTTTGTACTAACAATAACATTTAGACAGTTCTTTTTTCCTTGCTGATTTGATGATTGATGTAATTGGCAGTTCATATGATAAGACATTTGTGTCCAAATCTAAGAACATTACATCTTGTTTTTTTCTGCATTGAGTGGTAGACAAAGTAGAACACAGGAAGTGCGTTTGAGGATTAGGGAATCCATGTGCAGTGAGGTTTGGATGGAAGAAAAAAGAATACATCATCATGGGGAGATTAATCAGGGTAAGCATGGAGGAGATGGAGTATTTGCATGTCATGCTCTTGCAGGCCTCACATCATTCTGACGTCCATCAACTGCATGATAGCATTACCCAACATCACATTAAAGGCTAGAAACATTGTTGGAAGACCCCATCAAGAACATAAGTGGTGGTGCACTTTATGGGAATAATCTCTGAGAGCCCCCACACACCATCTTCCAACACCATATATCGCAGGGATAATGCATGCATGGAGTGGGGACTACGTATCCGTAGCTACAAAGTGATGCATCATCTCTGGTAGGTGGCGAAGAAAGCATCAAGTCTTGGACAAATCACAGGACCACAGTTCAGTACCGGTCGAATCACAGGCTCCAACACTGGCTGAGAAGGAGTCTCTCTCTCTCTCTCTCTCTCTCTCTCTCTCTCTCAAGACAGAAATGAGTTGTTTTCCCAAAGGGAGGAGGAGGGCTTTCGTACCCGTGGTGAAGGGGCAATGTGAAGGAGACAGCGCATGCAACTTTATTGTGATGTACGATTTAGGTGGAGAGGTTGATACATGGAGAAAAGTAGTACCGGTAGGGTTCCGAAAGAGATGGGCTCATTGCTAGTTGTAGGACCAGTAACTTCCTAACACAAGTATGTTTTGATAGCTTATACATACATGATGGAGCATAAGTGACACTTTGTTATTGGAATTATAAGGAGATTGCAAATGATTGTTTACTTGTTTTTCTATCTATATTATTTTCATTAATACAATATTTTTTTTTTTTGTTGTGCTTAGTTCAAGAATAATAGTGAAAATGCAATTATTTGGACAGTGAGGGGAGATCCCACATTGTGCAAATCGTAGTTGGATCCCTATCATCTTTGTCAGCAACTTTATCTTCAATAATTGAGTGCTATAGATTAGTTGGAATGTCATTGGGATTATCCATATGCAGTACATGTTTATCATCCATCTTATGATTATGATGCAACTCATGTTTGCATGCCTGAGTTGATTGTTCAAGTCATGGCCAAAATATATAATGAGAATATTTTGAGCTTAAAATATAAAGCCTAATAAGATATTTAGATTGTCTCTTTACTAAAATTTGAGTCTTCATCATCCCAATGTAATGTTTTCTCTGGTTTCAATCAAATCAAATAGGTAGATGGTAATATGAGTCATTCTGGCCTCAACTAGATTTGGGGGAAAGAAGACCTTGTTTCAGATTGAGGCAATATGCATCTAATCTAGGAATGAAATAATATTGATATTTAATACAAACAAATGCTAATCCACCTTCATGCATATGCCTTTTGTAATTTTCTATGTTTTTGCTCATCGAAATTGATTGAGTCAAGCTTCACGAGCTACATTTCTAACATCAACTTTATCAGGTCACATGTAAGTGGCACATATTATGCTGCACTGACAAATGTATCTTCATGTGTTTGTAATGCTTCTGCTATTGTGTACATGGATCTCAGTGAACTAGCCATGATAATTGCTGGTACATTGGAGATGACAACAATTTGATACAAACAGATCCTAAAGATGAAACATCACATCACATCACTCACATTTGAGTCATCATGTCCAGCGACAAGGATTTGTTTGCCAATCATTTTCTGGTCATTATCTCATTGATGTTTATTTCACAGATCTGCACTTAGACTGCAATTTTACTTATACAACTGTACAAGACCAGCATACTGAGAAAGATAACTGTGCAGATTCAATATGTTCATCTAATCTTGCATCAACTTGAGCCAGGTGGAGATTACATGCAGAGACCAGCAGCTTCTTCCCTTCTTGACCTTGCAATATGTTCGAGATAACATATGGTGTTTGCGCGATATGATGTCCATGCTTGTTGATCCTCCCAGCATTGATCATGTGATGACATTGCAGTATAGGAGAGGCAGGGATCGATATCGATCGATGTCTGCGCCGCTCTTTTTGTAATCAACCATTCTGCTAATCTTTCCAATGCGACTCCTGTTATTTCTGTTCTTCCCAATATGATTCATTCAGCAGCAAGTGGAGAGAACATGACACCTTATGAAGTAAAAATTTCCAGGTAATCTTACCTTGGTACATTATTCCTCAGCTAATTCAGCAAACTCTGATGTCTGCTGCAATCTTCAATCCTGTTTCTGCTGACTTCCAACTTTCTCAATGTACAGCCAGATGGATACATATGATTTTGTTCCTGCTGATATGCTTGGATGTCAGGTGCTACAACCTCTTCTTTTTTGCTGCACTCGAACCTGAGAAAAGACCCATAAATTTCATCAGATGGTTTGTACTGAAGGATATGTAATGGTTCAATTACATGTACAAGCACAACTTACAAATCATAACAAGGTTTAAATTGTCAGTCCGAGACGGTGCGATGCCTTGTAGACCCATATATCAGATGGTGTATTCACTTGCACCGCTCCATATCATCAAACAATATGACACAAGATTGATCCTTGATCAAATTGATAAAAAGTGATTGATATGTATTGGTCTGATTCGTATTTAAAATCTTAAATAGTCGCATGTTGAAAAGAAATGAAACATTGAATTACTAAGATATTGCATCAAAAAATTGAGAAGATTGAACACGAGAAACAAAACCAACTCTCACAACTTATTTCACTCACTGTACAAGTTGTAACATGACGCAAATAAGAAGTGTCAATTGGGGAAATAGATTCAATTTTCAAAGAACAGCCAAAGAAGAAGACGCTCTTCAAACAGCATGGAATAAACATAAATGGCTGATATGACTCAGGATGTTTCCATGGCATGATTTCCTGTGAATCAGTCACTGCCTCCTTTTCTATTATAGGTTCTTCTTTTCCTGTTCTGCATGCTTAGGTGGTTCTGCAGGGAAGTATTTGATGCCCACAAGGTCACCAACTTTGCTGATAACCTGGAGTTGCATAACCAAAGGATGAATATAACACCAGTGGCCATAATTTATCTGAGGATTTAAATCATGTTAGGGAAAACTGGATGTAGGATATTAACTTACCTCCAGACCTTTCATCAGGTCTTCTTTGGAGTGTGAAGCAGAAATGCATATCCGAGCCCTCGCAAGAAGAAGAGGTGTTGCTGGGAATGCAACAGTCACTACTGCAACCTGCAATGTTGGCAGCATAGTTATCACCATCTGGGATTCACAGGTCAAAAGGAAAATAAAGGCATATTGATGAACGATAGCCAAAAGTTTGGAATAGGATGACCAATGAATGGTCAAAAAGAGAATCTGAAGGTAAATGTGCAGGCACATCAAAGTGCCACCTCATAGATAGTAGCAGGTGCTAGACACACAGGCACTTGAAAGGCTGTTTCTCAATAGATGATGCCTCAGCTAGGCATGCATATCCTACAGTAATGGTGCAGTTTTGCAGGGAAAACTGTCTACATGGTCATAGGGGCATCTTATTGTGCAAGTAACTGGTCATTCTGGCTCAGAAGAAGTTTGTGTAATATCATTATCTGAAAAACAATGCAATAATAGAAGCAAAACATAGAACCCACTCAATATATACTGAATCTCAGAAAGTTGTATATACTATTATCAGTTATGATAATATAATTGTCAATTAATTGTGTCACTTACATTTTGTCTGAGGCATTCCCTGGAGAAGGCTGGGATCTTTGCTGGATTGTAGAGCATTATTGGCATAACCGGAGAATCATTATCACCCAGAACCTCAAATCCCATTTTCTGAAGTTCTGACCTGAAGAAGTTGCTGTTTTCACGAATGCGTGCAAGTTTCTGGGCACCTAGCATAATCACACCAACCATAAATAAGAAACTTTTGTACTTTACAGGAGATCAATTAAGAAATCTAACTTTATAATAATGTAAGATGCACATGTGATTTGGTAAATACCTCTATTTGACCCATCTTCCCCAAGGATAACCTTAATTGCAGAGATTACTTGCTGCACAGCAGGTGGTGACATGGAAGTGGCATACAGATGTGCAGGGCAAGTGTACTTAAGATATTGAATGATTTCCTGCATAAGACAATAAGTGTTAGGAAGTGCATCATAAATTGTCTCTATTCTGTTTGAGAGTTTGCAAAATTTGTTTCAACAAGATGAAGACCTTTGATGCTGCAATGTAGCCTCCACAAGACCCAAATGATTTTGTAAAAGTGCCCATCATGATGTCCACATCAGCTGGATCCACTCCTAGGAGCTCACAAACCCCCCTGCCTGATTTTCCAATAGCACCAATGCTGTGGGCCTCATCCAAGTATGTATAAGCCTATTTCATACAATAATTAAGTCTATTAGTTTAGTAAGTTCTTTATTTTTAACAGCATCCTAACGTTTAACACTTAAGCATGAGAAAAGAAATATCTTTCTAACAGATTCTCTAAAACACATGTCAATTGATTATCATAAAGCAATGTTAGCATGTAACTAATCAAACCTTGTATTTTTTACAGACAGCTATAATTTCAGGAAGCTTGCAAAGTTCTCCTTCCATGCTGTAGATGCCCTCCACAATAACAATTATCTTTTTCCAGGGTCTATGTGTCCGAGGCTGTCCTTCAGCTATCTGCTCTCTTAGAACATCTTCTAAATGTGAGGGGCCTAGATAACCATGCAACCAACTTATGAGCAAGGGAAAAAAGGGGATAGTATTAGCATGTGATGGCTTAAACTTACTGTTGTGCTGGAAAACACGTACTGCTGCACCAGATCCTCGAGCACCATTGACAATAGAGTTATGGTTCAAAGAATCACTGATGATCAGTCCTCCCTAAATATAGCCACAATTAGCATCAATCAGCAAGAACTACATGAATTTCATACTTGCAGGTCCAAAGATTTTAACAGGTTAGTGAATTTCGGAAATTATAACAAACCTTCCCAATCAGAGCAGGGATAATTGCTGAGTTTGTCACATAGCCCATGCCAAAAAGTATAGCAGCTGGTTTTCCCACAAACCTTGCAACTAGCTCCTCAAGCTCAGTGTGTAGGTTTGTTGTCCCTGGCACCAAACAGAACTTAATCAGATCAATCCAAAAACGGTGATATTTGTTCTCTATTGACATCACATAATATTCATACCACCATCAACACGAACACTGCAGGTACTGGGTGAGTATCTCTTCATAGAGTCAATAACACGAGGTGTGCAGTATTCATCTGCTGCAGCAAACCCAAGGTAGTTGTATGATCCCAGATTTAAGCATTTCGTAGTATTTGATGTTCGGCTGCAAGAACAGAACCACATAAATCTTAACATGTTCCTATAGAGACTTATAAGTTCACAGAAGCATTCCACAAACTCACTAATAGCAGCAATTTCAAGATAAGCTCTTCTCTAATGTTTTCAGGATTTTACAGTTCCTGCACCTTTGGGGGTTGAAGTACCGCATATTTCAGATAAGATACCTTGTATGTATATATATACATATATGTATGTGTGTGTGTGTGCGTGCGTATATATATTAGAGAGAGAGAGAGAGAGAGAGAGAGAGAGAAGTTTAATTTATAGATATAAAAAAATTGCAGACTCTGATAGATCAACCCTATCAATATACTTACTGTAGTGTCTTGTTATTGTCATTAGAATAACGCTCAACAACATCAATCCAAGCATCTGGCGCGCTTGCAATTGGTCGGCTAAAACAGTCCTGCCAAATTAGAATTATTAATAACATTGTTCAAATACTAGCAGAATACCAACAGAAAACTTTGGTGGGAACTACTAATTTCTGAATGTGCATGAATATCTCACCGAACAGTTCAATCTTGTTTTGAGGTTTCTACTTAGAGAAAATTAAATATTCTAACTCATCTTATATCCTCTGGCTTAGAAGCTTATGACGATGACTAGATCAGGAATAGTACTCACAGAAAGAGAAACAGAGGAATGGATGCAATATAATCTCATACTTGGATCCTGAATAATGTGGATGTTGAATGAGGCCGGTCAAAGGACACATTCGACTGAAATATTGGTGTCACAAGTGAACACTGGATGTTGAAGAAGCTGAGATTGTAAATAATGTATTTCATATTTTTATAAATAAAGAAGGGATATCCGACAGAAATACATGTTAATTAGGTCACAACTCCGTTATCTCAAATCTAAATTTAAGCACCATGTTCTATTAGTTGTTTTCAAGATTTAGTTATTAAGAAAGACACGGAAATAAATATAAGTTGGAAAATAGAAATAGATCAAACTTCTAATCATGTCAACACGGCCTTAGACTCCTACATCCATATAGACACTTCCTTTCATGAGACATGTACCTAGTGACTCTGTCTCTGTCAATCTAGTTTGATAATCAATTATTTAATTTTCCCCACCTCTTTGTTATCTTTTTTTTTTGGTCCCCTCCAGATTATGATCTTATATTTTGAAACCAATGTTTTCAACGTTTGATGGTATGGATTTTTTATTTTTTTTTGTCAATTATAGAGTTCATTGTAAAAGGCAGTTTATCATGTACTCGCCAAAACAACCCTTTCTTTATCAGAACATTCAGAAACCGCAGAATTCATTTTACAGCACTATATATAGGGTTAAGTAATGAGGAAACCAAGTAAGGCAATTTTTTCTTTCTTTAGTTAATAAACATCTAGGAGCAAAACGCCCAAAATCAACATTCTGAACAGGAAACAATTAAATCACAACAAGATGATAATTTAACGGAGAAACGGGATAGAGGAACAAGGAAAGACCAAACCTGAATTCGGAGATAAAGCCGGCGTGTGTAGAAATCTTCAAGCCCTAAGCAGATTGGCGCATACCCCTGTTCCAAGGGCGAAAAGAAAAAACCACATTAGAACCTCAAAATCAGGTGTACAATCATCGAAAAAAGGGCAAGCCAGAGAAACGGGATGCGAAAGGAGAGGGTTAGGGAGTAAAGCACAGACCTTGAGGTCCTTGGACTTGGATCTGGACCAATCGATGAGCTTCCTGAAGAAATCCCTCAGCTGGCCGAAGGCGAAGAGGAGGCCGTAGCTGAAGAGGGTAGTGAGCGCGGTGAGGTACGGCAATCTAACCATCCTTCAATCGCCGGTGTTCGGCTCCGTCGGAGATCAAATGGCTCGAGGGAGGCAACGTGGGGACGAGGACAGAGGCGAAAGCGGACGAGGGTACATATGGAGGACACATAGAGGGAATGGTCATCACTGGCGTCGCGGGTTAACACAAACAACATACACAGAGATCGAACGTCGAATAGAAGGGAGGTAAGTTGACCGTCCACGCAGCCCAACCCTCTCTTCTCTCCTATTTTCGTCTTCTCTTAAAATTTATTATTGTGATTTATATTATTTTTGTATAATTACAATACATTATTATTATTATTATTATTTACCTACACGCAGTGTTATTATATATCCATGAAAACTCGACGCCACAAAAAGAATTTTAGTTATTATCATCTCCACAATATTCTCCATGAGAGCAGAATAAGTGCATTTAATTCTTTGATGGATGATCTGCTGCTACTTAAATAAACAAGAAAAGTAAGTAGGGAAGGGTTTGCCGCCCGTCACACTACGAGTGCGTGCTGAAGACCCACGCCGTCCCTCCCTCAACTACAAGTTGACAATGATGCTGGACTTAGGAAGTCAACGTCAGAGAAGGTATGTGTTTCCTGTTAGTCAACATCGTGTTGCGTACGACGAAACCTATTCGAGTCAACAGCGTGTTTTGTTTTCACTAAGAATTCAGTCAATAATAGATTATACGATTCCGATTGATGTATTGTCAATGCCACACTTGGGGGATGTTTTCCATTTCTAGTGAGATGATCGCCGTGTTGCGTACGACGGAACCAATTCAAGCCATTCTTAGTTTGATTGTCAAATAAAATAGGATGACATCGCTTTCCGATTTAATTATTTTTATTGATAAAAAATAATTTTAATATTATATATTTAAAATAAAAGAATTAGATTTTTAATATATATTATATATCAAGAATTATTATAATAACAGTATCGCAAGTTCCTAAATTTACGAGTATGAATAATCGCAATCTAATACATTTGATTGGAATTGGCCAACGAACTGGCACCAGAAAGATCGATGCCCACTGCTATCGACTCCTCCTTTCCTCTCTCAGAACTAAACGACAAGAACTGGGACCCACGAACCCCCCAAACTCCTCTTCTCCCATTCATCAGCCTCCGATCCCATCAGCAGCCGTCCATCACGGACGCCACGCATCAGATCACGCGCATCAATTAGTAGGGAATTATCGGGGAGGACAGGTGGTGTACATCTCGATCCCATTCCCCTGATGCCATCATCACCGTCCCCGTCACGCGATCAACCAGATCAACCGCCGTCCTTTCCGCCGCACAACCCCCGAAATATTCGTTCCCTTAGACTAGTAAATAATTATTTTATCCTGTCACAGCTAATCATTAGAAGCTAATGATTTCATTTAATCGCGATGGCAGAAGACGCAATTTCATGCCGAGGAGAAGGGCTTTACTGGAATTCGGTACTCTCTGTTTCGCTTGTTCCCCTGCTCGCCTTGTCGGATGGGAAACGGGAATCATGAGGCTTCTTCCGACCGTCAGATTGGAGAACCGGGGAGGTATACAAAGTGAACCGCAACGTCGACTCCGGTTAGATGGCCGTAGTAGAGATGGGTGGGAAAGGAGAGTGTGAGGCGGATCTCCTCTTCCCTACCTTGGATCTTGATCTAAAAGTTCATCTTTTATGTGGTAGTTGAGATTCGTTCCTGCGTGTGCTGGATTTGTTGTTCTCACATGAATCTGTAGGTTTATCTTATAGTTTTCTTGGGTTTTTCGTGTGATTTGTGTTGAGTTCTCCCCCCCAAAATTTCTCCTTTTTGTGGCCGATGTGGTACGATGAAAAAGGAGATGGGGGGGTTCTTGCTCGATTTGGCGCTGTGAAAACGTTATCTTCCGTGGACTATACAAGAAAAGAGGGCTTTTTAGTACTTCTGATGCAGATCTAAGCTTGCTGCCATGTGAAATTCTGGAAAGGGGGCGGTAGTTGGCGTTCGTACTTTGTTCTTGCTTACTTCGGTAGCTTCTCGTGGAGTTTATCTACAGATCTGATCGATTACTTGTTCTCGGTCAGGAAATATCGAATTTGCTGGAGTCTCTAGCCATGACTTACTTTCCGGAGGAGGTGGTGGAGCACATCGTTGACTTCCTTGGCTCACACCGGGACCGGAACGCCGTGTCGACGGTGTGCAAGGCGTGGTATCAGGTGGAGCGGCTCAGTCGCCGGAACGTGTTCGTAGGTAACTGCTACGCCATCCGGCCCGAGCGAGTGATGGCCAGGTTCCCTTGGATGAAGTCTCTAGGTGTCAAGGGAAAGCCCCATTTTGCTGATTTCAACTTGGTCCCCTATGATTGGGGCGGCTTTGCGCAGCCCTGGATCGAGGCCGCCGCTCGTGGCTGCCCAGGCCTAGAGGAGCTGCGGTTGAAGAGGATGGTGGTCACTGATGATGACCTCGAACTCCTAGCGCGCTCCTTCCCCAGTTTCAAATCTCTTGTTCTCGTGAGCTGCGAGGGCTTTAGTACTGACGGGCTCGCTGCGATTGCCACTTATTGCAGGTGAGCTGCCTTTGCTAACTTTATAGAATGTGTAGCTTACGATACGTATCTTGACGTTCTACTCTCTGCTGGAATGTTCTTTGGTATATGGGCCATTGAGTTGTGTCGAAGGTTGAATAGCGTACATCTGTGTTTATCATTAGGTTCATAAGTTTCTTGATATGTTATTGTTGTGTTGGATTTGAATCAATTTTTTCCTCAAGCAGGACTCTTTTACCGAGCTTTACCATGTTGTTTTGCTAAAAATACAATTTTGCTGTATGACAACATCAATCTGGATCAGTCTGTTGGATGATTAATCATTCAATTTAATTGGTAGTTGCTTGTTTCCTCATTTTTCTTATTTCTGAAGGGCTGATATGAATTTTGTATATGAAACTACTCACTTGCTGGTTTGGTAGTGATGATGAAATAACTTTTTTTTCCTGTTGATCGAAGCGCTTGATTATAACTTATAATATTTATCTTTTCTGATTCTGCTTTGTTGCTGCCTATCAGAGGTCTTAAGGAGTTGGATTTACAGGAAAATGAGGTGGAAGATCATGGACGCCAATGGCTCAGTTGCTTCCCTGATTCCTGTACTTCTCTCGTCTCCCTAAACTTTGCGTGTCTCAAAGGGGAGATCAATACAAATGCTTTGGAGAGGCTTGTTGCTAGGTGCCCTGACCTCAGGAGCTTAAAGCTTAATCGTGCAATATCCGTGGAGTCACTAAACAGGATACTTGCTCGGGCACCTCACTTGGTGGACCTTGGAACTGGTTCGATGACGGTTAACCACCATACCGAAGCTTATCACAGGCTGATCAATACCTTCCTCGGATGCAAATCATTGAGGAACTTGTCGGGGTTCTGGGATGCCTCTTCATGCTGCCTTCAAGCGGTCTATCCCGTCTGCGTGAACCTGACTGCTCTAAACTTGAGCTATGCTCCTGCAATCCAGGGCGATGACCTTATCAAGCTGATTTGCCTTTGTTTTAAGCTTCAAAAGCTTTGGGTGAGATTTTGTTAATTCTTTGCTAAAATTTTATTTGTTTCCTTATGTTTCATATGATGACCACAGGCCATTGTTCCGCAGGTGTTGGATTGCATTGGGGACAAAGGATTAGCAGCCGTGGCCTCCACTTGTAAGGATTTGCAGGAGCTGAGAGTATTTCCTTCTGACATCTATGGTGCTGGAACGACTGCTGTGACTGAGGAAGGTTTGGTTGCGATATCTTCAGGATGCTCAAAGCTTACCTCATTGCTGTACTTTTGCTACCAAATGACAAACACTGCACTTGTAACCGTTGCAAAGAATTGCCCACATTTCACGCGGTTCAGATTATGCATCCTCGATCCAGGGAAGCCAGACCCGGTCACTGATCAGCCACTTGATGAAGGTTTTGGTGCAATTGTGCGTTCCTGCAAGAATCTCAGGCGGCTATCACTATCGGGTCTTTTAACAGATAAGGTTTTTCTATATATTGGCATGCATGCTGAACATCTTGAGATGCTGTCGATTGCATTTGCTGGTGATAGTGATAAGGGGATGGTATACGTGCTCAATGGATGCAAAAATCTCAGGAAACTTGAAATAAGGGATTGTCCATTCGGAGATGATGCACTTCTAAAGGATGTGACAAAGTATGAAACAATGCGATCCCTTTGGATGTCATCATGTGATGTTACCCTCGGAGGTTGCAGGGCTCTTGCAGCAAAAATGCCAAGCCTCAATGTGGAGATTATAAATGAAAGTGATGAAGCCGATGAGTTTCAGGAAAACTTAAGTGATCTTCACAAGGTGGAGAAGTTGTATGTCTATCGAACTGTAGCCAGAGGAAGAACCGATGTACCAGATTTTGTTAGGATTTTATAGCTTAATATGATTAGCTGTTGGATGTTTTATTTATTTTAACTCGGTAAATGAGCTATTATGTTTTAGACTAGCTTTGTAGATCAAAGCTGGGGTAGCCAAACTGAATTCCAAGATATGTAGATTATGTTCTATGTAGTTCTTGTTGTACTTGTAGGTCAAAAAGGTTAGTAGGATTATCACTAAGCCTGCCTCTTTCTTCATGGATATGCTTGTTGAACACATTGTACCTAGGATCTATGTGAAATGAAAGAGTGAGTTTTCTTGTAGTCTTATACTCTTTTTGCTTCTTGCAACAGATTGATTTTGAATGAGTTACATTTCTTTAATATTCATCAGCATCACAAAGAAAATGGCAGGTACTTCTACTTCATCAGCTAATCAACTAGATGATCATAGTTTATTTAGAAGTCCATAAAAGCCACTACAAAACTCTATTCCCTCATGTCCTTGGTCCAAAGTCTTGATGATCGACTCCTCCATTCTCATTTGGCCCTATATTTAGTGAGTTTATTACTAGTATGTTTTAATACAAAAATTATTGGTCCAAGCAGAGTAGCTTTCTAAAGGAAAGCCAGTTTGCATTTTATTCATTTGCCACTAATGATGCAACTCCTACCATTGCACCACTTTGATATAGTCTCCTATCTTTTAGGAAGAACTTTTCCCTTGTCTTCTTATCCCACTTTATTTTAGCACTCATCACAACAGTGGGGGAGTGGGAGTAGGGGATAAGATTGTGAGTTGGATCATCCTTTTTGTAGAACAAAGCCCCATGTGTTTTGTCTCTCTTGGAGCACTGTATGAAACTCATCATTCCTTCCATTATCTTTCTTCATCTTTCCCAGCACTTGTGTAGACCAACTTGGCTGACCATGTCCATTTTCTTTTGGTCTTTTCCTCTGTAGAAGCTGCTGCTGAATTGTTGCATGTGCTGATCTTTAACATAGCATTTGTTATAGAGACTATTAGATATACAAGTCTATTACAGCACCAGCTTTCTGATTTATGCCATGGATGTGTTCCATGGAGACTGTAGACTATGAACACACAGAAAGAAGAGAAGTTTGCTGGAACTTGAACAACAACAGATCTGATGTCCAAGCATGCTGGCACAAACTTTAGCAGCAATCCTGTCTTTAGTAGCAGCATTTCTCCAGCAGACAGCAGCAGCAGATAGCAGCAATGCTGCATTGAACATTGAGACACAGTGTCAGGACAAATGGGTGCCAGTAAACAGCATGAAAAGAAGAAATCCAGTCACACACTAAGGGCATAAGCTTTTGCATTCATTAGCCTCACTACATCAAATAGTTTAAGCTTCAAGCATATCAACAAGAAACTGCAATCACCCAATCATGATCATACTGAATACGAGAAACACAACTAGAAAAATCCCTTAAACCGTTGGAAGTCCTATCAAGAGATATACCATCCTTGCAGGAAAGAGAGGCAAGATCCATCATCATCATCGTAGGCCCGGTAGTATGGCTGAGATGGTGGGGGTGGTTGAGGTGGAGGGTATTCGTCGGTGAAGTAGCCCTGATCTCCCTGGGGTGGTGGGGGTGGAGGGTACCCCCCTGACCTTGATAGGGGAGGTTGATAAGGGTAGCCACACTCTAGTAGTGGAGGAGGGTAAAGATTTGAGTGCCCTGCAACCAAACAAATTCCAAACCTTCTAAATTCATTGAAGGATCAGGAAACCTGCAAGCTCAATGCTTCGTCAAACAATCAAAACAAAAAGAATAAGCTTTTGAAACCAATAGCTATCATCCCAAGCCATGAGGGGATGAGGGTCTTTTGCCTGTGGGACGGTGTGGCTCTGTGACATGACTGTAGCTCATTGTTTCTTTGTTCTGCTGTTGCTGAGGAGACGATGAGCGAGGGGTATCTGCCGCTGCCGCCTTGCATGAGAAAAAGGTCAAAAGCGTCGGTGTTTATCCTCACATCACTCTCTGGAAGTTTGTGCAGAAGGATAGAGGCACTCTAAGAAGGTCCTTCTTGCAGGTGGTGACAAAACAGTTGTTACATGGACTACTTGCTTAGGTAAAGAAGTCTCATTTAACTTGCTACTACAAGTTTGTATGTGAATGATATCTATCTGCATGAAATATTTACATCTGCAAGTATTCTTTGGATCAAATTGAAGCTAATGAGCCCTAAAGATCTTTCAATGAAGTTAACAGATGGAAGCTAAGCCCTTCCAGAGCTGAAACTAAAAGTTGGACTCTGACTCCCCAATGCAGAATTGAATTGTCCATAGAACAATGAGCTATCAAGTAATCTTAATGCACTAATTGATCTCATTAGTAAGAACTAAATTCGGTTGACAAAGACCAGAGGCAATGCAGCAAGAAAACATAGAATGATCCATCTTGTTGAACTTTAAAAGCTGTGGAAAAGCTGAGTGATGTTATTTACCTGGGAAGCAAACGGAAAGTGCACATCAACATCATAAATATTTGAAGTGGGTAATGTAATCACTCTCAGTTTCAATGAGTGGTCTGTCATGCCTATGCAGAACAGCAGAGAACAGTGCATGAACTTAGACAAGTTTGAACTTTATAATCTACTGAATTACTGATATCATTATTCTAGAAGCTGATTCAAACTCAATAGCAGGAATTGTTGTGAAACCAACCAATTCACACCCCTTCTTTGTTTCTGTCAATAGATAGTGGAAATATAGAAGAGTAGCTGGCCTAGCATGAAGGATGAGAGCCAGTTAGAATAGCCAAGGAGACTGCCTACAAACCACACAAAGATTTTGATTGCAATGCTGGAGATCTTGAAAAGGCCATAGGCAAGTCATCCTTGGCTATCAAAGACAGGGTCTTATCTTCATGGAAGGCCACTCTTCTGCCCGTTGCTTCAGGAATTGACATAATTCTTGATAGAACAGACCTATTTATAATGCAAAGTGGAGAAGAGATTGGATTAGGCTCACCACGTGAAATTGTCAATGCCAAATTGCCTAATCCACAAGTCCTTTTTCTCTGAGTCCTATTGTTGGATGTTTCTCCATGCAGAATATATTCCCCTGATTTCTAGGGACCGGTTTCTACGCGGACATTCATTCTACTCATTTTTCTCATTGGCATCGGCCGGTAAACATATAAATTCCATACAACAAAAGAGATGCATTAAGCTTGTTGTTTCTCCCTAATCTTAGTGGTTCTAATGGCTGCATTAATGCTGCTAAGCATGAGGTAGGCTGCTACTTGCTTTGACCTCTTACACTGAATAGTGAGTGTCATGATCTTGCCTAAAGCAGAAGAAAATATTCCATCTTTTAGCAACCTAATCTTCTCTGAACTGATAAGCCCAAGTGGAAGGAATTCATAAACTTTAGTCTTTGTTCATGCTTTGAGCATATATATTGTTCCAATTACGAATAAAGTTAATGCTATCCACCACTCTTTTAAAGATTTTTGTTCTCTCCAAATCGGTTTTGACCCTTCAAATCCACTACCGTTAAGCCTTGCAAGTGATGGCAGTCCAAGCCAGCCATATGCGAAACTTCTTTGATAAAAGAAGGTTCACAGAATTATGATATATTGCATTTCCGCAGCATTGGCAACCTTACTTGTGGATAATGAAAGGAGAAGAGATAAAGAATGTACAGGAAATGGGGAATGACCTCCTTGTGATGGATTCCTCTGTTTGTCTGATTGCTAATAGATCAGATGCACTTCTGGCTCTAAAAGTCATAATCTTTCTTGGATATGGCATGTCAGTGTTCATTCCCTCTGCCCTTCCATGTTTTTGCCTACATCTTGTGGTAGTTTGAGTACATTGCTAGCAGATGCTGATCATGTACATTGAGTTGTTGTCAAAGATTTGTGCAGTTCAAGACACTTTGACAAACATATAAGAATTGGTTGTCGACGGATTAGACTGATAACTTCTCTGAAATAGTAGATGTTGATGGCTTAGACTATTAACATATCATTTTTTTAGTTATTTTTTTTGTCTATAAATGTCAATAGATGATCAGATTTGTTAGCCATTTAAAGAAATAAAAATGGTAATACATCATTAGGTTGATCGTGATGCAATGAGATATCTGAAGAACATATTGATATGCTACGATTCCTTCATGTCTTCTGGTTTTAGTTACTAATCATTATATAACCGATGAGATAATCAAAATGTTGTCTATGAGTCCAAGATGATATTTCTTTTCTTTTTTTTAGGATAGAGTCCAAGATGTTCCTACTCAGTGGAAGCATCCATTTCTAGATGAAGTTTTGTCAGAAAATAATCCAGGAAACATGACATCATTATCTAGTAAGTGTTTTCATGCATCCCCTTAATAAAATTCATCTTTGAATAATGAAGATGAACCTAAAGAAAAGAAATGGACCACTTGTAAGGAATTTCTTTTGGCACCACAAGATTAAGATGGAATCCAAGAATTAGAGTTCCATTTCAGATCGGAAGTGACAGACAAGATCATTCGACCTCTGAAAACTCTGTTTGTTAAATCAAGCTCAAATCTATGCATATATCATGTATGAACCATGTAAAAAGAAAAAGAAAGGGAAATTTCTGAACTAGGTAAAATTTTAATTGTCAATATATCTTCCATGTTTTGGGTAATTAATTTCTGCCATATGAGTACTTCTGATTAAATTATGCTCCTTGATCAAGAAAGGTTGACAATAAGTTCTTTGGGCAGGGAACTTTCTTTATGGTTGCCAAATCTTCTAAAGAAATTAAGGCACTTCATTTAATTTATGTAGTAGCTTAAAACTAGGATCAGCCTCATTACATTTGCTATTTTACTAAATTAATTAATCAAAGCCAAGTTGAAACTCCGGTATTGGTGTTTAATAAGCAACTGGATGTTCCCAGTTTTCTTAGAAAGGACTTGTTTGTATTTCTCTGGTTGCAACATTTTAATGTTGACCAGATCAGCTAAACAGTGATGACCACATGTGTTTGACTTAACTTCACATGATAGTGATTCATTGCCATGGATCTGGATTGGATTTAGAACAGAAGGGATTACTGTTCAATAGCATGCCATAAACGTCTTCCAGATGGTTGAAGGAAGAAGTCATAACTTCCATTCAGCATAAGAATATGGACCAACCTAATGGCTGAAGGAAGAAGTCTGAACTTAGATCTTTGACCAAAAGATCTATAGAAGTGAGCAGAAACTGCGTTCACGCACTGTGCCTCCTGGAGAAAGAAGATAGGAGGAGGAAATTGATACTGCAACTTGGAACCCCAACATCAATTAATCTGCTACCATGAAGATTCAGCATATAGCTTTTCTTTTGCTTGGACTTGCAAGTGCAACAGTGGTGAAATGCAACATAGAAGGTATGATCCGCAAATTATATATGAAATCTGTTCTACTTAATCATAGTTCAGCATGTGTAAAGGTCCAATCAAACTTCTGCTTTCACCAATTCAGTGGAGAGAAAACTTACCAAAGATTTCATGATAGTAATATGGTTTGTTATTATCACAGAATTTTGTGAAGCATACAAATCTTTTGTTATGAAAGCCTAAAGGATTGTCGATTAAGAAGTGAAAGCTAAATTTAGTTGGCAATCAATCATCATCTAAGTTTGTTTGCAGACCATTTTATTTCTCAGAGAATTCAATTGTTCTTTTTCTTGTTGGATTAGCATGTCTTGCATAATACATGTATTTGGACAGGTGATATCCTCTATTCTCAGAAGAAGGCATGGAAGGATCCTAACAATGTCCTCCAGAGCTGGGATCCAACCCTTGTCAATCCATGCACCTGGTTTCACATCACCTGCAACAATGAAAACTCTGTCATACGAGTGTAATTTTTCTTCCTATGCTCTAATTGTTCATCATTTCTATTTCCAAGAAATCCAGATTTCTTATCTCATTGCTTTATATCTGATAGCAAGTTTACTTCATCGACAGGGATTTGGGTAATGCAGGACTCTCTGGAGGTCTTATTCCAGAGCTGGGAAGATTGACACAGCTTCAATACCTGTAAGAAACTTATCTCTGCAACTCATTTGGAATACTGAGATTGGCAGAAAACCTCAAGATTGATCCAAATAACTTTTGTCTATAAAGAGAATGTTGTAGCCTACCTACCTTGAAGTAACTTTATTACTTATTTGAAGAATCAGTGGCTTTACCAAGAATGCTTGCTGATGAAAGAGGATGATCTTGCAGGGAGTTATATGCAAACAATATAACTGGGTCCATACCAGCTCAACTTGGGAAATTAACAAAGTTGGTGAGCTTGGATTTGTACCACAATCAATTGAGTGGGCCAATCCCTTCTTCTCTTGGCAATATCAAGTCTCTGAAGTATCTGTACGTTTGGAATACTATCTTTATCTCTCTTCCCTTTTCTTCCCAACACATGATATACTAGCAGAAAAAAAAGGCAACAAAGCATCCTCAATTAAGACGGTAATAATACCGGACAAGAGTTCATGTTTATGTGATGCATGTATGACACATCAACTCCTGAGTGGTTGGGGATTAGATCATTTTCCTTCATCCTGACAAATTGTAGAGCAAGCCATAAAAAGTGACAGAAAGTGATTTATACTAGTAGTACCACCAAAAGAAGATACATGATCAAGAGAAAATCTGAATCTAAAAACTCTTCATGATCAAGTAAATGTCTAAATTGCCGCACAAGGCCTTCTATTTTTCGGTATTGGTAATTTAGGCAGGCCAAGCATTAACTGGCATTTGGTCTTTAGTTTGGATCAAACAAAGACCCTGGATCAGGAAAAACATGGAGTGCTAGTTCTAAGCTTGCAGCTCTCAGCTTGGAGATGTTATTCTTCGAAGGCATTGCCTGACCAGGGAGCTCAGATGATCGATTGACGCTCATTATTTTTCTCATAATTCCCGTAGGACTTTGCAATCCTTTAATTGTTTCGGCAGACCTTTATCTGAATCTATGATTGACTCAAACAATGAATTGGTTTTCCAGGAGGCTTAATGGAAATGGACTCTCTGGAATAATACCCAAAAAAGTGCTTGATCTTGTCCTCACTGGCAACCTGACTGAAATGTAAGACATTCTGCAATCCCTCACTCATAAATTGTAAGATATGCCAGTTATCCTGAGCTTGGTATATCCAGCTGACTTTTTTTTATTATGTTCTGATAGGAATGTTTCAGATAATGAGCTGTTTGGGACAATCAGAACATCCAAGAAAAGGGGTAAATGATATCTTTTGACAGCTAAAATTGGCTAAATCTGAAAACATACATCCGCAAAACTTTGATGTTTTAATTGCATCTGATCTGCAGTTACAACAATTACTCAGGACGCGAAGATTTCCAGCTAAGTTTGAATTCAGTGCAGCTCAAGAAATATCAAATTTGCTCATGTTCTTCTTTAAGGCTGACTTCTTTTCATGCCAAAGGTTGAAATGTTTGTGGTGTAACTTTGCTTTATAATGACTATAGTATAATATAAGAGGAAAAACAATCCAATAAGTTGCAAGTGAATCTGCAGAATCTAGTGGTAATGGTCCTATTGGTGGAAAGCACCTTCATGAAGCTTTGTCCCTGGACTAACCACTAAAGCATCTCCCAAGAGAGATACTGTGATCAACAATGTTCTCCTTCTCTTAAATAATATAACAATGTTGCCAAGGACAGAGCTCAATCCTAGAAAACTGAAAACATCTATGTGCTTGCAATGAAATGGTGCTTTCAAGAGCAGTGGACTGTGTTCTCTAGGTTGGTCCTTGGAAGAGGTGAAAGAAAGCTATCAGAAAGAACAGAGCCAACACAGTGCCCATTACAGCAGAGCAGTTGTCACCACAAGGACAGCAGAATTTTGAATTATCCTTGACTCTAGATTCTCCTATTTGAGGGAAAGTGGGACCCACTAGCCAGAAAGGTAACCACATTGGCCATCCTCTCTTGCTTCAATGCATTAGGAGTCGCTGGATCTTGTTGTCATTGGTCAACACCAGAAAGCAAGTAGGAAGAAAGGAGAGGGGAAAAGATGGCAAAGAAGAGGGCATGTAAAGGTGCAACTTTCAAGAGCTTCTTTATATCCTTGATGATATAAAACACTTTCTTGGACAAAATTGATGTTTCGAAATCTCCTTTAGCATGCACAACTGATCAAATTGCCATTTCTTTCCATGTTAATGGCTTCACCATGATGTGGCATGATTTAACCCTGCATCTGCCAGCCCTCACATTGTTCATTGTTTGAAAGGCCATACAGCAAATATCCAGGGCTTGCAAGTGGTTCTAAGTGAATGTATCAACTAGCAAAGCTAAACACCTGGAATCAAAGAACAGCCATAATTGCATTCAAATACAAACTTGCTGTCAGATACCATTATTGACAGGAAAACCTTCAGAAATCAAGCATTTCTTTAGCATGCCAAACTTTGTTGTTGTCTGAAATAGAATAGAAATAGAGCCTTGGATACACATCGATAAGACAGCAATCTCAACCATCAGCACCCAAAGAGTACTGCTTAAACAAAGGAACATATCCATTCTTAGTTTATGCATGCCTTGTAAGCATGCTGATCAATATTTGAAGCTATCCAACAAACAGAGCCAACAGATTGCATGCTTTTCTTGGTTTCTACAGAAACAACAAATTGCATACTCATTAGGACAATCTTCTAAAAGTTGCTGAGATTAAGAGTAGGAGATTAAAAACAGATTTTCCATTAATATTAGATCTGACCAATGGCAACTTGTTACAAATGTTAGAAAGATGAGTAGGAAAAAATATAGGTAAACCACATGAAATTTAAAATCTTAAGGTCTAAATCACTGGCTTTCCACCACCTTGTTTTGACACTACTTGTGAAAGAAACAATGAGCTGAAGAACATCACAAAATGCCATGTCTGGGTTTAGTTTATGCAGAAGCGAAGCATTCTACTGAGCCTATTGACAGCTCAACTCTCATGAAAGGGATTCTTTGTGATATCTTAATAGAACTCTTCAAATATGAACATTTGATGACAAGGACTCTCAATACCACAGACATATCATATCATAGAATACATACATGTACAGATGACTCGAGAAATGATGCTTTCTATTAGCTCTTGACCGATTGCTTTGTTGCATGGCTTATGAACTGCAGAACTTTGATTATTGAGCTGACTTTTAGATGGTGAATCCCATGCCTTGTGTTCCAATCTAATGAGCTTTTCCGAATTGTTGCCTGGTGCATATGTCTGTGTCCTGCTCCACCAAGTGCTCTGAGCCACAGCCATTTGTAGACAGACAAATGAATCTAAATTTATGACTTGAGTTTATCAAAGGATAATGTACAAAATACAAGGATAACACCTTCTCCACAGGACTCTCTGCCTACAGAGGTATTCAAAAAGGAAGAAAAGAATGGAACCAGCACCAACCAATAGGACAAGCCTGCAGCTTGGGTTGTAAGCTTAGCTCAAACCAGTTGGGATTTCTTCTTATGTGTCAAAACCACTGCCATTTGGGATGTCATTTTCTCGTGATATTTCTTCTTGCATTCATTCACTCTCTACTCTGTGGTACGCATGAGTGCATTGGATGTCACCGATGATGAATACCAAGGCAGCATTCATGCTTGCAGTTGAAGTTGAGGCACATTGGTCCCACCGACTTGCATCTCCATGGATTCTTCTCTCTCGAAAAAACCCTTCCCATCCATACGATCATGGAATTCAAAGATAGAGCTATCTTCAACAAAAAGGCAGCTTCGGGCTCATGTCATGCAAGATTTAAAATTAAACCCAATATTTATAGCAAATATATATCGTTAAAATAAGAATGTTGAGATTTGCTGTTTGCTGGGGGGGGCCAAGACACGGGATGGGGAGAAGAGGAAGGGGGACAGTTGGGGAAGCGGGTGGGGGAATGAATGCGATGGACAGGGGGCATTTAAAGCGATCGACACGTGGCGGACTCTGATATGAAGTGTAAGCTAGCGTTCCTCCCGTCAGAGTTGTGCACGAACTCGGTGCCGTTGACTTCATTCCCGTCCGCGGCAACAGTGTTTTTGCAGTATGAAAAGGCGTCGACTAATTAGCCCTGCTCTACAATAGATCTACGAATCTACCCTTGCCTCGACTCCAGTGGTATTCATGCAGTAGCATGTACGTTGTGGTATTTGAAGGGAAATCAAAGGAATAAAGGAAATAATCTTTTGGTGTTTACTTGAATTTTGTTTCCACCCTTGAAATTGACTTTTGACTCTTCTTCTTCTTCTTCTTCTTTTATGTGGTGTGTTTTTTGGTCTAAAACTATGACTTGACTGATTCCACAACCTGCATTCTTCTCTTTCATGTAGCAGATATCCTAAAAAGCCTTATCGCTTTTATTTTGGCTTCGGCCAGTGTCAATCCCGCAATATTCTTCGTTTTGGTTCCCTGTAAGTCGGCTGCCGTCTCTCTCTCTCTCTCTCTCTCTTCGGCCACCGGTGGTGTAGTGCCCACGCCTCAGCTCTGTGATACCAGAGAACTACTTCCCGTCATCCTCCATGTAAGTGGTCACCCATGGGCTGCGTCGTCAGCAAGCGCCAGGCCCCCGCCGTCGCCGCCGAGAAAGAGCGCCCTCCGCCGCCCCACGACCGCCCCCGCATCCCCTCTGCCCCACCTTCCGACGCCTCCGGCTGGCCCGCCTGGCTCGTCGCAGTCGCTGGCGACGCCATCCGTGGATGGACGCCCCGCCGAGCTGACTGCTTCCAGAAGCTCGCCAAGGTACGGTTCCTCCTCCCCTCCCCGTTGTAAAGATCGAACCTTTGGCGCGTTGTGTTGAGGAAAGCTTCGACCTCGGTGTTGGCGCGGGGTTTCAGATCGGGTCGGGGACGTATAGCAACGTGTACAAGGCGCGGGACGTGGAGACCGGCCGGGTGGTGGCGCTGAAGAAGGTGCGGTTCGACGCGGTGGAGCCGGAGAGCGTGCGGTTCATGGCGAGGGAGATAACGGTGCTCCGCCGGCTCGACCACCCCAACGTCATCCGGCTAGAAGGCCTCGCCATTTCCCGCGTCTCCTCCGCCCTCTACCTCATCTTCGAGTACATGGAGCACGACCTCGCCGGCCTCGCCGCTGCCCCCGGCGTCCACTTTACGGAGCCCCAGGTCACCATCGGGAGTCTCCTTTACCCCTTTTCTTAGACCACAAAGTTGCTTCCTTTTCCATTCATTCGGAATTAAAGGGCTCTGTTTCTTTCCGCTAAGCTCTGTTCAACCATCTCACTGTTCTATTACCATACCCTTTTCCCTCCTGTAACGTACAGAGACACCATGTTACAGACATCTTGATCTCCTGTGATTTACCGCAGGTGAAATGCTACATGAAGCAATTACTCTCCGGTCTCGAGCATTGCCACAGCCGAGGAGTTCTGCACCGCGACATCAAGGGCTCAAATCTGCTTCTGGACAACGAAGGGACACTCAAGATAGCTGACTTTGGACTTGCTTCCACCTTCGATCCTGACAGAAGAGTGCCCATGACCAGTCGAGTGGTCACCTTGTGGTATCGTGCTCCGGAACTCCTGCTCGGTGCCACATACTATGGTGTTGGTGTCGATCTGTGGAGTGCAGGCTGCATTCTGGCAGAGTTGTTACTGGGGAAGCCCATCTTGCCTGGAAGAACAGAGGTAGCTCGATGGTATTACTCTTTAAGTTCCTCAGTTAAGATGCCACAACCATTGTCTTCTTCGTGTAGGTGGAGCAGCTGCACAAAATCTTTAAGCTGTGTGGATCACCTTCGGAAAAGTACTGGAAAAAGTCAAAATTGCCGCATGCTACCATTGTTAAGCCAAAACAAAACTACAAGCGTTGCATCGGAGAAACCTTCAAGGATTTTCCACCTTCTTCCCTCTCTCTCATCGACTCGCTCCTTTCGATTGAGCCAGCCGACAGGGGCACAGCTACTGCTGCTTTGAACAGCGAAGTGAGTACCCATTTTCCATTTTTCTTGGATTCCTAGCAAATCAAACCATCATTGATGGAGATTCATAAAAATGGCTTGCTGGTTTCTGAGTAACGAGTGTTAGCTAGGCATGTTTGTGGATGACCAATTAGCTTTTCTGTTGATGCAGTTCTTCGCCACTGAGCCTTATGCATGTGAGCCGTCAAGCTTGCCTCAGTATCCCCCAAGCAAAGAAATGGATGCAAAACTAAGGGATGAGAAGGCCAGAAGGTGAATTCTTCTCCTCTCACCAAAACCTCCATGAACTGTTCTCCATCTGATGGCCAAGTCCTGATTTCTGCTTTTTCTCCTCTGAAGGCCAAGTGCTGCGGGTAGGAAAGGCAATGCTGAAGCAACAAAGCCCCGTGCTCATAATCGCCGCAGAAGGGCAGTCCCAGCTCCAGAAGCCAATGCAGAGCTGCAAGTCAACTTGGAAGTATGTCTCTATACATTCTGCGTTCTTTTCCATATAACTTCTCAATCATCAAATAGAATCTGCATCATTTGATTCTTAATTATATTAAACATGGGTGGAAAAGATCAAGCAGAGGTTAGAATGTCAACTATCTTCTAGATCAAATTATCAAAACGTTGACGTTGACGTTACGACTATGTCCAATTCCACAAGAAAATGATAATTGTACAGATTGTATATTTAGCAGAGAAAATAGACTTTATGGATTGTTCCCTTTAATTTTGAACATCCTGAATGCAGACTTGGAGTCAGAATGAAGACTTCTTCTAAGAAGGGTTCCCCAAAGAATTAAATATAAGAAGGAAAAGTGCAGCTATGACTAATAATGGAACCAGGAAAAAAACATATGAAAGGATTGTTCTACATATATCTTTTTATTTGTGAATCAATTTGGGAGTTGGATCTTTGAATAATTTGTTCCCGATTTACGGTTAAATCTTGAATAGCATAGCATGCCGATGAACAAAGAGTTCTGTGGAATTAGAACTCTTGGAATAAGTTCCTGAAGAAAATTCTGGAGTTTAGACAACCTAAGTAGTAAGGTTTCAATTTCTACCACTTGCTGATAGGCCGAAAGAGACTAAGAATCATAATTTGGAGTTGAGAATCAGAAATGTATCTGAGCATCGTATTCTGGAATCTGTCATTAGTTCTTCTCTCTATTTACATATGCATTTATCGATCTATCTTTGAGCCATCGACTCTAGTCCCTATTCATTTTCTCTTGCTAATTAATAGAGAATGAGGCTGATGACTCGCATAAACGTCACAAGCAAAAGCGAGAAGTTCCCGCCACCTCACCAGGATGGAGCTGTAGGGATCCCATTGAATGACTCGTACAAGGGGCCATCATCTTTCACAGCATTTGATGCATCCTTTGCTTCATCAATCTTTGAATCAATGGAAGATTCTCGCAATACATTGAATGGATTACCAGATGCCATTGTGAATGCTGGTAAAAGCGCTGCCAGAAGAACAAGCAAAGAGGGGACGCAAAAATTGGCCACTTCACTTGCTTTGAGGAGACTGGTGGAGCTCAACAGGAGTAGCAAAGTACATAGGACTAGAGGAAAAGAACTGGAAGTTTTTGGATCTGTCAAATAAGTGGCTGTCTCAGTAAAACTCCCCTTCTTACCATTCCACTGTTCATGTCCAATTTACACTGAGGATGTTGGTAGAACCCCCCTGCTGAAACAAAGAGATATGATTAATATGTTACACAGTTCATCTAGATGCTCATGTTTTGGTTTTGTGTATATGTATCTTCTTATAATGTAGGCTTGCATCATTGTGATGGATATTATACCCTCCTCACCTGCTTGTCTACTAGAATGAATGGATGTGCATCACTGTTATGGCCCATCACAGATAGTATGACTGGGCCTGATCATATCGGCCCACATTGACCCAACCCAGCCCAGTTTTGATCGGTTTCGATGCGTACTAGAAACATATTTTCTTTGAAAAAGTAAAAGATTTATTTTGAACATGATCCCAAGCACTTGAACAATTTAGGTATTTAATTATACTGGAACTTGGACAACACATCCAAAGTCATAAGAACAAGGTGCTGAACTTCATTTGTTACAAGGCACAATATACAAGTGTTGCTTTGGTAGAGACTGTCCTACACAAGATGGACTTTCATACTCATCGATTCATCAACTGATTATATACAACACTGGATCCCTTTGACAAAGCCTTAAATCTGTTTCCTTTGTCCTTCTTGGATGATTTGTTCTCAGGTTCCTGTTGATGCAAGCAAATGTGCTCTTAGGGTCCAAAGAGTAACTCATCTAAATCAAACCATAGTCTAATAGAGGATATGACTGGAGCTCGGAACGAAGGTGAAAGATAAGGTGATAATTTCAGAACAATAAAGAAATGTAACAAAAATCACCAATAACAAGCATTTTAAATAAATCAAAAGCTTTCAAAGGTTCATATGAGATTCACACATTTCACAGAATTTCTACTGAGGCACTGTTCCATTCCATGAACGAAGTTTGAGGACTTGTCCATGATGACATTGCTATTAAAATTAGCAGTATACCTGGCTCATACTCGAGGATTTGATGGTATCATCCCTTGGCTGCAAACTATCTTCTTTCTTCTCATCAATCTTCCCTGCTTTTTTAAAATTGAGAAGCCAAAAGCCAAAAGAGAAAAAGAAATGTGCATCACTTTTGGGAGTCACTCACAAATATCACTAATAGAAGCTAGTTGTCAATCATTTCAAAGATGATCTCAAATCAAGAAATTCTTACAGGACACTGTTCTAGCCAGAGTTGCTAGTTAGGTATCGACATGGCTATATGTTAGATAAGGCATCTTTATAGCATAAAGAAAATGTAAGTAGCGAATGCAACTTACTGTAATGATATGGAGTCATAAATTCATGAAATTTATAATCCATCTAACCTGCTAAGGACCATAATGAATTCATTCATTCATTCATTCAAGAGAGACACACACACAAAAGGCAATTATATAAACCAATAAGAAATGAAGCTATTAGACTACTCGTCTGCCATATTATGTGGTTGACTTAGATATGGACAAGCAGTCGTTCCTAAATGTTCTTGGAGAAAAAGAAAATCCAAGCATAATGTGACATTAAAATAGCTTCAAGAAACACCAAAAATAAAAAAAGAAAAATCATAAAATAGCTTATGGAAACATGTGAAAACAGAGAAAAGCCAATGTGCAATCCACCTCGGTAGTTTTACAATGCCTTTTTTTGCAAATGATAAGACAGAATTAACCATGTAATCAAATTCTCACATTTTTCGAGTCCACTATCATGGAAATGCATTTCCCATGAAGCTCTTTATAGAAAGATCCATTATATTTCCAGATAATTATGCATTATATATAAATGTATCCAAGACATCAACAAAAAAAGACAATGCAGAAGTTTCTCACTATTCTTGATCTTAAAGAATCATCGTTATAATATTTATGACTTATAATCCATATTTGATCTCCTATTTATAACGCAAAGAAAAAGGAGAGAGAGATTGAGGAAGACAATACCTCGGTCTGTCCCCTCGCCTGCGGTCACGGCCGAGTCTTGGTCGATCAACGGTTCATCGAAATAAAACCTAAAGCTCGGTGATCCCGGCGCCTCTTCCCCTTCATCCACCTTCGCACCGTCTTTCCCTTTCCCTCCCTCTCCAAGCCGCGGCCCTAATCCTCCCTTCTTCTTGCCCTCCGCGGACGATGGCAGCGGGGCGCTGGAGGCAGGATGACCAGCGGTAGTTCCCCGCGCCGGCATGGCCAAGTCGTCCGCTGCCTCGGAGCTCTCCGGGAGGACCTCGGCGGAGGAGATCAAGCTACCCTTGCGGTCCCGCGGCCTCCGGCGTAGGCGGAGGTCCTGGATACGGCGGCGGCCGGGGGCCCGCGGCTGGAGATTGGAGCGGACCTCCTCGTCCGGTTCGAGCCGGGATTGGGTGCAGCCCATCGAGGAGGGTGGGCAGAGAGGGGGAGAGAAGCGAGGGCGATCAGATGTGAAAGAGAGAAAGAGAAAGAGAGAGAGAGGGAGGGGTGTAGAGGTGATGGTGGATTGGGGAGGGATTTGAATGGAGGAGGGGAGGGATTTGCGGAGAGGACAAAGGTGGGATTTTTCTTCCGCAGGTGTGTTTCGGTCGGGAAACGGTTTCAGAAACGGTAACACAGGCTGTAACTACACTGTGGTAATACGGGCGGCAGTTGGAGATTGAGACGTCATATGAACGGTTTAACCGTTGGCATGTTGGTGGACCGCTGCTGCAAATTGGGCCGACCCATTATTACATCATGTGGCCCTAACATTAGCATAAATTATAATTTTTTTATGTTTATAATTGGATCTCATATTTGATGCATATTCTGAATGACAAGTTTGTTTACTTTGCTTAGTCTATAGTGTATAGTGGACTCCATATGTTGCACAACCCTTCCCTTTTTTTCTTTTTCTTATATTGTTATTTTAATTTTATTTTGTATGATATGTTAAGAACTAATCTTATTTTTTAATATGAAAATAATAACCTTACCATCAAATGACCGACACCTTCGTGCCACATGATTAACAACACATGACTAAAAAAAAAAAATTATTATGTCTCGGATTCAATACACCATAATGATAATTAAGTCGGAAAGAAACGTATCACCTTTTTTATAACTTATGCCAATTAAAAAGGTAATAATATTTAGAGTCTATTATAAAATGTTCGTAACTATTAGAAAGCTAATCAAATCTTGAGAATCAACGACTAACTTAAGTATCATAAAAGTATTATCAAGAATATCCCAAAGTATCATAAAAGTATTATCCGAATCAACCCCTAATTTGGATAACAAAAATCTGGCCTAATGATTTATAACACCTCTTGCATTTTTTTACTTCATTGTGAAGAAACTAATGGTCTCAAACCCTAGTCCTAAGTATTCCATCACATATATATATATATATATATATATATATATATATATATATATGTTTCATTCTAGCTGAGTCACAAGTCTTTTCTTCTCTGGATCTGTGCTAATTGGCTTTGTAGAGATTTACATGGAAAAACAAAAGTCTCAAGACCCCAGAGTTAGTATTCAAGCGTAGATCAGAATGGGAGAATGGGATCAACAAAAGAAGAACACTCGAGCAGTTAGTATACTGAGTTAGGCAAAAGTACAGGTAAATTAAGCTATCTAAGGCTTGTCTGTATCACTCTGATATATGTATGTATCTATCTATTTGAGATTTGGAACGTTCAGCTTCTGGTTGATGTCAGAAGGACATGTACTGGATGTTCTTAATTGTCCTCCAATTCTTGTTGAGCTTGTACCACCTAATCGCATGCTTTTATAGTACCAAAACTGCACACACAATTGCAAGTTTTCCCGCCATGGATCGAAGCTGATTGAATGATTCATTGCAGTGGTTGGAAGCTGTCCTCCCTGTTTCGAGTCAGAGATAGAATGCTACCCTTCCGAATGTAGCAAGATAAAAAGCTGCAAATGTTCTTTGAGTCAGTTAGTTGTTCATCTTATCGAAGAACAAGGAAACCATAGAGGTTGAAGAAGCTATAATAGCAAAACCGGATTACTTGAACTGGTCGTCACGTCCCCAGCGGACGAGAAGGGAAACAGAGGAAGATGTCTGCACTAAGCGTGTTTGGTATTACTGGCTACTGAAACTTCTGCTGCAAATCCCACAAGGATCGATATATAAAGCGATATCGAATGGAATTGCATCTTCTGATGTGAAGACGATCGATCACAGAGAGTTGTTGAAGTAGAAGACAAGCAGTAATTGTTTATGGCCGAACAGAGTGTGTAATCATGGAAGCATCTGTTGATGGGCAGCCAATGATAAGCCAACAGAGTTCCTTCATGGCACAAGGATAACACTAACATGGCAAAAGGATTGGGATTGGAATTGGACACACAACAAGGGTAAGGTTTAATGGGCCATTAAACCTTGACAGATCGCATTGAGATGCTTATCACAGAAAAGTGTGCTGAATTTTCTTTCTAATATTTTCTTTTTACTCAAATGCATGGGTGAATTATCGAAAAAAAACACTCTTTGCATTTACTTTTCTTTTGTATATCGGCCGTGTTTTTTTGGTATTATAAAAAATATCGTATCGAAATATTATAATTAAATCAGTTCATCCTACAGATCGATTCGTAAGAAAAGAGATAGTTGAAGGTATTGGAGGTATTAGCTAAGAATGAGGACATTATTCGAGAATTATGAAAACGAAAACACTTTTCTAAAGAAAAAGAGAGAGAGAGAGAGAGATAATTTTAGAGAATTGACCATATAATTTTCACCAACAATGAAGGATCACAAAGCTTGGTATCAGCTTAACGCAATGTGCATGCCAAAAGATCTCCACCTCTGAAGCTATAGATAAGCTGCCTATGAAATAAACCAAGCTGGTCTTCTAAGTTCCATATTTTTCGCTAGCTTTCAGGTTCAGCAAACCAATGCAGCAGCAGAGAGAGAGAGAGAGAGAGAGAGAGAGAGAGAGAGAGCGCAAAAGGAAACAAGTGTTTGCTTATGTCTCCCGCTTGCCTTTTGTGACGTCTCAGAGTAACGCTTGGAAAGCAAGAAAGCCATTCGCGTATGCGAACGGCATAGCCGCAGGGAACTCCACCAGAAACAAAACGACGCATACGCATTCGCAAACGAAATCAACACTGTTTCCGAATCAACGAGGTGAAAAAAATCAACACTGTAGATGTATTGCGATGGAATGTTTACGTGTGCTCCTTGGGATGATACACATATGGATAGGCACCCACAGAGGCGAATATGAATTTTTGGGTGCGTATATGTCGAACAATGGGGTTCTAAAAATGCAACTAATTGATTGGAAAAAGAAAATTAGCATGTCCAAAAATCAGAATGAGAGGAAAATTGGGAGAAGCAAAGGTGGCGGAGTTCTGAATTCATGGAGAGAAGTCCGGTCCTTTTGGTGTGTGTGTGTGTGTGTGTGCATGCCAAGGGAAGGGATGGGTGCCGATGAACTGATAACTGCGAAGGGCGGTGTGCATGGAATCACATGAAAAGGACACTCATCGAGTGTAACGTAAGTGCAAGCTCCAACATGAAGCCGCCTGAGCCTCGATTTTGATTTGTGTGTTTGGTGCATCGATTTGGATCTCTCTCTCTCTCTCTCCGAGTGGATTGTGGAGTAAGCCATCGAACCCTCATGTTAACCAAATGAAGATGTGCTCACCGATCGCTCCTCCCTCCTCTCCTATAAAATGGGCTCCGAACTCACATCTACTCGTGCCATCACCACTGCCGCATGACCTCGGAGGAGGTCAGGGAGCCTCCTCGTGATCCGTCACGAGCGCTTGGAGGAGGAAGAGTGCTTGGGTGGAGGACAAAGCTTGCTTGCTTGATTTGTTCCTTCCGTTGAGTGATCGACTCGTATTATTCTTGAAAGAGGAGGAAGAAAGAGATGGCGGGGCTCTCCTTGGACCACCCTTGGGCATTCACCTTTGGCATCCTGGGTATCGACGCTGAGACCTCACTTTCACCCTCTTCCATGGCTTTCTCTTTCCTTTTCTGTCTTAGGTTTTGTACTTGCTGCTTTCTTCATGTTTGGTCGAGCTAATGATATCGGAGCACTTCATCTTGTAGCTTATTCCTCCCTGGATATTTCACGTTTGATGGGTTATGATGAGATTTCTAATCCAGCTTTTTCTCATCTTGTTTTGGATCAACAGGTAACATCATCTCATTCATGGTGTATCTTGCTCCACTGTAAGGATCCCCTCGGTGTTTTCCTTTCTCTGTCTCATCTTCTTGCCTTTCTCAACATTTCTGCTGATCTACCAACTCATAATGGCAGGCCAACGTTCTACAGAGTGTGCAGAAGGAAATCTACCGAAGGGTTTCAGTCAGTGCCTTATGTGGTGGCTCTCTTCAGTGCCATGTTATGGGTCTTGTATGCATTCCTCAAGACCGATGCTTTCCTTCTCATCACCATCAACTCATTTGGGTGTGTCATCGAGTCCGTATACGTAGTATTATACTTCACGTATGCGCCGAAGTTGGCAAAGGTACACGAAACGAGGCTCTATCATCTTCAACTCTCATTAACCATTTGCCCTAATGCTTGATCTTCCTTTGTTTGGATCGCAAGATACTTACTGCAAAACTGGTTCTGGTTTTGAACGTCGGCATGTTCGGATCCATTCTTCTGTTGACTCTCCTGCTGCCGGACGGCCTCAAAAGAGTTCGTGTTCTCGGATGGATCTGCATGTGCTTCTCCGTGAGCGTCTTTGTGGCTCCCCTAAGTATCATCGTAAGTATAGAATCTTCAGATGCATGGTTAAGCTTTTCAAGTGAGAGAGAGAGAGAGAGAGTCTAAGGATGCATTCATTTGTTGCTCAGAGGCTTGTGATACGAACGAAGAGCGTGGAGTTCATGCCCTTCATGTTGTCATTCTTCCTCACATTGAGCTCAATCGTCTGGTTCGCATATGGTTGTTTAACCAAGGACAAATTCGTTGCGGTAAATTACCTAAGCATCACGATCCTATCGAGCACAGTACAAACTCTCTGATCTCCTTCATATGCTTCTTGCTTGATTAGCTACCGAACGTTCTGGGATTCGCGTTTGGGCTCCTGCAAATGGGACTCTACCTAGCTTTCAAGTGCATGAAGCCCACCGCTGTCGAGCCCACGCTGCCGGAGCACATCATATCGATCTCGATGCTCGGCGTGGAGGTATATCCGATCGATTGGAAGACGCCGGAAGTGAACGATGAAGAGAAAGCAGAGAATGGAGACCGGAAGGAGGCGGATACTGGTGAGGAAAAGGTGGAAGGCATGGCAGCTCCTCATGAGGAGAATGAGGTGAACCATGTTGATGTCTGATAGCACATGCTGCTCTCATGAGGCGGAGGAGGAGGAGGAGGAGGAGGAGGAGGAGGAGGAGGCTCCCATGGTGGTGGTGGTGGTTTGAGTGTCATATATCATACTAAGCTCATTGGTTGATTATCCCTTTCATCCTACATCACAGTAAGGAAAGTGTGTTCTCTGCAGTAATGATGTTTTGCATGAGCAATATTAGGCAAAAGGCTCTGTCAATGAATTATTATTATTATTATTATTATTTGCAGTGAATGAGGTTTGGATGGTAGCTACACTTATTTAAGACGCAAAACAGAAACCTTTTCTTCTCTCCCATCTCTTTTGGTTATCAGACTTCAAAATTGTTTGTTGCAAATTTATGAGGCTGATGCAAATGAGCTGCAGATGCCGGCTCAGCTCATCTACCATTGTCCTTCTCTTTCATCCTTTTAGGGTTAGGGTTTTGGAGTGTTTACTGCACAAGGGTGAGGCTTATGGTGAGTGGACCCCAGCTTTCGGGTGGCTGTGCAAGGATTTGGTGGTGCCCTGTAGTGGCTTAACTTGGAGTACCATTCACTGGCTGGAAAGATTTAACATTTCACCCAGAAATCATGAAGATACTGAATCATTATAAATATTACAAAATTCAACCCGAGAAGGAAAAGCCTCAGAGCTCGAAACAAGTGCAGTCTCACTTGACCAGACTCCAGAACAACAAATGCATTTAACTCGACTACAAGTATGTTAAAGAAGATGACCCAATGGAAACAAGCAATTCTAGCAACTAACAGATAGATCAGTTGTTGTTTTAAATCCTTCGAAATACCCTCTCAGCAGCCTCGACTGTTTGGTCGATATCTTTAGATGTGTGTGCCAAGCTTGTGAATCCCGCCTCGAACTGTGAGGGAGCTAGATACACACCTTCCTCCAACATTCCCCTATAAAACCTTGCAAATTTTGCAGTGTCACTCATTTTTGCATCCTGGAAATTGTAAACCGGTCCCTCGGTAAAAAAGAATCCAAACATTCCACGGATAGACCCACCACACATCTCATGACCGGCTCTCTTTCCAGCATCCAAAATACCATTAACAAGATCAGAGGAGATTTTCTCTAGGTAATCATAAGACCCGGGCTCCATCAACCTTCTAAGAGTGTGAATGCCAGCAGTCATTGCCAATGGATTCCCGCTGAGGGTGCCTGCCTGGTACATTGGTCCTGCAGGTGCAACCATCTGCATGATGTCTTTCCTACCACCATAAGCACCAACAGGAAGGCCACCCCCAATGACTTTTCCAAGTGTGGTTAGATCAGGTGTAATGCCAAAATATTCTTGAGCCCCACCATAAGCCAGACGGAACCCAGTCATCACCTCATCAAATATGAGGAGAGCACCATCTTGCTTTGTGATTTCACGGAGGCCATTCAAGAAGTCAGGTTTTGGTGTGATGAAGCCAGCATTCCCAACAACTGGTTCGAGGATAACAGCAGCAATCTCACCTTTATGGGTGTCAAATAGACTCTTTATGGTTTCAATATCATTGTAAGGTGAGGTTAGAGTATCTATCGTGGCTCCCTTTGGAACGCCCGGGGAGTCAGGAAGGCCAAGAGTGGCAACCCCACTGCCAGCCTTGACAAGGTATGGATCAGCATGCCCATGATAACAGCCTTCAAACTTGATGATCTTTGGTCGGCCAGTAAATGCACGTGCAAGGCGGAGAACACCCATGCAAGCTTCTGTACCTGAATTTACAAAGCGAACCATTTCAATACTCGGCACTGCTGAGATGACCATCTCCGCCAATACATTCTCTAACACACAGGGAGCACCAAAGCTTGTGCCTTTTTTCAGGGCCTCAATCAAGGCAGCATTCACCTGAAAAGAAAGAATCATAAGAACATACGATGCTTTTAGGATCAACATAGTTTAAATGTGCATTATATGATAATATGCTGTTGATATTTGCTCATTTCCTCATCTGAAACATGCTGCCTTTGTAAGAATAGATCATGTTATGTAGGTTATTAAAAATTGGGTTGGGATGACTATAGCTTCTAGTAAGACATGAAAAGCATGTACAAGAGCCCTGTCATTCTGCAGATACTATTTTGGAAGGGCATGAAATTTGGAGGTCCGAAAGTTATTGAGAAGTATAGTGAACGAAAGAGGTACCTTCTCATCCGCATGCCCAATGATAGCAGGACCCCATGAACCAACATAGTCAATGTATTCGTTACCATCAACATCCCACATGTGAGAACCTTTAACAGAATCAAAAACTATTGGCTGACCACCAACTGATTTGAAGGCTCGAACAGGAGAATTTACACCTCCAGGCATCAATTCCTTGACAGAAAAAGAAAACCTTTCATCAGTTAACTGCAAAACCAACAGAAATTCTTGTCTGGAGCTTTAAGAAATAAAACATTTCCTATTGTAAGCAAATAATATTGTCAGTTTGTCAGCATATCAGTGATGAAAAGGAACATCAACAACTCCCTATGATTACGTATTAAACACTTTTAACTTATATTTGCCAAAGAAAAGCTTCATTGCAGATCCAATTCTGTCTAAGCAGAGGAGCACATACACACCACTATTTCTAGACTATAAAAAGATAATAAAAAAACCACAACAATTTTCCCACCATCCTTTAATAGATTGGTACATGCAGTAAAAGTATGTCATCAAAATTGAAAATCATACAGTAGTATGTCTGCAATTGCTGACTCAACTTCACAAAAGATTGATGTAGTTTCTTAAGAATAATATAAAATTTTCTCTCGAACAGTGATCCTTCTAACCATTTGGCTAACATTAAGCTATTAAAATGTGTTTTAAGCCTTGTTGCAAAAAAATAGAGGAAAGAAATTCAAATAAGGCATAATACCTTAAAAACAAGAACATGACACAAAGAGATCAAATAATATTATTACAAAATTAGTTCATATCCTACTCAAAGTTATACAAGGACTGAGTATGGGGACTATACTGATGAATAAGTGCTTCATGTAATTACAGACATAAAGAACAGGATCACAAACACATATTTTCTCTAAACCAGGACAACAGCTACACAAGATTGCTACAAGATCACTTATGGTAAATTAGTACACATCATAATAAATTCCAGATCATTACCATCCAATTGTAGTTGATATCAGAAGGCCTTTGTTTCTATAAGGTATGATGATATCAAAGTGGCATCTCTCTCTCTCTCTCTCTCTCTCTCTCTCTCGTATTCAAAGTAATCTTGTTTATATAAATGATCTAGATAAGGACCAGAACCTGTTTTGGTTTGAAAAAAAAAAAACCCTAAACATGTCGTATAGTTTTGTTGTTCAAGAAATGGCATGAGCTTACTTATAACTAAACAGTGGAGTAACATTATGCAATAATTTAGGAAGAATATCATATGTGACAGTACATAATGATCAGGTACTTCAAATTAAAACAAGCAAAATGTCTCTTATGGTATGTGATATTCTGGTATCAAAATTCAACCAATTTTGTTATAATTGAGAACTTCATACTAATTCAAGTAAGCTGAAACAACTAATATATAGATATCCCTACAGTCTAAGAGAACACTCCTTAGTTGTTAAGGCTGTCGGTGGAGTAAGGTTTCAACTATGTATATAACAAAACTCTAGTTATCATATATTTCATACTAAGGCCCTCAGGTAAATATCCAATTAAAATCATGAGCAATCGTGACAAAAATAAAGCTATGAACTCTTAACCTGCAAGTGCCTTGAATTTCATAAGCATTTACTCATGCTTCATGAAGTAATCTGGAGACCTAAGAGCCTAGCATGGGGACAGTGTGTCCAAGTGATCTTACATCAAGCCATCATAATGAATTATGGCTTTCAGAAATTGCCGTCAGAATATAAATTGCAAAAACCAATATCTCACTCAACTGAAGTATAAAATCCTCAAGGACGAAATCAGTTAAGTCACCACAACAATGACACCCAGAGTCCATTTAATCATATTCTTCAAATCCACTAATTCGTGGTCAACAAATGGCCAAAAGCTCATCTAATCATAAATCAATGTACGAATTGAACTTGGGGAGTGGCAATACAAAAAGTGGAATCAATATCTTAAGGTAAACGCGTTCTATTTCAGCAAAATCGTGGCTGAAGTCAAAGAGGAGAAAGGGAACATGGGGAGATCTAAAATCCCCGTTTTTAAACGGACAGGGGAGTAAAGAGAGGACCTTGGCGGCGTTAAAGATCTCCTCGGATTTCTGGAGCGTGTAGCTCTTCCCCTCAACGGAGATGGCGTTCCGCACGGCGATGGAAACGCGGTGACCCGCGCGCGACGGCTTCGTGGACGTCAGCGGGACGAGAGACGGGGTCGATGACCTCCACGAGAGCCCAACGCCTGCAAGGCCCGCCATATCTCTCCCTCGCTCTCGCTCTTAGGGATGAAGAGATAAGAGGAGTCGATGTTGATTTTGGTATTATTTGTCGGGGGAGAGCAGACGAACTGCTATATATAGATGGCGATGATACACCGACGGTGGGCTTCGATGCATCTTCGTCCGTTCGATGAAGATCAGACGGAGAAGGTTTGATCCCATTAATTAAAAGGCTTGGAAATTTCCATTAATTTTACGTATCTATCCCTCGTAAAACTTCGAAAGAACGAATTTGCCCCTTGACTTTTATTACCATATAAATATCCTTAACATCTATTATTAGATCCGCTTATCTACTGCTAATTGCCTAATTCAAATCTTTAATAGATATCGACAAAATATAAGTCATCCACGATGTTTAAAATGACAGATTAGGAGAGCCTGTCTGTGTTCATGTACTTGAAGAGAAGTCAACGACATGTTCTGCTTATAATTGAAAACTCTAATCAAAAGCTTGGAAGGACTCTCTCAGAATCCTTCAAGCATACTGGTCTCGGAAACATAATTGTCCCATCCGGCCATGCACTTCAATACAATCACAATTATCCAAATTAGATCGAGCTGCTCTTACCCTGCACACTTGTAAGCCGTTCTGGTTCTATCACCGGTGACTCAGTTGCATGAGACATACTCTTCAAGGCTCTGTGCCATGCACGCCGGAACTCGACAGTGATCTCGTAGAAACAGATTGGCTCAATCAACATGGAGTCGGAATGGTGCAGCGACACAGGTTGTCCACCTTCACCAAGGGATCATAGCCAGCCTTCTGCCCGGTACCGGTCTGCTGCACCTGAATGATCGAGAGACCAAGGATACTAGCTGCGACGACATGGAGAAGAAGCACAGCAAAGAGGAGGTCGAGGATAGGAGACACTGTAGCTCTCTTTGTTTCAAGATGGTGACAGCCGTCCCTTCGAGTGTATAAATCGAACTCATCAAATTCCAATGTTTCCTATTGCGTCGATCCCTCTGAATTTTCATCAGAGGTGAGAGACTGTTGTTGTTCTTGTTCTTGCTGCTGCAACTGATAACTCCCGGCGCTGTTCCCGCTGCCCTGCGCTATATGCTGATAGAATTGACTCAGTGGCTGAGGCTTAAAAATCCCAACCTGCCCATGTTGCGAAACTGAGATCTCTAGTCCCGGCATCGGCTGCCGCTGGCCGCCCAGCAGTGGCACGAAGGTCATCGGGTTGATGCCACTAGTGGGCAATTCCAGCCCGCTAAACCCAAATCTCGGCATATTCGACACCAGAGGCACTGCCGCCGTTGCTGATTGTAAGAAACTAGCATTGGACCCGTCGACCGGCGTCATCCAAAATTCCGGGTGGGATCGCCCAAGATGACTGCCGGGCGTCGCCCAATTAGCTCTGCTGTGCCCTAATTCTTGGAGGTTGTAGTGGTGCAGGCCGAGCGAGGCCGTGGCGGAAGCAGTCGGAGTAGAGCTGGCGCTGGCAGAGGACGACGTGAGGACCAAGGCCGGGATGGATCCGGAGCCCGTGGCGGCGATGATGGAGGGCTCCGCCTGTTGGAGAAGCCACTGGATGGTCTCGCCGTCGGTCTTGTGCCCGAGCTCGCGGGTGAGCTGGAAGATGCGCGCAGCGCATAGGGCGGGCATACGGACCCGGCGACCGCGGCCCTCAACCTTGGTGTGGCGGTCCTTGTTGGAGCTCCGCTTCGGTGCAAGGTGCCGCCTTTGCTCCCCCTTCTCTACTGTGGCTTGAAGTTGGGCATCCACGTTGGGTTGGGAGGCCATCACCACCTGCCGGTCTATGCTCTCTTGGACAGCCGAGTCCACCACCAGTGCCTGGGGCAGCTTCGGGGAAACCTGGGGATTCAATGATGGAAAGAAGGTTGGTAAGTACAAGAAAAGAAGAGAAAGTGATGAAAAGTTGGGAATTTGGGCTGTCAGAGACGGAGATGAAGGGGAAAAGTCTCTCCTTTCTGCTTAAAAATTGAATTTTGCGGCGAGAGAGATGGAGGTGAAGACGAGCAGAAACCTTATGGTGCAAAGATTGCAGAGATGCTAATCTTTTGTGGGCTTTAAACGGCCTTTGGCGAGGGAATGTCACTGGATTCGCCGCGGGCGGGGGGTGGGGGGGGGGGGGGGGGGGGAAGGGAAGGGAAGGAGAGAAAGGAGAAGGAGATGAAAACAGAAGAAGAACCAGATCGTCGTCCTTTTTGGCTCTCACTAGGTGGGTCATTCTTTGCCTGATCCATCCACTGTTTGACCTGATTGGGTAGCCTATCCTGACCTGTTCAGAAGAAGACAATGTCGTGGATTAAATTCCATTCAGATCATTTCTTTGGATTGGTTCCTCTCCGCCTATGCTGTCACTATTACAGGCTGGAATACATGAATGCACATCTCTTTCTTTGTTTATCATGCAGCCTGTGTGCATCTTCGATACTGGAAGGCCGCCATCAGAGTATATTTTAAGACATTTTAATAGTTAGTGATCCTTGAGAACAGGGGAGAGTGGGTGAGTGGGACTGTCTGACCTTATCAATGGGGATATTATGGAGTCTGGGAACACTGGAACTCCTTCCTTCCAGGTGGAGCTTTCAGCTGAATCTAGAATATGCAGTAGATCCCAATCTTATAGGCCCTCTGCAATCAAAATTCCACCAGATAAACACTATAAATAAATTACAAAAAATAATATTCTGAATGACATCAATACCCAGCTACAATCACCCATGAAAACTGTCAGGGATGATCTATGGTCAACCTTGCCTAACATCAATACATGTATACTCACTGTCATGGGAACCTGTTATGAAGGGTGATATCATCTCTCACAAATCTGATGTGTGGGGGCTCGATACACTTATACACCACCATATGGCCTCCTGAAGGACTACATCAACCCCTCATGGTTCTCAGAAGTAATACAATTCACCTGGATATCATTTGAAAGAAAAGTATTGGGAATGAAGGGGGAATGGTCAGCAGACATATTTAAAAGAAGGAATGAAGGGAGAATGGTCAGCAGACACACTTAAAGATAGGATTACATGAATCTACTTGGGAGGCTTCATGACCTCAGCTTGCAACTCTAATTTAAGTAGATGATAAGACTTTGAGGAGATCATAACCTTTTTTTTTTTCCGGCACACCTTTGACTTTTGATTGTCATTTTCTTTGATTTTGCAAAAGAGATGGACAAATAAGGTTGCCTGATCTTTGTCTTTCAAATGTTTGGTTGGTTGTTGGATTTCTGACATGATTGCCTGGTGAATCACCTAATTATAAATGGATTGGAACAAACAAATATGATACATGTTTGTCTTTCTTGAAATGCCTCCTTTCCCAAAAATTATTCCTCTTGCTTGCATTTGCTTTCAAGCCTTGGAAATACTTTTAGTTGCTATTATTTCATTAGCTGCCTAGTGAAAAGCCTGATTTCTAAGACATCCTGATGTGCCAGTGCAGCTGTAGAGGCCTTTCTAATAAACCATTGTGAACTTCTTTATCACAGTTCATATTTGCTCCAACATTTGTCATGAAACATAAATTGCTGTGAATGTAGAATCAAAAAGAAAAAGGAAAAGACAGCATAGAATAAATTTAAAAACTGATGATTCAGACTCGACTCACCTCACTCGACAAGAGAAATCATTGATTACGCTTCCCGGGCTTCTCCTTTGTCTTTGTGGGAGAAGATTTAGAGCTTGAATGAACATGGTTGTCTTCGTGGGTGTCATCCGAATTAAAGGGAAATGGTACTCGATACATGATTCTTTATCTTTGCTCCACCATTTGTCATGAAAACCTTGCAATACAAATGAGCTGTTGTAAGTGTAGAATCAAGACGAGGAAAGAACAGTAAAGAAAGGTTCACATCACTCATGATTCGAACCCACCTCAGCCAAGGGAAGGATATATGACACCATGGATGATAGGCTTCCGGGGCTCGAGTGTGTAGAATGTTGCAACCATTGCAACTTCTCCTAGTGTTGCTTGATGCCTGTTGCTTGGATTGAAGGAAGAACAGAAATTTAGCCTCAGATGCATCAAGCATTCTCTTATTCAGAGCCTTGGCAGGCGGAGCACCTGGCACACTGCTGCAGCACCACCACAGATTCCAACCCACCACTTCCTGCACAAAGAATGGCATCATACAAGTTGCATTGAACCACCACAGTGTCTCGGTGCTGTGCCGCGGCTTGTCCTCAACGCAGTCATCTTTGCGCAGTCCTCCACCCTCTCCACAGGGCATTGCCAAGTAGAATCTGTTGACCAGAGTATCATTGTCACAAGCAGTAACCAAATTCAGCAGTCACAATCGGTATAAACTTTGTCAGATCATATGCATATGGATCAACAACTATGATGATCTATGTTGCGCACTTCAAATAGTCGGGACTTGTTGAACACCTTGGAGCTGATAGAAGTCCACCATGAAATCTGTTGCAAGTACTGTGCTGTACAAAGAAGAAACCCAACTATATGTCGTGCTGATTACCAAACTTAAGATTCCTACAAGCCTATATGGCAGTGCATTTATGCAGCAAAATTAAAGAGGAACAACACAGTGCCCAAATGTTATTGCTTATCTGTGGTTCTCTTGAATTAATTTATTGGTGTGTCTCCTGCTAAAGTGGCAGCAAAAACATTACTCTGATGCACTGAGGTCACTACAACTGACATTGTATTTGGCTGCAAGATAATGAGCTCTTATTGGTGCATGGTTCCTGTAAAGGTAGAGCCCTGATGCTATATTCTCCACAAAATTCCTGAGCAGTGGCATGAACAGCTCTCAAGCAGCATCCAGTTCACCAGAACAAATGAACAGCCTTCATTCTACCTCCATGGCATCAAGAAGCAGCCACTCATGCACATCTGGTATCTCCTTGGAGTATCTAAACAGCCAGCATTTTATGACAAATCAAAATAGCATTAGCCTTCTCATGAGGATCATGATAATTAATGCCCTGCCTATAAATTGCTTTTAAAGAGCTCAATATATACTAATCTTAGAATGAAACTTCCTAGGCATTTTGACTCATATCCCAAGAAAAAAAATGCTCAACAGAATAATATAATACTGCTGTGGTTAGTGATCAGAATTTAGGCATTTTAGGAATCAGCACTCTCTTTCATCGGAAAAACAAGGATAGCTTGTACCTTGATGCATAAAGAAGATATAAATGAGACTTTGGTCTAATCTCATTCCCAATCAAGGAATCTTGTTATTGACCTTCATGTGAATGAGCTTGTCGTGAGGCTGCACCCTGATGACAGGCTCATTTGTTGCTCAATCAAGATCAGTTCCAATTTTATTATTATTTCTGTAACCATTCAACATTGTTTTCACATAAAAAATACAAAAGGCTTAATCGAGATATTTTGGATGATCCAAACAAATTAACATTTGCTGAATGTCATCATATGTACCTTCATCAGAGTCAAACTTCTAAAATTGAGGATATCCTCATCTTATAGATACAAGAACTAGCCCGTGTTCTTTCAGCTTCTTGTCAGGCTTCGCAATATATTGACCTGCATGATAGAAGCATCTTTTCAGAAACTGCTCCATCTTCTCACCAGAATTCTCCCTGGAAAAAGTAGCAGATCACTAGAGTCATGAGGGCAAAAGGGTCCTCAACAATCAATGAGCTGATAAAAATGAAAACATTACATTCTAAGACAAAATCAAGTATAAGAAGATTTAGGATAACAAAAAAGAAGACACCAATCACCTTTTGTCAATTCTGCACGAAAGTGTCTTGCTCATCATCTTCGTTCGTACATAACCAAGTTCAGTTGAATGCTGCGGAATAACATATACACACATCACATTTCCGAGAGACCAAAACATAAAGAATTCAAGTGCGATTCTAATTACATAAACCAGACGTCTGGAAGGCAGTCTTCATAATAAAGTGCGAAAAGGGCAGGAAGTTTTGTCTTCTTGGCAAAGTCGCCACAAGCTCCGAACACAGTGATGAACAGTAGATTCCCGTTCACTTGCGTCTAAAAAAACCACTTTATTATATTCTTCCGAAGACAAACCAAGCAAGCCACCATTTTTCAGAATCTTTAAAGGAGCTTCTTTGCAGTGGATATAGGTACAGTGACAGCTGCAATGCAATCACCAAAAGTTGGCAATCTCAAGATTAACAGCAGGAAGGAAGGAAGAGAACTTTCCATCGCAAACACAAGCAAAATGAATCGAGGAGAGAAAAATCCATCGCAGAAGGATGGGATTCCTGTTGAAGCACTCGAAGATCACGAAGCATCGAGATAAAAAAACACAAATAGTTCGGAAACGGGATTAAAAATTCCAAATTTACTTCGGTCACGAACAAAAAAAGTTTCAGAGAAAATCGTGAACAGGAGAAAACCCCCGAGATAAGCCAGAGTTGACAACCCGAGAGGCTAACCAGCCATCTCAAACGAACTCAAGTAAGACGGATCCAACAGGGCAACTCCAAATCAGAAGAAACAGACCTTCTTGCTTCAGACAAGGCTCAAGTTCCAATTTTTCGGAGAGAGGTCGATTCTTCGCGCAAGAACGCTTCTTGGAAATGATCGGAGGAGGGTCGACGACTCGGAGAATGGCCTAGGCGGCGGAGGAAGAGGAGGAGGTGAATTTGGTGGCATAGTTGGCTCTCTCTCTCCTCCACAACGCCAAGAGAGAGAGAGAGAGAGAGAGAGAGAGAGAGGTGGCGAGTGCGTCGAAAAGAGACGTTAGGCGTTCTCAGAGGCTTGATCCGCTCCATTTCTTTGTTACTATATCACTTCTTACAATTTTCATCAGACCGCCAGTACTTAAAGTTCGTGGATGGACCCCACAAGTGAGTTAAGTCGATGAACGGTCTTGATTTGGGGACTATCGCTGAATTTAAAAGCATAATTGGATGGTATCCCACACCTTGAACAGATTCTCCACTAAGCCCGTCCGAATCTAACTAATGACTCCATTAACACCTTAACATTACCCCTTCTTACATCATTAAAAGATAGTAGTTTGGCAACAAGAAGAACGCCCATCATTTTGAAGAGAATCTGCTTTCAAACCCTTGAAATAAATGAATTATTCTTGGAAGATACTGTGTGATGATGACATGCCAATCATTTGTCGTACATTTTATGGATAGTTTTATTATTAGTGATCCGATGATTAATTGAGATCAGCAGTAGGCAAGAACAATGAAAGAGCTAAGCAGCTCATCTTCTTTGCCAAGAAGATCTCCTTCTTTTTTATGTACAAGAATTCTGATGATGAGATGTAATCATTTGTCGTCTCCCCTTTCTCTCTTTCTGCAACCATTCATCATCGTTATCAGATGAGCATTCTGGCTTCCAGCTTCCTCTGCATGTTGACCTTGGCAATGAAGTCCTCCACTCTCCTGTTCAGCTCCTCTGCAGGCAATTCCTCGTACTCCTCTTCCAGCAACTCCTCACGCTCTGTCACTAATTCCTCTTCTCCTGCATCACCTTTCACCTCTTCCTTTTCTTCCGCGACGGCTTCCTCATCCTTCTCTTTGGTCTCTTCGAACGAAGGCTCCACCATCACAGCTTCCTTCTCCTTGACCTCGACACTAGCCATCCTCTGCAGGCTTTGGCTTCGGCTTACGTAGTCCTCGTAGATGCCGGGGTGCTGTGCAGGAGACTTCGAGAGTCTCGACTCGCCGACGAGGAAGATGATGATGATGTTGGAGACCACGAATACGAACTTTGGCCCGGAGACAGTGGCGGCAATGTTCGGAAGACAAACTAAGAAGAAGAACTTTACAAAGGAGCAGATGCTGGGGAGCCAATTGGGGCATGACAGAAACAGACCGACCAAAACAACACGTAGAATGTAATGAAGAAACACCAAAAAGAAGTGATTCCTCCTGTAACTCCTCATCGCCTGAAGCTTCTCCATTTTAAGTGGGTCCATAGTTCTAAGGTGTTTGATTAGGAAGAAGGAAGGAGAAGAACAAGAGGTCTGGGACTGCTTTGAGATGAAGGCTTGGGAGAGAAGACTCACAGGAAAAGAGAGAAGCATAGGAGGATGCCGATCCGACTGAACGTAGAGCAGTGCAAGAACATGTATATATAGGGAGAGGAAAGGAAGGTCTTTTATTGGTGGAATTCTCACAATCTTTAGCTTTCCCACTCATATTATTTGGTTGCCTTTAGTATGTGGAGGTTCTTTAAAAAAAGCCATGGGATTGGTGTCACTTTCCACTCTTGCTGTTTGATGGTTTTGATCTGTTCTGAGTTCTAGTAATTTGTCATGGTGATTACAGAGCTAGGAATCTGATCTGTGATAACCCATTAATGTGATCCAACACATTAAAATACCTTGATAGACTTTCCAAAATACAAAGAACATATTCTCTGTGTGTGAGCATTGCTTCTTAAATATGGCATCTCATGTTGCTTTTGAGTTCTTCATTTTAACTTGATAAGGTTGCTGATTTCATGGCTTGTGGTGCATGTGTTCTGTGAAGACATCATATTAACTGGTGACTAACTATTTCTGTTGGTGCTGTCATGAAGAAGGTGCATGTTGAGATGACATTCCAAGCTAAGAAATGAATCTTCACAAAGAATATATGTGATGAAAAGCATGATGGAGACAACCAAAGGGTGATTTATGAAGTGAAACTTCAAATTTTATACAGACCTAAAAGGTGGTGATTACAGCCACCTCTTACCAACACCCATCATACTCTGTGGTTTACCAGCCAACCTTCCAAAGAAGAAAAAGATCTCACCTTTTGAATGCACAAGCAACCTTCCTTCCATTGGAGCAAAAGATGAGGGAGTAGGGTTTTCTGATAAGGACTTTGGTTTGAGGTGTTTACTACCTTTACATCTCTGAAGCTAGAGCTGCCACCTGTGTGGATCAAGAGAAAGAACTCTTGTGGGAGATGAACACAAAAGGGAACAACAACAATAATCCTATGGCATTACAAATAATGTGTTGATTGATTTAATATTCTTTTCTTTCTGATGCTGCCTCATTCTCTCTCATAATTGTTTGATCTCAACATAGTTTATTTGAGAGTTTGTTCATTCTTATCTGGTTTGCTCCCTTTCATGTACCATAGTTTGCATTTGCACCATATAATATGACAATTAGCCTTTCGAATTGTTCTAATCTAGATTGAAATTAAATGGATTTTGAGACTTTAAATTTCTTTGTCAAGAGAATAACCCAAGTTACACTTTGCATTGATTCCCTGAGTAGCTAAAGGCTCTAAACCTTAGGGACTAAGGAAACATGGGGAAAAATGGGGTCCAAAGCAAACAACATGTTTGATTCCTCCTCACCTTCACAAGAGTCCAAGACAAGTGGAATCAGGCTTGAAGTTAGTAGCATGGTCAACATCAGCCAACCCTCAAAAGAGGGTCACAGACAAAATTTTCTTGCCTTTCTACCTGAGTCTAATGGCTGTAACTTTGTACACATGCAATGTTTTGCTGCACAACACTAATTTCTTATTCTTCTCATAAAGTTGCTGCTAGAACATGAGGGATCATGAAGTTAATTGCAGTGTTGAATGTTTTGTGTCCAAGCTTATTATTGGAATAATTTAGTTTGGAAAGCAGTTTAGGTAGGATGGTGTGATCAGATGGTACTTTTGCTGTTTGTGTTTGTCTGTGTTCAGTTATTTTTATTTAATTTGATCTTGTTGTTTTCCTCAAAAGATTGCTGTTCTTATTCCTTATATTTCATCTTGTGTCTTTGGAATTAAGCTTGGTATAAAACAGAGTTGAATCATCACTTGAATGCACTTTGTTTTCCAAAGGAATAGACTTTTGGGAAGAAAATGATTTCACCAATCCTCTCAACTCTCCTTAATTGATGATTTAAAAGCTTATGTGACGGATGAATTGCTGGGATAAAATGATGGCATTGGTCTTGAGCTCTGATATCTTTGGAGCTCCTTGAATTCATTATTTTTTAATAAAATTCTCTAAAAATAAATATGGCAAATTTGAAGCTTTGATAATTAAGAGTAAATTAAGACATGGAAGAAGCATGTTTCTTCAATTGAATTTTTTTGCTTAAAACAAATATCATACCAAGCTTATTATACCTCCTTGTTTATTCTATCATTAGTCTATCATTGAGCTTGATTTCTAGTAAAATCTGGTGATATGTGTGTGTGTGTTCTGACCTTTGATGTTACTAAAAAAAGAGATGTCAAATGAGTATTTTCCTAAAGGATATTAGAGCAGGAAGAATCATACTGGGCTTGAGAAAAATATGTCAGAAGATTGGACGTTGAGTCGAAGGATCGGTCGACGTATCGATAGAAGGCTTCGAGCCATAGATTCGGGCATTGGGCTTAGAAGAGCAGATATTACGCCAAGGATATCAGAGTTGCGAAGATCAACTGACCGATTAAGCAATAGACCGCAAGATCGGACGAAGTATCGATGGACCAATGACATGCCATACGACATGATTCATGCTTAGTAATAATTGTCTAAATCGAAATGTATTTTTTATGTGTACATGATTAACTACGATAATAAGGCATAAAACAAAATGAAGTCCCGGAGTTAAGAACATGATTTCGTTGGGAGTTTGAGAGTTTGTTGAAAGTTCGGACGTTCATTGGAAGTTCTACCGAAATTGACCGAGAAGTCCTAGAGCTTGCCAAAGAAGCTCATCGGAACTCACCAAGAAGATTGTCATGAAGTCCAGGAGCTTGCCAGAAGTCTACCAGAACATTACCGAGAGATCATCGGAAGTTCATCGGAAGATCACCAGAAGCTCGTCGGAAGTTCATCGGAAGATCACCAGAAGCTCGTCGGAAGAAACTGGACTTATCTTGCTTAGATTATGTCTTAGGAATCGTAGTTAACACATACTTGGAGTTGGGATTGAGAGGTAATCCCATCAACTCTGTTAGGAGCCAATTGGGCTCGAACTTGGGCTAGTTTGGGTAAAATTCAAGGCCCAACTAGGGTGCTGAAAGCCTGGCCGGCGATGGCACCGCTAGGGCCGACGATGGCACCGCCTGGGGAACAACACTTCAGAAATTCTGAGCGGTGGTACCATTGGAAGTAATGCTGCCAGCAGTGGTACCGCCCAGTGGTAGATCCTGCGACGGTAGTATCGCCCAAGAACGACGATGGTACCGCTAGTACCCAGGAAACTTGAGATGAGACCTTTTTAGGCCCCGAATTTGAATCAACTTGAAGCCTATAAATACCCCTCTCATCCCTGGTTAACTTACATAAGCATAATGAGTTTAAAAGTAAGAAAATGCTATAGAAATCTCTTGATAAATCCTCTCCTCTAGCTTAAACTTAAATTATGTTTAGAGAGAAGTGTATGCTTATAAAGGTTATCTCCTAAACCCGTAAAAAAAAGAAGAGGGGTGTAAAAAGGAGGTTGATCTTCGCTTATTAAAGAAAAATCAATAGTGGATGCCGGTGGCCTCAACGGAAGAGGAATCAGTAGAGTGGATGTAAGTCACAACGACCGAATCACTATAAAAATCTGGTTTTCTTTTCTTTTGTGCAACTTATCTTACTGCAAACCTCTTACTTGCTTATTGTTTTCAACATGTTTACGAATACGCTTTCAAGTTGAGCAAGTTTCCGAAATCGATTTTATCGTACGAAACGAAAATTGTTTTCAAAATCATGATTTTTACCGTTGCATTAATTCAAACCCCCCCCCCCCCCTCTCTTAGCGCTCGCTCGTTCCTAATACATATCGAGTTTATGAGTGCATTGCATCATAAGTTAAACCAAATCATGTTTTGTTGCCATAGAAGATTTAAGATGCAAACAGCCACTTCTTGTTCCTGAAGCCATGCTCCCCAGTATCCAATCATTCTGATTGATGGAAAGAAATCTGTTTCCATGCGAGCTACTCCCTACTTCAGATTGTGGTTGGCTGTAGAGTTTCATTCCTTGAGAATCTCTTTAACAGTACATCCTTGCTAAAACATCACTTAGTTTCAATTACATGAGGATTACACTTTGGTTTGCCAGTGTAAGGATGTATGCATGTCCCAATCACTCCTAGACCGTGTCTTTCTTCCTGGAACATTTTCATTTCATTTGGAGACCAACAATATCTGGAGAACATCATTCTTGAAAGAAAACTTTGGTACAACTCAATACATAAAACATTGTGTGACAAGGTTGACTATACACAATATTTCCTATGGAGAAGGCAATCTACCACTGAACAGCAACAAAAGAGGATATATTTGTTCTACAGCTGATAATTAGGTCCACAGACAAGCACCCAAAGGATCAATTAATGTTTGCCTTCTTCAGGGTAACAAATGGTGCAAATTTATTCTTGCTGTTATCCTTGTCCTTGGAGGCTCCACTTCTCTTGCTGCTCATGTTCTTGTCCTTGGGAGAGGAAGAACTGCAATCTGCAGCTTTGCCCTCCTCATACTTCCTTAATCGTTGCCTTACAAAGTTGTCATACACAAAGGCAGCACCCCTGAACTGTGGGAGCACCAACCAAGCCACCAATACCAACTTGATCTGATACCAGACAGGTACCCTAATCCAGACCAGAAACACAAGCAATGGTTCACTTGTCAGGATCCTCAGAGAAGAATCACTAAGGCTATAAAAGCAAACTTACCAGTACAAGATGGACTCAGCGGCCATCTCCAAGAGAGTGAGGAAGGAGTACAGAATCCAGTAGGCTAGCCATTGCTCATCGTCAAGCTTCGACGGGCTCTCGAGGGCCTGAATCGACGCGTACCTGATCGAATCAGCAGACTTCAATCAGCAGAAACATTGAGGATTAAAGACAAACAGGTGCTGGGCGGAGTGAAGTGACTCACAATGGGTAGACCAGCGTAATGGTTGGCCTGCATGCATGTGATACATCAACCAAGCAGACACGAACGCAGGTTAGAGGCAAAGTGGACACAGACAAAATTGAAGAAGAAGAAGAAGAAGAAGAAGAACAGAGATTTGGCAGCGTACCCAGCCAAGGAGTGGAGATGGGTGACAACAGTCCACAAATGACCCATGGGCTGATCTATGGAGAGGAGATGAAGCTTCTGTTATTGGGGAACGCAAGTGTTCGTTCTCAGAAGGTATGTATATATATCTACATGTAGAGGAGAAGCGAGACAAATGGCGAGGTGTAAGAGGGGTGACGTTGACTGGCACGTGGCAGCTTCCGACAGCACCGACCAGATGGGTGAGGTAATATAAAGCGCACCGTCCCAAGTCAAAGCTCCTTGGATCCGCGGTCACCACGGAAAAGAAATGAATGGAAGAAACCAAACCCCAACGAACGAACCCACCGGAGGGCAACAGGCTGGCTGACCGAACGGGGCCCACTCTTCTCATCACTCGTTTCGAGGTCTGATTGGTTGTCGATGCATGTGTAAGTCTTGTTTACGGCGTTGCCACGTTAAATGCGACAAGCCCATGAGTCGGAGGCACAGCTCAGCAGCTCGCGTCAGCAATTCACAATCGAAAGGGAAATAGAGGGACACATGGCGAACTGATGTTAAAACTTGAGTTGATTCAAATCCAAAATTATAAAAATATTAAGACAATTATCAAATCATTATGGTAAGAAAAAATTTCTTCTACTTGAATTCTTTATCCTCCAAATCCAAAAAATAAAATATATGATGAATTATTTTATGATATTGATTCTAATTTTTAAAATTAAAAATAAAAATAAAAATAAAAATCATCGATTCCGCAACCGAACAACAGTGTTATATCGAATGCAGACACACCAAAACCGATACATTAGAACACCACAGAATGTACCAACTCTTTTCCAAGACACTACAAGATGATGATACTTCACAAAGAAGATCCACCGATCCATCCATCCTCCGTTAATCTAATCTTGGGAACATGGAAACACCTCTGCTTCAATGGGCAAGCGGAAACAGAGTTGCCAAGACCGAAAGGACTCGACGGCGTCAATGGCGTCTGAGTTCAGATAATTACGTGCGATTACGTCCGTAAAGGTTGAGGTACACGATTCTAGTCCTGTAAACAATGATCATGCTGAGGATCACTGCAATGACGCAAAGTCCGGACATGATTAATGAACTGAAGAAGAAGCAGATTGCTCCTTTGCACTTCAATGGCTCCTCCGCATTCAGTGCAGTAAGTTGGAGCAATTTTCCAAGTTGAAGACCCCCCGAGCTTTGATGTTGGTGTGCTTGTTTTTCCGCTTCGTAGTCGTAGATTCCGCTGGCAACGAGACCTGAGAAGATTAATGATCCGGCAGGATTAGCCACGGTAAGAAAATTGTACAGGGCTCCGAAGTTCTTCAACCCGAACAGCTCGGATGCAGCAGCCGGAACGATAGCCCAGTGAGCTCCATATCCAAGTCCAATCAGCAAGGTTCCGATGTACATCGTTCCAGGCCAAGCCATGGCAAAAAACAGGTGCCCGATTGCCATTGCGACCTGAGAGAACGCCATGGCCACTGGCCTCGGATACGCATAGTCCCTGAGGAGAAACCACATTGTTGCTAGGAGGAGGAAGAAACCAAGAGATTGAGGTGGTGTGTCGGTCTCAGATAAGTTGGAGGAGTTCGTACCTGACAATGATCTCAGATACATAGCCTCCGCCTACCCGACCAAGGAAATTCCAAATGCTAATCATGGAGACGAAGATGTGAGTCTCATCGTAACCCAAAGACTCGCTCATCTGCCCAAGATTGTCGATGACAGTCAATCCGGAACCGGATCCCAAGAGAAGGGAGAAGAACATAAGCCAGAAGTCCGCCTTTATGAGTGCCTGCATCAAGGTGAAGTCCTCTCCCCTGTGCGGGCCTCTCCTCTTCTTGACCCGGACAGCTCCATCAGCGGCTGCTTGGAACAGCTTTGCTTGCAAACGAGCGATTCTCTTCTGCCTCTCCAACGCAGGAAGCAGGTCGACATCCTTGGGCTTTTCGTCCTCGAGCTCGCTGAAGACAACCTCGTTTTGTTGTCCTGATTTGCTTGTCTCCTCTTTCGAAGGTTCGGGCAAGAGAAGCTCTTGGACGGGAGAAGCGGCGTCCACACGGAATGCCAGCAGCAGAGGAATGGCGATAGGAACCAGCAAGAGAAGCATCAGCACCACCGTGAACAGGACGATCACGATGTGGTTGAGGTCAAGCAGATCTTCCAGAAGCATGACACCCATCAAGTAAGCAGCCAGGATCAAGCATACAATGTAGATGAACATAAAGCTAGACTGATCCGAAGGTCGCACTTGCCGGTGGCCTCCAACGGGCCTGACGATGAACGCCAGGGAGATGACCACCATGGATGGTCCGACGGCCACCATGAAAATGAGAGCAGCGTGATCAGGTGTGTGCATCATCGCAAAAATCTGCGTCAAGATCGCACCACTGAGCCCTGCAAACCCCTTCAGGATTCCCACTATCGGGCCTCTGCTCCTGGGGAAGTTCTGTACGCACGAAACCAGTGCAGCTGTGTTGAAGTAGGTCTCTCCGTTTGTCCCCACGAATATAAGAATGCACATCTGCGCAAAAGGATGAACACGACATAGAAGGTCACATATGGAATCTGTCTACTTCTCTGTTTCATGCAACGAGCAAACTGCGACTACATGATGAAAGAAATGATGGATGATGCTAGAACAAATCATAGAAATGAAAAGAAGTGTCAACTCACCGCCCACAGTGGCAAACGGGGCGCTCTCCCGGTGACGATGAGCCAAACCCAGCCATACCCGAAGAAGTTCTGCAGCACACCAATAAAAAGAGCCGCCCAGAGGGGCAGGATCTCGCAGAGGGTGCCGGCGAGGAAGCCGATGCTGTCACCGAGATCCTTGGCGACGCCGAGGCTGGCGATCTGCCGCTGATTGTAGCCGAGGGAGCTCTTGATCACCGGCGAAAGGCTGCCGAAGAGGTACCCGATCCCAGCGACGGCTTGCACCCACATCCCGGCCACGAACACGAGCCATCTGTTGTTCAACAAGGATCCCAACCTTCCTTGAGGCTTGGCCATTGACTCCCGAACTCGAATCACGCGTTCTCCAGCAAAGATCCGATTTTTTTTTCTCCGTAGAAATCAGAGTAGCGAATAGAATCGATACAAAAAATCGAACCTTTTCTTCCTCCACCAGCTTTGGAAATTCTCCCTTACCACATCATGCCCGAAAGAATCAACAACAGCGACAAAAGACGAACAGAGGATCGATCATTCCGAATGAAACTTTCCTCCCAAGAGCCCGCATTTTTTATCTTGGAAGGCGCTTCGCAGTAGGATTCAAAGCTGCAGCGGTGATTGAAGCATGACCATACGAATAAACTCGGAGGAAAACAACCAAAATTTCTGGGGAGGAAGAACGAGTCTTCCGGCGGATCGAGGGGCGGATGGAACCCAAGGGTCTTATTCGAAGCAGCTCGGGTAAAAGCGCCCACATTTGGTTGTAATTTCGCAATTGCCCCTGCCCTGTTCATAGTCACATCAGCCATGTACTTGGAACATGGATTGTCGGTGCACACGGGGGCGTTTCTGATTTGATCGCCAGCCGACGAATGGGCTTCCCTGTGCGGGTTGAGACGAGGAACACGTAGATTCGATGATCGGCCCCACTTCATCGGCCAATCCGACCTCGTCATCTACATCGCACCACCAAGTCAAATAATATACTGCTTACTTATATTCGACTCGATGGAATAATAATAATATCACAAGCAAAGCAAAGCAAAGTCTCAGGCGACGACTGCGCCGCTACCCACGTTAAGCGTGCGACTAGTGTCTGTCAATATCACCATAAACAACACTCTGTTTTACGATCATATTTGGCTGTCATGCCATCGCCGATTCTTTTTTGGTTTCTGTTGCTGCTAGTTGATGAAGATCATGAAAGAAATAAATCACAAATAATAACGATGATAGCAGGAGGCACAGATGTGATCGACAGAGATGGAAGCATAGTGATCAGAGGAACATGTTGTGGACAGCTCATGAAACTTGTTTATTTGGCCTTGGAAGGTCACCAGTTTTCCTTGTGCCTCGTTGGAACAACCCGAAACGGGATCTTGCTTTCGGCTACTTTGATCAGATCGAGTCACACTGAATCTATTTTAAAGGCACCACATGAAACATAATAATAAAGAAAGATTTGCTCGTTGACTCTAATTGAATACCGGTACCGGCAGAGAGAGTTTTTTTATTCTTACGGTAGTACAACAGCCAATTTTATTTTCCTTTTTCTAAGAATGGAGGAGAAGACTATACCGGAATTGAGTTGAGAAAAGGTGCAACACACGAGAAAAGAGAACGAAGAAATGGAGGGTGAGAAGGACATCCAAATAACCAATAGACTGTCTCTTGATTAATGTGGACCATTCAACATGCAGGTATCATCATATACACCAAGAAAGAAGGCCAAAGGTGCACAAATGAGGGGACATCTCCAAAGCAAAGCAAAGAGCCAACTGTGCTGTCTTTGTTGGATGCACAATAAGTTCACCAACCACTATATCAACCATGTTTAATGGATCAGAGGAAAATGAGATGATTATAACCATAGACAAGCAGAGGGAACACTAACTGAAAATAATGCCTTTTTCTTCTAAGAACAAGAATTAACACATTAATTCTTAGCTAGTCCTCTCAGTTCATGTCATTGAGACAATTTGAGCCTCCAAATGGTTTGAGACTGGAAGAAGGTTTCCATCAATAGAGTATTCAACGAACAAAGAGAATGTTGAGATACTGAGGACGTTGATATTTGTAACCAGGTGATAATGAGGATGTTGAGATACACGAAGATACTGTAGTGGTGGAGCAGAAGGCAGCATGGTGTGGATTTCTGCATCGGTCTTGCTGACAATGTGGACAAGCAGAAACCTGCACAAGGAGCACAAAGAGATGCAAGTTCACAGTCCTATCTGAAGTTAATACACTTGTTTTGTCAGTCGCTTCACATTGTCAATAGCACCAACAAAGGAATTGAAGAAAGAGGAAAAGAACTAGAGGAGCTCTCGCTGTAAATATGGAGCTTCATCTACCATCAGTACATGCATGAAATGCAACTTACTGCGCCTTCACACACTTCACAGACACTCGAAGAAAAGGTGTCATACAGGTGAGGACGCACAATTGCTTTACTGAACGGTTGGTGGCAAAGAGAAGGCAGATACTACTAACACACAAGCAAGGACAGCTTTCTGGTGGAAGATTCAGCAGGTATAATTTTCATGCATAGCTCTGAGCGTTTATCAGCTTTCTGAACTCAGCACCAGAAATTTTCTCTTGCTAACTTGATCCACACACAACTCCACAATGTCTCTCAGCTTCTCCATTAGTTCTTCCAGACTATCCACCCCATAGCTCCTGTAGTCGAGGTCTTTCTTGTATCGCTGTTTGTACAGAGCCTCAAATGTGCCAAGGGGAACCGGACAGGAATAACAAACAAGAAGCTCTTGTACTTCGTGTCTTACATTTTCAAATTGGTCCTCGAATTCATCTGCTGCACCTAGAGCAGGATCGTCATTTTTCCCATCATCAGAAAGCTCATCAGAGGAGCAACCTGAATGAGGAGAAATGCTGATATCCATGTTTTCCTCCAAAACTTGCTTTCCCTTCTTATCCTTCCTCACCAAGGCTGATGTTCCAGGATACTTTTTCGCATCAAAATAAGCAGCATTGCGAAGGCATAGCAGCTTTTTGTGCCCTTTGCCAACCACAACCAATGCATCAGCCATTTTCCTGATAAGGTTGACCAGCTTACAGACTCCATACTCGGCCACGTAAAGTGGTCGTCCAAAGAACTTTAGATACTCTGAAGGAACCCGTACAAGAGGCATACTTCCACCAGACATCTCAAGCAGCCTCACTATTTGGCCCTTCAAACCCTGAAGATCTCCTGGCCGAACCCACCATGCTTGTTCTTGTGTGACATTCTGATCCATCCCTGCACCTTCACTTAAGCCAGATGGGAGACTCTGAGATCTTGATGAAGTAAAATAAGGCCCATTTACTGAGTTACTGCCGCTGTACTCAGTCATGGAATATGAAATTCTGTCAAGTCCTCTGCGCATGTAGTTAGAATTGTAGCAATAGCCTTGATCATTGTTTTCTCCACCATATTCATTTTGAGAAACTCCTTTGTAAACAATGGCCTCCTCCTCGTTCTGAAAATCTAGGTTCGCTCCTATATTGCAATTTGAGAGACATCCAGCATGATCAGGTACGCGGGGCATATAAGCCTTTGCAGGAACAAAACCTTCACCACGGGCTACACTAGGCCAGTCCCAAACAAATCGGCCAGCATTGCTGAGAGCTGAAGACACACCAACTCCAGCAGGGATTACAAGGATCACAGTGTACCCACGTTGGCCAAGTATATGCAAAGCAGGAGCAAAATCTACATCCCCTGAAATCAGCATGATAGATGATGGTGGTTGATTGTCTAGTGCAAACAGAAACATATCAACCAAGATAGCCTTGTCAGCAGCATCTTTTCTACCATTTGGGACATCTACCAGTTTAACCCCAGTTCTTTGGCAGCCCTCTCTCAGCCTTCGGGGAAAGGCATTGAAATCTCCATAAGCGGAGAACATCGTCACAGCTCCTTTAATGACAGGGTGAACTCGTAATGCCATTCGGATGTTGCCAGCAACATCTTCTGGGCGAACATCACTTGGGACTGGGCAATTTTCTATGTCCCAAAGAATTGCCACAGGTCCATGCAAGGTCCCACTTTGCTGGTTTTGTGTTTGAACTGGTTCAGTCTCTGAACTTGTGCAGATGGAGTTTGAGATATTTGGAGTAATGATTTTTGGTGAAGGGCTTCGACTGGCCATTGCTTTATCTTCGTAAGCCATATTCCTGTTTATGGATGATGATAACAAGTGAGAAAAAGGTAATTTCCAACAGAACACAGTCATCCAGGAAGAATAAAGGAGCTGCACAACTAACATAGAGCATGAAGGAAAATTAACTAGAACATCCAGAACTAGTTATAGAAGTCCTCAAGATAGAGATGATGCAATCATACTCAGATGCTTGTCCAAAAATTATAAATGATGTCTTACTATCATATTTTCAATAATGCCACGTCTAAGCTTCTTGGTTGATTTGTCAATCAGAACAGAACACTTAAATTAAATATATTTCTGCCAAAAATGGTTATGTTATAGAATAATATATAGCTGGCTCCGTGTTATACCTATTATTAGGTAACAAAAACTCATCTTTTGATGCACATCCAATTTACATGTCAAGTTTTAACTTCACCATATCAAAGAGCAAATGTGCTGAGAGCTCCAAGCTGATCTGTATCACTTGTACTAGTCATGAACCATTCCCATAATGTACATTATGGCAGCATTTAATAACACTAGGGAATATTTGACTCTTCTAAGATACCATAGTAGCTTAATCACGTGTCATGATAACAAATTGATCCTTGCAATAACAAAATATGATATTCCCAAAATAACAAATTATGATACTTGCTGAATATTTACTTGATCTACAGTAAAATGATGATAAAGCTGGATTTGGTATTTTACGGTCTTTACATGCTTATAATAAATCTCATCTCTGGTTTGTAGTTTATACGGTACTTCCATTAGGGAGTGGAGAAACAAATTTTTGTGGTTGCAAGATAATAAAACCAGGGGCATGAAGTGACATGATCAAAAGCCGGTCTTGCTAGACTATCAAATTTTAGCATTTTAAGCATCAACTGTTGTTTAACTAAAGAATTTTATTTTATTAGGATTGTGTAACTAGAATATTTTATCACATGCCTTCCCCGCATAGCTTAGCAGGGGTTTTGAGCCTTTCTTTTTATCAGCATATATGATCTTAACTCAAACCAAAATTTCCAGATTGTCAAATAGACAATCTTCAATCATTCCCTATCAGTACTACACGGTATATGAATACTCTAGCACCACTAAGAAGAGTGACTGTTATCTCATCAGATATGTGAAATACTAATATCGCCGACCCGCTCATATAGACTAGCATCAACAGATAACGAGCACAAGTCCAGATCTCCATGCCTGAAACAGTGTTTTGTACAAAGATGGGAAGAAAAATCTTACCTTTAAACCCTCGTGGAAATTGATTCCTCCGAAAGGATAGAAACCCTAACGAACCACCGAGCCAAACAAAGCCTAAACAGCGAACGCTTTCGAAATCAAGAACCCTAAACAGCAACCTCCCTCCGACCGATCATAGATCGTTCATCATACAGGACAAGGCAATTCCCCCGAACTCGCAGCAAAGAAAAGATGACCCTTCTGGAACAAAAAGGTGAAACGGGGATCAAAAACATCAGATCATTCCGAAGGAATAATAGGATTTTCATCCAAATTACAGCGGTTTGAAGCTTACCGACGATCTGATTCAATCGAAGATCGGGTGACAAGGCGACGATTTCGACGGAGATCGCAGCAGAAAAGAGCTGCCTCCGAACCGACTTCGATACTTTGGACTTGGGAGAAGCAGGCAAGACAAAAGCGAGAAGACTCGCCTCTCTCATCCTTACATAGCGGATACCATGTGAGTCCACTACACGAACAAATCGCACGAATCGAGCGCCGCACCCAGACCATCATACCGAGCACAGATCTTAACGCAGATCGAAACCGTCCGATCGAAGGACCAAGAAAATGGTTATTGTATTAAAGAAAAGAAAGGCGGTGATATCAAAATAAGGAAATATAATTAAATTAAATTAAGATAGTTAATCAAATTCAGAAATAACAAATGATTCGTTGGCAAAGAACAATAAAATCTCATAATGTTTTTTTGTTTTTCTGAAATTAAATTTTCTTCAAATTAAGCTGACCATTACAGTAATTAAAAGATAAAAAAACATATAATACCTTTTGTAACTCATTAAAATGTTTATTTATTCCGAACCTTTTCCACCACCAAAATAAAATATAGCAAACCTTCATGAAATTATTCTTTCTTGTCTAATTCTTTCATTTATTGGCATTATTTTGCTTGCAGATCCGAAGGAGTCAACTATTCGAGATGATCATGAGGTCGGATTGACATGAAGATGGCAGCGTACAGCCGAAGGCGTTGCTCGTTGTCACTGAGCTCGGCTGGCTGATCCCTCGTCGCTCTTGTCTTGGTCTTGTAGCGCCGCCAAGCGAGCTGTATGTTCACGGCCGCCCATGTTCTCCAGTTGGTCGAGTAGTATCTCGCTGTTCTCTTGAGGCGATCGTTTGCGAACTTGTATCTGAAGTGCTCGGTGATGTATCGCAGGTCGTTGGCGTCTAATCCGAAGGCCTCGGTGTGGTCGACGCACGCAAAGGTGGCGGAGGAAGCAGGCAGGCGATCGGTGAAGGGGCGGCGAAGGCACCAGGAGAGGAGTTCATCGCCGAGGAAGTTTCCAGGGCCCAGCATGCACGTCGCCACCACCCCTTTGCTGAGACGTTGGCTGCTCTGCAGGCGCCCGCGGACGACGAAGATCATGCACTGCACGGGGTCTCCTTCTCGGATCACCTGGCTCCGACGTTGGGATCAAGGTAAGCGAAACTGCGATGAAGAACACCAGGTTGGGATCCCTTTGCAAGCGTACCTTTTCGTCCTTGGAGAACACCATGTGCTTAACTCTGTCACATATGTTGTCGAGGATGAGATCGTCCAAGTTTTGGAACAAAGGCACCTGAAAGATAGATTCGTCACACATGGAATGACGCTGCTCGGATCCTCCAACATGTAGACCAAATGCCAGAGTTACCTGTTTGATGAGATCAAGGCAGAGATGGCGCCTGATGTCTCGCCGCAGCCCTTCCGGCAAGTCTTTAACCAGGTCCACCTCGTCCTCCCCTCTCATTGCAGCCCATCTCTGGCGTTCGTACTGCCTCACTCTCTGCCGCAATCGCGAGGGGAGCTGCCTCCGCTTCATCCACCATTCCATGTCTCGGCACCTCAGCTGCATCTTCCTCTTCCTAGCCATGACTGCATGCAAGAACACCTAAAATTAACTCACAGCTGTTAGAACACTGATCGCCGAGTATTATCCTATGCATGTGTCGATCCAAAGAACCCATATCGAATGCATTTCGTGAACTATATGCAGTAGTTACCTGAATGTTTCCGATCAGCAAGGTGAAGAGCATGAGGCCACCTAACACAGTTGCAATACCAAACATCACCTCAAGCGATTGACTTGTGGGTTCGAGATTGTTGCCGAATGTGCTGTATCAAAAACAAGCATTGCATCAAAATTCTTTCAGCAGAATATGATTCATGATCTTTTGTTTTCTTTTCCCTTCCAAACGACTACCTGAGAGTCATGAGGCCCCAACATATAGGATAGAGAACCTTGACAGTGAGGGAGTTGCTGGAAATAACAGGGAGAGCCGCATCATAAATACCGTAAGCAAAGGGTCCATCGGCACTGAAGCATACACCATTCTGGTTTCTGATGGAGGTGACATTATTATAGCAGGACGCTCGATCCACCCCAGATGGCAATGGAAGCCGATCACAAGCTTCCTTGGAGCATGCCAGTGATGCAAAGCCACAGTTGTTCTTCTTCTGGCATTGCTGTTGGAGGCACGAGGAAACACGTTGGATTGCAAGAATGTACCAGCAACCCCCGGTAACCTGAGATTAGCAGCAAAGTGCACAACATCTACCCATTTTAGTAGCAGAATAATCTATGCCACATCTAGCAGTTCACTAGTATCGATCAAACATGACTGCACAAAAGGAAAAGGCAAAAGCGGTAGTATTTCTAGTTCATTGCTTACATGAGAGGCAATGAAATAAGCAATCAAATTGAGGGCGAAGCCCCACCAGATGGTTCCAAAGATGTAACCAGTGACCTGCTGCATGCTCCTCATCATGCATATGCTGTGGCAAACCTTGGGAATAAACTGGAATAAGAGTATCAGCAACAAAATGTTTGCTATCGACTCCATCTCTTCTTCTCTAATCAATCTCGGCAGAACCAACCAGAAGAACACCTGCACGGACATGGAAGATCACACAAAATACGAGGGCCAAACTTGTCCCCAGATTCCATGAGTAGAGTTTGTCCAGTCCTGATCTTTAGCATTGAACAGAAAAACTACATAGACATGAAAATATTCCATGTTTTGTATCATGTGTTATCGTCATTGTAGTCATCAAACCAACATATAGAACTTACGAAAAGATCATCCTAAGAGAATGCATTTCTACCACCTAAGTTGTGTCGACAGGTATCATTCGAGCCCGAGAAACGATGAGAGAGAGTCTTATAATTTACTTACTCTGGCGAGCGTGAGTTACATCCAAAGGAAAACGGAATCACGGCCGACGACAGCGAATCTACTCCGTACATGGCAGCGCTACATCGCTGACGGTGTCAGATCGAACGTGACTCCGCGTGCCGTACGTGCATACATCTGGGTGAGGGGATGATGTTCTTCCCCCAGCACTCAATCCGATACGTTTATTGGATATATAAATATATATATATATATATATATATATATATGTATATATATATATGTATGTATATATATATATATATATATATATATATATATATATATATATATATATATATATATATATGTGTATGTATATATATATGTATGTATATATATATGATTCTGCTTTTGATCGATGTTTCTCCAAGCATGCGTATTATTTATGGAGCATTATATGCAGATTGCAGTTGATAGCGATCACGATAATTACAGCAGAGGAAATGTTGGAAGAAGATTGAGGCATAGGAATTTAATGGATGCGATGATGTTCGAGTACCTGAGGGATGGGGAGGATGACGAAGAGGTCGAACCAGAAGGCGGTGGCGGAGCGGAGGTAGTGAGCGGCGATGGCCTTGGGGTCCCAGACTAGCTTGCCGCACCCCACCACCAGCGACTCCCGCGACACGTACGCCAGCCGCAGTTGCACCCACGCGTGAACTACCTGTGCCGCGTCCGCGCAGGTGCGCACAGCCGCCACCGCCGCCGCGTACCTGCCGTCCACCTCGACGCACCCCCGGTTCCCCCGCACCCCCACAGCGTACAGGAACAGCGGGTCCGCCGCCAGCGCCACCGCCCGCGCCAGCAGCAGCCCACGGTTCCACTGTTGCACGCCCCCGCTCCGCGGATCCAGAACCGGCCCGAACACCCAAGCGGGCCGCCGTCGCCGCCGCCGTCCTGCACCCTCGGTCGGTCTCCTGGCGGCCACGTGGTGCTGGATGGGTATCATCGACGACCCCGCGTTCGCCTCCCACTCGAGCGGGTGGGCACGGTCGCAGCTGGTGGAATGGAAGGCCGGGACGCCGGCCTGGGTGCAGGCGTAGCATTCCACCGCAGCCGAACCGGCGCCGCCCCCGCCACTGCCAGAGGCGTCATCGTCGTCGGTCCTCCAGCAGCGGACAATCTTACGCACCCACCTGGAAACAGAGATGAAGGCTGAGATAAAGATTGCTTGGATTTCTTTAAGAGTAGAGGTTAAGATTACCGGGAACGCAACGTGTCATCGGCGGCGGAAACGCCGGGTAGGTTCATCAGCCCGGCGTGATCACGAAGTGAGAGATCCGAGAAACTCATCGTCGCCTCTCTTTTCGGCCTTCTCCTTTTCCTCTGAGTCGTGGGTTCATAAAGTATAGATGCCACTGTTATGTGCGATAGGCGCTGAACTCAAGTGGCCATAGCAGGAGAACGAGAGCGGCGCTTCGGACCCCGACTTACGACGCGACTTAAGCTCCGACAGGAGGACGTGCTCGCCGACTCCTTCGATATGACGGAAGTCGTGAGTTATGTCGGAACGCAAGTGGGATCAAGCTCAGGTCCCATCGACCACGATCTTCACGTTCCACCGCCGCTTCCTTGTCATGTTGTTGATCTACGACCAGGGTTTGAATGTACGTAGACTGCCACGGCCGGAGTACGCGAAGTAAGCTATTGCACGCAATAAAGGTGGAGATCGCAAAGTAGTTATGATGATGTCCGAGTATATGTCCGTAACAAAGTAGGCGAAGGGTTCTTGTCAGAATCTAATTTCTCTTCCATCCTGAGTTCCTTCTGCCTCATTCTACTGTTGCGAAATCGGGAAATCTACGGCGTCATATGCAGCAATGGGTAAGATGCTTATTGAAGGCCGCAGTGGTCACAGTCTTAGCGACTATATATAATATATATATATAGAGAGAGAGAGAGAGACAGCATATATATACCGTATGCTATACGTAATCTTCTTTCGTAATGGGCATGTAAAATCCTTGTCGGGTAATCTACAATGGATTGGATTTTGTTCCCTTGTTCGAAACTTTACGTAACCACTTGTATGCATGGCTCGATCACTGTGGTGTCACAGAAGGGAGCAATAATCATTATATATAACTTGCACAGTCATGTAAATGTTTCATCAGATTACAGTGATATGGGCATGCAGAAGTAGAACACCATCACCAGATTTGAGCATGTAAAATATTGAGTAATTCACAGACTATATTATTCAATCATCACCATTCTGAGATTAGGACAAACACTGATTCAGCCTTTTGCAGCAAATGCATATGGAAATGCAGAATACAACATCTTCCTTGATGTATATTGCTGTTCTAGATGCCAAACACTGCTTACTTCAGAATCTAATCCTCGATGGTTTCAGGTTAAGCTCCAAAGATTTACAGGAACAGCGGATGAGAAGAGAGGAAATCAACCAAACAGAAGTCCACAATCTGAAACTATGCATCCTTTGATAAGGTCAAACAATTATGTTTTACTTGCAGCCATTGCAATGGGTAAATGATGACAAACATGTCCTCCAACATCATAAATCAAGAATCATAGGATGATCTGCAGCCACATCAAAACTCCTCTACGGTGATAGAATCGCGAGGCATGATCTCATACGCATCCTTGGGTCTTAGTTTCTTCACACCAGCCATGAAGCAGACCTTGTCGGACTTGTAGCTTTCTAGGCTCACCTGGGTAACTTTGACCCAGACCAGGACTTTCGTCTTCATGCCCTCTATTCCGGACAACTTTCCTCTTGACAAGGTCGCCTTGACCCGAGTCGCATACCTTAACACAGAAGAATCTTTGAAGCTGATCTCACAGGTGGAAGGAAGGTGAACAATCAACTTTGACTTTGATTCGTCAAACTCATAGCAGATGATGTTCCTGGGAAAGAGGCCTTGTGGTAACCCATATTCACGGAGGAGATCTGGTAGAGATTTCGATGGTTTGCCTGCATAAAAAGAAATAGAAAACTCTTTACCACCATTAAGTTGATGAAAGAGTTAAACTCATTAAACTCAGTTTGCTTGGATGGATATCAGGAACCTGTCTGTGAATGGAGTCTGATATGGAAGCAATTAGGAAACAGAGCTATGACATCAAAAGCATGATTTGCAACAGCAAATTGTGCATATGTAATATGGCAGAAGTAGCAAATCTATTTTTCCCATTGGAATGCAGAGTTCAGCATGGCACATTCATATTATATTACCCTCGAGTAAATGTTTTATTGAAGGATCATCTACAATCAAAGACAAATTAGACATCACAAAATTTACAGGAACTCGACAAACAAACTTACTCATGAACTATGAACAATATGATACCTTCTTAGGAGGTGGAAGAAAGTGCCAAGCAGCACAATTGAAATAATTTTGTGAATGCACGTTCATGATGTGAAGCAAAATCTACAGTGACTGTGTGATAACTAAATGAAGTTGGATGTGCATGATGACCAACTACATCGATTTGGTGGTTGATAAGATCAATTACATAGAACCATGACAAACATTGAGATGAAAATGAGTTCCGCCGTCCAAGTAGTCATATAGTCATTCCATGGCATTGCTCTAATGTATGCACTACTGGGATACTGGAACTGTGGTGGTGATAGTGGTCATGCACAGAAAGTAAAGTATCTGCTTGATACAACAATCCAAAAGAATCCATTGCTATTAGTAACACAACAACCTGATTGTTGAGTAAAGCATATATGAGAAAATAGCTAGTGTAATCATCGAAGAAAAAGAAACTGTGAGAACATCGGGTCACTCCATCTCTAAAGCAAAAGAGAGTTGCCAAGAAGGGCCGTATGCTGATCGATAACAATACAGAAGAAACAAGATTTGTTTATAACCACAAATGTTGCAGGACAACAATCTTTGGTGATCAATTCCAAGAAAAATCTAGATAAGCCACTTGTAGAAACTAAAATTCCTGGATTAGATGTTACCAACATGGAAATGAGTGTTTCATGTTGGAACACACAGAACTCCAACATAAATAACTCCCAAGCTCTAAATGCATAATACATGTGTGCACATAGGTATCAGATCTTAGCCAATGGATGATGTCATGCATTTAGTACATAGAAAGAAGTTTCTGTGGGATTGTTGTGAGTAGGTATAGCATAACTGAGAAGTTTATGAAGCTTTACCAATTTTAGAAGTTCATAAACACTTTTAAATTATTCAACTCGAAGCCAAACAAATTAGGAAAAGAAGTTAAATATGTAAGGTTCCATCAACCTTAAGAAAAGTTTAGATGAGGCCCAATCCTTCAGTTAATAAGCTCCATGCAGTGGATATTGCTTTAAAGATTCTGCGCGATAAAATTTTCTTACTCCAAAGCAACTTAAAGAATTTCTTTAGACAATCAGTCTGCTTAAAAGCTTAAGAAATAAATGAACATATTTCAGAAGCCCACATAAAAGCTGAATTATATTTATGAGGGATTTTGGTGGCAAGAAAAAAAGGCTTATGTGGTTGGTCACAGAAGTCAACAGTAAGAAACTCATTTACTTCACATGCATACTAAATTACATGGATAATTAAAACAGTTTAATTGCTATTGACAGATTTAAGCCATCAATAAGGCAGACATTAAAGGAGATAAAGAGAGAAAATTATGTCAGAGGTGAAGAACTAAGTTTCTTAGAAGTAACAAGCGCAATAAGGAAACTGGAATTTCCTCAACAAAATATACGGAAACAAGAAGACAAATCAAGTTATGAGCAAAGGGAATTAACAATTGATGACAAAATTAATGGAATAGCAATTCACACCTTTCAGCTTTTCAAAGATCCACTTGGCCTTCTCCTCCACAGTGCTCGAAAAGCGCTGTCAGCCACCATAAGAAACTTATCAACAGAAGATCATAAACATAGTAATGTAGGCGGGCATGCAATTTTTCCATTGCCTATACGAAGAAAAGAAAAGGCAAAATTTGATGGGAGTGCAAATCGAACAGCATTTTAGATCTAGATTGCTTCACACTCGTATGATAACATGCTCATACACGAGATGACCTAAAAGTTCCACCTTTCCATCAACCAGACACTACTAGATTTGATCCACCGCACAAAAATGGATCAGTGGGGCTTAATAATGACCTGGGTTTCATCACACTCCTCCCCTCCTTGCACATTACATCAATAAATCTGAATCAAAATGTCATCTTTATCATATCTTACAGTCCTAAACGAGTCTTGAAAGATCGCAGGAAACCGAAGAGTAAAGAATGAAACTCGAAGAGAAAATCCAAGGGGATCTGCTTACAGAGAGATCTTCGCCGATGGAGGAGATCTCCTCTTTGGCTTTCTTGGGTATGGAAAAGCTCGCAACTTTCTTCAGCGCTTTGTCCATTTCCTCCCCCCTCTCTTTCAGAGGAAATACAGAGACCTTTCCCTCTTCGCCGAGCCGCTGCGCAGAAGAACAGAGACGGAGTCACTCGCATGAGAGAGAGATAGGGACTATAAAGCGGCGCCTACCTCAAAAAAAGAAAAAGAAAAAGGGGGAAAAAGGAACAGGAATATTTCTTTCGAGGGGATTAGATGATGCATGCATTCGCTGCGCCGGAACAGCTGCCTCCAGCAAATGTATTGTCCTATACATGCAATGTCTTTTTCCTGGTCAGTGAAGGAAATGTTTCTGCCACAACTTTAAGCCAGTCGGGCATTGTTTCTTTCTTTTTTGTTTCTCGAAACAAAAATTGGAAATCTTAATGAGGAAAAATCTCGTAAAAAAATGCTTTAATTTTCTGTATCTCTATAACTATGGAGAAGCTAATGACTTGCTAAAGTTGTTACAAAAAATCACAATTATCATTATATAGAAATCAGCTTTCCACTTCTCATTTAAGATTTTATAGATTTGATGTATGATACTATAATCTTAGGATATAAGCTCACTGCTCTTAAAGAAACACACTTTGCTTTTTCACTTCGAAACAAGGACAACAAATCCAAAAAGTGAATTCATGTTCCATGTTTCTTTATTGTGTATGTTTTTTCTCTTAGCAAATCGAGCACTTGATTCTGTTTTCTAAAATTTTTCTACTGAATCAACAAACAGAAAATAATGTATAACAAAAAACCTAAGAAGATCCAATGTTAACACTTGCAATTCAAACTGCTGTTGTAGTTAATGCACTGACAGCACACCTGACATTATTTTCCATGCATCATGAGCTTTAACATACAAGAAGTAATGTTAGACAAAAGGAAATCATTAGCAAAAAAGGACTCTTATTATTATCCCAACCAAGATAAAGCATTTCCACAAACCAAGTGAACTCAGATAGGTGGGTATTCATCTATGTAGGCCTTCAGCTATATTCATGTAATTTCCTCTAATTTAGATGCAGTGAAGTGGCATAAATTTCCTCTAATTCAGATGCAAATAAATGCAGAAAAAAGAGTAAACAATAAACTAATAAATGATGATGACAATAATGAGTTTGTACAACCACAACAAGTCATAATCATAATCATTTCCAGTCAAATATACACCACAAACTGTTTTACAAAGCAATATACCTACTTATATATATATATATATATAAAGTTTTCAGATTTGTCACAGTATAAGTATAATGAGTTTGCAAGCATAATTCAGGAAGTGTCTAAAATGTCTAAAAATCTTGCAAATTCATGTTTTACATGGATGAAAATGCTGACATTAGGCATCAAAAAAGGTTTTTTCTTCTTCTATACATCATCATAGCATGCCTTTTCGTGTGTTAATTCTTGCTTGGGAGGAGGAAGAAGAAGAATGGAAACAAAAGAAATAGGTGTCGGTACTGCAATGAGGAGGCATTAATGCAACGCAGAAGAGGGGTTGGCAGCCCGTCTCTTTCTCCACAAGTGGAAGCACAGATGCTCCATGAATGAGATGTCTTACCTAACCATAATCATAAGAAAGCAGAAACCCTAGGCCTGATTCCCAACGGAGGAGGAAGGTGAGGAGGACTGGAATCTCTCACTAACCTTTCTCGCTTGCGAGCGCCTGTGCCAACCACTACCACATGTCCGACATGTGCAGCTGTCTGAATCCGGTGAGAGGCTGCCAAGTCGCACCAGAGCGACCACCGACATGCCCAGCTCCATGGTGGCGAGCTCGAGCTTCTCCTTCTCGCACAATGGTGTGCGTGTGTGTGTGTGTGTATATATATATATATATATATATATATATATATATATATATACACACACACAAAAGATAATATATTAGTATTAAATTTAAAATCATATTTGATCTAAATAAATGGGATGGAAATAAATTACATTTTGGACGACACAAATACAAACCAAGTATGAGATAGTGATAGATTATGATGAGGATGAATGCATGGTGAACTAAATTAAGTGATTGGTATATCACTAAAAGATACTATTAGGATGAATGTAATCAAATATAAAAGAAACATGTTGAGGGAATACTAAATTCAACTTTATGATGCTTTTATGATGAGAAATTCCAGTGGATTAGTGAGAATATGATCCTTACATATAATATACTTTGTGACATGTGAGGTTGAGAGATTAGGAGAATGATGAGTATAATTTTTATATTGTTCATGGATTCGGTCCATTTCCAAGATAAATCTTCATTTTTCATCAATTTTGATTGAAAATTGTGTGGCTAATGATGCCACTACTCTCTCTCTCTTGATTTCTTCTTTTTTATGATCAGTTTGAATCTTATCATGTATGAATTAATGAACATAATCTTCCATCCATGACCATGGATTTGGCTGAGAGAGAGAGAGAGAGAGAGAGAGGTGTTACCAACTCCTGTTCCACCTCCATATCAATCATGTCTACCCTTCACGAAAGGGAAGGCGAGCAACGACAATCCCCCAAACACCTCCCTCTCTCACATTCCTTCTTCCTGCGAGGTGAGGTGATGTTGTGCCAACCACTTGCCCCATTCCTTGCACCTTCTCGCCGGCATGGAGCTCCCACAGACAGTCCAAAGAACAGGCTGTGGATCATGTTCGTAGCCTTTTGGGATAGGAAGCCTGCACACATACTCTCTCTCTTCCCCTAAAGCATGTAGCATCGTCATCTGATGTCTCGTAAATTTCTATCAAGTTGAATGCCATCTTTAACGAGTGACACTTTGAGAGCATCGCGAGGGAAGTATCGTCATGGGTTAGATTTTACTGTGTGTTGTCTCAAGAATTACCACTACAAACATCTACTTTATATTGGCCACAACTCAATGAAACCAAATAAGCATACGATCGGATTCATTGCTTGAGGAAATGTCTCGTTCGAGACACGACTACAACGCCAACAATTCACGTAGATTTGGTGGTACATTTGCTCGAGGAAATGAGCAGATTTGTAGAGTGTATCGGTTTCGATCATCGAAAGAACACATCGATCGACCAAGAAAGTTGGATTACCCCAACTCGGTATCCATCTCTCCTTTTGGCGTTTTCCTTCCACACAACGCATCGATCGGTACGGGGAAAACACTTCCTCCTCTCGAAGTCACGTCCTTTTCAAGTGACCCCATTGCCGACGACGAGGGGAATGTCTCCGACAGTACATAGCACAGGAGATGAGAGCATCTCATCATCCTCACGTGACTGACTCGTAATTACCGTAAAGTGCGAGGGGTATTCGTGGCATTCAAAACCATTCGGCCGAGTCCGGTACTCGTTGGCGCAGATCGAGTCAGCGGCGGAAATCCTAACGGCGGCGGATTTACCCCTGGACTTGAACTTAATCACAGAAATGCCCCAGAGAGAATTATTAGCGACATATTAAGATTCATTTCCCCTTCTTCGAGGAGTCATCAGAAGCAGTGGAATCAAATATCTGTCGATCGTGTGATGATCGATTGAATCTGATATGGAAGGCAAGAAAAGATGCAGAAATGGAGATGATGAAGGGAGGACACAGAATGATTGAGATGTGTCCTGCAGAACTATTTGCATCCAGGGGAACTGAATCGTATGGTCCTGCAAGAGATGAACGAACACTGTTCGATGTGATCAAGCAAAGCACCAAAGGGAGTTAGTGCATCCCTTTCTTCAAGTATCCCATAAAGATGATGTTCCACCCAAGTCGGGGATCCAAAAAAGCAAGGTTTTGGGTCCCTACACACACCGCAACAAGCATGTCTTGGTATAGCAAGTGTGTTCATGGGAAGAAACCATGTGCATGTGAGGTTTGGGATTGCTTTGGGAGTAAGCCATCCACAGATGGGTTAATGGCAGTTCTGCTTCTTCTGGTCTGCAATGGAGGAAAGGTTCTTGCAAGCTAAACATGGAGGTCTGAAGGGAAATCGAGCAGCTTGAATCCTAAATCAATGGGAAGAAACGTATGATGACATTGGAAATCAGTGCATCATTGATGCCTGTGAGCAAGACAAAAATGAACTGTTCCGAAGAGAAATCTGTTGGAATTGCAGAGAGAACTCGATATCCGAGCTAATCTTGTTGGTCCTCCGAGATGGAAAACTCCATTTGTATCTGCGTCTGTACTTTTTCTTTGAGGAAGAGCTGTGGATTGATTGCATATGGCCCCAAGGATATTGCAATAGTGCTACAGAATTGCAGGTATTTGCAGATTTGTATGCAATGAATTGACATAAATGTTCTTTTCCTCAGTGTGATTGAATGGTGATGTTCTACATATTCGGTAAGCTTCAAATACAACAAGAAGATGCTTGATGTCACTGATGCTTATCCTCTTCTTTCTTCATGGTTTTTGGAAGCCTTGTCCTCTTGCGAACCTCAATCTTGAATCTCCACCTTCTCCAAGGAAAATAGTGGTAGAGTGGGTGAGAGCTGGAAGTCCTCTTCCACCTGCAACAGCTAAAGAATGCCTGTCCAAAGACTGGTTGCTTTCACCACAAGGGTGCCAGAGATAACACCTCAATGATCTGAGTCCTTCATGCACCAAAAGGAATGACAACTTGAGCTTTCCAAGCTGTCCCATGTAATCAAAGCTCTCTCTCTCTCTCTCTCTCTCTCTCTCTTGTGTGTGTGTGTGGGGGGGGGGGGGGGGGGGGGGGGAGTGGTGGTGGTGATGGTGGTGGCTAAATCTACAATATTTTCTACTTCCTCATAAAAGTTAATTCTGGCCAGTCCTTGAGCAGTAACACAGTAGTTTCAGAGCATCTTTAAATCCAACCATGATTCTCCTTGACCACACAATGGTTTGGAGAGAGAAAGGTTCATGCATTCTGCATGACTCTAACTGAGACATGAAGTGTGAAACATATTTTTAGCAGTTAAAGATCTATAATTAATCCATTCTTATCTGATCTACCATCTTTTGCCATACAGGATCAAAAGATTGTAGTCAATCCCACTCACAATGCTTGGCTTTTCAGAGGATTTCAAGAATCTGAGATGATATATAAAGCATAATACTTTAGTTTCAGCAACATCATCAATTTCCATGAAAGGCCCACCTAACAGCTTTGTTCCTTTTATCTCTTGGCCAAGCAGCTTCCCATTCCAAGCAGACCTAACCCCTCACCCATCTGAACTTGTCATTAGGAGCAAAATCTTATTCCCCCCACCCCTTGTTTTTGTCTGCTATTCCCTCAAATCTTTTCGGATGAATCAAAGGTCTCCTCTCACCATGAGAGAGAGAGAGAGAGAGAGAGAGAGGCACATGAGTCAATCCAATTCCCATTCTGGTAATAATCCTCGAGTGGAGTGGCATTGCCACCAACTTTTGTAAGTCCCATGACACCCCCCTCCCCTTCTCCCTCATTGGCCCCCCACCCCACAGCTCAAATCTGTCCAAATCTGCATACCCATGAGAGTCATAAGATAGTACAATAAAATAAGCAATAAGAAGAAGGCTGGTTGTTTAGATTTGAGTTCTGGTGCTGTCCCTTTTTTGCAGCCAAACACAAAGACAAACAGCTTTGGCTGCATTTTTCTTGCTTTCTTTTTTATTCTTCCTCACTGTTCTCAGAAGCAGGAAACACCGATGATGGGAGAGAGAACGGAATCCAAACTCGAAAACTATTTATTACAAAGATATTGTGAGTTTCCACAAGAAAAAAAGAATATTTTGTAGGTGAGAAAATACAATATATATATATATATATATATATATATATATATATATATATATATATATATATATATACACACATATAATATGAGAGAGAGAGAGTCAGTGAGACCAGAGGTTGACAAGTTTCCTGTCCCTGTGCCTGGAAGGTCGTTTATTCATGGTGGAGATTTCCTTATCTTGGATCTCTCTGTCCTCCCAAGTCTCAGACTTTTCTTCTCTCTCTCTCTCTCTGATGTGCCTTCCACCTTGATGAAGATCTGTAGCCTCTTTTTCTTCAAATGGTCTTCACTACTGCTTCTTGATCTATTCCTTCGCTCCTCCCCTCTCCTTCTCTCTCTTTCCTTTCCGGATTGACCGCCACTTTATCGGTTACACAGGTAAATTTGCGTCGCTTGGGCTGCATAACTTTTTGTTTGTGTGGATATTGGGTTTGGCTTTCTTGTCTGAGATTTTCCTATCGAATTGTTTCGTAAAGGCGAAAATTTTGGCTTTGGGGGGATGTTTCGTGTGTCGCTCGCTTCTTATATGTCTGTTTGGGGAGCGAAAAGTTCATTCTTTTGGCATTCTTAGCTATCGATGTTCCTTTCTTTCGTAGTTCCTCGGATGCTTCGATGGATTGCGGACTTGCATTTTGTGATACATGTTCTGGCTTGAGATGGAGAGCTTTGATCTCCTCATCTGGGGATCTCGTTTCAGGTTTTGTTCGACTATCTTCTCATTATGGTAAATAAAGTACTTAGATTTTGACCAGAATCGTGGTTTCCAGCAGATTTTGTTTAGATCTGATAGCTTAAATTATGCCGTGTAAAGATTAACCCGATTTGTAAGATTATACATTTATTCTAGATTTCTTTAATTCCCTGTTTCCATGACAATATTCACGAGCAGTATTTTGCTGCTAACCTGTTGCTTAGGATACATCACCGCCATGGATAAATGGAGATTTCGGTCCCATGACAAAATTGAAGGCCTAGCATTCCCCAGCATGGTGGAAGTCCAAATTTTTTATTGCCGTATTGGTAATGGAAGAAGGTGTACCATTGAGTTGACCGTGTTCTGGTCTTCGTTTAGTTTGATGAATGATGAGAACCTGGTCAACGTTCTTGACTTTGTTAAATTTTGCAAGACAAATTCTTCTCTCTGACAAACAGTAAATTGTCTCAGGGCATTGTTGAAAGTTTGAAATTAATGCCGAAAGATGGAATTTTTCTTGCTGCTGTTGTTAATATGCTCATACGAAATCACCCCACATCCAAAAGTTGTTCGTTCTTTTCGACTGGCTTTGGACATGCATATGTGAATGTGCTTGTATTTTCATTGTTGAAATTAATTTCTGTGGTTGTATAAAACACAGTCATAGGCACAAGGTGTTGCCAATTCGGCAAAGCTTTAGCTGTCGTATAAACACTTGTGCTTGTTTGATAGAGTCTATTGGATTTTTGAGTTAGATAATTGCTTCATTTCATTTTTCGTCATCGAGAGACATGTCACTTGTTTCTCATCAGTTGCCTTCTCCATGTAGATATTTTTAGCTATGATTATAATGAATCATAAATGAACTACCTTTAAACTGTTATTCCGTAGGATTTTATTAATTGTGTTTTCTTCTGATTCGACTCTTCAACAAATTATTACTCGCCAAACTGTTTAGATCGATGATCTCAATTTGATTTATGAACCTGGGTAACCACTCAATGCTTATGTTGCAAGTTGGTATAGAAGTTGATTGACAAGCACGCTCTCAACTTCTTTATAGCATTCCCGATTGTGTAAAATTAAACATCCATTTGTACATGATATACTTCTAACATGTGATTGCCTGGCAGCACTTTTGTAGGCAAAATAGCAAACAAACCAAGGTCATCTTCCCAGGCATGGAGCATATAAAAGTTCTAAGCTTTGCGGAAAATAGTTATAGGTGATGTGCAAGTTCTAGAAGTAGTGAAGCTACCGGTAGTTGCTTTGCTGGATACTTTCTACTGTGAGTGCCACTATTGCTGGTAATTTGAATTGTGTTCTAAGACAAAGTTCCCTTATCTGCTCTCTGACTTGATCTCACTTGTAATAGCATTGCTAATAGACTAATAGTGCGTGCTATTGAATCTTTCAAGAGGAATGCTTTATGTCCAAAGATCCATCTGGAGATGTCCAGAAGATATCATTTTAACCCATAAAATAGCATTTATCAGATGGAGTATGCCAATCACAGAGCAATCCTGGATAGTCATAGTCCAAGTCTGTTGGTGGAACTTAACAACATTGACAACACCTTTCGGAGCTTTTTCCTCACGTAATATAATAGTGCAAAAGCTATTAAAAAGTTCAGACATGCTCTTCTACCAGAAAAGCTGTCAAGTGAAATACTGAAATGTAACTTAAAAATTATGTGAGGTAGACTTCATCAACACACACTGATGTGAAGTTCATATTAATCAAATGAGTTGACTCAACACTAACTTCCTTTCACTAAAAGCTATGGTTCCTCATTTAATATTTCATTTGGGTGAGTTTAAAAGAAATTTGCATGAATCAGTACCCTTCAATTAGTAGAGTTTTGAATCTGGTGCATTTTTCGTGCAACAAGAAGGTTCGACAACTGAGTTTTATGGGATGCTTTTTGTGTAATCTACCAACTTCTGAAAATTAATATTATAGTCATGGATGGGGACGTGTCACCAATCACATTATTTCATTCTTAGTTGCTGTTTCAGTAATTCCATATTCTGCGTTCTGAAAGGAATATTTTGGATCATAAAGATGGTATCTTCTTGATCTATCGCTATAATTCTTAAGCATCCAGGCTTTTTTTGTTCAAGAATATGGCACTATGCTCCCTGTAACTGAAGATCTTCTAGAAAAATGAGATTCTCACAATCTCGGTTTAATGTCATATTTTTTTACATGAATACAACTATACAAGATGAAAATTTCACTCATGCATCTTATCACTATGATACAAGCAATTTTGTTCTTGAAATTTGTAGATCTCCAGTGTATAGTTGGTAGGATTGAAGAATTAGTCCCTTTAGACTTTCTTTTTATAATTCCTGTTTCAACTCTTACACTTGGGATTTTCATAGGGAATGGGAACAAAGGTGCAGTGTAAAAGCTATCTTCCAGGATATCCAATAAGTGATCTACATGAGGATGCAAACTACAGTTGGTCTCGTTTTTCTGAAGATAAAACATTCAGCAGGCAAATGCACAATAATTTCAAACTAAGGGGAGTTAGTAGCTGGTTAGACTATGACAAAGAAATGTTGAAGCGGACAATGCTGGAACATGAAGCTATATTCCAGAGACAGGTTTGTTTTTACATCAAAATAAATCGTAGTTGCAACTCAGTATTAAAACTGAGGCATTATCTTTTTGAATGTGCACGTGCTGGGAGTACAATGCATTTGATGGATACTACAATATGCAACCTTTTATCGTCCAGTAGAGACCCTTTAAATAAAGAGGCTATCATTATAATAGTTTGAAGAATAGGGAGTATTTTCCTTTTCTGTATAAGTTACTGTAACTATTCATCACAGGACAAAATGATTTTTTTTGTCCCATTCCCAGGACAAATTCTTTTTCGATTTAAATTACAGCATTGGCCCTTGTCAGGGCAGAAAATTCAACATTTACCATTGCTTTTCGTGAAAATTTGGATCCATTTTTTTAATACTCAAGTTGTATTCTATGATTCAGGTTTTTGAGCTACATCGTCTTTATAGAACACAAAAGGAGTTGATGCATGACTTTAAGAAAAAAAACCTGAATGAATTTTCTGGACCAATGGTGATATCTAGGTCAAGTATGTTTGCATCTCAGATGCATCCTGAATTTAGCGAAAGTGTCTGGCATTTACCTCCCCCACCTCTACTAAGCACTTGTCAGAGTACAGCAAATGTTACAGATGTTGATGACAGGAGAAACTTCTTAAATTTTCTCGAAGAAAGTGCAACACAATGCAATTCAATTTCAGCTAAAAATGGAGGGTTTGTTAAGGATGACAGACCAAAGGAGGCTAAGCTCAGTGGATTTCCTAGAAGAATTCTGGACCTTCACCTTCCTGCTGATGCTTATATTGAAAATGAAGACACAGAACATACAGAGGGTAAAATTGATGTTGAGCCATGTGCTATGGCTGCTGAGACTATTAACATGATTCATGGCATCGAGGCTGACAATGAGGTAAAGTTGTCTCTTGGCAGTGTTGAGGTTCCTGGCTTTGGAAAAGGTGCTCTAAAATTAAATCTGCATTCAAGAAATGGTCTACCCATTCACAGTTTTGCTGATCTGAATGAGCCTACTGAAGATTCATGTGAGAGAGGGACCGTAGGTTCAGGTAGTTGTAAATTCAATGGTTTGAATGTGGACTCCAAACAACTTCAAAAGCCTTGGACAACAATGAGATCAAAAACTAGTTCTCCGCACACAAATCCTTTCATGGACAAACATGGTGATCAAGTGGTTAGCTCGAGTTACCTCAATGTAGACAGAGCTGATAAAGGACAGGAACAACAAGTGTTACACAACAATTGTGGTAAGATCAATGGCTGATATTCTTGAACTCATGAACCTTTTCTTTGTCTATAGAGATGCAATTCATTAATGGCAGAAAATTCTTACATCTTAGACGACAGCAATATTCATGGATTGGCTCAATATGTTATCTGAATGTTTCTTTGTTGATGATATTTCTTGCACATACTAGATTTATTTTTTGAACTCTTTACTATAGTCCACTCTACCAAGCATTCAAGTCATATATATCTATTTTTTTAATCAGTCAAATTTCTGTTGCATATCTATTTTTAGCTCTTTGCGACCTTTGTTTATGTGCTAGTTCTCCTCAGGATCTGATATATAACTCACTGTCTGGTTTTTCACAGGACAAAGTAAAATTGCTGTGAGTTCCTACAATTCTGGCCTATTTAATGAGAAGTTTCCATTGTCATGCGGATCAATAAAGTTGACACTTGATACAACTCAAGAAAGCCACATTCCCATTGCAGTTCAAGCACTTCCAGGTTCTAGTGCATCTTCAATGTTGAATGGACAGAGCAAGAGTTATAATGCAGTTAAACAAAGCAACAATGTTGGTTGTGAGAAAGTACCATGCAATGTGGATCTGCAACCACAGTTGAGACTTGATAATAAATTCTCATCCAATGTGAACGGCCTTCATCATGGTAGCCAAATGAATTCTACTTCTTTAACTGGAACCCACCTTTTACCCTGTAACCTAAGGATGCAAAGCCTTGGTAACAACAGTGATACTTCAGAATATGCAAACTCTGAAATCCATGAACCCCGGAAGTGCTTAAAGAGTTTGCACTTCGTAGATGTTAAGTATGCTAAGGATGTGCAATCGAACCAGGCTATCCTTTGTTGCAGCCAAAGTGATCTCACTGATCGGCAAAAATTAATCAGGAAGCATCATGAATCATCCAAGGGCATAATTTGGCATAGAGAAAAGCCATCTCCCAGTGGTTCTACTGGCATAAAAGAATGTGACACTCGATTAGATCTGCAATTCAGTAGGGATTATTCTCAGCTAATTTTTACTGAGTTTACAGAAGGAGTCAAGGACGAAGGTCCTTCCATTTTTGCCGCAAAGCAACCTATGCCATCATTCGACATCAAGGAAAGCAGAATTCAAACGAGCCAAACATCTGACAGCTTGAATAGTAAAAGAATTTTTTGCCTACCTGAGAACTCCTGTAGGAATTTCAGCTACTCAAATTCTATTTCATACGATGGACACTCTCTAGCTGATGATGCAAAGGACTACGGAAAAGGAAAGGCAGGCAGAAATTTCTATCCAGGTTTAAGAAACGACATCAATCTGAACTCTGATCTAACGCCTATCATTGATCCTCAGTCGTTTAGAATGTCAGCTGAAGGTGAGACACAGATTCCACCATCATTTCCTTGGCCAAGAGTTGCTGGCAAACCAACATGCAAAATTGATTTGGAAGCACCAGCTGATGAACTGGAAGAAGAAAATACATTTTCCGGGGCCAAGCTTGTAGATATTAATTACTCAAAGACAACAGTTGAAATATCACAAGAGAAGATATCCTCTCAAGATCCTCATGTCATACTGGCAGCAGATGCTATTGTTTCCATGTCAATGAATGTACATAAAGATTCAGATAAGGTCGCACGTCACCCCTTTGCTCCGTCCTCATGTGATTCCTTGTACATGTTGGCAGAGTTGGTTACACACGATGCAGAGTCAAAAGGAAGTGGAGAAGGCAACTGTGATGCTTCAGAAGATGATGGATTGGATGTCTTCGAGTCAATGACATTGAAGCTTGAAGAACTCAAGGCAGATGAATATTGTTGCAAACCATGTCGACAAGAAAAGCCAGAGGATGAGAAGTCCATGGCCACATTGCTTCTCACCAAGCCTCGTAGGGGCCAGGCAAGAAGAAGAAGGCAGAGGAGAGATTTCCAGAAAGATGTCCTACCAGCACTTGCATCCCTGTCAAGGCATGAAGTGACTGAGGATCTTCAGGCTCTTGGAGGGGTGACAAGATCAGGCAAGTCATGGCAAATTAGCTCCGCTAGGAGCACGTGCCAAAACAGTGCCAGTTTCCAAACAAGGGGGAGGAGGCGGCCGAGAGACTTGGCCATCACCGCCATGGAGGTTACAGACAGTCCCCCTCGAACGCAGCCTATTCACTCCGAGTTAGAAAATGATGGGAGAAACATAATGGCATGGGGAAGGACAACAAGAAGGTGTCGCAGACAAAGAATGCCATCAGGCAACGCGCCTGCTCCTCAGGGATAGAGGAGTTAAATAAGTATGGTAGTTGGGATCAAAGGAATGACAGTTTTTTTGGTTAATTGGTAGATTTAGACATGAGATGCACTGTAAATGTTGGTCTTTATTCAGGCTTAGTACTATGCACTTTAAGATGAAATAATTGGCGAACTATATCTCCAAAAATAGGACAGTAGAAATAGTTGGTTAAAAGAGCTGTATAACCTCTCAGTTTATGTCAATGATGTTTAACCTTTGAAATGAAATATATAGAGTGGATACTGAGGACAGATTCAGACAGGTTTCTTGCACTGGTGTCATTCAGACATGTTAATATCATCATATCCATCAGTATTGTCGGTTTGTGGATGGGGATTTATCTGCAGTTTAACTGGTGAAATAATGTCATTCATAAAAGTGAGTGATGAATCCAAGTGTTCTGTTTCATTCATTTTATTTGGTCTTTGGAGGAAACAAAGCATACAAAATATTCATCTTTACTATTTCCAATAATGTTGATAATTTCTTCTATGTTTTCAACTTGCAGGTCGAGTGGCACAACTAAACTTCAAATAATGGACCAAAGGACGGCGTAGATTTGTTGGAAGTACGAAGTCGAATCTATGAGAGCACAATCCATGTCCGATGTTAACTAAATCGTATCAGTGTGATCTTATTATGATTCGGTTGGCTGTCGCTGGCCGTCCATCTCATCTCCGCACGACAAATAACGCACCATGTGTCAGACTTCGACAAGACCAGGATCTTGATGATGGTCCCCATTGGCGGCTGGCTCAGCTGTCTCGTCTCAGCCACCGCACAGGACTCCGATCCGACGTGGCATTTCCTCCTAGCCAGCGTTTCACGTAACGACCGTGGGTCCCGAAGAGGCCTACCAATTAGAAGAATGCCACGTCTATGACATAACATGTTTCCTGAAGACGCGAGGACAGCAGGATTCCACCCAAAAGCAGCGATCTCGGAAAAAAATGAAGAGTGCGATAGCTATTAATCACAATTTTTTTATTAATGATCATCAAATACTATCAAGACATAAAGCCAAGTGGTATTGCTCACTGACGAAAGAAAAAGCAAAAGAAATGGTACATTGGAATTGTTCCAAGAAAACTTCATCTTGAATGCAGAGGCTAAATAGTAAACATTCCAAGATACTACAGACGGATGCATAAATAGCTTTTCCTCTCAATTGACAGCTTTAAGGGCTGCACCTACATAATCTCCAAAAAAAAAAATTGTGACAAAAAAAAAGACGAAAATTATATAACCTGCAAATGCTAGCAGATGTAGCATTAAGCCTCTACAAGCCCTTGCCGGCGCGAAGCTTTTTTCTTGTCTTTGTTCTTGTTTTGGACCACCTCATTTCCATCGTCAATGTTTTCAATCCTTGCAAAAACTGGCTTAGGCTCTGCCATTATCTGACCTGCCTTCAGCCCTCCCCATTTGGTATCATCCTGCGGTGGCAAGAAAAACAGGTTAACTACACAAGACGAATTTAGAATTCATGAAACATAATAGAACTTATTAAAGTTGGATGAATGCTCTGGGAAACTTCAGCACACCAACAAGTTTTATTAAAGACACGAAGTAGCTCCTTTCAAGGATGTGATCAGCATGTTACTTTGGTTTGCTGTGGTAACAACTCAAATGATCGAGTCATATAACGATTCTGTTTAGAAGGATGGAGCCCATCATAACAAAACAATACAACTCCTTTCAAGGATGTGATCAGCATGTTACTTAGGTTTGCTGTGGTGACAACTCAAATGATCGAGTCATATAACAATTCTGTTTCGAAGGATGGAGCCCATTGTAACAAAACAATACAAGGTAGAAAAGAGCTGCTCATTGTGATTTCAGGACACACTTGTCTTTGCCCAAGCAGTCAGAAGTGTGTCATAATAAGGAAAAAGAGAAGATCCTTAAAGATTTAGATCATACCCATGTCGCTGCTTCAAATTGTTCCTTTGAAAACCCAAGTTGGCTATATATTCTGGAACACAGGCTTGGAGTGATCGGAGATAGAGCAGTTGCTATTATTCTCATTACTTCCAGTATTATGACGAGATCCTGAGGTCAAAATAAATGCAACATGATACCATAAATTGCATAAATACATAATCTAGTTCTTGAGAAAAATACTTAACAGGATTACAACACAGTCTTGTTATAGTGATCCCAATTAAAGAAAACACAAATTAGCAGGATTATGTATCTTTCGGGTTAATGATTTAGTGTTATCGAACAGATGAAAATATTTCAAGCAGGAAAGAACCTTTTTGTTTTTATCTTTACCAATGCTGTATCTCAAGAGTTTGAATTCTCGGTCATTGTTAGTGTAGCGGGTATGCTGTCTAGACATTAATAACATTTTCGCCAAACATAGGAGTAATTTCCATAAAGATATGCAGAAAATTCCCAAGTAAAAGTAGCATGTGATTATAACAAACTAATTGAATACAAAGATGAAAATAGCCAGTTTCAAAGCTTGCCTTTGCAGCCATTTCAGAACTTGCACCACCTTGCTTGAAAAGAGACCATGGAGCTCGTTCATCCATATAAAGGTTACCAGCATTCGCAATATCTAAGACAGATTCGCATGCTGATGATAATGAAAGGTTCTCATAATGGTATTTGGCCTTCTCTACCTACACAAGCAAGCTATTCATGAGAAAGTGCAAACTAAAATGGAATATTTCAAATATGCCAGAATCCAGATGTAAAAAATTCATATTGTCTGAAACTGGGATCTCTGTTTATTTGTTTGTCTTTGAGATTATCACTGTTCTAAAAAAGCTCGCCATGTTGCCTGCTTAATCATGTCTAACATGGCACGATATTCTCCAGTTATCTGAGTTGCCATGTTTGAATGATATTCTTGGACTCAAGAAAAGAAGAGTGGGTCAAACTAAATTCTGAGGTGTATTCAGACATCAGAGAACAGAACAGTATAGACTCATTAGAAGCCCTTGTGGAAGGATCCCACAACTCTCAAACAAATGGATGATGTCATAGAATGATGTCACACGTCATCCTCAAGAAAGTTAAACAGGAGGAGAGAAACATCTAAAGGACCTTAAGCAGCTACAGCTTAAGAATTTGATGCTAATTAATCGTTCTTTTTGTTTGTCAATAGAGTAAACAGCTATTTCAACATACAAGAACAATACTTACTGTCTGCTATACTAACACCAAAATAAAACAAGAACACCATGTCAAATAAGATACAGAATACATATTGTCATGGAAAATCATTGGACGCTTTGACTGAATCATAAGCAGGGATCAGATTAAAAATGTTGTAAAGTACAATTCAAGAGAATGGTAACATCAGGACATGAGTCGGACGATCAAGGACACGTTATTCAGACTTACTAATTGGTCTACAGAATCTTTAAATGAGTTTCCTTCAGCTGCAATAATGGAATCAAATGCCAACATTGACTGGCAGTTTTTCTTTAAAAGCCCAAGGGTACGGTTCAGAAGGTTTCCTGTATGTAAATGATATTATTACATTCCAAGATTACTTTGTAACAGAACTGATGTCCAGAGACAAGAAAAAGATCAACTAAACTCAACCAAGAAAAAAAGATACCGAAATGGATATTACCAATTGTGTTAGCAAGATGTGCATTCACAATGTTGATGAACCGATCCTCTGAATAATCCCCATCATTACCAAATTCCACTTCCCGCAAGAAAAAATACCTAACAGCATCAGCTCCAAATCTTTGCACTAGATCCTTCGGTTCAAGTGTATTTCCTAGTGATTTCCCCATCTTCATACCATCCTAAAATTTCAAAATAAAAAGCATTGCTGCATGAAATGGAAATAAATATATGAGATAAATAATCAAGATCCACAATTTTTGAACAATTTATGCTGACAAATGAAGTACTAGAAGCAAGTCCTAGCATCAACAATTATAGAAAATGAACTGACACTGACAAATTATTTCAACTATTTTGCTTATGATTACCAAAATAATCATTTCCTTTGGCATATTTGCCAATGATACTAACAATTTTGCTCAATATTCAAGGACAAAGCCTAGGAACCAACATTATGCAACACAAAACCGAATAATGGAAAGTTCAGGGAGATGATATGAAAGCATGAAGATAAAACTATAGCTGCACTGAGCATCAAATAAGTTGCTACACGCTATTGATGATTTATTAAGATAGATGTATCCTTGTTTCTTCATTCTTAATATATGAGGAGTTAGGTTTAGCCTGAGCACCCTTATAGGTTTTCTTCCATCACAGATCATAAGCAACAGTGCAGAAAACCAGAGTACACGCAAGAAGTCCATTTCACATACAAAAAAGTAAACTAAGAGGAAGAATCATAAAGAAAATATCTACCTACCAAAATGGAAATTGAGCTCCTAGAAAACAAGGACAACAAGAGTCGTTCAAAATTCTATATATGCATATGTATATATATGGAATTTTTTGGTGTTTTCACTAACTTAAGTCAAACTACAGTACATGTGTCAACCACAACCTGAATAAAAGCCAATGCTAAGAGCAACAGTAAGAGCAGCAATACCTTCGTCAAGAATCCATGCCCAAATACCATGTTTGGAACACTTAATCCTGCTGATAGTAGCATAGCAGGCCAGTAAACCGCATGAAACCGCAAGATATCCTTCAGATGTGCAGCACAAAGTATTAGCAATGCATATAAGTCAAAGAGCCTGGAGGAGGATTTATAAGTGAAAGTCATGTCCTCAGACATATTATGTTCTGTGTGAGGAGTTGAGACCATAAAGACAACAATGAGGTAACTATAACTCTGATGAGAAATGAAGATAACAATTCATACCTTGCCTATTAAGTGCAGTGAAGCAGGCCAACCAGAACAAACAGCTTGTTCTAAATTTGTTTGCTCACCCTCCTCTAACAATGCAGAAACATACCTACACAATGAACTCAGTGTTCAAGAAGGCTCAGCAGTTTCATCTAAATAGTATTTATATGCACATATTCTGTAAACTATGGGATTTTCAACTGTAACAAAATGGAAACCGAATGATAACTTACCCCAATAAAGCATCAAACCAGACATATATAGTTTGTTTATCATCATTAGGCACAGGTATGCCCCACTCTACAGATGAGCGGGATATAGAGAAATCTCTCAGTCCACTTTTTATCCAACCTTGCACCTAAATAAGTATCATGATGGGTAAATGGAGTAAGAATCCATATTTGTTTTAGGATACAGATGCCTGGGATCACATAAGCTAAAAGAATGCTAACACAAGATATTATAATATTTGGATGAGTTAAACTATACAGTGCTCAAAGAAGGAAAGCTTCAAAGGAATCTCCCAATGGCCTTCAAGGCTCATGACACATTTTTCTTAAAATTTTGCAAAGTATGACAATTGTTTTTAATTTTAATTTAAGCACTGTTGGTTACAAAATTCCATCTCAGTGAATATATAGCTAAAGAAAATGGCCATGATCATGTTGCAAAATCATAGGCATATCTTATAAAAACCGTACATTCTTAGTGGGTAGAAAGACGTAAAACTCACGCAATCAAGAAGTCAAACAAAAAAAGTATCTGAATTTGAGAGCCAATGAAAATGAAGCCAATTATACTGCACTCTAGTGCACATCTTGGATCTCACGACTGTGATCCAATTGTATCAACAATAGTAGTCTGCTCAATTTCCATGAGTAAATTCATAATGCACCAAAGGCGAGAACACATTTGAACTCTCACCTCATTCAGGCGGAATAAAGGCTTCACAAAATCTGGATTGGATGTTAAATAATCTTCCAGTGTTTTCTGATACTTTGATAATGCAAAAAAATAGTTATCTTCCTTCCGACGAACACAAGGCTTTAAATGCATTGGGCAACAGTTATTCTCAAGCAATTCTTTTTCATCCTGCATGTAGTACCAAAATGATAATACAAAGAATGGAACAACAGATCAACTTACTTGTAAAACATCAATATACTGGACATGGATGCATAAATAATGATGTGTTGCTCATCAAGTTATCATTACAAAGATATATCCTAGCATATTACACAAAATCTCAAGAAAAAATTGAGTATATGCCTAATCACCTATGATGACATAAGGATTTAATGATTCCAATTCAATCTATTCTGATCTGAAGCGAAAATTTGATATCATTATACCTATAAAACTTATTCTCTCCAACGTAGTTAGCTGACAACCAAATGTCAATCATATTATCATCTCACTTAGAATCATTATAAGTAATTCTTTCTCAAGAATAAAAGTACGAAAACAGAACTCAGGATCATTTTGACACAAATAACAACTTGTGACCCTGAAACTGCCCCATGGTTAGCCAATCTTTTGGTCTTACCACATAACCGTAGTCCTATGTCAGCTCCCATGACCTATTCCATCATGACAGTCCTGAAACCACATGAACTTAAACCCAAAAGGACTACACAAAAGTAGCTCTGTAGGATTAGATAGTAAGTTATAAAGTTTATTAGTTCATATTAGGTCAACCACGGGAGTACAGAGGCCATAACATATACAACACATGACCATCAAATCAGACTACTCAATGGACCAGATTCTTGACTAGAGATTGCATCTAATTAGTATAATTCAAAAGGATCACAGAATAAGTATGCATCTGCAAAAGGATCACAGAATAAGTATGCATCTGCAGAAAGTTCCATTACAATCTGCACAGTAAAACACGGTACTTCACACTAGTATAAGTTGGAAGAAAATTTAACAGTTTAACCATACTTCTTGACAAAACTTTTATTATTGTAATCAGCTTAAGATAATTGTTTATAGTTGAAGAAGAGAGACAAAAAAGGTACAAGTGGTTTTAAACACCTAAGCCTAGAAAAGAAATGAAATGATTCTAGTGGACAATGACATGCTGACTTGACTTGTGCTTCTGCATAACAATTTTCACAGTAAACATCACTTAGATCTTCAAGGGTAGAATAATCTCTTTTTTCCTCTTTTGCTGGAGGACCTGTAGTTTTGGTTGCATGTCATAATTTTAAATCATTTTGACACATTAATATAATACAGGCATTTGAAATAACCTAATGAAAATTTGCAGATACCAAACCTTGTACTCCTCACAGTTCACACAGTAGAGACCCTCATAATCAGCCCTGTATATATCGCCATTGTTAAGCACTCTAGAGTAAAATTCTTTGACTATTGCTTCATGCTTCGAATCAGTAGTGCGGATAAACTTGTCGTATGCTATATCTAGCTGCAACCAACCAATGGAGGGTAATATTCTCTTTACTGGATACCAAGAACAATTAAATTCATCATGGACTCACATAATTTGAGCCATAACTTAAAGAAGCATCGTAAAGAACTTGTTCTTTAATTAATACAACAATGGTAATGAAATTGACCTCTCTCCACAGAATCCTATAAGACTGGGAAATAGTATCACAATGTTCTCTGGGGCTCCTGCCACTAGCTTGTGCAGCAGCAGCAATTTTTTCTCCATGCTCATCGGTCCCTGTGATGAATACAACTTTCTTTCCTAGGAGCCTCTGCGTAACAGAAGTAACGAAGACATTAAAGTTCAACTACATGGTATGAGTATGAAAATAAACTGTAGTTTAAAATAAATAGATTTAAGTATTTGTGAACATGCATAACAATAAAAGAAAGCATCAGGGCTTCTTCTAACTAAATGTTTCATTCATTTTGTCATATGGATCCACTTCTGTTGTTTATTGAGTTAAGCTTAACAATACCCATTCTTGCATAACCCCATAAATTTCAAATATTGTCGGACAAGCCTATGACATAATTGATTCTGTCTTTGACATGAATGGAATAAACAATATCATTTTACTGAAAGCAAATTTTCAGGAATGAAAGAATGGCAATCGTCTTAAGTGTCTCAAAGTCAATCGTAGAAGATTCTTGAAATCCAGAAAATATACAGATTAGTAATAGCAGCCTTCTTTTTTCACAACGTTTACATAGTCTGCAAAGATAAAAAATACAAAAGCAACCACCTTTGTCTCATTCAAGCACAAGCTGATCACGTACAACAAATAAGGCATGAATAAAACAGCAAAACATATAGACATGGCTAATAAAGAGGGTTTACAAACACCTGGAATCGGGCAATGGCATCGGCGGCGATGGTGGTATAGGCGCTGCCCATATGGGGCGGCGCATTGACATAGTAAAGAGGGGTGGTGAGCACGAAAGCCTCCTCCTTTTCGGGTTTCATGACCCGTTCCCCGGCGCCCTCGCTATGCGGACGACTGCAGCAGCGCGCGGAAGACGAGGCGAAAGCGGAGGGGCAGCGGCGGCGGAGGAGGGGAAGGGAGGAAGCGAGTCCTCTGGCTCGGTAACCTATGGAGGACAGGGGCGCAACAGCGGCGAGCCCGTTCTGGGACGATAACAGAGCTCGACCGGCGGCCATGGCGAGGGACGCAGTGGGAGATACCGATCGACCTCACTGCGAGCGCTGTGCCCGCCTCTCTCCTCTCTCTCTCTCTCTCGCCCCTGCGGCCTAATCTTGAGGGAGATCGGATAACCCTCGGCGAACCGATCCACCATCCATTAGCGGGCAAAAGGGTTCGGATTTAGTCCGAACGTGGCTATTGGATTCGGGTTTGGATCAGCAAAGGGGAAGGAGAACTCTTAAACGTTCGACACCCACGACAAGAACTGTGAAGTCACTTCGCTGCTCTGCTCTCTTCCTCGTGTACCGATCGCTTCTCTCTTCCCCTGCTCCGTGAAATTGAATCAACAACCAAATCTACAAATCAATGAGAGAAAGATGTCAAATTCACTGTAACCAGTTGACCTTGTCGCACCATCTTGATCATTCTGTGTCCCGATCACTCCATCGCCATCGAGAAGATGTGCCTGCATGCATGGAAATGAATCGGCCTGTTGTTCTACGGTCTGAACCGAAGTTACTGCTTCAAGAACAGTACAAGAATCACGATAGAGGAAAGCTGAAGGCAGGTGATTGAATTATGTGGTGATTCCGTGCTGATCTCTGATGTCAATAGCCATTCCCGAGACTGGAGGCCACATCCGTGCCTGCTGAGAAAGCAAGCACGGATGAGCAGACTAAAAATACTGAAGGTCATCAAACTGCTTGTTGGAAGCTCCAAGCCATGGATGGACTCTGGAATCGGTAACCAACCAAAACATGTAGGATGGAGAAAGCAAGCACAGATGAACAGACTAAAGTTATTGAATGTTATCAAACTGCTCGTGGGAAGCTCCAAGCCATGGATGGACTCTGGAATCGGTAGCCAACCAAGACATGTAGAATGGAGAAGATGAAGAGACAGTGGACTGACTGGTAGTCTGTACTCCGTACAACTTGCCATGGTGAACAAGGCCCTCTTCTAACAATTTAGTCCTTGTTCTGGAGATGTATCAGTTGGCTGCTAGTCATCCATCAAAATGTCTTACATCAAAAGCTTTGTATCAAAGATTTATCCTCAGAACTCATGAGTCTGTAGGCACTGCTACCTTCTCCTCCTCGACTGTAGAAGATAGATTCAGGATATAAAAATGCGTCTTTGCTATATTCCACTTGCAGGAAAAGGGAAATAATCCAGTTGTTTGCTTTCAAAGAAGCTGAAGAGGTCATCTTCTACAAGAGCAACTTGGACAAAGAATTATATGTCATGCATGCATAATTGCAGCATCAATGTCTAATTCAGCCAGTACTATCCTCTAATTGCATAGTGTCATTTGTTCATCAGTGTTAGCCCCACTTAAATGAAAGTACTTATTCTATGCTGTCTTGTTTGGCTAGCTCACAGGTGTCCATGATATCTTCATGGATGCTGACTACTCACAAGTGGAAATCTCAATACTCTTTAAGAATATAATATGATTTGATTATTAGGATCTATGGAAAAGTTAATGACTCCTATTCAAGCAAGAAATTTTGATCTCCAAGTTATTATTTGAGATACAGTACTATCAGGTTTACATCAGATTTGGTCCTCAATCATACACTGTTGTGTTCTTCTTTCCTTCTTTTTATTTTTTGTAAAGTGGTCTTGTCTAATAGGACTGCAAGTCACAAAAAGAGGCATGAGAGTCTTGTTGTGGGGACAATTATGAAATGCCATTATTGTGGAGTAAGTAAGCTTTGTCATATTGGAGAAACAAGAAGATGAAGGACAGGGATAATGGAGACAAAGGTGTGTTTCTTTGGGAGTACTCAATCTTTTACACAGACAAGAAAGTCCAAAGATCACAGCTCACAAGGCCTAAACAACTCAGGACTGAGATAAGACTTGTACTGACCTGTTCTACCTCCAAGCCAAAAACCAAAACCCACAATGTACTGTTTTCAGCAACACATTCTCTAAGAAGGCATCTCTATTTGAACTCAGAACATAGATAAAAGATTCCAAGATTCAGCTTGCAGCATAGATACATGTAGAACATCACATGTAGAAGGAGTCAGAAGCCATTGGCATACTCCACTATTTTAAGAGGAAGCAGTCTTGTCTGTGAATAAGCATTTGCAGTGTTAGGGATGAAGCATTCCTCATGCATTTGTTCTAAAATGATTGAATAGTTAGCCAACTAGCATTCAACACAATATGCCATGGAAGAAACAAAAGAGGGACATGCTAGTGGCAATCATTTTCCACAATTACAGGCTTTTGGTGTTGTCAACATGGCAGAGGAGATGGCAACTACTGATTTATAGGGCATTTACTCTTCCCAGCATGGCTAAAGCTTGGACTCACATCAACTGCTTTTAGATGCTTTACCCTTCTCAAGAGAGTTACTACTGGTGGATACATTGCCATTTAAGATATTAGGACCCAACCACTAGGACTATATGTACTCTAGATCTTCTCTGAGGGCACTCCTTTCTACAAAATGAGGAATTTATATCATTTTTCTAGCAAAAGTCTTGGAGAGAGAGAGAGAGAGTAGATGGTAGTGATTGCCAAAGGGCTAAGGGCAATTGGGGAAGCACAGCATCCTCCATGTGCTTTGACCTGAAACCCTAGCTCATCCCTGAAGAGAAGGACAACATGGTGGGGAACATGTTGCTCCAGGGAGCCAAGGAGGTGCCTTGGTTATTGTGTGATCAGGTTTAACAGTAGCATAATCTCAACTCTCTATCTTGATGCTATCAGCCTCAAGCATAGATCTTTGGTGCATTGGGAAAAGGGTCACAAGACAATAGCAACGCAACAGCTCATTGCTTCTCCCAATAAGTCTGAACCTCACTACATTTATTGTTCCTGAAGCAAGAATTCCCTTTCCCTCTTCACTTCTCCAAATGCTCCTCCTCTTCAGGACTTGTGGTTTCTATCTGTGGCCGCATCCGTTTTTCTTCCCTGTTCCACTGAGAAAATAGATTTAAGGGGAAGAGAACACCTCTCTTTCTCTCTTGTGTGTATGTGGGCTCAAAGTTGGACTTGGGCTTCTTCAAATCTAAATCTTCAACCATCTCAGCTGGGCACTTCTCCTTCGAACCAGGATCTGAAGAATGAGGAAGCATGGGTGGCAGCTTCCCTATCATCCTCTTCAGGTAATGTTACCTTTTCTTGTGTGCCTCTCCCCTTTGGTTTTCTGGATTGGCTATGATTTTTCCGCTTTACTGACTGCAGGTGGTAGCAATAGCTGTTTTTCTTGCGCTGGGGTTTGCTTTCTATGTGTTCTTTGTCCCATTTGTTGGGAAGAAGCTGTTTCAGTATGTAGTAATGGGGCTTTACACTCCCCTGGTAAGCCATTTTACTAGCACCACTCTAAAGTGTTTCTTCCTTTGCTTTTCTCTTCTATTTTATAAAGATCTCAACTTGTGCATATCTCTGAGCGGTTCTTGCTGTTCTCTTCGTTCCATTAAAATCGTGGTTTTCCAATCAGTCTTGGCGCTATGTCAATCTTCATTTAGTCAAGGATTTCTTGAACTACACCTAGAATGCATCAGTACTATTGGACTCTGCAATGTCCATATGTTGTTCATAAGTTGAATCTGTCGGGTGAAAGTTTTTTTTTTTTTTTTTTGTTCAAAATAACTTGACTGAAAGAAAATGGCTAACCTGAAAGGAGAACTTAGGTTAGATTAAAAAGGATTTGGTTGAGGCAAGAGTTGGACTCTTTCTCCTTAAGACGTATTTGTCGGTTCAGCGGCAATCAGTCTCCCAAGATACAGCAATCACTTCTTGCAATAGTAGCACTCCAAATTGCGAACTTTAGATGCTTTTGTACTCTCTCTTTGATCTTTGTCAAATGAATGCAAGAATGGAATTCTATTTTTCATTGAATGAATGCATGGGTGATATCTATTTATATATGTTGGAAAGACTCATTAGGGTGAAAAAACATGTCTGCTCATATGAAAAGACATGTCTATTTGGGTGAAAAGTCATGCTTATTTGGGTGAAATGTTATGTCTGTTTGCTCAAAAGAACATGTCTATTCAAGTGAAAATTTTTCATTCATTTGAAAATAGCTTTATCCTACTATATACAACAGAATCTATACTTGATTAGGAAAGTAAATAGTGACTATCCTTGAAATTGTTTAATAAACTACATCTACAACACACCATTTCAACTCCAAAGGCTTTTAAAATTGCTCATATTTTCAACTGATTAGGTGGTCTGCTAGGAAGGAAAGGATTCATGGACCTGGCTCCAATAAGATGGGTTTTACTTTAATGTCTTTGGTTGAAATACCCAATGGAACAAGAGTTAGCCATGATTCATGGCATAAATTTTGGAAAGCTATCGATCACCAGTAAGCAAGTAGATGTAAATACCCTAGCTGATTAAATCTCACAAATATATACAATTTAACCTACATGGGAATCCTTTCTACATTCCAGAACCATCAGTTGGGCAGTATGTATTATGATTTTAATAGTAGAATCTTTAATGATCATAAAAGATGCTTTGTCTAGCATGATGCCTTCCGCAGCAAAATTCACTTTTTAGAGGATCTTAGTATTTCCTGTAAACTTGGTTGCCAGGTTCCTCAATTCTGTTATTCTTTCTTCCCCCTTCAACTTGTTTTCTTTGGCATTCAGTCATTGGGAGTTCAATCTAACATCTAAGTGTATACTATGAGAAATAGCCACTGAGGAGATCTTCTGACAAGGTACTTGGTCTGTAATCTGAATAATTCTAAAGGACAAACATAGAAATTGCCAAAGGTGCCAAGCAAACAGATAATAACCTCAATGAGAAGACTGGAGATAATGCCATATGCAATCTGTGCATTTATCAGGACTGCTCTTGAATCATTATCAACATAAAAACTATTCAAAGTTGATTTTGTTTCTTTAACCACATTGCATTTTTTTAATGATGTGAAACTTGTGCTACATTTCTCGCAATGCCAGAAGTTTCCTAACTACCACCTATGGTTGATACGATTTGAAAACTTCATGGTGTAGAATGTGTGAAAATGATAAATATGCATTTTTATATTATGAAAGTTCTGTTATATTCAAGATATATATGAGTCCATATGTACAATTTGAAAAAAAATATTGTGTCTTGTGATGATCTGATTGCAAATAGAGTTACAGGTGGCTACTTACAGAGACTGATTTTTTTGCACTTTCTTCTTATCAGATTGCATGTGTTTTCTTCTTATATGTGTGGTGTGCGGCAACGGATCCTGGTGACCCTGGTATATTCAAATCAAAGAAGTATCTTAAAGTAGAGGACTACAAAGAACAATTTGTTTCCAAAGAGTGTAAGCAAGAAGGCTTAACAAAGGAGCTAAATGTTGAAACAACTGCCGAAAAGCAACTTGATGGGAGCATTGATTCAGATGCTGCTAGGGATGAGTTACATTCTAGAGTTGAAAGTGAGAGATTGCCTGGCAGCACTATAACTTGGTTGGTAGTACTTTTTAGCTGGTGTGGTCTGTCTTTTATGTGCAATTGGTGTCAGTCACATGAGCAGTCTTCTGAAGAGCAAATGAGTGAGGAAGGAATGTTTTACTGCAGTCTATGCGAAGTTGAGGTATGCCCAATGACCAAAATATCTAAGTTTTATAGCATTCTCCTTTCTTTGGCAAATATATCTTTCTGTTATCCTTCAGGTTGCATCGAATTCCCTGGGCCCTCTCCTGAACTAAATTTACTAGTAATTCTGCTTCAGAAAGTAACTAATTTGATTTTTTTTCCTGGAATAATTGCTAATGGCTATTTCCTTGAATAAAAAAGTGGCTCTAATTCTAATTGCTAGTAGTTACAAACTAAGAACAATATGGTTTACTAGTTATGTTTTCACCTTGTTCTAAACAAAATGGTGTCTTTCGCAATATGCACCTTTAGCCACATTGAGGTATGCGATGAGGTAACTGTTAAATAAGAATATCTCTGTTATAGTTGTTAAAATAAATTTTATTTTGGATTGTTGTTCGTTCCTTTTCTGTTGAAATGCTTAATAAACTTGGAAAACATTGAATAAAGCACACTCCAATTCTGTGTTCACGACTATTTGAGCAATCAAGTCTTGTCTCCACCCGAGGTCTGCCTATACATCCCCTCTTAGTTGGATCTGTAGTTCTTAGTGTCAATCCTGATTACAAGGAGAACTGCATGTCGTGTTCAATGCAGTCAACTATTACTGACAGATGTCCTCATCCCTGGTTTTACAGGAAAGCATTGAGTAATCTCTGACGATTTAAATTCGTAATGTTTCGATTATGTGTAGTTGACATTAACGTCCAGTCTATTTATTGACTTTATTTCTATATCTTTTGCTATTTACTGAGGTTTATGCATGAATTGAGATATTATATTGAAATTCAAAACTATTTGGTCTAAAGATGCAAGTTGCATATTTCTTGCAGCTGTTCCTGGCAAAATTTGACTAAAACAAATTTAAAGTGTGGATTAAAGTTACACATCCCTCTCAAGAAAAATGATAATTTATCAACAATAATCTAATGGGCTCTCTGTTAACCTGGTTTTTCTCCCTTATCACATTTTGCAGGTATTGAAGTACAGTAAGCACTGTAGAGTTTGTGACAAATGTGTTGATGGCTTCGATCATCACTGCAGGGTGACTTTTCAAATTTAAAATCTTTCTTCTTTTCCTCTTGATGGCATGCAATGCTTAATATCCTCCCTTGATCTTCTAGTGGATCAACAACTGCATAGGAAGAAAAAACTATAAAAGGTTCTTCACCCTAATGGCGTCTGCTCTTCTCTTGGTAAGCGCAAGTCTTTTTCTCTATTAGGACAGTGGTCTGCATAGACATGTGATAGTCTGATACTATTTTTATTGTGCCTATTGACACCTCAGAAGACACTAACTTCGTAGTGCACCATGGACCTGATATGTAGCATGCATCTTGTTGGGTCCTTTTTGTTCTGATTGACTATTGACAGGTCTCCATGCTTTGTGCACCTTGGGCCAGCTTATTCTGCAGTGGTCAATTGGACTCCTTGTGTTGATACTCTGCTTCCTTGAGCGAAAGAGATTCTCTGCAGAAATCATCTCAAAGTTGGGAAGCAGCTTCTCTTTGGTGCCCTTTGTTATTGTGGTGGTGAGTACTTGAAGTAGGGGTTCACAGTTGAATAAATATAGCCTATGAAAACTAACAGTGATTATCATATGATGTCGCTCTACATCTGCAGGCTTCCTGTACTTTCTTAGCCATGGTTGCGACCCTACCAGTTGCACAACTTTTCTTCTTTCACATTCTTCTAATAAAAAAGGTAAATCTTGCTGAAATTATCTTTCTACTAGATTTCATACTGCTTTCATGAAGATATATTCTTATGTTTTGATATCATTTACGTGCATCCATGTGGACAAAGCATCCAACCATTCTTCTAACAACTTGTAATTTAAACAAGATAAATCTGATATAGAGGAATGGACTAGGCAGCTAACCGCATGATGTGGTGTTGTTGACTTATGAGAACTGGAAAGAAGTTGTTGATTTGGACTACCTCGTTATGATTGATATCTGCATGAATGTTGGTGCAGGGAATTAGTACATATGATTACATCATAGCTTTAAGGGAGCAGGAGCAGGAGCAAGAACAACATGCTGTTGGAGAACAACAAAGTCCACAAATGTCTCAAGTAAGCTCTTTTACTGGACTAAGCAGCACCAGTTCCTTCAACGTGATTCATAGAGGTGCATGGTGTACTCCACCAAGATTATTCCTCGAGGATCAGGTACTATGTATCTCTTTCTTCTGACAGGCCCCTTGTGCACAGAACATAACTAAGTGAATAAAATAAGACAAACTTAAAGATGTATTTGTAGATAACAGTTACTATCTTTTCAACATTTGATGGAAACCAAATTTTTTGTCATTTATTGCTTATAAGATGACTGAAAAAGTTGATTTTTTTTCATACGGATAAAGAAAAACCACTCTTTGTCAAGTTATTTTAATTTCCTTTGATGTTTTACTTCAAAAATAAAATCACAGCTGACTTTATTTGCTGGTTGATAAAAACTGTATTTCAAATCTTGTTTGTATGCCCCCTTTTCTCCATCTATGGAATTGTAAATCGCATGTAATTACATATTATAAGCCTCCTGTATGAAGAATTTTCTTAGGCTAATTAAGAGTAAGCATGGTTAACTCAGTTCCCAATCTCTAGAGTTGAGCTACTGTTGAATCCCGAGTCTGATTGTTCTCAATAGCGATTCCCTAAATTGCAAGTTTTAATCCGAAAAAAATGATGATATTATTTGATGGCTTTCTCAAAATTTTAATTATTAACATTGATGTTCATTGAAAAGAGGTTTCATTCTTTTCCTAGTTTGATGTTGTGCCCCCAGAGATTGGCACATCTGCAAATCACACAAGCAAGAAGTTGATGGCAGAGGAACCAGTCAAGAGGAAAAATGCCGGACCTGTCAAGATCAGTCCATGGACCCTTGCAAGACTTAATGCCGAAGAGGTTTCGAAAGCTGCTGCACAGGCAAGGAAGAAGTCCAAAATCCTTCAGCCAATTGTTAGACGAGATAATCTGCAGGGACAAGACACAGAGAGTAGTCTCGGCAGTGGCAGTGGCAGAATGGTTCTGAGATCCGATAACCGTAGGCGGATGAACAAAAGAGGAAGAGTTCCGTTGGACCTTCCTCTTGAATCTCTAGCGAAAATATCTGCTAGCGCAACTGAGAGTAATGCCAGCGATCTGGCTCCCGAGACATCCACCAGTTTGGCACCTCTGCAGCTTGAAGCCAGGAGTGCTTTTCGACCCAACAAGCCAATGCCATCAGCTAGAGTTGTTGCTTCTTCTCCTGATAGTAGTTTAGACTCACCTGATCTGCATCCATTTCGCGATTCTTCATCCGGAGCTGAGGAAGCACAAGGTCTCAATTCTATTTCTATCACAGGCATAATTCCACCAAACGGAATTCAGCGCTCGAGATCTGCCAGTGATGGGTATGAAGCATCTGGGGGTGAAGACAGTGACCGGATCCCATCTAGGATCGTGCACAGGTCATCCAATTGGGCTAGCATTGTCCTCAGCTCCGAACATAGTCAGATTGCAGATGATATGAAGGCCTCATCCTCTGCAAGCTTGCTCTAGACCTGCAGAAATGCGGCAACCAGGTCGAAATTTACTTTGGTTTTCCTCTGACTGGATGTAAGGATTGAAAATGGTCGATGAACAATTGCTGACCATTTGAGTTTCTTAATCTACAAATGGCTGGAAACTGCAAAGCTGGAATTTGTTTCTCCACAAGAAATGTTTTGCTTGGATTGTAATGGTGCCACTTTGGCACGTACTTGTGTTACAGCACATACTAAATTTTGTAGTCCACGGTAGCAAAAAGCTTGTGCTACGAGAATTTGAGAAGCACAACTTTTCTCTCTCTCTCTCTCTCTCTCTCTCTCTCTCTCTCTCTCTCTCAGTCTTGTGACCAGAGGAAGTGGCCCATGGCGTCCTTCCTCTTCTCAGCAACATCTCCCCGGCAAGGCAACCCGTACTCCTTGAGCAAGAAGTCCAGCTGCGCCTCTTCCATGGCCTCGTACTGAGCCTTGGTGTACCTGGGGTAGTGCAGCGGCATCTTGAACGACTCCTCGCCATCGTGCCACTGCCCCCGGAACGCCGCCCATGGCTTCGCAGCCACCTCCGAGCAAGACGGCTTCTTCGTGGGCGAACTCATCTCTCTCTCTCTCTCTCTTCTCCGCGAGGAGATGAGGAGAAAGCTGAATCTGAGACGAATAAAAATGATGTTAAACCCGATCGATGGAGTTGCTCTCTTCACACATTTTTGGCCGCGGATTCATGCGATTTCCGAGTGCATGCATGTAGCTTTCGTTTAGTACCGTACTACTTGGGATCCTAATCTGTGCGACTCCTCGTAACATATGATCTCTTCAATATATACTTCCTTCTTTTCTCTCTCTTTTCCAAATATTCTGTCTCTCCCACCATCTTAAACAAATCATTCTATCCTTATATATATATAAGATAATTAATGTTGAAAAGAAAAAAAAGATTCCATATGTCCTGGACATGCTACCACTAAAAAAAAATGAAGAACAAAACCCAATCAAAATTAAAATATTTATAGTTCATCATGATGTCAACATTGCATGTGTTCTAAAGTGCGGCAGCATCTTATCATCAGGATGTCAATCATTGTACCAACTAATCATGGTTGGGTCAACAAAACCGTGCAGATTCTTATCAATGAGGATAATTATTCTCAAAGTAATGTTCATTGGACCCAACAAAAATAAGGCCAAATTTCCAACATCCATGTGTTTCTTGTACTCAAAACCTTTGTTGTCTCCTCCCCATTGCCTTCTATTTTTCTTGTATTGACTAATCATCAGACGAGTGTAGACTTGGTCATGTTATTTGTTTGTTTTTTCCTTTGATGGCTATATGTCATCATCCAAATTGTAGGCCATTATTATCATATGTTGAGATGCAACTCATCATATCTCATTTCTGGCACATTCTCACCATAAAAAATAGAAGATAGAAGATCTCAGTGAGACGAGCCCTCCTCATCTCTAACTCATCATCATGCTCTTATCCCTGTGAGCATGAACATGATCTAATCCCTTTTTTCAGCCTTATCTAAAGTTTTAATATTGTTTAACGTGACCTCAAGACTTGTTCTTAAGCTTTAGATGTTAATTAAGTAAAAAAAAAGGAGATCATTTCTCGGAAAATGTGGAATCATTCAATTTCCAAGACATCAATCATGCAAAAAATATCTTTTATTGAACAGCAATTTTGATCACGAGGTGATGACTTGTTTGAAGTTTTCTCTCGTTGTCATTACGATGATGGATTACGATTAGAGCTCGGATGGAGGATCAATATTGCTCCGTAACTATCTTCAATATTTTAGGTCATGAAGTCTATTTATATTATGGTTGTCATCAACAACGCGATAATTATTTTGGATTAGAACAATTGCCGAGACTGATTGATTGAACAGATTAAGATGATGCTGTTGCCAATAATTTATAGCTTATCATGAATATAAAAACCACTCACTCTTACATTATTGTCTGCTAAGGAAATGCTTACTGTAGTTAACTACTTTAATATATCAGTCAATATCCTTTAAAAAGGTATATTGGCGTTCTTTTAGTTATGAAAGTGAAATATCTAGATTTATTTATTATAGTTTCGTCAATTTTACTAACGAAAATATGAAAATATAAGGTAAAAATATAATTTTAATATTTTAGTTGATGGTGACAGATGACGGTATCATTGGGGGTTACAGATGATTGTTGTCGATGAGAAAAATGATAACGAGAGATGACGACCGCTCTATATATAGTTATCGAGCGATAAAAGAACCACTGATTCAGATGTTGAGTGATGTTGATATAAATATAAAGCGGCTTTCACCTCTCATCACCATTCTCCTCATCCACAACAATTACTTGTGGCCCATGATATCATCGCCTACTACAACCAATTGAGATGTTAAAATTATCTTTATATTTATTTTTTTATATATTTTTTATTAATAAAATCGACGATGTTAAGATAGGTGAATCTAGATATATAAAGATGTTAATATAATTATTAAAAATATAAGGGCTAAAATACTAAATGTTAATATAATTTTTTAAAACATAACGGTTGGGATAGTAAAGATAACTAACCATTCATATATATATTAATCTGCATATAAAATAATTTTAAGATGTTATAAAATGTGTGTTTTGGAGGAAAGCAAAAATGACACGTCTGTCCTTCCCCTCTGCGGGACCCAATCCATCTGTTCCATCCCACAACCGAGAGCTTAAGAGTAACGCGCTCCCGCGCCACCGGCTTCCGGAGCTCGACTTCTTCGTCGTGTCTCAAAGCTCAGCCATGGCGTCCCTAGCGAAGGCTCCCCTCCTCGAGAACCGGCCGGGAACCGACGAGCAGCCCGAGGCGGCTTATGATTCCGACGAGAAGGTGGTCATCTCCGTCTCCGACGATGAAGGCCCGTCAGCGGCTGCGGAGACGGAGGAAGTTGACGGCTCCCTCCCGCCCTTCTCGTGGCGGAAGCTTTGGCGGTTCACCGGCCCGGGGTTCCTGATGTCCATCGCGTTCCTGGACCCCGGGAACCTCGAGGGCGACCTCCAGGCCGGCGCGGCCGCGGGGTACGCACTCCTCTGGTTGCTCCTCTGGTCCACCGCCATGGGGCTCCTCATCCAGATACTCTCCGCGAGGCTCGGCGTGGCGACGGGGCGCCACCTGGCGGAGCTCTGCCGCGACGAGTACCCGCGGTGGGCCACCGTCGCGCTCTGGCTCATGGCCGAGCTCGCTCTCATCGGGGCCGACATCCAGGAGGTGGTCGGGAGCGCCATCGCAATCAAAATCCTCAGCGGCGGGGTCATCCCCCTCTGGGCCGGGGTGGTCATCACGGCTTTGGACTGGTAAGCATCGATCTTCTGGGGTGGGTGTCCTCAATCCAAGAATCGGTTCTTTATGTTTGAATTCAGCTCTTGATTCTGTTTTTTCCATTTTTATTATTTTGTTTTCTTCAGGGAATCTTTTTCGTTTTGTTCTGGTTAAAAAGGAAAGAACTTTGTCGATTGTGAGCACTTGGATGTTTCTCTTATAGTACTATCATCAAGAACTTCTGTTTGATGTCCACTATCTTCCATCTGATTGGCAGCCTCGTCTTCTTGTTTCTTGAGGACTATGGTGTGAGGAAATTAGAAGCTTTCTTTGGGGTTCTAATTGCAACAATGGCGGTCTCATTTGCTGTAATGTTTGGTGAAACCAAGCCTAGCTTCAAGGGACTGCTGATTGGTAGTTATTCCGCGAGCATTTTTTCTTTTACTGGTTTTGTTCTTTGGTAAAGTTTTCTTTAGATTCTTGTACAAATAGCACTGATATACACTGATCTTCACAGGTACTGTTGTTCCAAAACTAAGTTCGAGTACAATAAGACAGGCAGTGGGGATCGTTGGCTGCATTATTATGCCCCACAACCTGTTCTTGCATTCTGCTCTTGTGCAGTCAAGAAAAATCGACAATTACAATAAAAGCCATGTTAGAGAAGCAATGAAGTACTATTCCATAGAATCCACTGTGGCTCTTGCGGTTTCCTTCTTTATCAATGTTTGCGTCACTACAATTTTTGCAAAGGGATTCTATGGTACAGAAGCAGCCAGTTCTATAGGGCTTGAGAACGCTGGGCACTTCTTACAAGAGAGATATGGAGGTGCATTTCCCATTCTGTATGTATGGGGTATTGGACTATTGGCCTCTGGACAGAGTAGCACAATTACTGGCACTTATGCTGGGCAATTCATCATGGGAGGCTTTTTGAATCTTCGATTGAAGAAGTGGGTACGATCTGTGATCACAAGAAGCTTTGCAATTTTGCCAGCTATGGTGGTTGCTCTTTTGTTTGATACCAAGGGCTCAGCCATGGATATTCTGAATGAGTCACTTAATGTGCTTCAATCCATTCAGATACCATTTGCTCTTATCCCACTGCTTACTTTGGTCTCAAAGGAACAGGTTATGGGAATTTTTAGGATTGGCACTATTACAAAGGTGAGTTCTTGACGAAGTCAAATGTCGGATTCATTTCGTGACATCATTTACTGCACCATTTAATTCTTGTATTATCATTTGAGGTTATTTGATTTATCTAACATATTTATTTCTTTTGTTCCATCTGTTTTATTTCCTCTCACCACACTACACACACTCTTAGAAGAATGTTCTGCATTTATGTAGTTAATAATAGATTTGATATAACGACGCCAATGACACCATTATTTGATTTTTACCTCCCTAACATTTATTTTGTTGCACCTACTTTGTTTCCTCTTACTATACCACACACACACACACACACTTTTGGAAGAACCTGTCCCAAGTAGTTTAAGATTTGATTCAGTGACCTCATTGTTTGATAATTGAAGTATAAGCTGTAATAGGCAAAAGGAGTGAGAACACAGAAGAATGATATTTGGTTGCATACATATACCTGGTAATCTGCTGAGCAGGGATTTTAGTTGTCTACTAAAACATGTGGAAAGGTTTCTGTTGTCCTTGTCTAGGTATCTCCGAATTATAGATTAGTAATTTGACCAAAGTAAATCTGTGTATAGGTTAAGGAAGTGCGAAGCTGTGTGAAAATTAGATTCCATAAAACATGGATAATTCAAATTGCTTGTCGTATATGTATCTTGCGTGTGGCAAATACGATACGATTAGGATTCTTCTTGTGCATGTGTCAGATGCTTCTTCAAAGGATTCAGATTTTTAACAATCCGATACTTGAGAACTATTTTCTATTAAACAGTAACCTTCTAATTATAGACAAGATGAATATATCTACTTGCTCTGTGAGTTCTTTTGCGATAATCAGTAATAAATATAGAAAAGCATTTTTTGAGAAAATAAATATGATAAATTTTGAATGACTAGGGGCAGGAATATTTGAATTCTGTTTTATGTTTAAACTGGAAGATAGTTTTAGCTTGATGATAGAGTACAAAACATGAGGAGGCTTTGGTAATTAGAGAAGTCAAAAGATCACAGAAACTTAGGCCTCATGACAGGAATCATCTTAAGATGTTTGGTCAAAGGTTATTGGTGATATTATGGATCCCGGTGGTCATCTTCATTTTCATTTCCCGCTAGGGATCATTAACTTCTGATCTTTAACGATGCACTTGTCTCTGTTGTTTGGTTCTTCCTGCATAGCTATTCTTGTAATGTTCTGTTTCTTCAGGATAGAAAGATTTGCTTAGTTTAAAACAAGTTCCGCATGCTGTCTTACACTACCAGGTTTTCTGATGCAGGTGGTAACCTGGATCGTGACAGGTTTTCTAATAGTCATCAATGGTTACCTTTTGCTTGATTTCTTCTCTGCTGAAGTACATGGCGTGCTCTTTAATTCTCTTCTTTCTCTCATCTTAGCACTATATGTTATGTTCATCGTTTATCTTGTCTTGTGGGGTAGCACTTTGTATGCTTGGGTTACTATAGCAATCAGGAAGAGTTTCCGCAGTGGCAACTGACAGCACGGTTATTACAATTTGCAAGGAAGTCACTGAATACATGCCTCAGGAAAACTGCAAGACTGTGTGGAGCTTTCAAATCAGTTTGGTGTCTTCTTGTTATCCAAACTGTTTCCATTCTGCAACTTAATAATGGTGCACCCTATTGCTTTCCATACCACAACTCTAGCAATTAAGAAGCTGATGCTGCTTACAGGGATGGATGCGTATTGCTCTTCCTCCCACAGCTGTCGTGTTGTAGGTTTTCTGCTATTTTCCAGAGGTGTCATCAGACAGTATTGACTCCACCACTATCATATAAACTCTTAGATCAAACAAGAAAAATTGTCTGATGTACATAATGGAAAACATATGAAAAACATTGTTTATAAATTTGTATGGTGAAATATACCATGATGATATACTTCCAATTTCAGTACAGTCCACATTATGCTGCGCATGTTACCTGGTGTATGATTTCTGTATAGTTTCTACCTGACTTGATGAATGTTATGTTCCATTTCAAATCTAAAAAGACACCACTATGGAAAAAGTAAAACATATTTTGGCATGCTTCTGAGCTTATTCTCTTGAACTTTTTGGACTGAATCTGATTTCTTACAGCACTTGAGCAGAGTAGTCACTTGTGTCATTCTAAACTTAAGGTCCAAAAAGTTTGCAGTGGCATGGAATGGACAAGAAGAATGTTTAAGCAGCTTGAGTGGTGAATTGAAGTTACTTTATGATGGTTCAAAATGACAATGGCCCAAAGTGTATCAAAGAATATAAGCTCCAAGAAGAAGAGGACCCTCTCGATCCTCTCCAGAAACGACTTGCTCAACTTGAACTGAGCAAGTTATGCTGCAAAGTTCCAATCTAACTGGCAATGCATCCCTACAGCCTTTTTGATCATAGGGACCATATTGTGGTGCCATCTATACTTGCTGCATATGGGCAAGAAGCAGATGCTGAGAGCGGCACATCACTATCAAGATGACAGAGCCCCTTCTGCAGCATATGGGAGATACGGTAAAGCCACATTCCATCACGGTCCTGCAGCTGTTCTAATTGTATGAACACTGGACTGCCATCTGCTTCATCAGCCTCTGAGAACTGTTCTGGCAACAAGTTCCAGTCTTTACACCAATCAGGTTCGTAAATGAGATCAGGAGAAGCTTGGATGCGCTTTGATGTTAGGCAATGAAGATTTGGCAGCAAGCGTGTGATTTAAAGTGTGTGATCTTGAATTCTTCCTTGAATCTTATGATTTCTCTGTTACTCAGCTCTTGATCTAACCTCAGGTTTGGTGATCAATCTTCTTGTTCTTAGTTTTCCTGAATTGCAAATGACTTTATTCCAGACAAAGGATGACATCTTCTCGTACCAGTACATTCCCCACGAAAAAAAGAGAAGAGTACAATGAGTTGAGTGCTTTCGCTAAGAGAGACCAGTCATGGGCACTTGGACTTCTTCTTGTCGTCCTTGGTGACCTTATCCCTGTAGCAAGGGCACTCATCCTTGTTCCCGTAAGTCCCAGAAGGCACACACTTGCACTCCTCGCAGCACATTCCGCAGTAGTACAGGCACCGGTCCATCACTCCGGCCTTGGCGCACCTCACCTTGCACTTGGATTTGCAATAGGCTGACAGAGAAAAACGACATCCAAGAAACAACACACGTCAATGCCATCTTGATGACACATTACGAGGATCTTGCCACGGCGACGGGTACAAGTGTTTACCTGAGTCTGCAGCCATGGAACCACGGAGGTAGGAGGAAGTCAAAACGAGCAGCAGGAGGAGGGTGGCGGCAGAGAAGAGCTTCATCTTCAAGCGAGATAGTAAGAAAGATCGGAGGGGAAAACAGAGAGAGAAGCCTGGATGTGGTGTCAGCGTGGAGAGGCGTAGTGTACGTTTATAGGGTGACAAACGAGGGTGGGAGTCGGTGGACGGACTTTATGGGCTGGCAGGCGTCCAAACAACAGGACAAAGCTAAGTGGTGTGAGCATCCCCAGCATGCATGCTTGGGGAATCAAAAACGCGCAGGATTGGTGGCAACTGGGGTTCTTTAATCGGAGCGAAGTTACCAGGAATCAGCACCGTGCAAGCTAATGGCATTTTGTACGGACTCGGGATGTATCCCGAGCTTGAGAGAAGATGCATCACGTGATCGTGCAGAGATCATGCCGCATGTTATTTCTGTAGTGCAGCAGCGAGTTTTAGGGCAGGAGAACAGACCAGAAGCGATTATTGTAGAGGGGGAAGAAGACAACAGATTAGCTTCAAGCAGCGGAAACGAAGTCGATACTGCCATGAACACAGAGAGATTAGCTTCAAGAAGCAGAGGATCATCGTTCTCTTATTCTGACAACGAGTGACCAAATTTTACTAGGCGATATCAGCCGTCCGATCAAGAAAGGACAGTCGAGATTGATGAGTTGAGCAACGGACGGTGGATAGGTTGCTCCCGCGTTGGGGCCCGTCGAGATTAAGGTTCTTAGTGGTGCTACAAAAGCTTAGCGCTGCTCCTCGCCGGCCGAGCGGCGAGGGATTATGGATTCGTGCGATCGAGCTTGAGAGGGGCGAGCACGGAGAGATGGGGCACTCGAACGTGTGGAACTCGCATCCCAAGAATTACGACCCTGGGTCTCGGTGTTGGTGAGCGATTTTGCCTATTTCTGCTTTTATTCTTCTCTTCGAGTTTGGTGCTCTTTTCTTGTTAGTTTTGTACTTCTTGTTTAGGGTTCTTGAGATCTTGCAAAAATATTCTGAGCTTTAAGCCCTTGCAACTTGAATTCGTATGATGTAGTTGCTTTAACCGATTTAATCAAAGATGAGAACTTTCGAAGGATATGCACTTCAAATTTGGTCTCCTGGACTTGTTAAGGGTTCTTTAGATTTTGTGGAAACATTTCGAGCTTTAAGCGCTTGGATTTTGAATCCATATATAGTTGCTTTAGCTGGTTTAGTCAAAGATGAGATCTTTGGAACAACCCTACATTGATCTTTTCCGCCATCGATGTTGAGGGCAATACAATCGCAGTATTTTCTTTTATTTCGACTCCTAACTGACACATTAACTTTGTTGAATCCAAGTAATATATCATCAAGCCCGTATAACCCAATTCCGTTCTTCTTCCGCTTCCATTGTGGAAGTTAACTAGGGGTGTTCCAATAAGCATTCTTATTTCATTTTTTCTTCTATGTACTATGGACTTGCATTTGACTAATTAGGATCCGTTTGACCTTGTAAATGACAGATGATGGTCCATATGCGGGGTTACAATTTTTAGATGCAAACCCCTTGTGCATCATAGCGTTTAAGTTTTTTCATTGTAAACCCCTTATAATTTTAAATTCTGAATAATTTCGAAAATAATTAGGATCAGGGAACATTCCATCCCAACTGAAATATTTTATCAGTTTTTGATTTGATTTAGATGATTAGATTACCCCAGAGGAGATTTAAACTTAATCCTAATTTTTTTAAATTAGGAAATAAATAAGATTTGATTGATTAAGAATAATTTCAAAATTATGGACAAAGTCCTCCCTGTTCATCACCGATCTGAGCATAGAGTTGTGAGGTGATTGTTGGAGAGGTAGGCTCTCCGACTCTCTCCATTTTATTATCATGTAATTTCGTATTTTCATAGTTAAAAACTTACATAATCTGATTTGGAAGTTTAGGGATTTTTTATAATTTTTAAAATGATTAATTATTGTGTTTAGATTAACTACCTGAAAATCCTGATTAATTGTTGTAAGAATTCTCGATTCTAATGATTATTTAATTTCATTCTGTCCTCCTTATTTTGTAAATATTTCATAGCTTTAAATTTGAAATTTTCATAAATTATAAAAAAATTTACACGAATTTATTGATTTATTACACTTCTTATAATTTTTTCAAAATTACAGAATTAACATAGTAGAGTTCTAATCATGTAAGACAATTTATCTAAAACAAAAACATGATAAAATAGGATTTTGAAGCTATTTTTATGAATTAAAAGTGTAATCAATCAATATATTTACATAAAAATTCTTATAATTCATAAAAAATCAGATTAAAAGCTTTGAAGTATTTACAAAATAGGAAAAACAGAATGAAATTAAATAATCTTTAGAATCAAAATTTCTAGTAATAGTTAATCATGATTTTCATGTGGTTAATCTAAATACAATAATTAATATGTAGATTATAGAAAAAATTTAAAATTTTAAATCAAATCTTGTAGGTTTTTAACTATGAAAATACTAATTTATATGATAATAAAATGGGAAGAGTCGGAGAACGTGCCTTTCCAACAATCTTTTCGTGCCTCTTTGTATGGATCGGGGCCTCACTCAGTTGTGATGAATAGAGAGGGCACTGCTATCTTTCTATAGAAGAGGGGGAGGGGTTTCAATAAATTTAAGACTCTAATAATGATAATTTCAAAATTAATCTTAATTAATCAAATCTTATCTATTTCCTAATTTAGAAGATTGAGTTTAGGTTTAAATATCCTTCAAGATAATCTAATCATCCAAATCAAATAAAAAAGGATAAAATATTCTAATTGGGATGACTATTTTTTATCCTAATTGTCTTTGGAATTGTTTCAAATTTAAAATTTTTTGGGGTTTACATTCTTCCCTTAAGAGAAATTTGGTCCCAAATTTATTCATACCTTAGTGAAACATAGTTGGGTGTTGGTCCTTGATGTCATCTTATCTCTCCTAAGCGGCTTCGTGGTCGAAGTGGTGCTATCATTTGACCTTCACGAGGGGGTATAACCTTATTTCTATAGATGTGCTCTTTCCTTTCTAATATCTGGATTGATTTCTCCGAAGTAACAGTATTTTTCAGACCCAAATGTTGATATGAAATGACATGAGATGGTCCTGACATACCTCTGGAGCATAGAAACATGGAACACATCATGTATATCACTAGATGTAGGCGAAAAAGGGTGGATTCCAATAAGCACTCTTATTTCACATTTTTGTATGTACTGTGGACTTGCATTAGATTGATTAGTCTCCATTTAACCTTGTAAATGATAGATGGGGTACAATTTTGAGATACAAACCCCTTATGCATGATAGTGGTTACGTTTTTGCATTGTTCTTCATTTGATGCTATCTAGTTGTGGTTTTCCTTCCATCTAGCGGAGTTTGTGGGAATCCTCATGGACCGATAAGGAAGCATGGACTTATGTGTTGCAGACAGTGCTTCTGCAGTAATGCCAAAGAAATTGGATTCATTAAGGTAAATTTATACTATCTCTCCTACATCTAGTGGTATCTCGACCATATAATTAGTTATCGTGCTTCTAAATTGTCTTTTGTCCTTTTTGAATTTTTTTGTTTCCTTGGTGAACAGAAGACCCTTTCCTCAATGTATGGTTTATTAGAGGAAGATATTTTTTTAGTTGGTGGAATTAGGTTTACTTACATAATATATATATATATATATATATATATATATATATATATATATATATATATATATATATATATTTTTGGAACAAAATATTGTTTGATCGTTTCAAATAAACATGTAATCATAGAGATATCTCAGTTTTGATCTACTTACGCAACCATCAGAAGATACCCTACAAGTTGATTTGAAGTTCATTTCTTTAGGGTATGCTAACTATAAAGATTTATTAATTGGCTTGTATATGTTGACAATGAAATGAGAGGTCTTTTTTAGATCTTTCATCACATCAAAAAGCTGTAAAATGGAATTAATATGTTTTGATAATACAGCATTATAAGATTATGATCTGTTTATTTGAGGCTGTGCTCCTTTTAGTCATCATGTCTGGTTCTTCATGTTCATGTGTTGCATAGGTTAATGACAAACATCTTCAGTTTTGTATAAATGGGCCGTATTCCAAAAAAGTGCTCCTTGTGGAGCTCTCGCCAATTGACGTATGCATATACTGATGATTTTTCTACAACATGAGAACCAAATATATGTCACTCGTTCCAGGTTTTAGAATTGTGCAGATGACAAGATTAGTGGAAAAGAAAGTCATATTCATTGCCAACCATGCTTTTACTTTGGCTTTCATTGTTTACCTGAAATTGAAGTTTGTGATGTCATGTTCAAAGTATTCTAGTCCTACAATTCCAATTTTGAAGTTTCACTAATTAAAGTTTGAATATGCATTTTTGGCCTTTTCAGTGGATCCTGATTTGCTTGTCTTTCATATCTACAATTGCTGATTTTTTTCACTTTCTTTTGGTTAATGGAGGATTTTTTGGGCAAAAACCTTCCTTTTAACTTCTTTTGTTTTTAGATTGTGCAGTACCACTGAAGGTGTTTGTTTTCATTGAGATTCAGCCTCTGGAATGGTGCTCTTCTATGCATCAGAAGTAGCACTTATCTTTACCAAACTCTAGATATGTGATCTGCTGGATTTTGTTCATCTATTGAACTTCAATTTAGTTAAACAATGTACTAAGCCGAATTTCATGCAGTTGTCAATGTGCTATTTTGCCACTTTTTTTTTTTGTTTCTTGTCATACGTGAAGTGCAGAAATTGGTTCATATGTTTCAATTGTTGTGATTGTAGCATTGACTAGTCCATCGCAGATCGTGCAAATTCATAATTGTGTACAAAAGACCTTGAGCATGCTTATTTTCTATTAAAATTGTTTTTCATCCACATTCATGCCATCAACAGTAGCAGCATGTCTCAGAGCAGGTTCCAAGGTGTACTGTATTTTCGTGTCAGCCATCGGTCACCAGTGGCTGTTCACGTGAAGAAAATGTTAGTTACTGGATTTTTTGGATGCAGTCATTTTGGTCTGATAACACATTCATCATTGACTTTGTTGCATGATGGTGATTCAAAATATCATGAAGGTATTTGAACTATGGTTTCATGTGCCATATCTCTTGATTGGAAGAGATCTAGACAATGATCGAGTAAGACTTGAAGGTTTTGAGAATCTTTAATTTGGAAAGATTTAGACTGTTACATGATAATTTTCTGTTCATCAATCCATAGTGTTCAAAACACTAAAATGTATGGCTTGATGTGGTTTAAGATGAATGAAGTCCAGAAAGTATGTTTGCACTCAGTCTGATGGTTTTGCCTTGTCCTTGGTCTTTATCTAGAACTGAATGAAGTAGAACATAATAAATGTAAATTCTCACTATATATATACACATAATGCTTGTTGGACTCAATGCTCATTTTTTGCTTTGGATTTGGTTTACAGCTTCATCCACCTGGAACAGTATGTGCATCAGACTCATCAAGTCATTATTGGCATTCTTGTCCAAGCCTCGGATGTGATGGTTTGCGTCACAACTTATTTTTTTACCAATTCAGCTTCATCCATCTGCCCAATTAATGATTGATTAGAGTATTGATTCTTGATAATTTGATATTTGATGATATTCTGTATATGTTTTAAATGAGTTTACAAAGTTGCACTGGACGATATGACATGTTACCAAGGGCACTAAAAGATTAATATATTGGTCGGTGATTTCCTTTGCAAATGATTATAAGTTATGGTAATTAGATTTTTTTTTTGTTCGTTTGTTTGTTGTTGAGAGGAATATATTTTTTTCATATTAATGAGTAATGTATGGATATTATATTTCCTTTGTGAATATAGGGATTACAAAATGTGATAATTAAATATTGTCAGAAACATGTTTTCATATTAATAAGAGATATTACACTACTCGAGTGTCTTCATTTGTTGAAAATGTATAGATATTATATTTCCTTTGCGGATAATATGATAATTAGATGATTTCTTAGTAGAAGAACATAACTTTATGTTAACGGTGTGAGGGATGCGACACTATGAGTGTCCTCATTTGTTAAAAGTGTGATATAGAAGAACATAGCGAGATAATAATAATAATAATAATAATAATAATAATAATAATAAAGTCTATTATTTCAATCTTGAAATTAATTTTTTTATTGATTAAATCAGCCTTAGATATCATATTTCTTAAATATAAATAATTCAATTGTGAGAGAGGAGAGGGGGAGCCAAAAGAGAGACTCAGAACTGATACTAATCTTGGCAAATTAATCACTGGTTATTGGGAACAAATGCTAATCTAAGCAATATTAAATCAGCACTCACAGATGCTTTCTTCTCATGCAAGTTCTCTCAGCAGGGCACCCAAGCTGCGGCAAACACCACATCGTGCCCCTTCCAAGTGAGCACCAACTCCTCCTCCTCCTTCTTCAACCCCCAGCCGGCTGCGTGCTCGTCGAGCATGCTCTTTACCTCCACGGCCACCTCCTCCGTGAACCCCGCCGACCGGAACCCCGCCGCCCTCATCCTTTGCGCCCACCTCCCCTTCGGCTCCACCCGTTCCACTCTCTGCAGCCCCTCCTGCGCGATCACGTTACCGATCTTCCAGCGCACCCCGGCCTCGTACCACCGCCGCTGCTCGCTCCCCCTGGGGAGGAACGTGTCCACCGTGTCGTATGGTATCCATAGATAATTGAACGCCGACCGCAGTCTTCCTACCAGGTCACTCTCTGTGAAGTCGGCGTCCTCGTCCACCACCGTCACTAGTGTAGGCTCGAGACCCCGTAGAGCCTCGAGGAACATCTTCCGGAGGGATAGTGTTGGTGAGTTGACGCTCATGGTGGTGGCGATTGCTCCGACCGTCTCCTCCGGAATGTAATGCAGCAGCATCTGGCAGTTCACTATCACGGCCTCGTCTTCGGAGACTAATCGTTCGACTCTCAACTGCTCGATCAACGAATCAAACGCATCGCTGGGATCGGAAGGGATCACCCTGAACTCCATAGCTACGTTCCTGGAACGCGCGAAATTGACCAGCCGCGATCCAAGTTCGTCGTACGACATGTCCAGCATCGGCGGTGGTGGCGCAGTTGTCGTCAGGCTCGGCACGGTGAGCCTTATGAGCGGCGGACCTTCGGGACGATTGGCCAGCAGGTCGATCAGGGTTGGCATCTGCATGCAGTGCGTGGTGGTGAGATCAACGATGTGGATCGCAGGTACCCCCTCGACAGCCTCCGCGATGGCAGCGTTCGCCGCGGTGTAGCCGAAGCGGTGCCAGGGAGTGAGATCGATAAAGCTCGCGAGGTCGATGGCAGAGAAACGGTGGACGTGGAGGGCGAGATCGGCGTCAGCACGGGCTGCGACAGCCGTGAGCATCTTGCAGGAGCCGGTCTTGGAGGCCCGGGCGATGAGGGCCCGGAGGAAGGCGGACGTCAGACGCTGGTTGGAGTCGCCGTCGGGGGGTGCGATGTTGTTGAGAACCCACAGGATCTGCTGGGCAAGGGTGGCGTCGTTGCTTTCGACGGCGTTGGCGCAGTTGACTAGCAGCTGCTCCATGCAGTTCACGGAGTTCAAGCTGCCGAGGGACTTGGAGGAGGAGACAAGGAGGCCGGGCCACGGCCGGGAACGGGACAAGGAGGGCTTCGATGCGTCCATGCCCAAGCACAGGCCTACCCCATTGGGGTGCAGAGGAGGAGGCGCCGGTGCACTTCTAGTGAATTGCGTCATATGTCAAGAGACAGAGACAAAGATCTAGAGAGGGTAAGCATGAGAACGAAGAAGCAGAGAGTGCAGAAGGCGCAGCAGAGGAGTTGAATTTGGTGCTTGCACAAGGAATATACAGAAGGTTGTGTACTTTGGGATCTCATGGCAAGAAGGTAGCAACTAGATCTGAAGATTCCAAGGAATGACCGACCCAGAAACACGAAACAGTAGGCGAAGAGAGAGAAGAAAGAGTCAGAAACCTGCAAGCTGACTCTTTTTCATGCTCGAGTGCAGCGCCTGAAAGAGATGAAGGTTAGAGACGGTGAGCTCATATAAGGCGGCTTTGGTGGCATGTGAAAAGGCCGGCTATGGATTGGCTGTACATGTTTTTATGTAATTTGTCCTCTTGTCCGGGTGACGAGAGAGAGAGAGAGAGAGAGAGAGAGAGAGAGTATTCTGTGCTATGTTATGTTGATGAGAGATGGTGCAAGTAGGGTGAGCTTAGGAACCAATCTCTCCTTGTTGGCGTCGACAAGAACTCTTTGTAGGATCCATGAATCTTGCCAAGTTTGTCCGCCACTTTATCCGCCTCTCCAAATAAAAGAATGACTCGATTCCACTCCTTTGTGTTTGTCCAAATGCATCTCCTTGATACCCTCCCTGATGTGCACAAACTTAGATGTGCTCATCAACCACATCATTTTGCCCACATCATTCATGCCAAGATTCAAAAGTGCTCACCGGTAGAAAGAGACCATATACCTCCACACATGAGGTGATAAATTTGATCTTTCTGTTGCAGCAGCAGAGGACACTCCAGTTCTTGGTGTACTCTTTCATGGTGGTCCATGGAGTCCACCATACTTGTCTTATATAAATGCTGTTCTTGTCCTGTTGTCATCCATGATCCATCATTCTTTTTCTCCGCATTATCTGACCATTTGAAGGCTTTGGTTTTGGCTGTCATTTATGATCATGTTTATTCTGATGAATATGAAAAGTACATAGAGATTTTACGATCTACCATGTGTTGTTTTGATTCCTAGTGGCAGAACTGATCCATTTCTTCTGCAACTTATTATCTTGTTTCATTTGGTGCCATGGAATGGGCCAAAATAGAGAGATTTCTCTATTAGATCTGATCTTGCATGGAAAGCTGACCACTTCATTATTTATATCTCTATGTTGCTTGGAAAGATCTGCCGGATATCCATGGCACAGACAACGAAAACAGAGCAGGAGAACAATGTAGGTTAAACGTGAGAGGTTTGATAATAAATCCCCTTATGACAGTACTGCATGCGTGGATTAGTCTTAAATCGAGGGAGAATTCTCTTGCTTTCCTGCACGCTTTGTTGACTTCCAAGAGGACATCAGATAAGCCAAGGGTTCAGACATGAAAGTAAGGAATGCGAACATGTACTCAAGGTGTCATTGTTAGCTCTCCGTGGGGTGCTTGCAGACGAGATTGGTTTGGCAGCACACAAGCTTGGGGTACACTGATGTGAGTGCAAACATGCCCATGACATGAGGAGGCCAAAGAGATGAAGACAGTCTTCTGGGATGTCGAGCTGTGCAAAAAGGGCAGGTCCTACTCTGAAAGATGCTACTCGAGTTATGCATGTTACTCTAGAATGGCTGCCCAATCATTGCAGAAGAACAGTTCATGCATGTGAGAAGGAGCGGAACAACAGTGAGGGATTCAACAGGAGAAAACAAAACGCATGAATCTTTTATCACCCTTGTGACATGGAAAACCAATGTGAATAGTTGTCAATGTATCTGATCGGTTTCATCTTGGTTTTTCTTGGGAGTTGTGGGAACATTGGCTAATGCTCAGTGGTAGGAGACAGAAGAGGATTCATCCGGTAGTTTGAGTCCTGTAAGAAAGAAGATTGAACTTGGAGAGGGAACTGATGGCACTGAAGCAGTAAAGATATCAGAGGCTCAAGTTTTCTGATGGGGAACAGCTTCACTCCATGTATCGATTGTCATTACCAGGAACAGTTGGTGGATATCTGGCAAATCTTCTTCCAGATGTTAACAAGTTTGAGGATTGAAGCTTCAAATGGTCATCTGCAAGTGTTGGATTAGTCAGCCCAGCTGAGCTTGTACTACTCTCCATTGGGCCATCCAAAAACCTCTGCCTGTATCAAAGAATTTGATGGAATGATTGAGAAAATAGACTAAAATTCCACTTGGAATTTCTTAATCTGAATAGAACAATCTGGCATGGCCATAGGATTATTTTCAGTTAAGGAGAAATTATCACTGATTAGGATATTGTAACAAATCATCATTGGAATCCATAACTTCCAACCAATAGAGACAGCTTACTAGTAGGAAATCTTTTAGCCTACTCCATTTCATGCCAATGGAAGAGCATCCTTCACTGTTCGTTCTTGTGATTCCTTAAGTAGTTAAGTGCCCATAAAGATACTTTGCGAGAAGGATGCTATCTGTCCCAAAAAGATCATCAATGGCCTTTGACATGATGGGTGGTGAGCCTTCACATCTAGAAACCTGCTGCTTCTTCTTCTTCTTCTTCTTTCTGAGAAGAAAGAAGAAGAACATGCATTGCTCAAGAACTGAAACATGATTATGTTTGATCAAAGATGTTGCTTTTCTAGCCCTCTCACTTCATAAACTTTTGAAAAGCAACTGTTCTTAATAATTTAATGGAGAGATACATATATCTGTGAGAGTTATCTGTCACCTACATATCTGATAAGTAGATTTTGTTGCAATATGTCAGGTATAAGAAGCAATGGAATTTTCTTCTTTTTTCCTGTAGATTTTTTGTACATGGTTCTTGAGTGTAAGTTACAGAAACATATTTACAGGTAAATCTATTGGCAAAAGACAGTTTGACTACTTCTTGTAGTAGTCTTCATTGTCTGGAGTAAAAATGAAGAAACAGCCACAGAGTAGTGCAATGGAAATGCAGGGGACTAGATGAGTCTGGTGTTTGACAGGGAGCACTCACATGATCCAGCAATGCAAATACTCAGAAACTGGGAGAACTGGGATCATGACAATAAAAGCTCGTATAAAGAAATAAGAATCTAAATCTCTATATTTCTTGAAAAAGATAGGACCTCAGTAAAATAGGGTCAGCACACTGCATGTCATCATGGCTTCAGCCAACTGGAGCTGCCATACAAAGTACAAAAGCTCCACTTGGTGGGCTTGGTGACACTGTTTGATGAACTGTGACCAACTGTAAAAAGACAGGTGGTGGGACTCGGAATGCAGCATACAGTAGTGCTGTGAACAAAACCTCACTGAAAGCAAAAGAGGAGAGGGGAGGAAGGAGAAAGATGCTTGACACCAACTCAGAAAGCTTAAGCTGCAAATTACAATGACTTTGGGCTAGAAAGCTAGTTGGTGGTGGTACAGGTTTTATTTCTCCAGCCACACTGTTTGAGGGCTTAGCATCTCTAAGGCCATAGCTGTGATGTATGCATGGTTTGAAGTGGCTTTCTCGGCTTGCATGCTCTTCATCAAGGTAAGCAACTGCACCTGTGGCCTTATATCTTGGTTCTGAATTCATTCTTCTTCTTAGATTTGTCACAATGGGTTCCTTGTTCTTCATGAATTTATGTAATTCTTGATCTTGTCTCTTAAATGCAACTTGATTAATGACATAAAACATGAGGAAAAAGCTAAATTCTCCAATATTAGTGAAGCTGTCACAACAGCTCTCAAGTATCAGAGTTTACTCTGCAAAATGTTCAGTAATATAATTCAAGTGCAGGAAAACTTGCAGATGTTTATCCCTTTGAATTAGTGGTTTTTGCATTTATTCTTCTAGATATAAGTTTTACATGTATAATTTCTAGAAACTCAAAATCTGTATGAAAATATCTTTTTGATTAATGCTTGTTACTTTGAACCTTAGAAACTTCAATTAATATCATCATTACTCATTAGTTATGTGAGAAAGAAGAGGGGACTTCCCTTATCAAAGTGAGAACAATCATGGCTTGCAGGCCATCAGAATTTGATGTCTTTCAAGCTTGTTTTGGCACATCTTGATGTGATCTTTTAACCTTCATCTTCTGCTATAAAAGAAAGTTAGGTTTCTGATTTGACTTTCCATGAGTTTTTTTTCCAATCATGGCACAGTATTGACACCTACATTTGCAGAATGTCAACAGGATTTGGTTGCTTCTTTTCTAAGTCAAACATCTATAACCTAATACCACTGCACATAGTTTGACCCAAATGCACTGCAATCAGAGTTCCATGGGGTTGCCACCAGTTAGACTCATCAACTGAAACCTTCTCATAAATCATATTCCTTTGTTGGAAGATATGTAGATGTGTTCTCAGTTCATTTCCTTTATGCATCACCAAATGTTCTTAGCTGTGGAAGATACTGATTCATTGCATCAAATCTTTTGGTTCAGTGAGTCCAAATGTACCCATAAAATAAACTATTAAAATGAGGTGCCCTCTTTGTTCTTCCAACACAAGTATGAAACAAGTCAAAGGGAATTACTAACTACAAACATTTAATGGGGCTCTCTCCTGACCTCTTTCCCATCACAAATTGTTTAGCTTGCAGATGCAGTCTCCAAGCACATGATGATTTTGACTCTCTAGCAAATAAAAATTCCTCTCTCTCTCTCTCTCTCTCTATACACACACACACACACACATGCATCAATCTGACACTGAAAGACTCCAATCTTAGCAAAACAGCAAAGCCTTGCATTACTTGGCAGCAACACTACACTGACTACAGCCATCAACAACAATACAACAGCAACAGAACCCAAGAAATCAAGAGAAAACAACAAGAGTGATGTAGAGAGGCAGTGCAAGAAAAAATACTAATAATAATAGAAGAAACAAAAACAACAGAGCCAAGAAATCAACACAAAAAACAATAAGAGTGATGTAGTGAGGGAGTGGAAGAAAGAAATTGGAAGAGGAAACAAAAACAAATCTAAGAAACTTCTTCTCATGTCTCTCAGTTGTGTGTGAGTGATGCAAACTATTCACTCTTTTGCTTTACCTCACTCCTCTCTTCTCTTCTGTTAGGGGAGAGTAAGAATTGGAGGAGCACGAGTCCGGTGCTCCGCCAGGTAATGTAAACCCCCCAAGTGTTCTGGCGGAATTGGAGGGAGGGAAGACACGAGGCCCGAGATCGAGACGGCGCCGACGAGATCCATGGTGGCCACCACCCCGGCCAACACCGCCGCCGCCGCCCGGAACCGCCCTCCAAGCCCCAAGAACCCTCCTCCTCAGTACCGCAACGATGCCGAGAACCCCCACCGCCTGCCGCTGGTCCGCTCCGAGAAGTACAATGCCGCCCCCAGGCGGCCTCCCTCCAAGGAGATCTCATCGCGCTACCACCCCTCGAACGCCTCCTCTCCCTCTCCCTCTCCCTCTTCGTCCACGGCCACTTCGTACTCCACGCCCACTACCTTCTCTTCTTCCAGCTCTTCCTCGAGTTCGCGGCGCCTCCCTTCCCCTCCCGTGCGGCCGCGGCCCTCGACGCCGCCGGCCTTGCCCCAGTCCGTCGCCCAGAGGCGATCTCATTCCGTCGATCGCGCACGGCCTTTGACGCCGCGACGTGATCCCCGGCCCGCTCCGGTTGAACCCTCCTCTGCCGCTCGAGCCCTAAGCACGACCACCCGAAGCCTTTCGGTCTCATTCCAGGGGGAATCCTTCTTCTACCAGACCAGCCGCGCCAAGACCGCCTCCCCTAGTCCAGCACGCAGGCCCAGCCCGGAACGCCGACGTGCCAGTGGCGTTTCCGCAACACCAGCGAGGACAGGAGATCACTCGGAGAACACTGTGCCCTTGGACAACCACCGCCTGTGGCCTGCCGCAAGTACTCGAGCGCCAAATCCGTTGACGAGGAGCTTGGATTGCTCGTTGGAGCACAAAGACCCAATCTTGCTCACCGTCCGGTTGCTGCAGCAGTCGATGGTGTTCAATGATGCCCCGGGGAAGGCTTCATACGATGGGGGCGATCTCTCTGCTTCCTCTGACACTGATAGCGTGTCATCAGGGGGCAATTCGGGGACGCCGGAGCTCGGCATGCCACCAAGGGCGAAGGTCACTCCTCAGGGAATCAGTGTGCCTGCGAGGTTTTGGCAGGAGACAAATAGCCGCCTTCACCAGCCGCCGGATTCGGGCTCGCTGCAGTCTTCAGGTACGAGGCACATGGTCCATCCGAAGCTTGGTTCGGTGAAGAAATTGTCAGTGGAAAGGTCGTTATCGTCGTCTCCAAGGTCGATTTCTTCGCCACTCCATGGACCCATGAGACCTTCTTCTCCTGGTAAGCTCATGACTTCCCCATCAAGGGGAATGACTAGTCCTTTGAGGGCAAGGATTGGCACAACTGTGACTGTCTCTCCAATCAGTCAGCCAGCTAATGCACCTTCAATCCTAAGCTTTGCTGCTGAAGTGAGGAGAGCAAAGAAAGGAGAGAACAGGATTGAAGAGGCACACATGTTGAGGCTATTTGATAATCGACACTTGCAATGGCGATTTGCTAATGCGAGGGCCACTGCAGCATTCCTGTTGCAGAAGGTGACTGCAGAGGTAATGTTGATTTCATAAAATGCTTCCAAGTTTGCTTTTTTTTGCACAATCTTGTAGTAGCTTGTATTGGATTTCCAATTTGTATTTTCTGATTGGATAATTTAGCTTACGGTTGATATATCCAGTAAGTTGTTATCTCCATCAAGTAACAGCTAAAATTTAAACACAAGCTTCGCCAATCATTTTGGTATATTATTTTCCTCAGTTCAATCTAACTTGTTTCTCTAGATCTTAAATTATGTCACCAAAGTTCCGTTTTGTTCACACAGCTGTCACCTTGCAAGATGTTTTAGGCTGATTGATATATAATTACAAGCACTTTTTGATACTTGTACTAATTTATAATTGAAGAATAACTGCTCGAGAGAACTCTGGAACTTGTACAAGTTAAATGTTCTTGAATTTTAGCACCATTCATATTCTAAATGCACATCTTGCTTTAACTATTCTATCCAGATATTGCATTCCTTTTTAAATTTAGATCCTTCACGGTAGTGTGGAAAGATCTTGATAGGATGATGTTGTTTTTTATGGATTTAAGTACTAGATATAGTTTTAAAGGCCAGTAGAATGAACTTGGTGTAGTTTCCATAATGAGCTCTTTTGTCCTTCCCAGCTGACTCTTTAATTTTAAGCCATATGCATATATGAAGGCTCAAAATAGAGAACTCATGTATTCTATTTTTTTCCTTTCAGTGCCCTATAGATTTAGGTCTGTACTAAAAGAAAGATGCCAGCTGCACTGATATCACCTGGACCTCCCTGTACAATTAATTTGATTCACCTCATTAATCAGATAGGATTCTGAACTAGCTACTTAATTCCATGTGCTAGAGTTGTCTGTAATCAGCTATAATGTGAGAAATATTGTTTGGATGATGTGGTTGGTATTCATTGATGCAGTAAGAGTCTCTAGTCAAGAAATCCCCTAAAACAGTGTTCCTTTCGAAATAATATTATTATTTTGAATAATATCATTTGTGAATAGCAATAGTGTTGCAAAGACTTCACAAAATCAAGTGATGATTTTGGCATGCTCAAATGTGTTTTTCAACTAAATTGAATTTAGTAAGAAGCCAAAATTAAATGAGAGTAGATGTGTAGATAGAATCTCTTCTTCATGTAGAGCAAGAAACTAGCCATCCTTATTCTTATTTGTCTCTCTTCTCTTCCTGCTCACTGTTTTGATCTCATTTATAATGGTCAAGCCTCAGGTACTTTTGCTAATGGTTTTCTTTTAATCTGTATCAGAAAACTATGTATGATGCATGGGTTACTACCTCAAAATTGCGTGATTCTGTTGCTTTTAAGAGGATCAAGCTACAACTTCTGACACAAAATTTAAAGCTAAATTCTGTTCTTGAGGGGCAAGTAAGTCGTCTCTCATCATTTCTTCTGTTCTCAATCAAATTTCGTTTAGTTATTTAATCAATTGGATTGATTTGGATCAGAATTATTTTTCATGTCACCGTTAAATATCAAGGACTGGAACCGTAAGGTTATATATTATTTGTTCTCGAATATACTGAAATGCTGAGAAATAAAGGGACACTGCAAGACGTGAACATAAAATATTGAAAATGTCATTTTGTATTCTGCATTTGTTTATAATTGATAAATTTTTAGAAGTTCTTTTTAAGAGAATGAATTCTTTTACTGACATAGTTGGACAACTTATGAGATGTATGATGTTGAACAATGTAAAACTTGATTAATGCAGATGACCTATCTGGAAGAATGGTCTCTCATGGATAGGGACCATTCAAATGCATTATCTGGAGCTATTGAAGCACTAAAGGCTACAACACTCCGTCTTCCTGTTGTTGGTGGAGCCAAGGTTCGTGCTTCAAGATTTGCAGTATTACCTTATGACTAATGATCTCTATACAAGTGCTTTTGGAATCACATAGCTGTGTTTTATATAAGTAGGCAGACATCCAGAAAGTGAAACATGCTGTTGGTTCGGCTGTGGAAGTGATGCAAACAATGGGATCCTCAGTATGCTCTCAGTTGTCGAAGGTGACATCCTTAATGACTTCCCATATTCAACCTCTCTCTTCTGTTGTTTTGTTTCTCAATTTAGCTTAGTTGATTTTGATATTCTATGATGTGCTTATACTTGTTTTAAAATCTCTCTTAGTGACATATAACTCACTTTATCAGTCTGTTTCATCATCTACCTTCTTGCAAGTAGCAGCATTCTTGAATAGTATAGGATAGAACATAATTTTTATTGCATTAGTAATTAACACACAAAAGGAACTGTATTTGCTTAGAAGATCCCTTCTTGATTAGCAAATATCTGTTTGCATGAGTTGACATATAAAGAATGACAATTAAAAATCAGTTCTCTTCACATTTCTCATTTTAACAATTCTATCATGAAAGCTTGATTTGTTTAAGAATTTGTTCTCTATATTCTTATTCAAGCTCTAAACCCATCATCATTTACAGGTACAAGAAATGAGTTCCATGATATCTGAAATTGCTAAAGTGGCTGCTGAAGAATGCCTATTACTTGATCAATCCAGAGACCTCTTGTCCACAGTCGCAGCTATGCATGTAAGTGTTGTGATGGACCTTTTTATTTTTTTCTCGTTTCCAGTTTCTTGAATTGTTTGTTGACACAAAAGTTCATGACAGGTCAAACAATGTAGCCTACAAAGTCATACAATACAAGTAAAACGAAAAGTCAGCCAAATGCAACTGTAGAGCAGATTTTCTTACAATCTTCTTTGATCACTAACATCAAAGTAACCTCCTCAGTTTCTAACTGGAGATTATGCGAAGGTAACAATAATGACATTTGGGTTTTGTTGGGTGCAAAGCAAATGCAGGCATTCATCTTTCTAGGGCAGTTGATTCATGTAGTCTTTTGTATGCATATCACCACAGTGTTGCTATTTTTCCTTGCAGGAATTACCTTGCTGTGTATACAGATTATGTCTTCATATGCTAATCAAAGTGAAGCTTATGTATATATGTGTTTTGGCGCCTTCTTTTTTCTTTTTCTTTTCACAAAGTAAAAGAATCACTTGTTTCTTCATTTAAGACATTAGAAGGATGTTTACCTGTCAGAGCTGTTTACTAACTGTGAAAAGGAGCAATAATTTTTTGGTATTAGAAGTTTACCTATGAAAACTGTTTTCAGCTTAAGCAAAATGATGCTGGAATTCTAGGCCCTCTGTAGTCAAGAATATTTCTTGATGCAATGACCTTGGCTAATTTGTTCTCATATTTCATCAAAGCAAAATTTCCTTTGCTTTTTCTTCAGTTTATTTCTTATTTATGTACAATCATTGGCAACAAATGTCATATATATGTTCTCTCGAGGATGAAGTTGGCGAACGACATTACTACTTCACGATCACGATCTGGCCACCACCGAGGTTAACAGGTACAGCTTGTATGTCCTGATATTTGTTCTGATGTTGAATGTAACATGGAATTCTTTTGAGGCCATATGTCTCTACCAGGCCTATCTTTAGGAATCTATGCACTTTCAACATCTTGCTGCTTTCCCAAGACTGAGATTCTTGGACGGATTGTGATTCAGTTGTTCCATTTCTCCTTTTTTCTGTTGACATGTTAGAATACTTTGGGAGGGTTCTTGCAAATACTAATTCAGTTGCCTATGTGTTCTTTTTTTGTATAATCAACTAACAGTGCAGGAATATTTTGTGCATCATCATAGATGATGAAATAGTTGTTAGTCTTTAAACAATCTGATCTTTATGTTACCTACTACCTGATGCTTCTTTGGTGGCAAAATGTACCAAGATTTCAAGTGTTATGATTGAGTTACAATAAGCAGCTGTGGGTACATTGCATCAGCAGATATCTAAGACCATCTCTCTTGTTATTGTTGTCCATAGAACTTTTACTTTGTTGCAGAAATCACATGCGACCAAATCTGAGCAATTCTTCATGACATGTTATATTGTGTCTCTCTTAATTAATGATGTGGCATGCATGACTTTCTAATGCTGGTAGTGAGTGCAATAGCATACATAATGTCATAAAATGTGTCTGGTCATTAACAACAAGGTATATTCAACAGGATAAACCATAGTCATCAGTGGTGCAGTCAAAATCATGTATGCTTTCAGGTACAGATCTTGTAACTGTGATATGATTTCGGATTTGCATTACAATTTGAGGTCTCTGAACAGGTAATCAACTTGTTAGTCCAACATCTTCATAGAACATTCAACTGATATTTTTTAATGTGAATGTTTAATGGTTGTATTTGTGTTGTTCTGAAAAAGACTGGAATGAATTATTGATATTTTTGAAGACCAAAGAAAAATAGCTAATAAAAGTGTAATTATTAGGTTTGGTATGCATTTCATAGACTGATAGATTTATAGGTTTTGGACTGAAATCTTTCTATTGTTTTCTTAGTTTTATTTGAAGTGGTAACTAAAACGACCTTTTTTTATTATCATTAATTTGGTAGCCGCCAAAAGAATGCCACAATATATTTATTTACTTACTTTATTAGACGAAAGTGGATTACACTGTACGAGATGCGGTCACCGCTGGTGCTCCCACCTCCCTCCCCATACGGAGGGATCGAGTCCATCCATTGTACAACAGAATATATATATATATATATATATATATGTATGGCGGGCGTGCGCGCGTGCGAGCGCACTCGTGAAGCGGAAGTCCTTCCACTCAACCGAAGAGGTTGAGCAGCGTCGGTGCGCCGCTGGCCGTCGCCACCGACCCCTCCGAGTTCATATATGGCGTCTCTTCGCTGGCGCCAGCGGCCGGCCTCGGAAACAACCACAGGTCCATGTCTCGGGGGAAGAAAGCGGAGGAGGAAGACGGGGACGCCGCGCTGCGCCGCTTGGCGTCGGACACTGGGGTCGGCGGGAAGCTGCCGGTGGTGGGATGGCTGGGAAGGGGGGCGAGGGCGTCGCCGTTGAGGACGGCGTTGACGGCGGCCTGGCAGAGATGCCAGTTGCCGGTACAGAGCAGCCCGACGGCGCCACCCACGGGGTTGATGGTCCGGCCACACGCCTCGAAGAGCAGCGACTGGAACAGGGCTGCGACCGATCAACCGGAAGGGGTTTTGAGCCAAGAAGAGGTGGGGGAGGAGGAAGGAGGAGAGGGTGCGGGAGCAGAGGACGTACGAACCGGGGCGTTGGGAGTCGGGGACAGCGGAGAGGAGGGACATGAAGGCGGCGCGGCCGAAGAACCTGGCGACGAAGGCGGTGGCGTGGCCCTGCTCCTCCGCCGTGTCGATCCATCGGAGGCACGGCCGCAGCACGCAAGCGCGGCTGCACCCCTTGCGCAGCACCCTGCACCCGTTGCAGCTCATCTCCTCCTCCTCCCTACCCGTCGCTCAACTCCGTGAGGGAGAATACGGCCGGCCATTTGTATCTAAGGCTGACATGCTCTGCTTTCCTCTGTCGGTATCATTGCATGGCTCCTTTGGAAGGGACAGCGATTTCCCATGAAAGTTGATCGCCACAGGGAACAAAGAACATTCACCTGTGAAAGAAGCCTCAGAGTTGACTTCCGCAAAGTTGATGATGACACGGTCAACCGTGCACCTCATTTTTGATCCTCTGTGTTACTTTATTCTCTTGAATCGGGAATTTTGTTGCTAAAAGTCTATGTTAGTATCCTTCCAGCTTCATCAGACTAATGAAAATAATGTGCAGTTTATTGCTTTCATGCAAGTTTAGCTCCTCTCAAAGAAATAATCTTTGTAATCATTGAATTCATTTACTTGGATTATGAACTTGCGATGAGATCACTATGCACATTCGAGATTGAAGGAGTGCACGAACATAAGGATTTATAGGAGTAAGAAATCAAACCAGGCACTGAGATCCCGGACACAGCTATCTTCGTGACCTCCAGAGCCCATGATGACTCGTTCTTTTATTTCTTCTTCTTCCTCCTCCTACCCCACCCATCTCTCTCTCTCTCTCTCTCTATAACAACGTAGAAATTAATTTGTCTTCTTCTTCTCCTTTCTTTACTCTGTGGATCCACATGTTAATTACTGCTGCAATGCCTGATTCACTGAACGATGGAAGAAGGCTTTCATGGCGTGCAGCCTCTCTGCAGGACAAGGATCGGAATCTTTGATGCTTTGTCTCTCCCCCACAGCCTCGGTGTGTGGTGTTCTTGGGAATGTCGGGTGTCCCTCTCCACGACATGCCGACCTCTATCCGTATCTTCCTCTCCTCTTTCTTTTTATTCTCTTCATCTCATCCTCTGGTCTACAATACTTCCCACACGTCCCCTCCATTTCCAGATGATGGACTTCTTAATGACTTTCGTTAAACCTCATCTAAACTAAGCATCAGCTGATGACCCTTCGATCAATCATTCTCATCTTAAATCACCTCTCCTGTTTTCTATTGCATCATTGCATCTACCTTAGCTGTATCGCCCGATCCCCGAGCTCTCGAGACTGTTAAATGCCTTGAATTATATATACCATGGAACCTTGCTAATGTGTCAGCAAGCTGTTCCAGCACTCCTCGTCTCCTCCGGATATGTTCATGGCGATGGAGGCCGAAGGAATGGCTTCGGAGCTGAACTGGAGCTCCTTCGATCCATCATTCTCCGTCGAGGAGACCGAGGAAGCCATGGCGCAACTCTTCGGTTCTCAGCACATGTTTTGGTCTGACTCCGATTACGATGGCTGCTACTCGAGCAACCCCGACATGGCTGTTACCTCGACACCGATGAATTCTAGCGTCGGGGGAGAGGGAAACGCCGCCCCATGGTTTCCTCTTGGTGCTTATGATCAACACGATCGACCGATCTCCGTGAACGAGGAAACCAGCAGAGATGAACTCGTCGATGCTGTCGTGAAACCTCTTCCTCCTCCTCCTCCTGCTGATGCCTCACAAGGCACCAAGAGAAGGTTGCGTGGTGGTGATATCCAAATAGAAGTTTCTCGAAAGAAGTGGAAGAAGGCACAGAATAGTGCCGCCACTGCCGATGAGGAAGACAGCAGTGCTGACATTAATCCTCGGAGCTCCTATTGCTACGGCTCCGAGGATGACTCGAATGGTTCCCGGGAAATGAAGGGAGCAGTCTCCATGAGCTCAAGCTCCAAAGGATCTGCAGCTCTGAATCCAAATCCTCAGAGCCTCTATGCAAAGGTAAACATCTGACTCGCATTTAATGTAAAGACTAAATTAATGTTCCTTTTTTTCCCTTCACTTAAGGCCGATCAATATGTTTCACAGAAGAGGAGAGAAAGGATCAATGAGAGGCTGAGAATTCTGCAAAACCTGGTGCCAAATGGAACAAAGGTAAGAAGAAACTAATCCTTTTTTGGCTTCGTTTCAATCAGTTTAATGCAGCTGACTAGAATCTCGTTACTCCCACAGGTAGACATCAGCACAATGCTTGAAGAGGCAGTTCAATATGTGAAGTTCTTGCAGCTCCAAATCAAGGTCAGCACTGATCTTCTACTCTTCTTTGGCTGTTTCATGAGATCTGAAACATTGATTCGTGCAGCTTTTGAGCTCTGATGAGATGTGGATGTATGCTCCCATTGCTTACAATGGCGTGAGTCTCGGGTTCGACCTAAAAGATCCCTCCATCGTCTCAGCAGAGGAGAATGACTCTGGGATATGATGGTGTTCCTACTCTTCCTTCTTGTCACAATTGTTTGATCTTTTCTTTCTTTGGCTCAGTTCTACATTGCAATGGCAATGTCTCGAGAGAAGGATTAATGGTTCGAATGACAAATCTCATTCCAGTGATGAGCAAAAAACAGTGCTGATGGACTGCACTAATAAATCTCAGCAGGAAATAATCTCATTAAAGCCAGCAGCTTCAGAATTGTACTATGTGAGAAGCAATACACAAATGAACAAAACAAGGAGGACAATTACAAAATCACAATAGGATTGTATCATCTTTTGGTCTCGTTTGATTTGAACATTCCACATAGTCCAACACTACAAAAAAAGCAATAAGATTTCATCCCAATGGAGATGAGTTTGTGGTGTGGGAGTAGGACTGTTGTTGCAGCAGGCAGCTTCATCTTACAGAGATGGAGATCCTCTAATTTTGTTATGGTCAACTATGCCCAATGGCAAAGGAACTAAATCAAGATATTATAATCTCGTTAAAAGTAATTAGGTAGACTAAGTTGGGATATTATAATCTCGCTCAAACTATTTTATGATAGTAGATCCATCTTAATTGTCATAAGCTCATTCAAATAATCTCTTAGAGACTAAATCAGGATATTAATTGTCATTATTTGACTTGCTCTAATACACTTTCTGCTGTTAAAAAGAAAAAAGTCAACTGAGCTTCACATCAAGTGTTTCACCAAGATTAGTGGATCTACCATCAATCATTGAGAGGGATGAAGACACAAGAAAAATTAGTTATCAGATTTCCATCCACAAGAATGTCATTTACATGTCAACTTTTACAAGATCATAATGACCAAAATAAAGATGGGAGGCCAGAGGGAGAAGAATTCTTCAAAGTGCTTTGCTCTTTATTCTTCTTGAAGGATGAAGTGGTCTCGTTTCCATTGCTGCAGACATCACATGATTAACAAATGATCGGCATCGAAATGCATGAACGAAACATGACTTCTCATGTAATTCAATGGCTAGTAAATTTATTAACAAATGATCGACATCGAAATGCATGAACGAAGCATGACTTCTCATGTAATTCAATGGCAAGGATGAAGTGGTCTTAGTTTCTATAAATATAAGATAAATTTATTGCTGGTCCCCCACATTGATAGTGAGCAAGATTAAAATGAACTTATAAGGGTATGAGAGGGTTATTGCTATCAACTTTAGCTTAAGTATTTTGGACAATGATTTAGACCAAATAAAATTGATAAGCTAATTATCCTACCAAGTCGGATCGTGACATTTGGTATCAAAATAGACTTAGCATTGAGCATGGTGAGGGAGCTCGAGTAGAAAAAAGTTACTCATGAATGGAGTCAAATGACTCATCACGACATGGAGCCATCAGTGGGTTATGTCTCACATGCACCATATTATGATTTGATCTAAGTTACGCAGAGCCTTAACAAAGACGTCAAGCTCTTAAGTGGAGGAGATCGTAACACCACAATTAATCCTATATCGAAAGTGAGAAAGACTATGATTGAATTATAAGGGTCTAATGGGTGTATTACTATTAACTTTAACTTAAGCATTTTGACAAGTGGTTTGGCCAAACAAAATTGATAGGCTAGTTATCTCATTTAGTCGACCTCTGCACCATGCTAGGATTTGATCTGGACTATACTGGACCTTGACGAGGACAACAACCCCTTAAGCGGAAGAGATTGTAACACCCCAATTGGTCCTGTATCGGGAGTAGGAAAAACTAAAATTGACTTATAGGACTTAAAATTTAAAAAATCTTCATAGACTCAAGAATGTATCTTAAAATAAAAATAGAGGTGGACATTTAATGGAAATCCTAATTTCTTAATTAGATTAGAAGTAAGAATCGAATAAAGTTAATTAAATTAGGACTCTCAACCAATCCTCCTTTGTAGAACCTCTCTTGATTGAGTTAATGTACTGCCGTAATAACATAATAGATCTGCAGCAAACCATAAGCAAGCCAGAAATGAACATGCCTTAGCCAACTCGGAGATAACAACATTTTTATTACTTCATATAACCAGGCTAAACTACATGCAGATAAGGTTAGCTTTATTATAATTATGCAAGAATAAACAGTGCTTGAATGTCAAGCACCAGAATTCCATTTATAAGCTTGGTTTCAGAAGTTTATATAGCTGAAGAATTTGCTTTGCCAAATCAATTGCATATGGGCTTAAAGAGGGCAGCTGAATCTCAAAACCATTGGAAAATCCTATGATGTTACAACTAAGGTAAACTAAAGAATCGATAAAATATCAGAAAATAAAGCATATTTTGGTGCTATCATACTAGCAATCCTGCTAAATTAAACTCACTTGTTTTCAACAAATTTTAGGAGATCAAGCCCTTCAAATGCATCGATGGCCCCGGACAAAGCTTTCTCTCTCGTAGATCCCCTACATCATGACATCAACAAGTTTAATTCAGCTGAACTCAGACTTTGAAAATCACAACAATACCAACTATAATCATAAAATGAAATGCTAGTACAAATAAACAGAAACATGGTAGCAAATGTCATCAGATTTTTGTCTAGTTTTGACAATCATTCTTGCAGCCACTTCCGTTGAAAAGAATATATATATATTAGACGCTAAATTTTGGACGCAGTGGGAATAGAAAAACCGTATTGTATAGAAGAAATTTATTTGAGCGCATTGACAGAGAAATTAAATTTGCGTCACAAGAGAACAAACAAAGGAAGCATAAAGAAGAGGAAAAGGATTCATTTCGTAGAGAAATCCAATATACTTCTCTAGATCGAAGTCTTGCAAGTCCACGCATTCTGTCTCGTCATCATCCAGCGTTAGCTCCGAATATCTCGTCGAGATGGAGCTCACGCTGCCAGTACAGCTGCTGTCAAACTGATGACTACCAGCCTTGCGCCGGTGACCTGCACGATCAATATCCCTATGAAACCCTTACTTTGTTCCGAGTATAACCTAATCCAAATTTAAGCAAATCAACATCCCAATTCGAATAAAAACCGCAGCTTTCACAAGCCCCCAGCACAAGAGAATTCGATCCTTTCACAAAGTGACATTCAACGAGGTGAAAACTGAGCATCTAACACGGAATTTGCTAGATTCGCTTACCGTTTGCCATGGCGAAAGCCCTGAAACGTCAAAACCAAGCTTTCCAATCGGAACAGAAGCCGGGACAAGGCCAACAAGACAGCGGGAATCGAATGCCAAAGATAGCCGGGAGGCGAGATTCGCAAGAAGCACCTAAAGACGAAGGGGTCAGCTATATCGTAAAAGCGCAGAGCCATGTGAGGATCGAAGTAGCCCTATAGAGCGCAGAGCCCTCTTGTTTCCTCCTCCCGTTCGACTTCCAATTCTACTACTTGAACCAAAGAAGCCCTAATTATACTAATAGAAGTCCAATTGAAGTCAGCGACAACTTTCCGAGTCAACCCACCGCAAGTCGTCGCCCAGTGATTTGGACTCGAAAACAAATAAAAGCGATAACATGGAGCTAAATGCATATTTACATCCAACACTACAATAACCGCTTCAGATTTGTTGGATGTATATCTAATTACGTATATTTTGAGGACTTATATAACAATTTACATTTGTACTTGGGCCCGAACCCAACACGGCCTAATATGAGCCCATACATGAGCCCGGACTAATTGAATAGATTGGACTAAGTTGGGCTCTACAAATGGGCCCATATTTAGTCGAACATTATATGATATTTCTTGAAGAACCAAAGCTTTTTTTTTGTTTTTTTGGGGGATAAATCACTCTTCATTGTTCGAAAGACAAAACATAACTTTAGTTTTTGATCATTCTATATTCTTGAAGAACTACTTAATTCAAGAAATGAAGGTCATTTCTAAAATGTTTCAGTATATAGATAGGTGGCCTCTTGGAACCCTAACAAGCTTTAGCTGGCAAACAATGGTGTGGGTAGAATAGATCCACCTAACAATGGCCTTCTTAAAGCCAGAAGATATGGAGTAGTCCTCCATTTCAATCTTTAGAGAGGCACGCAACAGCTCTTTTCCATGGCTTTATTGAGAGCTAAAGGAAACGATGCTACGTGCTACCTTTCTGTTTCACAGAGACATGCACACCTTGCTCTTTTCCAAGGAGCAGAAAGGATCCATGACATGACACCCTTTGAAATGTAAGCACTTGCACCTCCTTTGTGGAATGGGAGTAGGAACCAGGAAGGTGAAGAAGAGGTAGGGTCTTCAAATCATCCATCTGTTCTTTCTTTACTAGCAGCATTCAAGAGGGTGAAAGGTTCTTTTGGTAACCATGAAGAAAAGGAGAGTGGCATTAGATCTGACATCCTCCACATGCTTGTGCAAATGGTTCTCTCTCTCTCTCTCTCTCTCTCTCTCCTTGTGGAGGAACTGATTCCAAAGCAGACAATGACTGAAGGTCATTAATGCCAGCCTCATCATTAACGCACATACACATACACAGATGGTTTGATGGTGTCATGGCACTCTGCTTCTGCTAGATGGAGAGGCTACAACTGTAAACATCTTTTTCAGATAAGCCCTGGCACAGCTTCATGACAATGGATTAGTTGGCCTCAGAAAGACTGTCCTGCTCAATGTGCGCTTCCTGAATCATGCTACTGTTAGAAAGCAAAAAAATCCAACTTTGTTATCTTAAAAAGTTCCCTGGTGGCCATTTTGACTCCTTTCTGGGATTTTAGGTCAGATGGAGAAGGCCAAGTACATTTGTGGTGTTCTCATCATGAACCTTTTTCAGAAGAACCTGTCTTTACTGTGCTTTTGTACCTCAGATTTTTCTTTATACAACACATCATGCGTGCCTACCAAAATGTCCTCCATGGAAACTCTCTGCTGCTACCTTGGCATACACATGCTTTACAGGTGCAATGGAGTGACGAAATGAGGTATGTCTCTTGGGATTTCTTCGTAGAGTAAGAAACATGAGAGATGAACAGTTCCACTTCACTTCTCTGCTCAGGTCACTTGCAGCTTGCAACAGAAGCAGATGACAACAATGCTTCAACCAGGAGTTAACAAAGAACAAAGCAGTCAGGGCAAACCCCCTCAGGGCTCAGGCCATGAGACAAAAACTTGGATGGATGGTTGGCAACTTGGTCAGGCTTTGGATCTTGTGTAGCTTTCTGTCAATTTTCAGATTACCAGTTTGACTGTGTGCATTTTAATCAAAACTCCATTGAGATTCTTAATCTATTCTTCCTAGGTTAATGCCATCAAGTTGGAGACAATCCTATAAGCCTAGATCAGATGCCATATCAACCAGGGATACATGCTGAGAGCTACAACACTTACAGGATGATTGGGCTTCCTGCTCTCTTCCTCAAGAGATTAATTATATACTAATGAGGGAGGAGAGAATTTTTGGGCCATGCAGACAGAGTCAGAAGGATCAAGTAATATATTTGGCTATATTTCTCAACATTAAGATCCAAAGCATTATAGAACATAGCTAGTGATTGATTCTGAGGAGAAATGCTACTCTATTTTCCATATCAAGAAACATAGGTAGGGGAACAGATTTATGAGCATTAAAGAGTTGGTGATGGCAGTGGGTAGTCTGCAAAGTATAAGTAGCATCACTGGATGTAAGGAAAGATAAGATGTCACTCCTCCTTTAGATAATGTTCTGAGAATAGACTCAATGATGAACTCAAACTGTTCTTCCTGGATCATATGGAAGATAAACTCCAAGTTGAAACCCTGGTTTAGGACTTCAATCAACATTTTGATGCCAACTCCAACCATTACTTGGGTGATCTCTTCACCAATTACCATGTGTTTGACCTACCTGCAATGCCTACATATTCACCATCCCATTTTAGGAAGAAATATTATATGGTCAATGGTCCCATCAAGCAAGATGGTACTTTCCACACCTTGCATTTGCTTAATGATTCCTTTTCTCTAACCCTTTTTTTTAATCTTTTATTGGACTATTATTGCTTTTGCCTCACTCTAACAATCTAAATATCAATTATTATGATTATTATTCATGGACAGTGAAGCTTTTTGAGAGAGAGTGTGTGTGTGAGGACTACAAGCAGGGAGAACAGCTTGCGGCCACCATATTCCACACTCCTGCACACATATGGGGGGATCCTTCAGAGGAACCTTTGTCTCTTCTTGTGTACCCACGAGAGCTCTACAAAGGCACTGCTTTTACTAGGCCATCTTTTAGGCTCGAAACCTCCTCCTCTATATCCTCCATCCAGGAAACAACTCTGACCTCCGGCATGGCTGATTCGGGCTACATGGTTTCTCTGTCTACTCTCATCTGCAAGGAACATGAAACATGTTTCGATGTGCAGGAAACTGAGGAGGAGGAGGAGGAGAATGCAAAGGTGATGTTGTGTGAAGAGGACTCTGATGAATACGTAGAGATGCTGCTGAACAGAGAGAGCTGCTTCTGCAGCGCAACTCCTGATGCAGCAGCTGGAAACTCAGTTAACTCTGCTCGTTCTGATGCGGTTCGATGGATTCTCAGAGTTAGTCCGCGTTCCATCTGCGAAGCAAGTCATTTCGGTTTCTGTGTTCTTGATTCTCGTGTCTTTGCTGTGTGCTGATGCAGACGAAGGCCTTCTTTGGATTCAGCATGAAAACGGCGTACGTGGCGGTGATCTACTTGGATCATTTCTTCATGCATCGAACTACCGATTCGATCGTAAGTGCTGCTTCGGATCTTCTTCCTCCTCTTTGTTTGGGTTGCCGATCCTTCTCGTTGATTAAGCTTGTTTGGGTGCATGGATTAGAAAGGCAAGAGTTGGGCCATTCGGTTGCTGTCGGTGGCTTGCTTATCTCTGGCCGTGAAGATGGAAGAACGCAAGGTTCCGGCGTTGTCGGAGTTCCAAACAGAAGAATACCGATTCGATACCGAAGCCATACAGAGGATGGAGCTGCTGGTTTTGGGTACATTGGAGTGGAGGATGAGCATGGTCACGCCTTTCTCCTATTTGAGCCACTTCGCATCCAAGCTCCAACAGCATGCATCGGAGGGCGTACTGTGGAAGGCCATTAAGCTCGTATTTGCAAGCATCGAAGGTCAGAGGCTGGCTAGACAGATTATTCTTGTTCTTTCTGTAGATCTTTAATGCCAAAGGAGTTCGAACGTTCGATCTTTTAGCGTCTTGTCATTGCTGTCGATGAATGCAGTAATGAATTTGGTGGATTATCGAGCTTCAGTTATAGCTGCTGCTGCAGTTCTTGCTGCATCGGATGAAGGATTAACTCAGAAGTCAGTGAAGTCCAAGATGAGCACCGTCTCATCATGCAGATCTTTGGACACCGTAAGTGCTAAAACCTTCTAGATTCTTTCGTCTCCAACCTTCAATATGAGGTGCCCAAATAATATGATGGACAATCTTGTGGCACAGGATCATGTCTTTTCCTGCTATAGTCTGTTGATTCAAGAGACACAAAAGGAGAAGCTGAAAACATCAAAGGGTTTGGCTCCTCCTGATCACTCGGTGGCTGATGGTTTGAGTGTCGACAGTTCGGTTGATACTGACGGAACCATCTCTTTTGTGGTTGCAAGCAGCAAGAGAAGAAGGTTGCAATAGTATTGGAATAGCAACTTGAGAACTCAGACTCAGGCAATGGTTTTTATGGTTGTCCATGAGGATTGATTTGATTCTCTTAGTAAACATATATATCGTATAGTTGATTGATGGTTTAGTTTGAAAAGGTTTGGATGTGTGGTGTTGAGAGGGTGTTTCGCACACTCACTAGTTACTGGTGTAGAGAGAAGGGAAAGGAAGGAGAGAAGAGAGGTTAAAGCTACAGCTCAAAGTATAAAAAGACTGACTGAAGATAAAACAAAGAAAACTGAAAAAACAAGAAGGGATGAGTGTTACTGTGAATAGGGTGGCAAGCAGTGGAGTTGGTTCTCAGCTTCTTGTTCTTGATTTGAGGATCACTTCCCCTTTATTCATTGTAATATGGCTTTTCATTTTTGTTCTTCCGAATGCGAGGAGTGGAGATGCTGATTCTTTCAGTGGAGGGAGTCTGGTGCTTTGATTGTTTAAGAGATCCTGTAGCCATGCACTTTGGGTGGAGGTGCTTGGGATGCTTTCTTGATATCTTAAAGGCTGTGATCAGATGCACTTTTGCTGCATGCTGGCCGGATGATTGTGTAATGTGGGTGAAGGGTTTCTTTTTCTTTCCCCTACTTTTTTTCATCTTCTTTTGCAGTGAGCAAAGTATAATGTTGGATGAATTGTAATTGGGTTTGCTTGAATCATGGGAATGAATTTGGTACTGCATTCCATTGGTGCTCTGTGATGTTTCACAGGTCATATCTAAGTTTTGCTGTTGGAATCAGAATAATAAAACTGTTCAAAGATGGGCTAATATTGCTGCTATTCATGGAGATTTGTCTGTTGTACTGATCAAGATGCCCACTTCAAAAGCTTCTTATCCATATGATAAGTAAATTGATCCATGGAGCTCAACTTTGAGATCTAATGTTTCATATCATTCAGCAGCATATAAGATAAAAGAGTTGGGTGGGGGTCAGTGATGAAGAAAGCCAAACTATATCCTCAGCTTCTACCACCTGCAGCTGTGGGTTTCTTTTCTTATGTAAGCATGCTGACCAGAGCAGCATGTGATGGTGCCATTATCTTTCACCTTCCTTCACTGAGGAACATGTGTGAGTCTCCCATCCTTGTCTCTCACCACTCTCTGATCTCAGATCAGATGGCTGGTGTTGCTGTAGTGGGGTTTCCTTGCTCCCTGATTGATGTATATGCAGTCAAAAACAAAGCCTGGGACATGGTTTGGTAAAAATGAGTGGGCTGGCCCTGTCACAGCAGCAGCAGAAACGAAGGATTTAAAGAAATTGAAGTGAAGCTTGACCTGTGCAGCTGGAATTTAAACAGCAAACTGCTCCCCTAAAGGAGAGGCTGCTGCATATGGTGGCCTGCCAACCTTTGCAAGCCAAGGATCTCTCTCTCTCTCCTCAGGAGCAGCAAGTAAACAAATCGATGTTACCAAACTCGATGTGAAAACAATGGCACATCCATCTTGACTTGGTCAAGAGAACACTTCTCCAGGTCCTGATGAATGATGCAGAGACATTTTGAGAGTGCAGAGGCAAAGACAGCAGCTGATCAGTTTACCATGAGGTAGAAAGTACGTTAAGCCTTTGGTTTATCATTGTAAAAAAAAGGATTAGATAGAAGTAAAGAATTTACTGGTGGCAGTGATGATTGTGATGTATACAGTGGCGTAGGACTTCTAGTATATGCAGTGATGATGAGTCTTGTCCTTTCCAAACAATGAATTCAGTGATATCTACTAGAAGACTTGAGCAGAAATTTTACTGTCTTGTTTTACCAATGAACATCTTTGGCCAACATCTGCTGCAACTAAAGAAACTTTCATGTAGCAAGATTCATAGGTACAAGGAAACCTCCTCTTCTTCTCGTGAACCTTGAACAAGACTAAAGCATCTATCCTTCCAACATAGCTCTGCAGTGTTGTCACACACATCTTGTTCGTTTCTGTTTTCTGCCTTTGCAATTCCTCTGTCACATGGATCAGATTTGTCTTAGCGTGAAACTGAGATCACATGAAAGAAGTAACATCAAATTGACCATGTAACCACCCAAAGGAAACAGAACTGCACTAGCAAAATGTACTGACCTGTGTGTGGAGAAAAATGCAAGATCACCTCCTTGATCTTTGTTCTTTTTACTGCTTCCAACATGTGGGTAGCATAGAGGGAAGAACAAAATAAAGAGTTCTGATCAAGAATATAATCATTCATTAGTATATTAATGTATTAGTTTTATTGGTAATGAATACAGGATCAAGTTGAAGTTAAGAGGAAATCACATTTGGAACTAATGTAGACTTGTTTGACCCATTATGGATCAGTGAACAAGAAGAGATCGATCTACTGGTCATTTCTTGACCAAAGAATAGGAATCTGCAGTTTAAAGATGGTTAGACCTCTGCATCTAGTCCTAGTGTAAATGATCTGATTTCCATGGAAAACTCCCACAAACCATCACCAGTGATTTAAAATCCAATTTGCCATAGAATATTCTCATGGCTGGCTTCATATGTCCTTTTTCACAAACACCTGTATCAGGTCATGTAAAGAAGCCATTATAGCATAAAATCAATACCTTCTGCACCAGTTTGGCTTTTGGATTTTCAGATTGGAATATATCGGAATCCTTTTAACTGTGGCAGAAATGGGTATACAAAGGAATCCAATCAACATGCATACCACTCACTACGAGAATGACAATGGTGTTGTATTTGTGAAATCTCCAAGAAATTTGACATTTATAGATTGTAATATGATGGTGCAATTAGTGACACACAATTACACAGCTATTCGATTACTATGCCCTGGAATGCATCTATCTTCTCCATCTCTCTAGAGCTCATCGAATTGATGACCTGCACAAGAAGCTCTAGATATTACTGGAATTATATGCCTTTGCTAATGCACTGAGAAAAGACTTGCTGACTTCTAATCAGCAATTGATGTATTTGAGCAAAAATTAAAATAATTATTCATAAACTAGATAAGTTGTACCAATCAATGGTCAGTGCACAGTTGTGTAGACGGTACAACATCAGAGTGTGCAGTAAAATAAGTAATTGCAGCTAAATGAAACTGGCTTAACAACTATCCAGACAAACATCCATATTTGGCTTTCTGGGAAAAAGTCGAGGGTTTAAATAAGTTCATCCAGATTATGAAGTTATATGTGCCTTTCTAATCTGATCCTGAGAAAGTGACATCAGTTGCCCAGAAAGAGTTCAGATAGATCTTTTTTCGCATATCCATATTATCCGCTAATGAAAAATCTCTGGAACAGTGTACGATAATATTCAAAGCACCTTGTACTCGCAGAGGAGTTTACATTACTTGTAAATATAGTGCAATAAAGTCTTCAACTGAAAATAATCATAGAATTTTCCTATGTCTAAAATATCCACAATCGTTAAAATATTAAGTTCTCTTAAAAAAACAGATAAAAAAATAAGTGAAAATTGTTGAAAGTCAGATCGCATTCTATTAAACCTGAAAAGGCAGAGTGGGAAGGAGAACATGATTCTTTCCCCCGAAGCAATAGAATCCATCATTCTTGTGAAGACAGATGGAAAACAAATGATTTGAAACATTTCGTTGAGTGGTTATATATAAACATTCTCCCTATTTATAAGTTATTGGAATGATTCAGAACATTTCTTAAAGGATTGATTTGTAAGCCATCCTTACATGGATGTGCCTGTTCAATTATTTCAGTTTCACAATACTGCAGTAAAAATATAATCCTTCATTAATCATTCATCATATCATTTACACAGTTAAAAAATAATGTGGAGCAATAAAGTTATAGGAGATCCGCATAAGCCATGAATTTATCTTTGAAAAGACAAAAGAATTGGGATATCATATCACAATTAACTGATTGAAGGCTTGTCCAGAAGTACCTCTACATTGCATTGCTTATATGATTGCCTTCCCTTCCAACGGGAGCTTGCTTCATTTACTCATCATTAGGAGGCCTAGTGGTTAATGCAAGTGCTCCAAGTTTGTCCATAACCAAGTTTACCCAAAGCAGCTGAACCACTCCGGTAGGAGCATGTTCTAACATGAATGCAGCAAACCAGAGAGACTAATGAGGGATCGAGCTTTGAAAAACACAAGCATATGAATTATTCAGTATCATTAGAGGAGTAAACTTACCTGTTAACCATGCTGATAAAAAGTTTACAATTAGAGCAAAGTCAGCTGAAATTGTGCAAATTTCTGAATGCTAATATTGATACAGAAAAACCCCCTTTTTCCAAAGTCAAAATAGTTGAGATTTTTTCATCCATGATGATGACAACAATGGCAATCTTTTCTCCACCTGCATAATCACAGATTGATGAGAATAAGTATCTTTCTGTGTTTTTCTGAAACACTGCAGACACAATAAAGCAATAGTGGAGAATGTGGCATAAACAGGCCTAAGTTTCATTTAGGATACGCCTGGACTATTATCTAACATGAAGCTACCACATTAATAGCTAGTTACATAGATGATTGTAAACATAGAATTAGCAAACCTCAGAGTAGCATCATGGAACCAATAACAATATCACTTGCACAGCTTCATCATATTGATGTAAATGAGAGAATGCCAATCAAACTATGGAATAGAACGGCTAAATTTACAGAAAAAATCTATGTTTTGGGAACACACATCAGTTAAATCATTTCATGTCTTCTTTACGAGGCATTTAAGCCATCAGAAAGAGGCTACTATAGTTTATTTCCCCTTTCCATGCAGAAGTAAAATGCTTTGGTGTTACCATAAATCACCTCAGTTCCTGCAACACCTATTGCCAGTAATACAACGATAACTTCATCAAACATGGTGCGCGCAGATGTTTTGCCAAGGCATTCCCTGTTAATTTCATACAATGGAGAGTCAACCCATGGAATGTCAACCGAAGCAGTGCAGTAGATACCAAAAACCAACACCCGGCGACGACGCCTCACAGTTTCCGCCGTCGATGGACGGCCTTCTCCCACTAGTGGTTCTCCTCCTCCCTACCGAAGTTACCCTTCATATAGCTAGCCATTCCCCAACTCCTCTTACCAAAAGCCGAACTTTTCTACAGCCCCTACTTCAAAGAGCTACCTTTAAAGACGCACTACCACCGGGGAGGAAGGGAACGAGATGGAGAGGTCTCGTCATCGTTCGACAGAGAGAAGAAGAACGGGGGAGGAAGACAGATCCGGGATATATCGAGGAACATAGCAGATTGCCTCTCCGTGTGTTCGACAAATCGAACGAAAACAGAGGCCAAGTCAGCGCTGACCGGGTGCCTATTAAACGACACTGTACTGATTCGAGAACCTAATCGAACCGAACCGAAGAATCCGGTTCAGGTTCCGGTTCGATCTATAAATCCGGCTTGCAAAATTACCAAGGTAAAGGTATCTGATCAGTTTCGACCGTTCCTCGTCTTCTTGCAGAAGAGGCGAGGATCGAGCGTGGGCTTCCTCTGCCGCAGGGAGAGTGAGAGTCGCGGAGGACTCAGGACCAGTGACTGTTGACGACCTTAGGCTGCTGCGGCGGCGGAAGACACTAGCATGGCTGGCTTTACTTTTGGACTCACCGATGGAGAAGTAGATGTGGAAGGCAGCGAGTACAGGTGAAGCGAAGCTCAATAATATGTCTAGCTGAGACCAGTATCCGTGGGAGGCGAGTGAGGCTTTACTGATCAGTGAAAGATAGGACTCTTAAGCATTGTTCCATCGTTGGCTCAGCTCAGCTAGAATTGATTCTTTCTTTGGTTGCCTACATATATTATTCCTTCTCAGCTAGATTGATCCAAACATGATTCCTAGGTTTGGACCAAGTTTTCTCTGCTCAGGGCATCCAAAGCAAAGGCACGTGGACTTTGTATTGATCAGGTAAAATCTGTATTTGCTCAAACACAGAGCAGTCATGGAGATTGCATACCAGACAGCTCAAGGTGTTTGATTAGAGCTGTGGCCGTATGCTCACTAAGTTTGTAGCTTGGAGAAGATGGCTCAGAGTGTAATTAACATGAACACACAGCGACTCAGCTCAGCTTGAGGGAAGAAACTGCCTGTGGCTCTTTCACCACAAACAGGGTCACTAATGTTAGATGGCTAAAAATCCACAGGTCCAAATCACTTGGTTTCTTCTTCCTTTGAGGTTTCTGAAAGATTTGATGTTATCAGATCAACATGTGATCGATTTCGGATGATAGCTGTTTCATGTCCTGACCCGCACCTCGATTGACTTCTGCAAACAAAACTGGAGATGGGACTGAGTGCTTCGCTATGTTCTGCTGGCTGTGCCATTCAATACTATTCCATATTCTGCATTTGATAGCACGGTCTGTCTTCAGCACATCATTGCATCTTCCTCTCCATTTCCTAAGTTCATGCACCCAATTCAGCAATCATTAACTGCATGGACTTAGATTTAGCCAAGGTTTCATAGATAGAGATTGTCAGCCTCGTTCCATGCTGGGGCCAGGACAGCAAAGCTTGGAGATTTCCTTATCATCCCACGACTTACAGAACCACGTTGCTTGCTCGTACTACTGAAAGATTTCTCTCGGTCCACATGCATATGGAGATGGTTAAAGTTCTTCAGACTTCATGATCTTTATGACTGCGTCACGGTTTCAGTGTGTTCATGAGACATAGGCCCAGTATCCTTGTTAAGGTGACTAGGAAGCCATTATGAAAGAACAAGGAAAAGATATCTTACCATTTAGCCATTGGGGAAGAGACTTTTCCTCCAAGGATCCAACACTGGGACACTCGGAACCCATTGATGCTTACTTTTAGTTTTCGTAAAGGACGAAGCAAAGAGGAGCTTATGTGGAAGATAAGGTCAATGAGTCATCAAACATCCGGCAACCAATGGCTGGTAGATATCTCTTTCTCTAACAATGGGAGGGTGATGAATGGGACCCAGAGATCATGATCATGAGAATATCGGCATGGCTGTCCATTTCTTGAAGACTTGCAGAGATTGGATTGCATTATCTTCAGGAGCACCTCATTCAAATCAAATGAGACCGAACTTCGCTAATTTGACCTCGCTGTGGTCACTACAGTTCATCTGTCGTTCTTCTGGGAAAAAGAGCTGGAAAGATCTTATCTGACATGCCATACCGATAAAAACATGTTTGATCTAAAGATCTGGGTTAGATTCAAGACTACCAAAGACAGTTGTCTCATGATCTAATGGAGTACACCGCCAAGATGCTATAAGAGGATGAAAACTATATCTGAACAAACAGAAATGCCCACTTGTCTCATGATCCGTTTGACCTTACTGCTTGTCATGTGTTGATTTCAGAGGACATCTTACTATTTACTGCTCTGAGATGTATGCAAAACATGCTATGTGGATGGTACTTGATGTGATGACACAGCATGTTCTAGAAATTCTTCAATCAAACACTGCAGGGGTTACTTGTCATGCATTCAAGGTAGGAAAAGGATGTTTTCCTATCCTCTACACCCAGCAGCTGAGTCACCAAGCACTGCTGCTATATAGTAATGGTTGTCTGTTGTAAGGAGAAGAAGAAAGAGTGCCGCTGGGGCCTGATAAGAGTGAAACAGTTGCCCCGGGAATCTAGTCCATGTGACACACACCAACCAAAGTAGAAGAGGATAAGGACACAGACCAAAGAAGTACTAACTCTGTGGATGAAGATCTGAGTAGTTTTCAGATAAAAAGTTGGAGCAATTTATATACGGTTCAGGAAAACTGACATCTGATATCTTCTGAAATTTTGAAGGGCGGATTCGAGTTTCAATCAAAATCCTCACTTGTTTATGGCTGTATTTTCAAAAGATAAAGTTTTCTTGTTCGGTTGTAAGATTTCATACACAATTATTGTTCATCTGGGAATTTCCAGCTCCACTGTTCTTGAGATTATCAAGTTCTAAGGAATACCATTGAGCTGCTCAATTCCAAGTGCAGGTTAGGCAAGATCTCAGTGAAATCTCGGCATGGGGGTATCTCACTATTGTGTGCTAAAAAGCAAAGGATGGATGTGAAAAGATCTCCTGCATGAAATATTACCATGAAAAAAATGAAGATTTCATTGCAGCACTCTCGATGTTGTGAGTGTAAATATGAAAACTGTAGCACTGTAGGATGCATATGCTACTCTTGTCAAGAGATAAAGAGGAACAGGAAATCAGGTCCCGGTCAATCCCCATCAGTAGTTTGGGAGATAGATGAGGGAAGACACAATTGATCAAAGGTGAGGGTGGGGTTGGGTCTCCATTTTTTTCATGGGGAGAATTAGGTGGATGCGGCTACAAGATAACGAGGGACCAAAAGCAGCAGCACCACTACAATGGAGAGAGCAGGGACAGGCGGTGAATCAGATTCTTTGCCAATTAATCCACTTCTGTGACCAAAGACTGTGCTCTTCTGGCTTTTGTCAGAAACTGCGATTAGACTAGCAACAGTACCATCATCCCATGGCTACAGTATGATCAGTGAATGCAACTGCTAATGAGATGCAAAGCAGAAGAATGGTCTGTGAGTGTATTTGCCAGTTCGATGCATGGCAACAGCAAAATCTCTGACTGCATCTGCGAAGACGATGCAATGGGACTTGCTCTGTATCAGTTGCGTCGAGAAAGAAGGTCCACTCTGTGCTTGATCGACAGTGGTTGACAAAAGATTTATAGGCACGAATATAGTGTCTTAATTCTCCAAACATGCCTGGGAATAGGCAGAGCATTGAAGAGGCAATTCAGATCCGATGGCGAAAGGAAGGATTTGGGTTTGAATTTTTGGTCCCCTTGCATGACCTTAATGTTAATCCTCCTTCGAAGCTTTTGGATCAAAGATCCACTTTTCTTCAGCATCTACGTAGACAACACCACCCAAAGCACGAGAACCATGCATTCGCTCTACCTTCCACAACAACCACACGCAACCCTTCGAGGTCAAAGAACAGAGCCCCACCCGTTCCCCATCACAAATCGTCCTTTGACAGTGCTTGGAGGTGTCTGAATGAACGTTTGTCGGATTGGTAAATGTGTTCATGAGGTAAGCCATCGGTGAGAGAAAAGACCACACAACTGACTTCACCCCACCAGGCTACAAGAGTTGGGAACGGGGACTGACTGCATCGACGTCTGATCACAGGGCAATAGGACGAAGGACAGTGTGATGCTCACCGTTTCTGCAACTGGTACCTCAAATTACACACGAGAACGAAGGAAGCCACTTGGATGTTCTATCACTAGATATAAATAGAAGAAGCAGAGAGAGAGAGAGAGAGAGAGAGAGGAAGAGTACGGTGGGCCGGTAGATGGCGCACAGTGGGAAGACAAAGATAAAGAAAGATATTGCGGTATGGATGACTCCTGGCCCCGCCTCCCCTCGGAAGGAAGATAACAGGGCAAGAGACAACGGTGGGATGGAACGGATTGGAAGGCCCAGGAAGCAGGGGTAGGAGAAGGTGGAACACCTCTTCCTCTCTCCACCTCGCAAGCCATGTGTATCTATGTATATTTACATATCACGGCACTTGAGAAGCACATACACATATCAACTCATATATATATATAGATATATAGATATGCATATAGTAGCCAGTTCTCACCTTCTGCTCTCTAGTGTTTTTACTCTATTTAAGACGAGTAATATAGGGTGAGCGTGAGACATGGGGGGCAGCAGCATCGTTAACGCAGCAGCAGCAGCGGCGGCGGAGGCGGGAGGCGGTGGAAGAAGCAGCAGCAAGCTGCTGGAGTTGCTGAACGTGCGGGTGGTGGGTAGCGGGGAGCGGGTGGTGGTGCTGTCGCACGGCTTCGGCACGGATCAGTCGGCATGGAACCGCGTCCTCCCCTACTTCCAACGCGACTACCGCGTCGTCCTCTACGACTTGGTCTGCGCCGGCAGCGTCAACCCGGACCACTTCGACTTCCGTCGTTACACCACCCTCGACGCCTACGTCGATGACCTCCTAGACATCCTCGACGCCCTCCACATCGACCGCTGCTTCTTCGTCGGCCACTCCGTCTCCGCCATGATCGGCATCATCGCCGCCATCCGCCGCCCTGAGCTCTTCCTCAAGCTCATCCTCGTCGGCGCCTCCCCCAGGTATCTATACGAAGAAGAACCCTGTCTCCTGGGGGCTGATAGACTTGGCACAGCAGTTTCTGGCGACTGATTTGGGTGAGGTGTTTGCTGTTCTTGTCTGGGATGCTGGGTAGGTTCCTGAACGATGGAGACTACCATGGGGGTTTCGAGAGGGAAGAGTTCGAGAAGGTATTCGCGGCGATGGAGGCGAACTACGAGGCGTGGGTGCAGGGGTTCGCGCCGCTGGCTGTGGGGGCGGACGTGCCGGCGGCGGTGCGGGAGTTCAGCCGGACGCTGTTCAACATGAGGCCGGACATCTCGCTGTTCGTGTCGCGGACGGTGGTCAACAGCGACCTGCGCGGGGTGCTGGGCCTCGTCCGCACCCCCTGCGTCGTCGTCCAGACCGCCAAGGACGTCTCCGTCCCCGCCTCCGTCGCCGCCTACCTCAAGGCCCACCTCGGCGGCCGCACGACTATCGAGCTCCTCCCCATCGAGGGTCACCTCCCCCACCTCAGCTCCCCCGCCGTCCTCGTCCAGGTCCTCCGCCGCGCCATCGCCTCCCACCGCTGATCACCATCACCACCAGCCACAGAAGGGCCCACCACCTCCGCTTCCGAGTCAAACTGGGTATGGCTGATGATACGTGGAGAATAAAATTTGGTCGGTCGTCCCTTTCGTCTTAGATGTATCCACAAGAGACATCCACGTGGAGGTCACGTGATCTCATCATCTTCCTCCTCCTCCTCCTCCTCCTCCTCTGCCCTTTGTTTTTTCCCCAGTGTATCGTCCAATAGTAAAAAAGCTTTGGCAAATCTGCTTGTTTGCTTTGGCGTATCCATTGTCTTGTGAGCAAAATGGATGTGTGTTGGGTGCACGCGTCAGTAAGCGGAGTCGTGATATTGATAGATGCAAAGTGGGGGGTTGGATAGAACTGGAGTTATCTCTGGGTTTTTCTTCCCCGGCAAAGCAAAGCAAAAGCACCGACTGGAAAGCTACTCCAGGCTTCCATCAGTTTGTCATTGGTGCCTGTCGGAGGAGGATTAACTCGGGAGGAGGCAATCCAAGTGTGTGGGTTTGGAGATAAGAAAGGGGACCAGAGACAGGTGTCACCCATATCCCGGTGGTAGGCCTGCTGTAGTGGTGCTTCTGCTGCTGTCTCGCACAAGTCAAGTCTTTAGTTGGATACATAAACAAATGGATGGGTGGAAGAATTGGGGGCTTAAAGAGCACAAACGATCCTATTCGGATAAGAATCCAGAGGTTTATTAATAGTATAAATAAATGCTCTGTCTTTATAATGAAAATATTAATCGTTTACTCGAATGTCTCGGTGAATTTTGACTCGGTCAACTCTATCTATTTTTCATCTATTAAAATCGATCACTGCCATCGTTTGGCCGGTTCGGTGCGGTGCAAACCCGTAGCCGGTCCGACTCAACCCAGTCGCAGATAAAAATTGACTCCAGCGCGGGCTGTCGATATAAACGAAGACGAAGCCCGCGTCGGGCTTTCGGAGAACCCGAGGCGAACGGGAGGGCGGCGCCGGAGGTCGCTAGATGCTTCCTTCCTGATGGCAGACGCCTCCACTTTCGGCCCAGGTGCCACCTCATCTCCCTATTAAGTTGTAGCTGCATGCTGTAATTGGAGTTCTTGAGCCCTATTTGACTAGAAATTCCACAGGCAGATGAATAAAATGCGTGATTAAGGAAGGAGAACCGATCCGGCATATATTGTCGCCCTTTTGTAGTTTCAGAACTTTGAACAAAGTTCTAGGGTTGTTCATGGGCATCCGAATTTGTGACCGATGAAAGAAATGGATTGGGTTCTTCAACTTTTTCTTCCGTGCTGGATTTTGATTTTAGGGTTACACTAGTAACAGGTTCCTAAGCGTCTTACTGTGGGTGTTAATATATAGAGATTATTCATGGTTGAAGGAGGGGAATATTTGAGCTGATGTAATCTGCCATACTCAGAATATTGTAGAAAATTTAGATTTAAATAAAAAAGAAAAAACTAAGAAGAAACTTTCAGTACTTTAAAGAGAGACCTCTCACTCGTGCAATAATGCACTGACCACTAGAGACGAAAGTTTGTATATTTGTTTTCTCCTCCTTTAGTAAAATTACATCTTTTGGAGCTTAGGAATTGACCTCCACCACTTTATTGTGTATGATGCTAACGCATTATGAGGTTCATTTATCTCATGCTTGTCATCTTGCAATTGGATTCCGGAGCATTGTTATATTAATTAGTGGATATCTTTCTACGGTTGGCTTTTTATTTTAGCTTTTCCAATCATCTCATTTTATTGTTCCTCTGAAAGCTATGTGGTGATGTTCACTTTTGATGATTGTCTGTATTTTTTTTTCCTTTTGGGTAGTGATTGTTTTTGTTGGAGACTTTTGGTCAGACTGCACATATTTCCATTTGAAACTAAACCTTGTCTTCGTTTTTCTTTTGTGTTCTATTTGATGCTACCGAGCATTTTGCGTGATTAAAAGGTTACTAAGAACTGTGATTTGCAATCTATATTTCTAAACTTAAGATTTAATATATAGCTTTTTGGTGGTGCGAAAGGTTTTAGATTTTTTAGCAGCCTTTGTCACGGCAGACTTCTTAAGTATAGCCAGTGAAGTATACAACTGTGTTATTTTTATTCTCTGTACTGTAGGTTGGCCTCCACGCCTTGAAATCTATATAATAAATGTCTCTTCTCTGGTAGCTTTAGTCCAGCAACATATAAACTTGTCTTTATATGAACGTGACCTTTCATTGATGTGTGTCTTAAAGAAGCCACTCCTTAAAGATTGTTATCTCCTTAAAAAAAAAGTTGTTTTTTGTATGCTTTCAGTCATAAACTTAAGATTTTAACATAGTTTATTTAGATTTGCATGTGAACTAGTGATTTAAAAAACGTTAGATGTCAAACGGTGCCGAGGTCCCAAAATGCCTAAAGCACTAAGCGCTCGCCCGACCGAAGCGAGACACTCTAAAATATTAAAATATAAAAAAATATATTATATTATTAATCTAATGAATAAAAATTATTTTGTATAGTTATTAATAATCTACTTTTAATAGTATATTTACTGTTAACAGCAGTTAGAAGGGAAGAGTAGAAACTGATAGTGAGAAGTCGCGGTGAGAAGTCAACGGATAATAGTCGCGGCAGCAACAGTAAAGTCACGGATAGCAGGAGGTAGCATACAGTAGTGGAAGCTGCGGAGTCACGGACAGTAGGAGGCAACAGACAGTAGCAGTGGCGGCGGCAACGAAATCACGGACAGCAGGTGGCAACAGAGTCGCGTCATGGACAGCAACGGCGGCGGCAACAAAATCGCGGACAGCAGGAGGCAGTAGAGTCGCGTCATGGACAGCAGCAGGCAGTGGACAGCGATAGCGAACAACAACGAAAGTTGAGGAGACTCGGTCGGCGATAGAGGAAGACTCAGAGGCAATAGGAGAAATCGTCGGCGATGAACGCAGAGGGAGAAATTGTCGGCGGCGAACTGTCACGAACGGTCGTCGCGCACCCGCAACAACTTCGTTCAACGATCTGTTCGTCGCTCACACCTGCTTGTACAGCTGCTTGACAGCAGGTTTTCTTTTGGTTTTGGGTCATTTTGCTTGTAAATCTGTAAGTTCGAACAAGCTGCAGCGCTGCAATGCGACCACTCACCGAACCGAGCAAAACAGCCCCAAAACAGCCCAAATCAGCCCCGTTTTCGCGTGCCACGGGCTCGCGCGGCGAACTGTCTCGTCGAAGTAAAATGTCAGCCGTTTCAGACCCCTGGAACCCCCCAGGTGGCACCGGGCTGGATGGGGCTTCGGTTATATACCGGGCGTTGAACACTCTTTCGCAAGTTCGCACGTGACCTTTACGGGAACTTGGTGTTGCGTCCGGGACCAGGTGAGCGGCTGTTTGTGGGCTTGCAGCTGTTCGTTCATCCTTGAAAGCCTTGCTTTTCCCCCCTCTCCCTCTTTTCTCTTGTGCACACAAGGTGTTCGACGAATTGCTTGTAAAGCTTCCCTTTTCGCGAGACTTCGGGACTTGTCCGTTGCTCGTTCTTTCGATCTAACTTTCTTTCTCTTTTACAGGTCCTTCGGGACCTGCGAGAGGTTACAAAGTGGCTGATCCTTGCGGAGCAAGATCGCAAGGGCGAAGCGCGACTTAGGCAACGCAAGCTAAGTTCGCGTCTTTGCCGCACGGGTGACCCGCGATTTTGGCAATGCACGCTAGCTTCGAGTCTTTGGCCGCAAGGGTGCCTCACGCCTTAGGCAATTCCAGCTAAGGTTGTGACATTGTGGTATCAGAGCGGGCAAGCTCTTCGATCGAACAGCGAACGAACTTCGCAACTTCGCCATGGCAAAGCATCGTGGCGAATCAAGCAAGACGGGGCAGGCCGGACCCTTGCCCCAAGCAGCCGCAGGTGGGCTGCATGTGCACACTCGCTCTCATGCTGTTGGAGCCGCTCATGAGGATCGCGGCAGCGAACAGGATGAGCGAGAAGTTGGCAACTCTCCGCGAGCGGAGGAAGCGCAATCTGGTGCGCTAACTGGGAAAAAGAGTCATAAGGAGAGACTCACGACGGCGGAAACCCGCCTGGATGTTCTGGAAGCGAGCATGGAGGAACTCTACCATAGCCAACAAAGACTTGTTGGGGTAGAGAGCTCGCAAGAGGAAGCGGAGTCCAGGATCGACAAGGTCGAGGCCCTAGTCGACCGACTGTCCGATGACACCAAGGACTCCGTGCAGCACTTACAAGATGTTGTGGCGGAACTCACGGCGAAGGTGGCTATGCTCACAAGAACGCTAAATGCGGGAGGAGGCAACACCCGCGTTGCACCGCCACAAAACTTGAGGGCACCTGAGCCCCATGGATACGGAGGGGCCAGAGATGCCAAGGAGCTCGAGAACTTTCTGTTCGACATGGAACAATACTTCCGAGCTACGAGACCCGATTCTGAAGATACCAAAGTTTCAATAGCAACAATGTATCTGAACGGAGATGCGAAACTTTGGTGGCGAACTCGTTGGGAGGAAATCCAACAAGGTCGGTGTCGAGTCGACACATGGGAAGACTTGAAGCGGGAGTTGAGAACTCAGTTCCTACCGGAGAACACAGAGTTCGTCGCAAGAAGGAAGTTGAGACAACTCCGCCAAAGTACCACCATCCGAGACTATGTAAAGCAGTTTTCTGCGCTGATGCTGGACATACAGGACATGTCCGAGAAGGACAAGTTGTTCAGTTTCCTTGATGGTTTGAAACCATGGGCTCAGCAAGAGCTGAATAGAAGGAATGTTACCGACGTGGTCGGGGCAATTGCAGCTGCAGAAAGGCTCACCGACTTCGTTTCCTCTGAAGACCCAGCGAGAAGGAAACAATCTTCAAGCAATCGCCCTCAAAAACATTCTCGAGGGAAGGAGCTCGGGGGTGAACAAAAGAAGAGGAGCTCCCACAAAGGGCCGAACCCGAAAGGCAAGGCCTCCAAACCGGGAGGATGCTTCTTGTGCGGAGGACCGCACATGGTAAGGGAGTGCCCACAAAAACAGGCACTCAATGTGTTGACAGCATCCATCCACCCTCCCCGTTCGGACAAGGGCAAAGCTGTGGCCCTTAGCTCAAGCAGTTCAGAATCCAGCAGCGACGATGAAGAGTCGCAAGGACCCCGAATGGGAGCAATGCGTCTATTGAACGCTATGCGGGGTCAAGTGGGGGAGAACATAAAGACGAAGGCACAAAGAGCAGGAAGCAGTGATCTGATGTATGTGGACATCAAGCTGAATGGCCAAACGACCCGTGCCATGGTGGACACGGGCGCTACCCACAACTTCATAGCCGATCGTGAAGCACAACGACTTGGGTTGACATTGGAGAAGAGCCCAAGCCGAATGAAAGCGGTGAACTCGGAGGCCAGGCGAATCTCCGGGTTGGCGAAGGGAGTTCCCATCAGAATCGGGACTTGGAGCGGAAACACCAACATGATGGCCGTGCCACTGGACGACTTCCAAGTGATTCTTGGAATGGAATTTATGCACGCGGCGAAGTTGGTGCCGATGCCGTTCTTGAACTCCCTATGTATGATGGGAGGCGATGACCCCTGCGTGGTTCCCGTCTCTCGGAGAGGAACCAAGGAGCCCCAACATATTTCGGCGTTACAATTGAAGAAAGGGGTGCGAAAGGGCGAACTGACATTCGTGGCTGCTATGAAGCTAGAGCCACTCAACGAAGAAGCCATTCAAGAACCTGCTGTGGTGGCGAACGTCCTGAAGGAGTTCAAAGACGTTATGCCACCCGAGTTGCCGAAGACTCTTCCACCACGCAGAGGCGTGGATCACAGTATCGAGCTGGAGCCAAGAGTGAAGCCTCCAGCGAGACCACCCTACCGCATGCCCCCACCAGAGTTGGCAGAACTCAGAAAGCAGTTAGGTGAACTGCTAAGCGGTGGTCTCATCCGCAGCTCAAAAGCACCTTTCGGAGCTCCAGTTCTCTTCCAGAAGAAACAAGATGGGAGTCTCCGATTATGCGTCGACTACAGAGCCCTCAACAAAGTAACAGTGAAGAACAAGTATCCCATCCCGCTCATTGCGGACTTGTTCGATCAATTGGGCAAGGCGAAGTATTTCTCGAAACTCGACCTTCGGTCGGGATATTGGCAGGTGCGCATTGCTGAAGGCGACGAAGCAAAGACAACTTGCGTGACCAGATATGGAGCGTTTGAGTTCTTGGTGATGCCTTTCGGCTTAACCAACGCTCCGGCCACATTCTGTACTCTCATGAACCAGCTATTCAAGGAGTATTTGGATAAGTTTGTGGTCGTCTACTTGGACGATATCGTCGTCTACAGCCAAACGCTCGAGGAGCATGTCAAGCACCTTCGGACAATTTTCAAGGTTCTCAGGGAGAACACGTTGTTCGTAAAAAGGGAGAAATGCTACTTTGCTCAAACTGAGATCCTATTCTTGGGGCATCGAATCGGTGATGGCTCCATTCGGATGGACAAGTCGAAGGTGCAAGCAGTTGCGGAATGGCGAACTCCAAAGAAGGTGCCAGAGTTGAGATCCTTCCTTGGTTTCGTCAACTACTATCGACGCTTCATTGCCGGGTATTCGAAGCGGGCAACCCCACTGACGGAGTTGCTGAAGAAGGAGCAGCCTTGGAAGTGGTCGGACAAATGTGAGATAGCATTCCAAGACCTGAAAGCTGCTGTCCTAGAAGAACCAGTGCTCAAATTGCCAAACTATGGAGAGCCCTTTGAAGTCCACACAGATGCTTCGGACTTCGCTATTGGAGGAGTACTCATGCAGGAAGGTCATCCGGTGGCCTACGAGAGCCGCAAACTCAACGAGACCGAGAGGCGGTATCCAGTGCATGAGAAGGAGATGACAGCAGTGATTCACTGTCTACGAGTTTGGCGACACTACCTTCTCGGGTCGCGATTTGTGCTGAGGACAGACAACATCGCCCTGAGTTATTTCCAAACTCAGAAGAAGCTCTCCCCAAAGCAAGCACGGTGGCAGGACTTCCTGGCTGAATTTGATATGGCAATGGAATACAAGCCCGGGAAGGCGAATGTCGTGGCCGATGCGCTGAGTCGGAAAGTGGAATGCGTGAATGCTGCCCAACTGGAGGGCAGAGGCCAAGCAAGTCAGTTACACTCCAACTTCCTTTCCCGAATCAGAGATGGACTGTATAGTGATCCCCAGGCAGTTATCCTGATGCAGCTCATCAAAGAAGGCAAGGCACGACGATTTTGGGTCCAGGAGGGACTTGTTTACACAAAAGGGAATAGGGTTTATGTTCCCCGAGTGGACAATTTGAGGCGTGAACTCTTAAAAGAGTGTCACGATTCCCTTTGGGCTGGACACCCCGGCATTCACAGAACATTGGCTCTCGTGGAGAGGGCCTTCTACTGGCCAAAGATGGGGATTGATGTGGAGGAGTATGTTCGAACATGCCTTACTTGCCAACAAGACAAGGCGGAGCAGCGGAAGCCGGTGGGACTTTTGGAGCCGTTGCCCGTACCAGAAAGGCCATGGGAGAGCATTTCCTTAGACTTCATATCAAGTTTGCCACCTGTAGGGGGACTTGGATCGATACTCGTGGTGGTCGATCGGTTTTCAAAGTATGCAACTTTCATTGCTGCCCCCCTACATTGTTCAGCTGAAGAGGCGGCTAGACTGATGATGAAGGGTGTAGTGAAGTATTGGGGAGTCCCACACAATATCATTAGTGATCGGGATGCTCGGTTCCTGGGACGATTCTGGACCGAGCTATTCAAATTGTTGGGGTCAAAGTTATACTTCTCTACAAGCCTCCACCCCCAGACGGATGGTCAGACTGAAAGAATAAATTCGCTCTTGGAGCAGTATCTCCGGCACTACGTGAGTGTCAATCAACGAGATTGGGTGAAGCTGTTGGACATCGCCCAATTCTCCTACAACTTGCAGCGGAGCTCTGCATCCAACAAGAGCCCCTTCGAAATTATCACAGGACAACAACCGTCGACTCCGCACACCATGGCAATTGGGTATACTGGAAGTAGTCCTTCAGCCTATCATTTCGCAAAGGAGTGGCATCGAAATGCAGATATTGCGCGGGCTTACTTGGAGAAGGCGGCAAAGAAGATGAAGAAGTGGGCTGACTTGGGAAGGCGACCGCAAGAGTTCAAAGTTGGCGATTTGGTGTTGGTAAAGCTCCAACCGGCATCCCTCCAATTCTTCAGGAACAGAGTTCACAAAGGATTGGTGCGTAAGTATGAAGGGCCCTTCCCAATTATCAGCAGGGTAGGCAATGTTTCTTACAGGCTACAACTGCCGGCGTGGTTCAAAATTCACAACGTTCTTCACGCCAGCAACCTGAAGGCCTACCATTCGGATCCGCAAGATGCTTCTCGAAGTGTTCCAACTCGGCTACCTCCCATCACAGCCTCCTACGAGAAGCGAGTGGAAACCATTCTGGCGGATCGCAAGATAAAGCTACCCAACGGAACGGAGCAGACAGAGTACTTGGTGAAGTGGCGAAAGCTTCCCCGAACTGAAGCCAGTTGGGAGCCTGAAGACGCCCTACGACATGAAGAAGAAGTCATCAACAACTACCAACAAGCGTCGACGAGGGCGTCGACAGTTTAAGTGGGGGAGAATGTCACGAACGGTCGTCGCGCACCCGCAACAACTTCGTTCAACGATCTGTTCGTCGCTCACACCTGCTTGTACAGCTGCTTGACAGCAGGTTTTCTTTTGGTTTTGGGTCATTTTGCTTGTAAATCTGTAAGTTCGAACAAGCTGCAGCGCTGCAATGCGACCACTCACCGAACCGAGCAAAACAGCCCCAAAACAGCCCAAATCAGCCCCGTTTTCGCGTGCCACGGGCTCGCGCGGCGAACTGTCTCGTCGAAGTAAAATGTCAGCCATTTCAGACCCCTGGAACCCCCCAGGTGGCACCGGGCTGGATGGGGCTTCGGTTATATACCGGGCGTTGAACACTCTTTCGCAAGTTCGCACGTGACCTTTACGGGAACTTGGTGTTGCGTCCGGGACCAGGTGAGCGGCTGTTTGTGGGCTTGCAGCTGTTCGTTCATCCTTGAAAGCCTTGCTTTTCCCCCCTCTCCCTCTTTTCTCTTGTGCACACAAGGTGTTCGACGAATTGCTTGTAAAGCTTCCCTTTTCGCGAGACTTCGGGACTTGTCCGTTGCTCGTTCTTTCGATCTAACTTTCTTTCTCTTTTACAGGTCCTTCGGGACCTGCGAGAGGTTACAAAGTGGCTGATCCTTGCGGAGCAAGATCGCAAGGGCGAAGCGCGACTTAGGCAACGCAAGCTAAGTTCGCGTCTTTGCCGCACGGGTGACCCGCGATTTTGGCAATGCACGCTAGCTTCGAGTCTTTGGCCGCAAGGGTGCCTCACGCCTTAGGCAATTCCAGCTAAGGTTGTGACAGAACGTAGAGGGAAAAAGCGTATGGTTAAGAGTCGGGGTCGCGTGTAGGTTTTGATATAACTGCACGCGTTAGTTAGTTTAATCGAACCAACTAATGCAAATTTAATCGAACCATACTTAAAAAGTCTAGTTCGATCGCCTTATATGAACCGGGTGCTCGCCCTAAGGTCCCAAGCGGCGCCTTGCACCGCCTGGCCCTGAAACAAGGTGCTCGAACCTCGTCTCGCCTCACCTGAGCACCGAGGCGAGCGCCCGAGCACCTTTTTAAATCACTGATGTGAACATATGTCAACATTTGTCTTCTTAATGGCCTGGCTCTTTTGGAGTTAAGAGCTAGGTGGCTCTTGACCATCGGGATAGAGCTTAGGGTTTATGGCCCTCTTAGCTTCTAAAGTCGGTTATTTTCCTTTGTATTACTATTTTCATAGGTGACTACATTATGTTGATACAAGTACTGTAGTCCTAGTGATCTGTAGAAGACAGTGTACCAGTTTTGGTGTTTGCTTACGGTGTAATGTATGTTTCTTTTGTTAAGGGTAATCAGTTAGTCCGACTTGTCCAGGTAAAATAAGCATGAGCAATTGTTGCAGTAGCTTATCCCATGACTGGGCTCATCTTCTTACATGTTGCTTTAGCATGTGCATTTGTCTCCTCCACAGGACACATTTTTGAGACTGAACCTCATTCCTAATCCTATTGTGATCGACATGGGTGATGGGTTATACTGGTCTGAGTGGGCCAACTCAACCAACCCTTGCTGTATTGGAACAGCAGAAATACCTTCAACTCATTCATGCATGAGCAAACATAAGCAGGTGATTTTTCTTATGTTTATATTATTCATTTATTTTAGCACTGTCTCAGTCCTCAATCAGACGTTGCATACGATCTATGTCTGTTTTTGTCAGAAAAGAGCTGGGAGGAAAAGGAACTTGCATCTCATTATGTTTTGATGTTGTTGGTCCTACTTATGTAGTTCATTGCATACAAATCCATTTTCCTCCTTGTGTAGCTGCATCCTTGTTCGGACCCGTTCCTTCCATTACGTAAATCTATATATCAATCAAGGCTATCTATGCAGCATGATGAATGTAGCAGTGCTGGGCATGGTGGTCGAAGCTCCAGTTGTAGAGCCACTGATAATTAAACTTTTGATGAGAGAGAAATAGTTGATGCTATATTTTGGAATGACTTCAGTTGTGCTTTGATAAACATGACAAGGGGGTAGATAGATATTTTCAAAGAAATTAAATGCATGATGGAAGCAACATGAGGGTCAGGGAAAGATACAGTGGAAGATATGGTCAGAAAAATGGAGGCAAATCGACAAAGTGGCTACGAGGTAGAAAAATGCAAGATCTTTTCTGATGAAGCTGATAGAAGACGAACTCCAAAGAATGAAGAACTGAGAGCAAAGATTTCATATCACATTTTTCTCAGCCTTGTGCTTCTGACCGTTAGATCTATAACCTGTTCTGCTGCTGCTGAACAAAATCGTCATAGATCTATGAGTATATAAATTCATTACATAAAGAAGGATGATCAGATTTTGATGCTTTAGTTGATTTCTATAGGGCTTGTCTTTCATGTTTTTTTTCTGTAAGTATCAAATTGTTTCTTTTCACGTTATCTTCATATACATTAATGGGAATTGGTATGCTTCTTATTAGGTTGATAATAATAATGATGCATTGGCCTATTAGCTCAGTTGGTTAGAGCGTCGTGCTAATAACGCGAAGGTCGCAGGTTCGAAACCTGCATGGGCCATTATTTTTTTTAATTTTTGTATTAACTTTTTTTTTTGGTTCGAAAGTTAGGCCATAAATTTATTTTTTATTTAAATTAATGTAATTGAAAAATCAATCATTAATCTTAGTTAAATATTTACTGGAATTAGCGTAATTTTAATTATAGTTTTTCTAATTTAATCACACCCTGCTGTTCAATTTAGCCTCGCTTTGATGTTTTAAGGTTTTTATATACTTAAATGCTAATTTTTCTTCTATGTTAATTAATTTAGCTTAAATTTATCTTTCTTTTTTAACCTTTTGGTTTATTAGTTTCAGACACTATCTTGTTTAATTAGGAAAAAAACAGACGCTTCAGAAATAAATGTAAAATGTAAGAATTTATTTACTGTTAACAACATACTCATTGTTTGTTTCTCTTAATTAGCTTTTACAGAGCTCATTCACTAGACGTACTTATCGAATCCTATCCTGCAATCACATTTCTGACATTAAATGCCCGCTATATGTATTCTCTAATTCCATACGACGCCGCACACGAATTTAATCCCTCAGTAAACCACAACGTTGGCGGCTGGCGAGGACAATGGATCGTAGCCATCCAAATCGAAGCACGCGAATGGATCCTCAACCCGATGCAGTTCTCACGAAATCCATAAACAAAGAGCGCCGGCTGATGAGAAAAAAAATGATGTTTATGTGATACTTGGATTGAAAAATGGGCACGCGCACGCATGCATGCATGCATGCACATATCCTTCGTCTACGGAACCACACAAAATGACGTCTCTTCTGCCTCCTTGGCGGACAAGGAAGAGCCCACCATGTCGCCTCACATGACACAGATTCTATAGTCAATAAGATATACACTGGTGTCGGTTATGTGCACATCATTACTGTGGCAATTGGAAGCGGCCGCCATAAATTATCAATCCCCCACTTCCCCATTTATTATTTTTTTAATAATGTTTTACTAATTTTTTATCATCACCAAAATAAATATAAAATATAAATAAGATGATCATGTTATTCTTATCAATCATTGTCTTTCATCGACCATCGCTCATCCGCTTTACACTTGATAATCTCACATATCAATCCTCGTTCGTTATCGATTGCCTCACTCTTCTCCCTCGATCGCTTATGTCTTCGCGCATAGGTTAATAATATCGATCATCCCTTATCTTCTCCTCCGTCTCCGCAAGTGAGCTAGCTCCACTGACCACTCTCCTCTCCTCTCTCTTAGTTGTTTGTACCTTCGTCTGAAAACTAACAACACCAATCACTTATGTCTCTACATGAGGGTTGCAATTGACCTCTACGAGGGTCGAGCGGGCGACAACTAAAGCGACTAAAGTACGATAAATTTTTTTCAAAGTTATAAGACCAAAATGATCTTTTTAGATAATCAAATCAAAGGATATTCTGCCGAGATTTTCAAACTTGGGGATGCTACACAAGAAAATAAACTAAAATTAAGAATTTTTTCTTGCCCAAGCAACAAAACAAGAAGCCCTTTTTTTTTAAATCGCTTTAAGAAATGTACACTCACTTGCAGCCACACACTTACATGGGGTCCACGACAGGCCTCGTGATCTCGCCACGTACCGACTAGTGGTGTGAGTTGCCGGCCGTCCGTCGTTGGCGCAACAACTCGATCAACGCCTCCGCCTGCTTTGTTTGGATTTCTTTTAGTTATTATTCCAATTTTTAGGGGAATAGATATACAATATTTGAATAAAGAATGGGCGGGGCTGACGTCGGCGAGACACGCCGGCGTTGGAGGTGGGAGAGGGAGCACAAGAGCGAAAGGGGTCGGTGAGGTTACCTTCTCCTTGGCCTTCTTGGTGGCGGACTGGGAGAGGGCGACGAGAGGGGGGATGGCGCCTTCCTGGGCAACCATCTTGCGGTAGGCGGCGCTCTCCCGGCAGATCTCGAGGAGGGATCGGACGGCGATCTCCTTCTGCCGCGCCGTGCCCGTCTCCACCATCTCCACCAGCACCGGGATGCCGTACTCCTCCACCGCCGCGGCCCGGCCCTCCGGCACCTCCACCACCGCGTGCAGCACGTAGGCCGCCTTGTCCACCATGCCCGACTCGGGATCGGCCATCAGGTCCAGCAGCGGCCTTACGATGCCGGCCTCGACTGCCCGGATCTTGTTGTCGCGGGAGGCGAGAAGGGTGAAGAGGGCGGTAGCGGCATCCTTTTTCCCGCGGGGGCCGCCGGTCTCGAGGAGGGTAACCAGTGGCGGGATGGCGCCGGAGCGACCGATGGCGGCGCGTAGGTCGTCGAGCTGGGCGAGGCGAAGGAGGGCGCAGGCGGCGTTCTCGCGGGCGGCGGGAGTGCCGGTGCGGAGGGCGTGGACGAGGGGGCGGATGGCGCCGGCGGCGGCGATCAGGGTCTTGTTCTCGTCGCAGAGGGAGATGTTCAGTATAGCGGTGACGCCGTGCTCCTGCAGCTGAGGGTCGGAGTGGTAGAGCAGCGCGACGAGGGGGCCGACCGCGCCGGCGGCGGCCATGCGCAGCCGGTTCTCCGGATTGTGCTTCGCGAGGAGGCGAAGCTCCATGGCGGCGCGGCGCTGGGACTCGACGGAGGCGGAGGGCGACTCAAGGTCGGAGATGAGCCCGCGCACCACCTCGTCGGAGTAATCAGCGGAACAGGCGACGAGAAGTCGCTGGAGGCCACCGCCTCCGGAGGAATAAGACGACGAGCTGGGTGATCCGTAGGAGGGGAACTCGCCGGAGCGGTCGCTGTTGCAGTCGCTGAAGGCGCCGGAAGAGTCGCCTCCGTCGCTGTAGCTCCGCTCCATGTACCGATAGCTCGACGGGATCTCCATTTCCATCTCGATCAGATTCGACTCGTCCTCTTCTCGATCCAATTCGATCGAAGACCAGCGGAAGGAACCTCCGAGGGTTTTCGTGGAAGGATGCCTTGCCTCCGAAAGAGGCAAGACGCGGAAGGGGGAGGCCACTAGCCAATGAAGATCACGTGCGAAGCACGTGAGAATAACTCAGTAGCGGCTTTCGCTCTCGATGCCGCGCGTCGTCGGTTTAGGGTCACGGCAACGGTGAGAAGACCGCAACAGAGAGCCCGGCCTCACAGTGAGAAGGTATTCTCACCCTCCTCTCTTTCGTTCAGCATTTGATGCATACCATTTCTTCTAGCTTCGATTCATGTTTCTTAATCCTTAGTGATGCCGATTTCAAAGTTCGAATAGTCTTTTGTTGTTCATCTTATCAATCACCATATGAAAATAGCTCTGTTGTTTCTGAAAGCAATGCGTTTTCTTTTCTTGTTTTAAGAAATGCTTCGCTCTGTCTCTCTGTCTCTGTCTCTGTCTCTGACAAGAAGAGATTTAGCACGCTGGCTGTGACAAATTCTGCAGTATATCATATGCACTTCACATGCACATCCAGTAAACTAATTGGTGAACATATGACATGACGCAGGACACACCCGAGTCTCTGTCGAGAAGAAATGGATCACAAATCTCGAGAAATTATTGGGCGATGATTCGGGCTCGTCCACTCACACACACATTTGGTGTGATGTCAAGCGGTGGCATCGCCGTCGCATTTAAGCTCCGAAAGTGGAGTTTGTCAGCTTCTTCCTGACTTTGGCTCTCATGCTTGGTGGCAGGGCCTCGGACAAGCCTCTGCCATGGTCCTTGGACTCGTGCAATCACTGTAGAAGAAGCAAAGCAAGCAGATAGTTTAGATCTTGTGTTCGCCGTAGAAGGAACCAAGACACTGTGGTAGAATGTGATCGGGGCAAATGCTTTAGAGACAAGTGGCTGGTCTTACGCTTACATGTCCGCTGGTTATGCATAGAATTCTTTACATGAGATGATTTAGAACAATGACTCGAGACCGGAACTGAAAGCTACATTGCAGGTCCTGATGCAAAGATACAAGCTGGATTATGACATGAAAGAGGAGGAGATGGACTTGAGGATTGGGTTCCATCCCGGCCAATCTAATCTTGTTCTCTAAAATATCAAATGCCAGAGTTCTTCTAAAGCAATTAAGAGGAGATTTGATATTTCCCAAGTCTTACCTTAGAAGAGAATTTATGAAATTGATCTTATTTACCATTTGATTATTTTTTATCCTGTAAAATGAGTTAGAGAACAACAAAACAAACATACATACATACAAAATTCTTTTTTCATCTCCGTCTATCTTTTCGAATTCTTCTTTCGATTTTCTCATAATCTTCTTTCGTAGTATCATACCATGTCATGAGTTGGAATCTTATATCTGTCTCTCTTTCGAGTGTTTAATAAAATTATCGGTTTCATCGATACATCAAACCTAACTGGTTTGCTCTTGATAGAAAATATCAAAACATATATCAGATGTTTTCCTAGCAGCCTAAAGGTCTGGAATGGTGAGACGAGGCAACAAACACTTTTAGTCCTTCACTGATTAGGGGGTAGAAAGTCAGATCAATGAACAGATCACGTTGTCTAAGAATTTATAGCTTGCTGCATTGGCCCTTTACTCTTCATCACGACAAGTTCGATGGACTTCAGCAATAATTCCTGACGTACTCTGCAAGACACCACTAACTTGTCGTCCGGGTTGTATCAGTTGATAATGAATGATGAGCGAGTGAATCGGAGAACGTCATCGAACCCAGTCACATCGTATGAGGGAGTGAATACGACAAAGAGGAGCACCAGCCAAGTCGTCACTCGCAACGGAGGGTGAAGTCTCGCACTCTTTTGCGACGCTGCACTCCAACTTCACCTAACTCGCCATCCTACGGGCTTTCTGTGGTTAAAAGAAATCACACGTCGTGACCAGCGATAGACGTCAACTACTCCCTCTGGCATCACCACACTTATGGACCCTGTTAGTGTAAACAACTTTATGCCGTGACCTCGGAGCCAACGCGGCTTGGTCGGGGGTCCGAATGTCAGGAATCTTACGCGGTGTCCCTCGAGATCTCTCAGTGGCCGATTACGACGGTCCGATCGGGATGTCGCGTCGGGGGGAAAGCTTTTGCCGCGGCGCCGGGAAGAGGTGACCCGGTTCTCGCACCTGCACACAGGTCGGGTCGGAAGCTCGGCCCAACCCCTCCAACGATCAAGTCAGTGGATGCGGAGAAGATTTTTTGTATGAAGAGGTGCCCCCCTATCCATTTTGAACTTTGAGGTATTTATAGGTAAGTTTAGTGTTACCTGATGTGCCTGCCTGCAGGAGCAGAACCGTACCTCTGATGGCGTCTAACATTGCCGTTGGCGTTGCGTGGAGAACCGAACTGTCGCAGGGTATGAGCGAGCATCGATCGTCGTCCTCCTCTGCCTCAGCCATGCGCGCGGGGTCAGGCAACGATGAAGTCGTTGTCTGAGAGCGGATGACGTCGACGCACATCGAGTCGACATTATTGCCCTCCTCCTCGGGCAGAGTGTCGCCGTTATTACCCTCATCAAACCCCTTGAGGCGAAAGACCCTCGATAGGAAGCAAGGCGACCACTATAAGGTTGGCAAGCACCACCAGTTCACAACAATACGAAAGATGAGCACAGTGGCTCGCAACACAATGGGGCAGAAGATAACTACTATATCCCCACCCAATGAGATAACGGCAATGAGGGCCTCGCAAGTGCAATGCAGTAGGGTGGAGGCGAACGATGGCAAGGGACAGCGGCGACTATATACTCTTTTACTTGTTGTTTTCATGCTTTGCTAAATCTTCCGAGCATAAAGTATTGAACATAGCCAAAAGTAATTGCCTTCTCGTCTAAAACCAAAGTTTGGTCTTACCAACTCTCATGCCCAACAACCAATTATCGCAAGTTTGGAAGGCTGTGCCTTGTGGTTTAGGGTTTCCTCTTCGCTGCGATGATAACAATATCAAACTTGTAGGATGAAAAAAGGCAGCAGTGTTCTTTTGCACTCGGCGGAATGCGTTCTCCAAAAGCCTTATTTCTTTCTCTTTGTTCCCATACACACACAACCTTCCCAAAAGAACCAGCACTCGGTGCATAAACTCGAAGCTTAAACCAATTAAACGTATCCCTAAGTTGGCTGCTACACAAGGCAACGCAGGGCGATTGCAGCAGGAGTTGGGGTCCAAGATGATAACACACTCCATACCTCGCCAACCCATTGAAAGGGATCACTTTTGATCCCCTCACCTAAACCCTTCTCGATCATCATCGTCGAATCCATCCTTGGTCTTCAAGCAATCACCCTTTGCTCATCTCAGCTTCATATCTGTGCACTTGTAGCACACAGGAAGGCTTGATCCGACTGTGGTGAGGGAGGAAGGAAGCAGAGATGGGAAGGAAGCTGGACGCTCTACTAGGAAGGAAGTCGAGGCAGATGTCGAAGCTGAAGACCCTGCTGGGCCTCACCGTCTCCCGCCTGGCCGTCCTCCGCAACCGCCGTCAGGTCCGGTGCAACCAGGCGCGCACCGACGTCGCCCAGCTCCTCCAGCTCGGCCACGTCGACCATGCCCTCCTCCGCGTACGTACCGACTCCTCCAAGGCACCGCACCAGTGCTGGTTGCTTCCTTGTATGCGTGCGAGCGACCACTGACGCCGTTGCAGGTGGAGCATGTAATCAAGGAGCAGAACATGGTGGACGTGTTCGTTATGTCGGAGCACTATTGCCAACTGCTGATCGAGAGATTTGTGCTCTTGGATCACAAGTGACTGCTCTCATCTCTGGTCTCCTTAATTACTTTAGTGCAGCAGCTGCTCCTGTTCTTGTTACCCCGAGCCATCGAGTTCGATGCAGGGAGTGCCCGGAGGAGCTGCGGGAGGCGATCTCGAGTCTGAGCTTTGCGGCATCGAGATGCGCAGAATTGCCGGAGCTGGATAAGGCCCGAGGCATCTTCTCCTCCAGGTATGGCAAGGAACTCGTGTCGGCGGCGGTGGAGCTGAGGAACAATTGCCGTGTCAATCCCAAGGTATACAGTAATGCTTTGGTTTGGAGCAGTGTTGTCGTCTTCCATGTTCTGTAATGAGAGCGATCATCTCCTGCAGATGATTCAGAAGCTGTCGAGCAGGCAGCCAAGCCTGGAAATCCGACAGCGGGTGACGAAGGAGATCGCTGCCGAGACGGGCATCAATCTTGATTACTATGATCCTTGTACTGAGGATGCAGGGGTACGTATGTATACCAATACATCCGAATTCATCGTGCTTCGCAGTCATACATGCCATGCCTAATCTGCAATGATTCAGGGAGATCCACCAGTAAATCTCGTACAGGAGCAGCTCAAATCTGATGAGAACCTTTCGATGAGAACGCCTCACAAGTATGAAGATGTGGCCAGTGCAGCGAAGGATGCCTTCGAAGCAGCAGCCTTTGCTGCGGCAGCTGCAAGGGCCGCGGTGGAGCTCTGCCGATCGGAGTCCCAAGGAAGAGGCTCTGATCCCGACACTGAATCCGGTGGCCAAAGCAGATTTGAGGAGGTGGAGGAGCCCAAGGCAGCAGCCAGCGTCGACAATTCTGGTGATCAGATCCATGGTTCAGATTCAGAAGAGGAAATAGAAGCAGAACAGCATGATTTGCTTGGGGAAGACAGGTTTAAGGAGAAGTTCGTCAAGCAGTTCCGGAGACCACCTTCTTGGAGCTCAGATTCGAGCGAGGAAGAAGATGATACGAACGAAGAAGAGGGGGGGCGGCTCCATGCATCCTTAGGAGGTGGCTCACCTGACGAGCATCCGGAAGCTTACTTGGGTCCTTCCTACAGCAGAGGGAACGAGAGAAGCAATCCACCGCACGAAGCGAAGACAGAATTAAAATCCGGAACTGAAGGTAACGATGCAACGTATGATACCGAAGCTAGCTAACCTTTCAACTCCTGAAGATAAGTTTAGAGTCTCACAGCGGTTGTGAGTTGTGCAGGAAAGAAAGCCATCTCCGTGAGGACCCGAAGAGGACTTTTCGAGTAGGACGGCTGAACGTGCGAGGAAGGAGCTTCAATGACAATGCCCAAATAACAGAAATCATCTTCCTTTCGCTCTTCTTTCCACTATCTGAGACACTGTGAATCGAGTCTTTGTAGGCGTGCAAACTTTGTACTCTGCTTTTCTGCTCGTGTGTTTTGTCGACGCAAAATGAGGGTGGCGAGGCTATTGTTCTGTGACATGAATAGGAACGAAACGTCCTCCCCCTATAAGGGAAAAATGTTGTATGAAATGGCATGCAGAATGTGGAGGATGAAGACGACAAAGGGAACTTACAGCGCACGTGTGATGTCTTGTACGGCGGAACTGCATCACGATGACCAGGTTCAGGATTGGCCTATGATTATGCCACGTGACACCAGAAGTATCTCATCCGCTAGCTTCCATATTTCCCGGCGAGGGAGCGTTGTTTTCCAAGTGATAAGACCCCTGTCCAAAACACCACACGTCACAAACATCTCCCGCGAATCGCCTACCATAGACGGCCGAACTCTTTTTACGTACCATAGACGATACCCTCCTCCGTAGTATCGCCGACCCACCCAAGAATTGAAGCATTCATGGAAATATGCCAAACTCTTGACATCGTCTGCTGTCGACTGCTTTCCAAGCGACGACTCCTCCCCGGTCCAAATCTTTGGCCTTGTAATGGATAGTTGCCAGCCTTCGATCAACCCGGGCGGGGCCCATTCCTCCCCCACCCTCACTCCGACGCCTATAAAAAGCCTCCCCCCCTCCTCGGAGCTTCACAAACGAGATCTTCACCTCCACTGCACTTGCTCGGAAGAGTCGGTCTTGGCTTCTGAGCGGGGCGTTGTGATGGCTCAGGGAAGGGGCAGTGTCGTGTCTCTGGGGCTGGCCCTGCTGTGTCTCCTCATCCACAGTGAGGTGGCCGAGGCCGCCACCTACGTCGTCGGCGGCAACAGCGGATGGACCTTCAACGTCGCCGGCTGGCCCAGGGGGAAGAGCTTCAGGGCCGGCGATGTGCTCGGTAAGTGATGGCTGCCCTGCTGCATGCATGCTTATTTTTGCATTATTACTAATGGTACTGACCGATCTGCGGCAGTGTTCAACTACAACCCGTCGGTTCACAACGTGGTGGCGGTGAGCGCGGCCGGCTACAATAGCTGCTCGGCTCCCAGGGGCTCCAGGGTCTACACTTCCGGGAAGGACCGCATCACGCTGGCCCGAGGCACCAACTACTTCATCTGCAGCTTCGCCGGCCACTGCCAGTCCGGCATGAAGATCGCGGTCACCGCAGCGTAGCATCGCTATTGGATCACAATCTGCATGAAGGACGGAGAGCAACATGAATGAAGTATGAGAATAACAAGGTCATCGAATAAATAAATCAGCAGATTGTTAGTAGTAGTTGATAAGCTTCTGCATGGCTTCTGCCAGCAGCGTTATCAGAATTGCTTCCTATAATAATAATACTTGATACTTTTCATCATCCTCCTCGGTGAGCTCCGACGACAAATTGTGTGGCCCCTATGGAATTCGCTGTTTTGTCGAACATGTTATGTGCACTCAGGGAAGCATTCCACCTCCTTTCTCCACGAAAAATTCCTGAGGTGTTCCCCCTGAACGCTTTTCCAAGATAAAATAAGCAGTCATTCTCGAACAAAACAAAACATAAATTGTAGCATGTACTAAGAAAAGATGGAGAAGAAAGAATTACCTCAGCCATTAACCGATACTGGATAGGGTTGATCAGATTGAGCCCTGTATTCTTGAAGCTTCACCACAGTTTCATTGCGTGGAACAAAAGGCATAAACCATCTTTGCCGACCGATATATATGAAAAAGTTGGATCAGGCTTTTCCTACAACCGTCTTTGATCAGACACAGTTATCTGTATCATTGTCATGACAGTTTGTTTATACAAATAGAAATACATCTGCCAAGCCGTCATCCGGTGTCCAGATTTACAGTGGAATATGGGGGAGAGCTATTCGACTTGAGAAGGATGTCAAAAACACTTCCAAGCGCCAAACCATACTTGATACTCAAAATAGTTATAGGCAGAAAGGAAAGGAAATTGTCGAACAGACTATACTCTTTACGATAATTTGGGAGAACATAACCAAAAAGATGATATGAATTCATTACTTCAGTTTCTAGCAGAGGTTAGTCTTCCTCTCAGACGGAGTTGCCCTTTCGATAGAGGCAATATGTCATCATCATTGTCATCAATTTCATCGTTATTATCATCGGTATCTCCAAACTTTAAAGTGTTGTTCTTGGTGGACCTTTCCAGATCTCCATGAATGGTCATCAAACAAATTGCTCTGATCGTCAGGGCGGTCACAGTTGCACTTCTTGAACGCCTTGTTTTTCCTGAAGTTCGAGTAATAGCATCTAGACAAAACAATTGTCAGTGTCGGAAAGGTAGGTCAGAAGACATTTGAAACAAAAAGGTGAACAATCCTGGCATAAGAGACTTACGAGGGGCACTCCCACTCTCCGGGATTTAACTCTCTTTGGTTGTGGTTCCTGGCAGCAAAAGCACTTGCTATTGCGAGCAAAGTTCACAAACACACCTGTGGCCACACAAGAGTTGTTAGTTAATTTCAGGCTCTCAGGGTGCTGATTCCTTGTAGAACTATGGGAAAGTTGAGCAAGGTAAATTTACTGTGGACAAGTCCAGTCTCCCAACAACATTTCAGCAGCAGCACCTACATTTACTCTCTTTGGTCCCATCTTCATTGCACTCTAGACAGCAAAGATTTCAGGTGAAATTGAGAAAGTTGCAACTGCATGAGATATACACCAAAAAATTTGTATTGCTTGTATATACATTTCTAACAAAAATATACTCCATAACTAATTTGTTATTGCAATCTTCCAATATCACCACCATCACAACACTTGTAAGCAAAAACAGTAAAAGTTCTGTTCCCTATAATTTGGAACTGCACATGTACCGTTTGCTTTCCATTTAGAATTGTAAAGCAACATCCTTATGTCTCATTTCTCACTATTGCTGTCGTACGTGACCCTGATTATAGCCAAGCATGACATCACTAGGAAGCAGAACACAAACCGGACATGCATTTATGTTCCATTTAGAATCGTAAAGCAACAACCTTTTGTATCCTTTCTCACTATTGTTGTTGGAGTACTTGACCCTAATTGTAGGACATGACTAGGAAACAGAACATAAAGTGGACATGCATTTACCAGGGTCTGGTTGAGCATACAAGACTATGGAAATCAACCATCCTATTTCAATAAAAGAGGTCTGGTTCGCTTTACGGTCATGACCAAGTTGAGCTGAGACAACTCAAATAACCAACAGGTTAGGATGACATAATTATCTGCCTAACCAATTTGCAAATGTCAACTGTATGTCCTTTTCAGAATATTAGCAGAAATGAGTGGAAACAATAAAAAACTGACTGGAAGCTCAGTTTCCAAAATTTCAGGTGTCCTCCATTCTCTGACAACCCTTACTCATAATTTTCATTAGTGATAATGATCTTCGTTGTATTACATTATTATCAACTCTCATTTTGTGAAAAGCCTTTAACATTATCCACCCATATTCTTCCTGTTTCTGTTGTCGAATTATCTTGTTTGTTACGATTACTAGTTATTTCCATTAAAACAAACAAACATAAAAGAAGACAATGCACCACAGACAACTTCGTTGAGTATCTCCAGCACCATGAAATTTTGTCAACTAAACTCATGTGGGACACCTAAAGAACCAAAGTTTCAATAGCTAGTTTAAATGAAACCGATAACTAGTTTAAATGAACCAGAATATAAGATGAAATATGCCATAGAAATTGTAAGAATTGAAGCAACAAGAACTTACTTTGGACACAACCAATAACCTCTCTTCATCTCCACATTAGCTGCCCTGTCGCCCTTACCAGTGGCCTTTTGAGATGGTTCTTTTGGAATAAAAGGCTTCACTGCAGGTTTTGGAACAGATGGATCAATGGCTGTATCACTAAGCTAAACAAGCTCCAATAATAGATGTCTAGCAGACTTTTGAACATGTTCTTTGATACAAGAAATTTCCTCTCCACAAAGATGCTTTGGATTTACTGCATAGCTCAATAAAATACGAACTACATCCAAGGTATGGCCTCGATCATCATATGGTGTCATGTATGCTTTGCCGCAAGATTCTCTTAGGTTGCAGGTACTACAGACCTGCAGCACCGAATGAAACTTGAATCAAGATCATGGTATTCCAACTGGACTGTGGAAATGGTTCTATATCATAATTGAACTTTTAGATTATCGTATCACTTGAAATATAAACACTCAAACATCATTGCTTCGATGGTTCGATCAACAACAACAATAATTTCCAAGTTTCACTCAAGTAAACATCATTCATTACATTTGTAAATTAGTATGGCAACTGCAATTAGTAGATGCACTTACGTCTCGTTCATCAACCTGGAGAAATGCTCTCAATCTTTTTGCTGAATTGACAGCTTTGCGGAACACATTAGGGCATCCACACTCCACAACAGCCCGAATATCTGCTCTAGGAAGAGAGTTGCACAATGAAGTGATCAAACAATATATTATAAGAAGCAAAAAAAGAAAAGAACATGAACATCAAAATGAAGTTGATCTTATAGTAAATTGAGCATAATCAGTAATTAAAAGTATAAAAGCACCAATATACAAAGATGCCAGCAAATCTTTGACCAATATTACACACAAATTAGGACAATGCAACAAATCAATGAACAACTATGACCTGATGGTATGTGTAATGCTAAACGAACATTCAGATCAAGAAAGCAATGCACAGCAGATAATCATTGACGTGCACGCCAAGCATTCAATTAGGTGGAATACAAGTAGCTAAACCTCAGGGTTACCAATACATTTTAACTCAAAGATACCACTAGTTACTAATCCAACCCTATCTCACATCCCAAGAAACTCAAAGATACCACTCCTGAGAAACAGAATCACTTTCAAGAACACCATCTTTGATGAAGGCATCTACTCGAGCACATTCATCTTGATTTGAATTCTTCACACTGCTTGGGGGTCAAATCTTCCCGCTTCTTAATCTGCCATTATCTGAACTTTTCTTACATGCTAATCTTATGATCTTTTTGTTTCTCTTAAATTTTATGATTGTTATATGGATTGAATTGTGTCTTCTGGCCTACCTTTCCTTTTCAAGAAAAGATATCAAGCAATCATCCAGTGAAAGGAAAAGAAAAAGGAAAAAGGAATACTACTCTTGGAAAAAGAAAAGGGAGGACCTGAAGATGTTGAACCGCCCGCGAGCAAACTTGAGGCATGCGTTCTTGACATGGTTCACCTCCACGGACCAGCCACCGTGCCCCGCCGAGACACTCGAGCCCTCATCCTCCACATCTCCTGAGGGAGCCGCCGAAGTGGACACCTCGAAGTAACCTTTTCCCCTCAACTTGCCGAGGAACCGCTCCCATTCGGGCCAGTGGTGGGAGGAAGCGGAAGAAGAATCGTCGAAGCTTACGGGGGCACCGTCGACGGTGATGGACTCCGCGGAGGGGGAGGAACGGAATCGGGGCCCTGGAAGAGGGTGTCCGGGGGCGAGGGATGGTGCGATAGGGAAGGAGAAGAGGAGGCGGCGGCGGGAAGGAGAAGAGGGGAGGAGCAGGGAAGGGAAGAAAATGGAGCGGGCGCCACGCTTGCAGGTGAAGAAGAAGAAGGAGGAGCTCAGGTGGAGAAGCCTCGGTCGGGCGGCCATGGTGGAAATTAGGGAAGAGAAGGACTTCCACTCCCAGCCATCCTACCCGCCTGCCCCGTTTCTGGGGATGACGGTCCCGGGACCGTCGGTTCGGGTTCTGCCAAATTTGGGTTCGGAGCCGAACCAGGCGGTTCCGATTCCAGTTTAGATTTCGATTTCATCCTATTTCGATTGATAATAAATAAATCAATAAATTATTCTATCAATATTAAAAAAATTAAGTTTTGAGTTTAAAGTATTAATTAATAAATTATAAAATATTCTTATATTTTTCCTTTTTTTTTCATATTTGGTCCATTCAAAATTATTAAACTAGAACCGAATCATATAGCTTTAATTTTGATTCAATTCAGAATCATTTGATCTAGTTTGGTTTCAATTTAAATTGAATCATAATCATCCCTACGAGAGCTAATTATATATTATCTCATGTACTTAATTATTTTAATATTTTAATTTTATATTTTTTAAAATTATATTGATATCTCTGATGATGGTGATAATTACGATAAGACTTGTGTGACACTCGCTGACACCCCGCATCTCTGTCGGCTGATAGCGCGTGGCTAACACGGGTCGTAACGCCAACCGAGGCCCATTAACGACCGTTCAGGCTCGGTTCCGCACTTCACACCAACAGCGATGTCAGACGTCATCAGAAGGTACGATCCTACCCCTTGCGAGTAGCCACGTCAGGTAACACCGAACTCCACTATAAATACCCTTGCATTCTAAACGGAAGGGGAGGGGAAGAAAAGAGAAAAAAACAAAAAAACTTCCACGACCACCGACTAACTTCATCATCGGAGGGGTCGGGTCGAGCATCCCGACCCGACCTACGTGCAGGGACGAAGATGAGGCGCCTCTCTCCGAGCGCGCCGGCAAGGAGCCCCTTCCTAAAGGAAATGACGACCCGTCATCCGGACCCGAACCAAGCCGTGACGGCCCTGAGGCCACGGCTAAAAAGTTGTTTACACTAATAATCTCTATAGTCGAAAGTTAAATATCTAAATTCATTTACCTTAACGTTATCAATTTTACCAATAAAAACATGAAAAGAAAGGATAAAAAATAATTTTAATATTTCAGTTGGTGGTGGCGGATGACGACATCGTTGGAGAGCAATGATGAGAAGTGAGGGCAGCTCGATAATTACATCAATGACGGGTACGATGGCATACCTAGCATCGAATTCTGGGACCGTATTTTTCTATCATCCATTGAGAGCCCAACAACCACTCATTTACCAACCTTCTAAAGCTTCCCTTCTCAATCAATGATAACTACAATAAACAAAACTTTTCCGACGAGCCCCTCATCTCTCCTTTTTCATGCCCATATCAAAATTGACACGAGAACGAGGGGAGCGATAGGAGCTATGACAACCCCAACTTTGGGTCAAGTGATCTGCCCAATGAGTTAGCGATGAAGCGATAACCATATTTGTCATAGATGTCACTTGGCATCTGTGTTGGTGCTAATACAGATGTCGAGTGGCCCGTTGAACGCTCAACAATTACGTCGACGTCAACGCATATAGTGGTGGTCGTCGTGACATCTTGGGTAAAGATGATAGCCACCTTAGTATTGACCCGTTGGGTGGATCACTTGACCCAAAGCTAAGGTTGTTGAAGCTCTTACCACTCCCCACATTGTTGCATCAGTTCTTACATGAGCATGAAAAAGGGGAGATGAGGGGCTCGTCGGAGGAGTTCTATTCACCACAGTTATCGTCGACCAAGTAGGGAAGCTATGGAATATCGATAGGTAAGCCATTGTTGAGTTCCCGATTGATGTATCTGACGACAGTAGAAAAATATAGGTCTCGAAATTTGACGTTGAGTATGTCATCGTATTTGTCGTCGACGTAGTTGTCAAGCAACCCTCACCTCTCGGTGTCGTTCTTCTCATCGACAATAACCACTCGCGGTTCCTAACAGCATCGTTATCCGTCACCATCAATTGAAACGTTAAAATTATCCTTTTACTTTTCATTTTCATATTTTCGTTGTAAAATCGATAACGATAGGATAAATAAACCTATATATCTTACTTTCGTAACAATATATAAGAATCAGGATACTAAATGTACCTAACAAGATGGGATAATATATAATTAGCTCTCCCTACATCGACCAAAAGTTATGTTAGGTTTTGGGTATAATGGTAAAAGTGGATCTGATAATATTGATCCAAATCTGTCGACTTTTGTATGGTCGAAAGAGTTATATAAAGGGTCTCCCTCGCGACTGCATCTATACATTGACTCGAATAGATTCTCTGATGCCTCTTCTATTATTACCTTGCAAATCTAATACACATTTTGCATCGATTACAATTCTATTCTTCACAAAAGCTAGTACAATGTAGCGGATGGCTCGGATATTTGAGATGCCTGACTTAGAGCAACAAAGCTATTTATTTGTGTGGGTTGAACGCATCACACCTGAAGTAGCAACTCATTCTACCACAATAGCATTTCCACAACTCACAGCAACAAATGAGAAGCTAATTGCCTCGCCATTGACGGGATGGATCAAACAAATAAGTCAACGCGCTGCCAATCTAACAAACAGCTTTCTTTATCAGGTCAAAAGAATTTAGTCCCTACAACGGGCTACCAGTTTGCACATTGCTTCGATTCTGAGAACGAAGGAATACAAATCACATAATTTCTAAATGGTACAAGAAAAAGAAGGCATAGCTTAATTTGGCCCTCATGATTAACTCAACCCAATCCCCTCCCTCCCGTCTCTTCTCCCTCTCTTCCCAGTAATCTTGACCTTGTGCAGCACAGAAGGGAGCATAAGTGGGATTCGATACGATCCGTATGCAGGGACAAGTAATACAAGCTCGAAAGTAGCTGCTAAGATCACAGAGATAGGAAGGAGAACTTCAATTCAGCAACTGGGCTACTCTGTACAGAAGGATGCTTCCCTGGTTCTGGGTCACCTTGAAGAAGAGCTGATCTTTTGGGATTGGAGAGCAGCAGCTGTTGCATATCCTTGGGAAGAACATTAAACACCACTCGAAGGTCTCCTTTCAGCTTCTGGCATACTACTGCAGAGTCCTCGCTAGCATCTCCCAATTGCTGCAAATGGGGAAAAAATGTTGAATATCAGCAAGCAGACCAAGTCCCTCTGAAGATTTAAATAATATCAGGCAGGGTCCAGTATTTATCAGATATGACGATCACATATCTAAATTATCCATGTTTGATGGTTGCACAGATATTAATGAATGAACAAGTACATACAGCATTATTAAAGAATAAAGAACCCTGAGAAAACTTATGATCAGATTACCTCATATTCTTAAGCATAACAAGTTGAACCAAGCTTTCTCCCACAGGTGCAACTAGCTTGCTTCATTTAACATCTACATCAGGCTAAAATAGATTTTTTACAAAATGCTCATGAACTACTAGAACAATATGATAACCTCGTGGATGTTAGTGCAAGGAACTAAAAATTAACATCAAGAATCATTGTTTAACCCCTAGATTCTGCTGTGAATGAGCTTTCGACAATCCAAAGCTAATCCGAGCAAGGCTCACCAAAGAATAATCCAGTCAAGATATCTCGTCCAACCACATAGAGAGCTTTATTCAACATTCTTGTTTATTGATGTGTAACCACATAATCAGGCCACCAGATCATGGCTGCAGATTGCCAGGTCCTGATGTCTTTTTTATTTTTTGAATGTCACTCTACTTCTGTAGTATATTTCACACATATATGCATGTATGTACCGTATTCACATCAAGTCCACCATGCCATCAGTGCAAAAGGGAAGTTGAATGGCTATGCATGTCTAACATGATACTAGGGCACCACCATGCCATTACTATAACATGATCTATTGTATTAGAGAATATGATTATATACTGTCATCTACTTACAGACTTCTTTTTCTGTTTAGGTGAAGCCATAAAACACACTGCCTAAAGAAAGATGTTAAAAAAAAACTCCTCTCTAGTCAGAGTACATATTGGAATACAGGCTTGTCAGGTTGTCACGAAGGTAGATAAGAATCTTCATATGTGTAAAAGCAACTATCGTCAGGCACTTCTTGCTACATTCAAAAGACGCAGCATTTTGCAATAACCATACAAGAAAAAATAGACACTTCACGTGTGTGCTAAAAGAAATTGCAGGGACAGTAAATTAGAAAGGGTAAATAATAGAAATAACTTGGTGAAAAAAGAGCTTGCTAGAAAGCTTGAGCACTAGCGAAAACTCAAAATAATGGTAGTTTTAGCAAAGGTACCAATCAGAAGTTAGAAAACGTATGTTATAAAATTATTAGGGTCCACCAACTCCGCCTTCCACCACCATTATCATCACTATCATCACCAACATCATTAATGGGAATCAAAAGAGACAGAGAGCGAACTATTTCACAACAAGATGACAAAGTGTGATCCATCTTCTCTTGGCTTCTCACCAAAACTAGTACTATGGCCATCACAACTGTTATCACCATACACAACCACCCTCTTGAATCAGAAAACAAAATGAGAAAAATGTTGCCCATAAGGCCATTTTACATAAAGTAAACGTTTGTAAGTTAAAAATCCAAACATATGTCTTTGATCATGCAGTTTTATGTTCCTGGAACTGGATTAAGACATAAGGTGTAATGTTCAGGACTGAGAGATGAGTCTGATTTCTGAAGTTTAGGAGATACAACCACAAAAAGTTGAAATAATAAACATACTAGAATTTCTTGATTCAAAACAAATGCACCAACTTATGCAACAACTCATATGAAGAAAGCATTGGAAGTTCATACAAATCCACATTCATGAAGGATAACAAATTCGAATATTTACTGAATGTCTTATGATCAACTGAATAGTTGCATATACCATGTATTAAAAAATAAAATACCTTTATTATTTCAAAATTTTGTAACTCTGAAAATTATGATATAAAAAATACAATATCAATAAAAAACACTTCAAAATTTCAATCATCCAATGTTAAATGATTGTTTATGATAATATATGTTATGCATACATTTCTTGTATGCTTTTCTGCTTTTCTTTACTGCTTAATGGGAGTGGTGATGGTGGTAACAACTATGATGATTATGATGGGCAGTCAAGAAAAGAGACGAAAAATAAAGAGGCTTTCAACTTTCTCGGGGCAGAAAAGGTTTCTTCTCTTTGTTAAGAGAAAAATGATGATCATGGTGGTAGTGGTGACAATAATGCTGTTGGCAAGTGATGGTAGACAACTAAGGGGGGGATAAACAATCTGGTACAGATTATCTGATAAATATTCTTCCCCATTTTCAGTGAGGAGCATAAAATGGTAGCAACTATCATCATGATAGGATAGGGAATGATTCCAGAAGTTAAACAGTGTAGTCAAGAAAAGAAATAGTATAGCTATGATAAACATGTTGAGACGAATATGTAAAAAAGATACGATAAACAATAAAAACATTCTAGAGAATCTAAAGGGTAAACTATTAATAAGCATAATTGATAGACTTGTATCAAGGTATTCGCCAATGCAATGAAGAGAATAGGTTTACAAGAGAACTTATTTTATTGCATATTTTATTTTATTGCATCTGCCTATCTGATCTACAGATTTTATTGCCTAAAAGAAATAGTCTCATAATCATACCAAAAAAGGCTTATACTAATAGGACTTATGGGAATATTGTCAGTCTCCAAAAGCAACTCCTAATAGCTTTATTACTCTTGTAATCTATGCTAATAATCACTTTAGGACTCGGTAGCCAAATAGACTTAAACTTTGACTTTAAAGAGTTCCAACAGATCAACTTAAAATAATAACGAAAATACATCCAAAAATAATAAAAATTATAAAAATCAGTAAGGCTATAATTACTAGAACTTAGTGAGAGAGCTTTACTAGACATCTCCCTTCCTAAGTTAAAAAGGAGTGGATTCAGAAAGCTCCAATCTTTGCATATTGAAGATAAGGAAAGTTCTCTTACCGTACTCCCAACATATTCAAATGCCATGATATATATTGATAACTGACTTCCAATATATTCAGATGTCACGAAGTGTATTGAAAAGAAGCCAACCACTTTAATTAAAGAAGGCATAGATCAGAAAGTGATCATGATGAAAGCAGAGAAAAGTAGTGATAAGCTCTGTTGTTTTTTATTTTTCTTCTTGTTATACTTCACACAAATTTATATGAAACTGTTATTATTGTTGGTTAGTTTGTATTAATTGTTGTATCATATGCATCATGACTTAAGCAACTACCTTGACTTAACTATAAAGTTGGATAGAAATATGTTTAAACTGTCTAAACAGCATCATCTATCCATGATACTCCTACAGAAACAGTAGATTCTACGGATATTAAAACACAAGCACACACACATGTGCACCTACCAAGGACCAAAGGATACAACAACACATGGCCCATTATCAGCCTAGAGTCCATATCAAGGTATTAGTCAGAAAAGGAACCTAGCATCCAGATCGTATGCAGAAAGCACAGTTAGGATGGACGTCTATACATATTAAAGAAAGGATTAAAATATTGTATGCTCCGTGTACATCTATACATTTGATTTCATATTCTTCATCAACTTAACATGTTAAGTTGAGGGCAGATGAGTTGCATTATTGCAGGTTTAACATTTAAATGGATGAAAACTGATCCTGTAAAAACATTTCAAAGTAATTCATGTCAAGTGTAATATGAAATGCATGAGATATTTTTTCACATTGTGTTAGTCATATCAAATGGAGCATAACATTTAGTATTCACCAACCATTATCAAACATCAAAAGAACAAACCTGTATCTCTGCAAGCAAATGTCTTTCAATAGCATTAAAAGAATCAACGATCTCCACTTCAGACATTTTAGATATAAGCTTATTCATGTCAGTGCTCATGCGAGCCTGCCTCCATAGCCTATGTTGCTCTTGCTCTGCAGCAGCACGCCTTCTATGGAACCAGGGCATGAAATTTTGTCCTTCCAAGAAGGACCTGATGTAAAACAAAATTAGTTGAAGTCAAATACAGAGTGGTGATGATATCAAGTGGAAATGTCCAATAAAAGACTAGGATACTAAACTTCATCAACAGCACTATCACCTGTACAATTCCAACCAATTGGACCTCATCCTCTTTGACAAGAACTTCCCTGGCCCTCTTGTGGCCAGCCCACTGAGAAACTCATCAGCATGAAACGGAGGCAAGGGTGGCGGGTCGACAAAAGGGGAAGTTCCCTTTGAAGGGGTGGTTGCCCTTAGATAGGGACCGAAGGGTGCAAGGAAATTGGTTGTTAGCTCCAGAAAGTGCCGCCGCAATATCTCATTGTTGGCAACAGACATGGACTCCTCAATCCTTGGAGAATCGATTAGCCTGTTCAAAATGGCGGTGTCTGGCTTCGTCGTCGCTGTATAAGTGCTCCAAACAGCTTCCTTGTGCTCCGTCATGAGGCAAAGAGGGCCCTCCCTCCTTAGCTTCATCGCATTCAACAAGCCCGAGGGGGAAAACTTGTTCAGCGAGAGCTGCTCTAGGTTGAGCTTTCCAGGCCGAGAGTTCCTTCCGGGCATCCCAGTCGAGGCCGAACGGCTGGCCACGGGAAGAGCACGGCCGGTATTAGGCCCGGGACTGCCCACCGAGACGACGTGAGGGATGTTCCGCAGGGCCTTCAAGAAGAAGAGATTGGTCACTCCGAGAACCATGGGGGGGAACTCCTCGTCTTCGCCTAGCGAATTGAGCCGGGCAAAGCCGGGGTCGTGGATGGTAAAGTAGGGCCGGAAGTCGACGGAAAACGGGAGCGGTGCAACGAGGCTGACGAGAGCGGCGACTGCTTCAGAGCATTGCGGGGGAGTTGGGGCGATCACCAGGAGAGGTTCGCCAGCGAGCATCAACTCCCACAGGGTCCAGAGGTGGAGGAGGAGGCCGCGGAAGCTTCCGAATATGTCGGCGTCGTGAAAGAGGCCGTGGGGGACGGATGGGTTGGCGGGAGGGAAGGGGGCGGCGGCGTCATAGAGGGCCGGGGGAAGGTGCACGCGAAGGGCGGCGCTGCCGATCGGGAGGTCCATGGGGGAGCCCGGGGCGGGGGCCGGCCACGCGGCGACGTGGGAGGCGACCAGGCCGAGGGCGGAGGGGCCGATGTCGAAGCAGAGGGGTCCGAGGATCTGGAGAAGCGGCCGGAAGACGGAGGAGTATGGGGAGCGGGAGAGGATGACGACCGACTTCTGCTCGCCACCGCGCGGGAGGCGCTCGTCCTGCCGCCGGCGGTTGAAGACGTATCCGTAGAGAAAGTCGCCGCCGTCGGCGGCGGCGGCGGGGAAGCGGAAGGAGAAGATGCAGTCGTGAATGGAGGAGGAGGAGGAGGAGGGCCGGTGGGCGGTGTTGGGGTTGACGTGGTGGTGGGACATGGAGTCGGGGAAGGAGGAGAAGGCGACGAGGAGGAGTTGGTGGTGCGGGAGGGAGTCCGGGGGGAAGCACTCCTCCACCAGCTGCCCCTGCTCCAGGTCGAAGCGGATGATACAGAAGGCCACCACCCATCGCCGCAGCGCCTCCGGGTCCGCGCTCGGCCGCGGCCCCGCGGGGTCGCGCCTCAGCGACACCGACGGCAACCGCTCCATACGGATCAGGCTCGGAGCCTCCTCCTTCTGCCACTCCCGATCTTATGTACAGTTCATCTGCTGCCGCTGCTAATTGAGAGATCGGGGTTGTGAATTGGCTGCATTCATCAGGATCGGAGTTGCGAGTTGGGGACGCGAGAGAGAGAGAGAGAGAGAGAGACGGAGGAGAAGAGGTGGTGGGTTTCAACGGCAATCGGATCGGACTTGCCCCGTTTACTGCTTTTTAACATCTGTTAAAACATAGAGCCGGTGGTGGTCGCATATTGGGTTCGGATACGACTGGATCCGAATCCGTAGTTAAATGGTGTGATGGAAGTTAAAACGGAAAATTACACAAATAGCCCTCTAAGGTTCTTTTTATATTTATTCTTTAAATGTTAAGTTTCAGAGCATTAAATAAAAATAAATATCCTTAAATTTTAGCCATTGTTGGACTGTTAAAGCAATGATTGAATGAAACCCTACACTTGATTATTACCATGGTAAGAATAAAATATTATGTGATGTGATAATGTTTAGATGAGCTCAGTTGGGTCTGTAATTTAGGTATGATTTTTTTATTTATTAATATTTTTTAGAAATTAATTATTTAATATTTTAAGTAGGATGATTTTATTTTTGTTTATAAAATAAATATAATATTTAAAATAATATTTCTTATGCAAACGATTTATCTCCTCTTATTTAAGGGGAGAGATTCTTTTTCTTCATTAGTATCAATCTTAAATTTTATTTTTTAAGTATTAAAATTTTATTATTGGATTATATTATATGAAGTTTCTAAAATCTTTAAGAATAAAATATTATTACCATGGTAAGAATAAAATATTAAAAAAATTATGTGATGTGATAGATGTTAATGATGTTTAGATGAGCTCAACTCTATTGGGTCCACATGCTTAAAAAGATTGATGTGGCTAAAAAAACAATGATTATAAGTCTATAGTAAATTATTACTGATCTCAATTGATATGTTTTGAAAGACTTTTATAATCAATTTAATTAAAAAAATTTTGAGATATGAGTTGAATATTTTCTTATCCTCCTCATGTTGATTGAACTATCATTATATAATATATGTTTCTAATATACTTTAATCTTAAGTTATTAAGTGGTATATGATTAATTTGAATATTATTAATAAAAATAAAATGCATATGTTGTTTTAAAATTTAAAGAGATAAATGCATTATTTCCAAAGTTTAGCCAAAAATAATATGAAGAAAGCACTAAGGTAACATTTTAAAACTTAGTCAATTTATTATATCTTCATGGAAATTTTTATGGTCAAACATTGGCTTTGGCTAAAATTCGGTTTAGTCGGATTAAAACACATGAATGCATCCATGAAAATATAGTGATGATGAGATCAAACTAATTGAAGTTGCTAATATAAATAGGAATGTTGCATGCACTCGTGTTTTTAGTGAGATTAGATGGGAAGAAGGGCATTTTATATTACTCACATGAATATGGGATAATAATATGTAGAGCATTTTTTTTATTTTTTACTCATTAATATGTTGACAAAGTTGCTAAGCCTAAATTCTAAACATGTTAAACTTCTTTTATTCAAATTAAACTAGATGAATATTAATTGAATCAATCATAATTTAATTAAGAATTATTTGACTTAATTGAATCAAATGAAACATCTTATCATTTAATAAGAACAACTCTTCATCGTGACCTCATACGTTAAGTGACGTTATGGTGGTTGTTTGACTTTGTCTTCGTTGATCCTCCTCTTTTTGTTGACAAATAATAGTTTCTCACCGTAACAAATGATGAATAGTGAATAAAAATAATGATTCTTTAGTATTCTTTTTTTTTTTGCCATCACACATTTTCTTATCTTTCCTTTGTTTTTCTACTTTTCTCTTCGTCATAATCCCCCCACCCCCTCATCGCAATCATCCCCACCCACCCTACGACCTGTCTCATTCGTTGTCGTGTTGTAGGCTCCTCTCCCATTGCTTTTTCTTGATCCTCTTCTATCTTCCCCTAATCTCCCATGATAATTTTGATTTTATTTATATTTAAATATATTTATCATTTATTATATATAAATTTTAATATTATTAATTAAGTTTAATGGTAATTTTATTTTCTTAAATTGAATGAATGAATTAATTATGAAGATACGAAAATACCAAAGGTTCTCCACCCCTAATAAGGATTCCCAGTACAGGGGATGATAATAGAAGAAGCATTTCTCGTCGTGTCCTATCACATTGACATCACTAAATATAAACTTATAACATAATTTATTAGTATTTAGATAAAGAATATAACGCTTGTTTAGTTCACCAAATAAAGTTGGGCCTTTGGGCTTCCTTAGTTATATGTCACAATGCCTTAACCCAAAACCAAACCCCTAATGAGCTGTTAGTGGAAAATTCGATCATCACTCTAAAATGAAAGGGTCGAGTCAACTTGATCAATTCTTTATTAAGGAATTATTATGGTTGGTATATGAGTTATCTCATGAACTCTCGAGAAGTCTTCTACGAATATATCGGAAGCATCCGACGAGATTCCTTTAATGCTCAAATTATTATTTTATTTAAAATAAAAAGTATATATTAGATTCTAAATCCTTTTTAACTTTACATGATGGTAAAGTATTAATTGAAACAATTTGTTTGTGTTTGTACACATTCTTTGATGCACGTCACGCGAAAAGAATCGTGATGATGATTGATGGTGGACGTGAAGTTGATCATCCACCACCAAAATAGGTATCGGGTCAACCATGGCCTTGAAATGATTTATATTTTTGACTCACCAATGATCAATTCTAAAGCAAAACATGATTCATAAGGAGTCCAAACATATAAGCAATTGGTACGTTTCATCTGCTAAAAGTGTTCCTTCTTAACAATTTAAACATGTGTCATTTTGTGGTCAAAATTGTGTCACTATGTGGGAACATATCATGCTATCAAATCTTCCCTTTTATTTCATTAATATATAATTCAAACTATTATATCACTATCTTCATTGGATAATACTTTATAAGTTTGATGTATCACAAGCATTTAGATTGTTCATTTGCATTATGACATCATAATTCAAATATTGAATTCAACAATCAGGTTGTATATATTGATTCTTCCCAAATTCTAAAACTCACTCATATTATATATATATATATATATATATATATATATATATATATATATATATATATATATATATATATATATATATATATATATATATATATATAAGGTGAGAGAAAGGTGGTGAAGAATAATAATAATTATATTTAATCTTCTAGTATCTTTTTCTCTATAAAGTTAAGAGGCCTACTCTCTTCCAAGCTTCTTTCCCAAACCCTAACAGTGAGTTTGGTGTGCACAACTCTGAAAGCAATGAGAAGACAACCCCAATGGCATTACCTATTCCTTTGGTGGGCCAACCATGAGATTAGGTAATAAGCGGCCAGGTTGTCTGTGGTCTTGATAGGAACAACTAGTGAGCATTATGGAGCATCATTTACTCACTAATCTGTGCTTACAATTAATTAATTGCATGTGGAAAGTATCAAAAGACATTCTCAAGGACCACATCTTGTCCTTGAGGGACACTGCATGTAAAACATGTAATATATATTTCAAATCCTTCCTCAAACATCATCATACAACTACCACTTTCCCTCTCTAGGAAAGAAGTTAAAGAAAACAAAGAACAAATGCAACTCTCTCTCTCTCTCTCTCTCTCTTTTATGCTGCTGTATACCTGGACTTGGAGCTGGCACTGGAATATATATGTATATATATATATATATATATATATATATATATATATATATATATATATATATATATATATATATATATATATATATATATATATATGACTTTGTACAGCTTTGGAAGCTATGATTTCTGCCACAATCACATTGTGAGTGGCTGCCCAACCACCCCTCTTTGCCTCATCCCCCTTTGCTCCACAGCAATGGTGATGGACCCCTACAACAAAAAAAATAGAAGGAAACAAAACAGAGAAATGGCCCACAAAAAACTTAGCCTGGAGAAGCAGCTTCCATCCATTGTCTGCTTCTATACACTTACAAAGACACCAACAAAATACAGATATCAGGAGCTCAATTTCACCTGGTGTGACCATCTTCCTCGCTGGAACACACTCCAATAATGTAGCCTCCATCTGTCAAAGATATTAATTCAGAATTAATGCTGCAGTACAATGATTTCAAAGCTATTATAATCAATGTCGCCATAATGATAATATCAGACAGATAGATGGCTTCGAGAAGGGGGACATTTTATGTGTCTTTGTCCTTTGCGTTAGGTGTGAGTGTGAGTGAATGCATGTGGAACATCTATTAGGTGCACATTTCTTTATGTCGAATGGAGTGGAGAGTACAATTGTAGAGGAAAATTGTTACAAGTAGCAAACCGTAACTCAAGTCCGATGAATAAGCAGCTTATGGCTGTACCATAAAGAATGTGATGATTGAAGGTATGAGACGAACCAAATTACCTTCATCGTTTGCATACTAAGCCATCAATGAAACAAGAGCATTGCACGAGTTCCTCGCTCGGAGTTCCACGCTCCTCAGATCACGAAGGTGCTCTAATATCTCTTGAAGAAGATGTATTCCCTTGTCTCCTTTCTTCAAGGAACCGATGCAATGTTTGATAAACTCTCTATCACCCTCGAGGGCATGCAGTCTCTCGTGGATGTTATCAAGCTCTTCCACAATTGCAAGCTTCTTTTGCTTCTCTGCAAGATTTGAATTTGTTTTAGTGGAAGCATCAACTGCCGCCTCGTTTTCCTCGCTTATGGCATCAAAGAGAGGAAGAAGCCTCTTCCCGTTACAACCCGAGGATCTTTGTTCACCATGTAGGTTCCTGCTAGCCTCTAGATCAACTGACAAACCATTTGCATCGTCATGTAAATCATCACATGAAGGTCCATAATTTCCATTTGAAACATGACAACTTTCATCCGTAATATGCTCTATGGCATCTGAATCATGAGAGTCTTCATCATCCAATGTCAGAAGTTCACTCTCCAATGCCTTGAGTTGCTCAAGTATTGAGAGCCTCTCTTCCTCAAAATCATCCAACGATTCCCTAAGTGTGATTGTATGCGTTGCAGTGCCTTGATTTGCCCCTGAACTTAACACATCATCAACAAGAGTATTTTGATTGTTTTCATCAGGATCATACGCAAACCCGTTCCCTTCATGGACCTCGAAGGAGAGATCATCACTGTCTTCAGCACTTGATGAAGTAGAGAATGTTCCAGCAATACCATTGACCTTGTGCTTTGCGGTTTGTCTCCTCTCCTTGGCCTTGTATCGAAGAATTTTCTTTCTGTACACTTCTAGCTCCTTCTCCAAGTCTTGTTTCTCCTTCTCCCTCTTCATCATCAGCTCATTTAAAAGTTGCAATGCTTCCTGGTCATAATCTGACTGTTCTTCCATCATCCGCTGATATTGCAATGCTTCCATCTGCATGGCAGCTTTCTCTTGTTGAAGCCTGGTTATCATTGCCATTGTTTGGTTTGCAGCAATGGCAGAGGCACTTCTCTCTTCCTCAAGCTCAGTATATAATGCACTCAGAGCTTTTTGTTCTGCCTTCAAAGCAGCTTTAAGCTGATCTACGGTCAATGTATCACATCCTTCAAACTCACCTGCAACGCTTCCATCTAGAGACTCTGTTCCCGATTCTCTCCTTCCAAGAAAAAAACTTTTAATTAAACCATGAATACCATCAAGATAAGTTGGCGTCTCAGGTACTCTCTCCTCCTCAATCTCATTATTGTCTGCAAACACAGCAACATGGTCTGGCCTTTGTGCAGCAGTCACCACCATTGGTTCAGTTTCAGTAACCAATATTTCTTCAACAAAGAGGAGGCAATAATTAGCACATAAGAGTTAAGCGTATGACCGTGCGGTCATATAAAAATGAAATTTTGATTATCTTGAAGATTCATAAAAGGGATGATCTGAAGCTGGTACCTTGGTCTATAGTAGTCATCTCATTATAGCTCTCTGAAAGTTGATCTTTTGATCTTTCTGACAATAAAATTGGTTCAAGAGGATGTGCATGATCACTGTTTTCCTGGTTGCATATCTCACTTCCTGTAGATATTCCACAACCAGTGTCCACATCGATCAATTTGTTGTCTTCTTCAAAATCTATAGTCATCAATAAAATGTATGTTTACAACAAGAAGATAGCAATATTGATAAGCACATAAAATATGATTAACTATATCAACAAAATAAGGACTAAAATTGCTTTCCTAAAGTGAATCATCTTACCTTTTGTTTCAGGAAGATCTTCTGCGCTCCTTAATGATTCCACTTGAACAACATCTTCAAGTGATCTAACTGATGTTGCTTGAGGAGCAATGGTTTGATGATCAGATGAAGCACGAAGATATATGGAATTCTGTTTGACGATATCATCCCCTTCCATCCTAGACAATGGTATCTTTTCATCTTCTAAGACGCTCCCTGTATCAAGAGTGATTTCACATTGTTGAACTCCATTCATCTCAGAAAAATTCTCTACAATGGTATGAGCCCTCTCTTCGGAAGAGGCCAATGCCTTTTCCTCTCCTGTTATGGTGAGTTGTTGGGCTCCATCCATCTCAGAAGAACTCTCTTCAATTGTATCAGCTTTCTGTTTAGAAGAGGGCAATGCCTTTTCCTCTGATATGCTTCTTTCATCAACAGTCATGGCACATTGTTGAGCTTCGTGTATGTCGGAAGAATTATCCGTAACAGTATCAGCTGCTTCTCCGGCAGAGACCTCTGTCGCCATGCTTCTCATGTCAACATCATCAGCATGTTGGTCTGCTGCAACATCAACAGAACAATTCTCTCCAAAGATATCATCACTCCCTGCATCTGAGGCCAAGGGTTTCACCTCTTCCATAACGCATCCAACATCAAGAACTTTTGCTTCTTGCACAGCTCCAACATTCCCCAAAGGATTCACTTCAACAATATCAGCCATCTTTGTAAAAGAATCCAATCCATTTTTCTCTGTAATGCTCCCGATATCAAGAGCCATGGCATCAGTCCTCTCTGCAGCGAAAGCCACCGGTTTCCTCTCCTCTGCGATGCTTCCGATGTCGACTACCCCGCCATCTTTTTCCCCTCCAACAAGCCCAAGCTCTTGCTGGCGTTGTTTACTGAGCACAAACGAAGCAGGGCTCTTAGTCATGGTTGCAGAGTCGATCAGCTGTACCGGAACCAACCGTTCCTCATCGTCATCGCATATGTTTCCCAGACGCCGAGTGAGGACTTCAAAGGAAGGGTCGTCTACCAAACAGCAGGCGTCGGAGAATTGGATGAGGGCCTCTTCTTCTTCTTGTTCCTCCGCCGCCCTCTCTGAATCGGCAGCGCACGTTGCCTCCTTTCTTCCCACCTTCTCTTCATCATCATCCTCCTCCTTTTCATGGCATCGATCAGATGGATCTGGAGGTACCAACTCCCACTTTTTCACCTTTTCTCGACCAAAGATGGCGTCTTCCTCGAAACCCTCCTCGCGATCGCCCACCGCAATCTCCTCAACCGAATTCCCCTTCTGGTCATTCTCCGACACGTCCCAATAAGGCTTGAAGAAGAGGTAGGGCGAGTAGAATCCGCTCTCGATGACGACGTCGCAGCACGAGCACCGCAGATCCTTCGCCCCCTCTTCGCTCCGCTTCATCCAAGACAGCACCGCGGCCTCCACGGGCCGCGACGACGACGGGCAGCAGTCCTCGCACATATCCCCGGCCTCCGCCAGCCGCTGATGGCGGGCGCAGTAACCCATCCCTGCGACCTCGGCGGCGTGCTCGTCGCAGAGTAGGTCGCGGCAGGCGCCACGCTGGCGGCGTCCGCGACCATCGGCCCGGTGCTCGAAGTAGTGGTCCACCCGGGAGCAGAAGACGCAGGGGGGCTTGAGGCCGAAGAAGTCCGCGAACCGGGCGATGAGGTAGGCGAAGAGCCCGTTGAGCAGGAGCAGCAGGATGAGGGTCCATTCCAGGACGGCGTGCGCGAGTACCACCGCTATCTTGTTGCCGTTCCTGTGCAAGACGGTCGCGAACTTGTTGGCCGCCATGGATACACGGATCTTCCTCTTTCGTTTATATGGAGAGAGAAACATAGGCGGAGTGGTGCTCCCGGATGCGTCGAGAACTGCCAATGTAGATGCGGATAGCGATCGCAGAAGACCGGGGAAACGAGGAGCCGCCCAAAGAAGACCGAAGGAAGGATCAAGAAAGAAATGTTCAAGTCAGACAGAGGAAGATGACACAGGAAAAGGAAAGCAGAAGATGAAAGCGCCCAATTTTATCTTGGCCATCCCCAAACCAAAGCGAGAACGAACGAAGCTGCCGACCGGATTACTCGATCAAATCCAGCTTTGGATTCTAAACACATGGCGACGCCGTGATTCCGCGACAAAATCCACCGCCTACGAATTGGATCTGACGGTGGGGAGGACCCACCGTGGCGAGTTCACCTCTCTGCTCTGGTCTGGCACAAGTAACCTGCAGTCGAAGTGGAGTTCTCAGTTCTGACGTCCTCCTCCTCCTCTCCTGGCCCACGAATTCCAAGGCGCGCTGTGGAATCGTCGCGCGACCGAGCACGCCGAGCTGCGTCGAAACATGGCACGGATTGGCCCCTTCGTCAAAGGAGGGAGCGGGGTGGGGAATACCTCGAAAACTACACGCGAATTCACTCGTTTATTATTAGAACGAGAAAGCAGCACGGAAATGACTGCGCGACGAGACGGTCGCCGTCGTTTTTGTGGACGACTGTTGAGACCCTTCGTTATGATCGGTTGACGTATCAGATGGGTTTGGCATCCCGAGACAGTGACGTACCGTATCGCCTCGTTCAAGAGAAGTCAAACGTATAAGATGGTAGAAAATGTAGACAGAGTATTTGATGAAATGACTCACTTAAAATAACAGTCACGATTGACCACATTGTCAAGGGCAGGTGATGAAGTTTATCTTCTTCTTTTTTTTTTGGGTTAGTAATCGTGCATAAAAATGGATTAACTCGTTCAGCTCTAAATGGATTAATTAAGGTATAAAATTATCTTAAAATTATTACGAAACTAAAAAAACTTAAGATATTCTTTAAAATATATTAATTTTTATATAAAATTATTCTTCATAAAACTAATCATAAAATCTTATATCTTAAATTTTTTATGTTGGCTTTAGTGGCACTTCAAACCGAACTAACTTAAACTAAATCATCTATCTTTTTTTTTTAAAATTAATAATTTTAAAATAAAATTATCACAACTTTGATAATTTTACTAAAATATGCTTCTAAAATGTTTATGATAAATTTAAAATACTTTTGATATAAAAATAATATATTTTTAATAAATTATATGAATGAATATAACTTAACTATTACTCGAGTGTAACTCAAATGTAATAAATTTTATAGATAAATCGTAAAGAGTTCGAGGCAAATGAGAACGAGACGAGGGAGGGAACAATAAAAGATAATTAAAAATAAAATACGATGAAAAAACAAGAAAGAGAAATGAGGAACTCGTGGAAAAAAAGGAGAAAGAAATGATTCATGAGTTAATGGATTTGATTATGTTAGGAAAAGAGTCGGCATTAAGAGAGGGGTGAATTAGTGCAGTGGTAAAAATTACGTCGGTTTGAAAAACCTTCGTATGATAAAATCTAATTTCGACGAAAATCATTTCAAAAAGATCTTTAAATTGAAAGCATACAAAAGTGCAGTTAATGTAAAGCAAGGAAGGCAGTTTGCAGTTAAGATAAATAGTAAAACAGAAATGCAAATCGATTTATAGTGGTTCGATCATCGTGCCCTACATCTACTCCTCTTATTCCTCTTTCGTCGAGGCCACCGGCATCCACTATCGATCTTTCTTTAATAGGCGAAAATCAATTTCCTTCTTACACCCCTCTTCTCCTTTTACCGAGTTTAGGAGACAACCCTTACAAGCACTCACTCCTCTCTCAAACTATTTTAACACTTAGACTAGAAGAGGAGGATTCTCACAAGAGATTACAACAGCGTTTTACCCTCTTTAAATTCTCTGTGCTCGTGTATGTTAACCAGGGATGAGAGGGGTATTTGTAAGCTTCAAGTTGATTTAAACTTGTAACCTAAAAACATCTCATCCTGGGTTTCCTGGGTCCGAGTGGTACCACCATCTATGTTGGGCAGTACCATCGCAGTGTTAGTTTGACACTAACACTGCACTGGCCGGTACCACCGCCCAGTCTGGCGGTACCACTGCCTGGGAGGTTGTGCTGGACAGTATCACTACCCAAACTGATGGTACCATTGCCTAGCACCCTGCCAGGGGTAGTATCATCACCCAAACTAGCGGTACCACTACCCAGACTGACGGTACCACTGCCTGACATAGTCTCGGAGATTGTGTCACGATGGTTTCACCTCTTAGGTCATTGTTTGGGCCTCTTATTGGGTCCAACACAGTCCTTACATGGGCCCAACTAACCCATAATTGGGTTTGCCTAATTCCAAATCCAATTACATGCTAATTATAAAATCTAAGACATACTTAAGCTAAATAAGTCTGTAAGTCTTAGTTTCTTCCGGCGAGCTTTCGATGAACTTTTGACGATCTCTCGGTAATGTTCTAGTTGACTCCCGACAAGCTCTTAGACTTCACAACGATCTTCTTGGCGAGTTCCGACGAGCTTCTTCCGGCAAGCTCCTGGACTTCTCGGTTGGTTCCTATAGAACTTTCGACGAACTCTCGAACTCCCAACGAAATCGCGTCCTTGACTCCGAGACTTCATTTGGCTTTATGCCTTATTATCGTAGTTAATCCTGCACATGTAAAACATACTTCGATCTAGACAATTATTACTAAGCATGAATCGTGTTGTCCGACATGTCATTGGTCCATCGACGCTTCGTCCGATTCTTCGGTGCATCGTCCTCTCTTGCGGCCTATTGCCCAATCGGCTAGTTGACTTTGCAACTTCGATATCCTTGGCTCAATATTCGCTCTTCTTGGCCCGATGCCCGAATCCATGCCCTAAAGCCTTCTGTCGATACGTCGACCAATTCACCGGCTCGACATCCAATCTTCTGACATGTTTTCTCCCGGCCCAACATGATTCTTCATACTTTAATTGTCTCATCCTGATCAAAGCATATTGCGTCACTCAAAACGCAGATCAAATCATAAACACTTATCAATTTGTTTCATCATCAAAATCCGAGATTCAATAGACTCGAATTCATCGAGATAACTGGATCAAACTGAACTAACCCACAAATCTATTTGGCATCAAACAAATTGATTCAACTACATCGTCCATATATTAAATAAAAAAGATGTTGTTGGTAAAAATTAAATATAAGAATATTATTTGGATTACTAAGGGATTTTTGGGTAAATTGATTAATTCTTTTTGTTATTTGAGAATTATTCTATCCGTTTCTATTTATGCCACGTCAGCTGCCAGCGAGGAGACTGCTTTTAAGTAACAGAAACTAATAGAACGATAACTTAAGCGAGGAAAAGGAAAAATGAAAGGGCTTTTTCGGAAATTTCCCAAAGAATTTGTATCGAACACATAGCGGGCGTATCTCCTTGGAAGCGCACCCGAGTCAGTGGGCTCTGACCTCGCCTTTCCTCGCTCTTCCCGTGATCGACATGTCGAACACGATGGAGGACGCCGGCGCCATTCTTCGCGAGATATCCTCTTTTAAGGACATGCTCGACCAGGTGATGAGTCTCTCTCTCTCTCTCTCTCCTGTCAAGTCAATTCAACAAACATCTATCGCCTTGCCTCTTTGTCGCTTTATCTCTCCATCCAGGACGATTTAGGTCTTCCATATCCTAGACAAACCTACCAAACCAGAACCTGAACAGGTTTCCCGATTATTGTTTGGTGGATTACGGGTTCAATTTCTGATGTTAAACAGTATGATGAATTGTTATTGGAGAAATCCTCGCATCTTACGATATTAGGTAAGTGATATGCTTTGGTCATTCACCATATTTATGAGGCAGCTTTACGGATGCAAGCAACCTGATATAGCATTTTCGTTTGTGTTCCTTTCGTTTACGTTTGATTGGAAAAGTTGTTCTACGACTCACAAATCTAGCAAGCTTGATTGGTAATGCCAAAGAAGAAGAATAGTTGGAAAGAGCATTTTTCTAGTTCGTTCATAATTCTTGAAATCGAAAATGCAAGAAATCAAGTGACTTGAGTGGTAGGTTGAATTACTAAAACTGACTAGGAGGTAAAGGCATTCTTGGATTCAATAGACCGGCCATGTCTAATAGATCTTAACCAACCTAAATATGTAAACGGCCTCAATATTTCAGCAATCCTGGATGTCAAATTAACCCATTATGTTAGTGATGTTTTATGATATTGTTTCTAACTAGGCGCAACATTTAGTTGGTTAGATCTCATTCTTTGCTGATTGTAACTCAACTAGTTATTCGTTGTTACCACCGGATGACTCGGTGCGATGTCATGTTAAATTTAAGAATACTAATAGCCATTTGATAATTGTGGCATCCAGATTTGCCAAATTCCTTGCTTTTTTTGACTTTCCTTCTCTTGTAAACTTGCTTTTTTAATATTTCTTATAAACTATAATAGTTTGTCTCAGAATCTTTGTTTTCCTGGACAGGAAGCAAAACTGACAAGCTATTTTCAAGATAGTAATGGATTGTTCTGAATGGTGTTCAGTAGGTCAATGAAGAGATTGAGAAGACTATTCAGAGGACCAGAGAAATTGAATCAGAAATTTTAAAGCTTTCTGAAATTGAAGATGGTCATACCATGAGGGAATGTGAGTTGTCAAAGATCATAACAGTTAGGGGTTTTGAGCTTGAAGCTTCAATCCAAGTAGCTGGTAATGGTTTGTGCTTATGATGTTTTCCTCATATTCTTATTTATAGTTAGTCTGACTAATTTAGACTAATGTCTCTTTTAATTCATACTTTCCGGGTTCTCTTGCCTAGAGTTATTGTTTGACAACGAATAGAGTATTGTGCTTGTACCATTCAGGGGCTGAAACAAAAATGTATATCTCAGTAAGGTGCCCAGCACACTTGCTGAGACTCCTTGGGTATAACTATCTTTCACATACAAATTCTGACATCCTTTTTATATTGCCACATACAGCCCAGTACACTCTTGGATCTCATGGTGGATCAAGTCTGGATAGTCTTCCACCATGCTCGTTTTATTTTAGTGGTTCCAGTCCCCTCATTGGCACAAGACTGAAGTCAATTGACTGTCAGCTGTTACCTATCGCATGGGGCACATCAAGGGGCCATTTTTAGTTACTCTGATACTTATTCTTTTTAACTAGTTAAGTTTGTTGTCTTTTAACTTGTCCTAAATTTTGCTTGTTGGTGATTTGCTATTGTCAAAACCTGAAATATGAATACTATAGTAAGCATAAGAAAAATTATAAAATATTCATTTGCTTACACTTGATATTTCTCTCTGAACAGCCATTTCAAGGGCCTCTGCAGAATCAATGGAAAGGGAATCAGGATCTCTAAAGATTAACCGTGATATCATTGAGAAAAGAATTTATGATAAAAGGTATTTCCTGGAATCTTCATTTGCAACTTATATATGTTCTTACGTATGGAGATTTTTAATCGATCATTCTTAGTTCATCTCTGTTGCCATTTATTTGTTTTTTTATTATCTTGAAACTGCATGATCTTTTCTCTTCAATCGGAAAACAGATAGTGAACCATAATTACAGAATGAGCTTAAGGTTATAAAATGTCTTCAGTATTTATTACGTAGATGAACTAGAACATTAGTTTTACCTCATTGAAAAACTGACAATACATGTCTATATTCATGTTTCTACTCGAATTCTTGGATTTGCCATTTGGAGTGTCTAGGATTTTGGAAACCCAAGAAATGACACAGACACTGCAAGCTGAGGTTGTTCAACAAAATTCCCTTGTCATGATTCCTATGAAACCTGAAATATTTTCAACTAAGTGCTTGCAATGGTAAATTTTTTAGTGGTTCGCTTCTCTCTTCACCGAAGCATCTTAAACATGAGAGTAGTCCTTAATCATTCAGCATATTGTTAGCATTTTTTTATCTAAGCATTTACGATACATATTCTTATTTTGTCCACTTTTGACATATTCCTTGAATAACTATGATGACTATGTCTGTACCTTTACTGTTGATTTCAAATTTCATAGATTTTTATGTCCCTAACGCCATATTTGTTCATTCTAGTATCGTATATTTGATTGATAAGCCATCTTAAGAATGCGTTCCTTGTGTTGCCTTTTCCAGATGATCGAATAATATTAGTTCCAAATGTATGTAAATTTTTATGTTCTTATTATCAGAATTGTACCTTTATTTTGATCCCTCAAGAATGTGATCAGTGAATAATCTTGTATGGTCAAATTTTGATTTTTATATTTTTTTTATTAGGGAAAAGTTCATTCTTCAATGTTGTGAATTTCAAGATGATATGACAATTGCGAAAAATAACGAATTAAGTCGCCTTTTATCAGAAAAAAAGGCACTTGAAAATGAGAAACAAACTGTGACTAAGAAAATGACTGCCCTAGAAAATTCTACTGAGGAACTTATTGAAGAGATTCTTCAAGAAATTCACAAGTCTAATTCAGGTAATTAGTTAATCATTTCTTGTCATAGAATATTTCTTTCTTAAATCCTACCTGTGATAGGTGTAAAAGTTCTACACTATTTGTTGTTATGTTTTTTCTCTTTATGGTAATATATGTTTCTTGTGACACCCAGTTCTTGCCTTTTGCTCCAGAAAATTGTTAATCATGACTGTCACTAATCAAACTAAGACTCAAATACATATTGGTTAAAGCTAAAGACGGTTCACGTTGCACGAGCCACAAGATGAGACTACTGGATCCTTATTCTGGTTCATTCGTAAGCTTACAGCTTATTTGGACTGTGAGTCATACTATGGGTGATGGTTTTTGCCCACCATAGAGATAGGATTGTTCTCTTCGTTGGCCCACAACTTGAAAACACAACATTACATGACGTAGGTACCATGGGACTGTGGTGAAAGTTGGCTATACATTGCATTGAGTTTTGTGGTGGAGGACAGATAACTTTTATATCTGAAATAACTTCAAAAATTTGTGTTCAGTGTTGCTGAGAGGCTAATATGAAGATGACAGAGACTAGTAATTTGGTCATGCCATAATGGAAATAAAGGTTAACGATAATTGATGGAATGTTAAAGCTGGAAAACAGTGTTTTAAGTTGTTTGATACTGCCACATGGTACTGCTAGCCATTTGGAAGTGCAAAGAAGTGGAAATGAAACATGATAGGGGCTGTTTAAGAGCTAATGTAATTGAACCGAAGATATTTGCTCACAAAGCTGAATTTTTAAAGAGCATCAATAATTCATAAGGACTTTATTTTATTTCCTTTATCAACAGTGTGTTTGATGGAAATCCCTGAAGCTGTATTATTTGATAGTTTATGTTGTCAACTTTCTGTGTTTAGATGAATTTCTGGTACATTGGCCTTTAAAAGTTAAAATTATGATTCTGTAATTAATATCTTAGTATAAAGCAGACATGCAACTCACTTTGTCATATGCTAATACAAACATTAATTTCTGAATGATTGCAGCATTGGATGCTGAGATACATAATCAAAGATCAGAATACATGCGAGTGATTGATGACATCAATGATTTGAGGATTCTCTTAGGATCCATCAGTTCGTTTGAAGATTCTTAAATTTCAGCAACCATGTTTCCCCTCAAGTCACATGCTTTGAGCAAAATTTAATGCATAAGGCTGCAAGTTTCTTTTTGTTCTTCAAAGAATTGGTTCAGTTTGAAGATTTTTTTCTTCCAGTGCTTCTTTCTTCGACAGGCTAGTTTTTTCTTCAGTGGCATTGTATCGAGGGGCAGCCATGGTATATTATATTTTTCAGAAGATGGTACGCTTTGCTTACAGAAAACAATTGATCTACAGATATTGTCACTAAACCAATAACATGCTCTATGACGGATAAATGCATCTCTGTATGTGGTTCCTATTCTAAAAATTGAACAATTAGCACCGATCAAGTATTTTTGTGCCGCCATGAGTTTGCTATGATTTAAAGATGTCATTGGCTTTTCTTCCAATTATCTCATAAAATTTTCATAATTTTCTTCTCTTCTTTTACGTCGGATGTCTGCAACTTATCAGGCTATTCATTCTTGTTCATGGCAATTTTTTGTGAAGATTCATTTATACTCTGTTAGAATGTTTCAAGTTGAACTGTATTTTTTTGGTTTTCAGAATTTGAAAGCGGAAACTGAAGGGGAATGAACTGTAGGAAGAACTTGGATATTGTATATTGAGATTTAGACATACTGTTGTATTACATTTATTTCTTCCTGTGCTATAATTTTTTTATTGTTGTACAGATACCAAAATGAGTATATATATATATATATATATATAAAAGAGACTGAAGCATCAGAACGTGCGTTGCAGTAGTATTCTCTTTTGCTGGCACGTTTCTGCCACCTCCTTTGTTTCGTTCTCTTCCTCTATATGAGCAGCTCGACTCTTGCGGTGGTGGGAGACCGATAGCGGCTTGGGAGGAGGAGGAGGCGCGTGATGGTGGAGCACTTGCTGGGGCTGCTGAGGGTGCGGGTGGCGAGAGGCGTAAACCTCGCCGTGCGAGATGTCACCACCAGCGACCCTTACGTCGTCCTCCGGATGGGCAAACAGGTTCTCCTCCCCAATCTCTTCTCTCCTGTTCCTCTGAGTTCTGCTAGCTTTGGCGTTTCAAGTTCTTGACAACCTTTCGATGCTGCAGTATGATGGTTATTGCATGATACTGATCAAAACCTGGCATCATTCTTTGCCGCCGAGCCATCCAGAACATATGATGCATCTAGTGGTTTTCTCTTCGGTTGTTCTTCTCATTCTTCTTCATCTTGCTGCAGAAATTGAAGACCAGAGTAATAAAAAAGAATACTAATCCTGTTTGGAACGAAGACTTGACACTATGCATCGAGGATCCTTCACTTCCAGTCAGGCTTGTGTGTTCCAAACTAAGAATTCGAGCGATACTATATTTCATCTTCCCAGTCATTAATGCTTCATCATCTTCCACCGGTGACTGCGTGCAGCAAGTGTTCGACAAGGACCGGTTCACCAAGGATGACGCCATGGGCCATGCGGAGTTCGACATCCGCCCATTTCTGGAGGCCGTGAAGATGAACCCGCAAGGCGTTCCCGAGGGCACCATAATACGGAAGGTGGTGCCCTGCAGACAGAACTGCTTGGCGGAAGAGAGCGTTGTGCGGTGGTGCCATGGGCAGGTGACGCAAGACCTCGCTCTCAGGCTCAAAGATGTGGAACGAGGTGAAGTCGAGCTGCAGCTGCAGTGGGTCGACATTCCAGGTGCTAAGGGCTTGTAGAACCCTTCCTCTGCCTTACTATGTATTTCCTTAATTTCTCCTACAGATCCTTCTCCATACTTTGCCTTGTTGATCTGCTACTGAGGTAAATGTACAGATTTCTGGGTGAAACAATGCTCAGCCTCAGCAATGAAGTCTCCTCCTCGTGTACCAGTGCCGTCACATTTGTCTATTTTCTCATCTGTGTTACCACATCCATATTCCATACTTGATTTTATCTTAAATCTATATAAATAGTGAGAGGAAATTAGAGATACATAAAGTGAATCTATTATCATTATATTGGGTCAAGTCATAACAAATGATATTTGAGTGACTGAACAGATCTAAAAATGAATAGGACTAAAAGCACATCGTAATTAGACTGGGGGAGTTAACACGTAAACTATCAATGTCGTCATAATGTTGTCATGTGTAGTTATATTTCTAGATAGGAAAGGGTTGTGTCAACGACACTTCATTAATGTTTAATGTTTCCGGTCATTTGAATGCACCCACAAAGTCAGAATTCTCCTTTATCTTTGGCATCTGCATGCAACGACAAGCGAGACTTCAGCATCAAACTATGCCGTCCATTCCGACTGTTTCTTCAATGTCCATGGCAGCAATGAATCCCATGTTGGAAGTCTCTTGTCCAGGTTTCAATTTGTCTTCCAACTCTGGTGTGATGAAACCATGATTCATGCAAGAAAGGATTGCAACACGTCCAATGTAGTGGGAGGATTTATGATTCGACACCAGAACAGGATGGACCTCTCTCTCTCTCTCTCTCTGTCTCAGAGTCAAACTAATGGCGCTCACGAGAAGGGCGCGGCTTGCGGTCTCCAGTCCACGACTCGCCTTCGTGGCCGCCCGTGAGCGCGCCTCGCCTGCGGTCAAACCACCGCCTCTCTAGCATATTTCTCTCTCTCTCTCTTCTCTCTCTACACATACACAAATTCTTCCCCACGGTCTTTGAGTCTGAAGAGAGAGAGAGAGAGAAGGATGAAGGGGGAGAGATGGAAGGGTAGAGTGGGTCCAGTCAAAGGTGTTGACAGCTTCTCCAACATGAAGCTCGCCGGGGTTATCGGAGACGGCATTCATGGCATCGTTTTTATTGTTCGCACTCTTTTGACTCGCCAAACCCAACAGCCTCTGCTCGCTCTTCACCACCCCCCCTCCCCCATCGTTCCTTCTTTACCTTCGTCGATCGTGATTCTTTCGTTCTTTCTTTCTGTCCGTATAATAATCCTCGACGGGGTCTTCATCTTCTTCTTTCTTCGTTCTTGTTCGGTCTTCGGTGGCCCCCACTGACGCACCATCTCCCGTCACGCACAAGCCGGCCTTTCTTTATTGCCCGCCCTGTCCCCTCGGTCAGCGATTTCCGTCTTCCATATATACCTTCCCTTCGTAGTCGCTGCATATGGATGGTCGAGGTAGTGCGGCAGCAGGGCTCACGTTGGCGACCGCCTCCTCCCTTTTACTCACCTCTCCTTCACACCAAAATCAGCCGATGAACTCCGACCATCACCGCTCCGGCGTCGGCTTCAAGGATGCTCATGTGGCGGAAGCATCGACGCCGCCACCAAGAGAGAACCGGGCCGTCGTCATCAGCGAGATGGATTTCTTCTCGAACGAGAAGAAGAAGATGACGATGACGAGCTGTGCCGCGCCGGAACTCGACCTCAAGGTGCCGAGCCTTTGTATCAAGAGAGAAGACCTTTCCGTCAACGTTAGTCAGAACTCGATCCCCTCAAGTTTCTATTTTGCATGCATGTAAGAGAAGGTATTGATCGCAAGGTTTTGGATTTGCATGTTGTGTAGACTGGGTTGCACTTGTCCAACACGCGCAGCGACCTGTCGACGGTGGACGACGGGATGTCACCACCTGAGGACGATAAAGAAGGCAAGAGCGAGGTAAGAACGATAAGGCTAATTGTCCATCCGAACCATGGCGTTCGATTGAAGTGATTTGGGTTCCGCGCTTGATTGTCTCAGTTGACCGCCGTCCAAGCAGAGCTGGCGCGCATGAACCAAGAGAACAACAAGCTGAGGTTGATGCTGAACCAGTTGACCACCAACTACAACGCCCTTCAGATGCAGCTCGTCGCGCTGACGCAACAACGACGCACTTCCGGAAACCCACAGGGACCAGAGAACAAGAAGATGGAAGAGAAGAGCCATGATGAGCATGACGGAGCTGTGGTCCCGGGGCGGCAGTTCATGGATCTTGGACCGGGCGGGGATATCGATGAGCCATCCCACTCTTCTTCCACGAGCAGGGACCCGTGTTTGTCGCGGCGAAGCCACACAGAAGTTTCACTCGATCATGAGAAGCATGTCAGGGAAGATGATAGAGCAGAACATGGCTGGAACAGTAACAAAACACCCAGATTAGCTCCTTCCAAGTCCGCCGAGCGAGCCGAGGACGCCACCATGAGAAAAGCCCGTGTGTCCGTTCGAGCAAGGTCTGAAGCTCCCACGGTAAGGCTCTCTACGCTGTAGGTGTGATGCATCTGCACAAAAAATCTAGATTGGTGATGGATGTTCTCTCTCGTAAGGTAGATCACCGATGGATGCCAGTGGAGGAAGTATGGACAGAAGATGGCCAAAGGAAATCCCTGCCCTCGGGCTTACTACCGATGCACCATGGCCACCGGGTGTCCGGTCCGCAAGCAGGTGATTTCCCCTTTCTTCGTCGGTGCAATTGTATGTCATGACAATCGGACAACCAATTGTGCGGAGCTGAACATAGAGAATCCATGAACAGGTACAGAGGTGCGCCGACGACCGTTCGATCTTGATCACAACGTACGAGGGCACTCACAGCCATCCGCTCCCGCCGGCAGCCATACCGATGGCGTCGACCACTTCCGCCGCGGCGTCGATGCTCGTATCGGGGTCGATGCCGAGCGCCGACGGGCCGATGAGTTCCAACTTCCTTGCAAGAACCGTTCTCCCCTGCTCGTCGAGCATGGCGAGCATATCAGCCTCGGCGCCGTTCCCCACCGTGACGTTGGACCTCACCCAAAGTCCCAGCCCTCTGCAGTTCCAATTGCCATTCCCGAGCGCCGCTCCGCTGCTGCCGCAGGTCTTCGGGCAGCCGCTACAGAACCAGTCTAGATTCTCCGGCCTTCAGATGTCACCGGAGATGGATCCCGTCCAACTGGCGCACCCAAAGGCCCAGTCCGTCGCGCCACCTTCTCTGGCCGATACAGTGAGCGCGGTCATAACGGCCGACCCCAACTTCACCGCAGCGGTTGCGGCGGCCATATCTTCGATCATCGGCGGCGCCGGCAATCATCGAACAGGAAACGATGACAATAGCCACAGTAGTGCCAACACAACCAGCTGCAGCAAGCAACGACGAGAACCGGATCAGTACCAATAACAGTTGACCATCTCAAGCTCTGGCTTCTTTTGTTTCGTGGCGATAAACAGAACCAATCATACTTTCTTTCCTTTTCTTTCTCTCGTTGCTTACTATTTTAGAGGATCGAAGACCAAACTGCTTCCCCACTCTTGTCACCATTTCGTTCACTCATCAGCATCGGATCAATAAAGACCATACACGTCCACATCTCCTTTTTCTTTCCATCTAATCCTCAATGTTCTCTTGATGGGGTGGGTCAAAGGATGGCCGCCTCCGTGGAGCACACGAGGAGAGGAAGCGAAGACAGATGCGACGACCGACCACATCAAAGTGACGCGGCATTGAATGATGCCTCGGACCGGATCCGGTGCCGCATCGTCTACGGAATAGCGAATACCAACAGGTGTAGTCATGGATGGAAGACTCGCTGTGTGGTTGTTCCAATCAGCTTCCTTTTGCTACTTCACGAGTCATTGGATTCGGCATGGACGAAGCATTATTCTAGTTTCTGCGAGTCTACGCACGTTCTTCTTGGACTGCTTTGCGGTGCAAACAAGGTCTTAGTCATGGTGGGACTTCTACCGAATGCATCCAACATCATATCAGACAAACGGAACCGGTATCTTATGTTTCATCCAACATCATATCCAAAAAAGAAGTGGCCCGTCTGATCTCTTACAGTTTTGACACTGCCGTAGCACTGACATGGTGCACTCTCCCTTCCCCACATTGGCTTCACTGCATTTCACTGTCATACATGGACTTGGTATCCCACACCACCTCCTGCCACAGATATTCCTAGTCTTTCCAAGCCGTTCCAAGCTGTATATATACATATTAAAGAGAGAGAGAGAGAGGAGTCGCTTTGTGGCTATTGGATTTCGAGAGAAAGAGAAAGAATAGATACAATAGGCATTCATATAAATGAAGAAGATTACATAAAGAAGATAGATTTGCACAGTTTATATAGATGTATACGTATGTTCTTGCAGTATAGGGTGGGCAGATTAAGAGGAAGATAAACTCCCAGTTCATTGCATGTTGTTGAATGAGCACATAAAGGGGTCGTCATGGGGCAGTAGGTCATTGGCCTTTATCGCCGTAAAGACCATCAGCACAAGGGTGACCACCACGGAGAGCACCGAGAGGACCAGCATGAGCACGTTGGCCACCGCCCCCTTCGCCTCCTGGGCGTACTCGGTGGCGGCCAGCGCGAGCACCGACAGCGGGAAGGAGTACGCCCACCACGCCACGCTAAACCTTCTCATAGATCTCCGGAACAGCGCTGGCCTACACACCTGAACCACCACCGCCACCATTATTAGGCACCTCGAATTAGAAACTCGAGCTAAGATGCTGGACGAGATCATACAAGATGTGCGTGTGAGATTAAATGATAAGATATTCCATCTCTAGCTAAGAACAACTCTGTTTCTATCTCTCGATTATATTCCATGGATGCTGTTCGTTTTTGGTGGTGCCATCAAAGAGTCGGGAAAGGTAGCAAGTGGAATTAGTACGACGACAACTAAATATTGGTCAGTGAGGTGGTGATATGTTTTAGAACTATCGAGGCGTTGTGGAATCATCAACATGGTTGATGGCTTGCTACATAAGAAGCGAAGTAAATTTGACTACCTGTTTGTTAGTTGACTTTGTAAGAATTCAGTAGTGGGGGTTCTGCGAAGAGTATTAGAGCAAAGAAACTAGTGGAAGGAAGCTTAAGTATGCTGCTGATTGAGTTACCAGAGAAGCAAAGAGGAAGAGGGAGAGGAAGAAGAGCATCTTGCAAGGGGTGTCAAACGTGGAGGAGATGGAGTCCCAGGCCAAGCTGGCCATGCTCGGCGCAGCGAAGAAGAGGAAGAACACCGGCCGCAGCATGGCTGGCAGCGAGTTGCTGCCCAGGAGCCGCTGGTATAGCGTCACGAAGAGCACGAGGTAGTGCGCGATGCCCAGGGAGAACATGCATAGGGCGCTCTCCCTCCACCCCATCTGGGCCGCCGCCCGCGCCCCCACCAGGTTCCCGATCACCGAGATCTGGCTGGTGGGGTTGGCCACCGTGGACAGGAACTTCTTCCCCTGGGTAAACCACTGCCCGTAGATCTTGACGTCGAGGGCAAGGATGGGGAGGGAGAAGAGCCACCAGAGGAGGAGGTAACCGTTGGTGTTGGGGCGGAGGAAGGGCGCAGACTGGAGGAGGAGCAGCCAGGAGATCCAGGGGGCGAAGAGGTAGTTCATGCCGACGTGGTGCGCGAACTCGGCGCGGACGCTGCGGAAGCGGAGGACGCAGCGGGCCACGTAGAGGAAACAGAGCGCGAGGAGGGTGAGGAAGGCGAGGGACCAGAAGAGGACGAAGGCGAAGGAGGGGAGGCGGCTGACCACGGCGCGGAGGGCGCGCGCGTCCGTGGACGGCTCGATGAGCGTCTTCCACAGCAGCGCCTGGCCGCAGAGGGAGAGGCTGATGCGGAAGTAGCCGGCATGGAAACGAGTGAGCATGGAGAACTTGGGCAGGGCCCTACCGGTGGCGGCGGCGGCCACGGGTTTAAGGACTTGGAGTTCGAATTGGTGGAGCTCGACGGCGGCCTCCATGTATATATGTGAAAGTGAGAGTGGTGAGGATGAGATGTTCGTCTTTGCGTCCTTCATGGGGAAGTGGCGGTCGTAGTATTTATAGAGGAGGTGGTGAATAGCGGTCGACGGCACTGGCCATCGATGTTGGATCCCTCTTATCATCTTTCTTATAGGCCAAACCACTTATGAACGGCTGGCTATTCATCACATATCTCTACTAGAATATGAAGCAAGTGGGAACTGCAACTGCGGCTCACCCAACCAACCCACCATCTTCACCTTCGGCTTCCTCACCTTCCCAATATTGTGTGAGATGAATGGATGTTTCACATATTCCCCTCGAATCTCCTTCTTCTTCCTTACTGTCTTTTTCTTATACCAACGTGACAACTTGGATGGAGAAGATAACCAGAGGTAGCAGTAGCTTGAGCATGACTGAAAGAGAAACAAACAGGGTTTGTATCATCTACTTGTTATTTACATGGTTTTGGAGTGCGTCACGGCTTTTATTGCGGCCATTTCTCGGAGGGCATTAACGAGCTAATGCGCAATAAGAAGAGTGAGATGGATCATATCCATTTGCAAACTTGCTCGCCAAAGAGCGATGGTAGTGCGTCACTAGTGATCCTTTTCGTGTAACACTTCACCGGTTGAGAATCGTAAAAGAATTTTTCTTAATTTGGTGACCAAATCCCTCGGTGAGAGCTTCTGATCAGCTGGCAGAAGAAGCATCGAAGGCAAAGAATCAAACTGCAGTTGGCTTGTCGAGCTGGTCAGACTGCTTGCGAACTCTTCCCAGCTGCTCCGAGAACAACGTATGTCTTGTAGTACTCCGACACAGTTTGGAGGATGAGGGGCGTATCTATCTATAAATCTATCTGTCTTTTTCCAGCCACGCAGATGCTACTTAATCTGTTCGCCGCATGCGACGCCAGCGAGCGGGAGCTGTCAAGCTTTCTTGCTTGAGGATGATTCTTGAAGCACGATCCGATCGAGCTTACGTAGAGGATGACTGGTTTAAGGAATCAGGAACCCTAGGAATAATAACTTTACAGTGGTGTGCAGATGGTACCAATCGGTAGGCATATATGCCTGCGTTCACTCTCCTTAGCAGCATCTCACCTTAGCCTATGCCGATACAATCAAGATTAATTAGCCTGTCAAATCAGAAGCTCATCATAATTCTTTCCTTTATATAATGATGACAGTTAGATCATCTGGGCATACACTCGCAACCAATAAATTTTTACGCCTGTATCGTATGTTATCTCTAGATCCTCCCGGACAGATTAATGTGGATTATTGGGGTGTCATTTGGTAAAAGCACAGCTAGCTTTCCCTCATCTTTGGATCACCTTTTCTTAGTGGTGCGGGCATTAGCTTCTCCAGTGGTGAAACTTATTTGAACTGCAGGGAACTTTGGTAAGTTCCTATCATGCCTCTAAATGCCTTAGGTAGGTAAAATTAGGTCTGCCATGGAACATCCATCCCATTAATTGAGGATGGGAGCTCTATCTGTATCCCTAGGCAGTCAGCTCGTGTCTTGTTCTTCTTCTCTTTATCTCTTTTAACTCAGATGTCAGTCAAAGTCTGCATGTTGATGATGATGAGTTATTGCCTCGCTCATGGAGCACCATGAAAGAAGGTCGCATGAATCGATGGATCAAATCTCTTTGCCTTGGTTTGATAGGATAAGATCATACAGATTGGCATAAAAGTTTATTACAATATAAAGAGTTAGGAAGGTGTGGATCCTTCGATTCTTGAGTGCCCAATCATTCTCCAAAAAGAATTGGAAACAAAGCAAAGATTCTCGAGTGATGAACACAAGGAAGAAGACGTGGAAATGGTGGCTCACTGCATGAATCACAGGGCATGAAGTGATCGGAAGATTGGTGAGAGTGCTGTGGTTTTGGCCTTCTGTAGTTGTTAATGTGATCATGCAGACGTGCATGCTTCTTTTCGTACGATTTCAGGCACTGCAATCTCCTGCACCAACTAAAAGTTCCAAAAGATCACACATCTCTTGATCGCACTACGCCTCTCATCTTTTTCTACATTACAAGGAGGTGGCAATCGTGGATCATTAGCAATTGCGCATATGGCAGACCTAATCATATTAACATTCAATCTTCTTCTCCTTGTCGCTTAAACTTTCTCCTAGTAATGGCTGACTTGATCCACAACACCGTATCCTAAATTTATTCTACTTTGAGGCCAATTGCAAGACCTCCAAATCAACATGGAATGAGCAATTCGGTTTCCTGTTTTATTGGAATTTTATGCATGAACTGTTGGAATCATCATAACCTGTGAATCATGAGATGTGGTTGAGATGAGTCAGAAGCAAGCAGGCTCTCTGATCAGGAAGAAATGCTGGGTCTTGCTGGGAGAACTGATCATCCTCCACTGGAGGAGGGGTCTGATGGCTTTGTCTGGGCTCAAAAGATTGTCCACGAAGACTAATTGGTCTTAAGACTTGTATGTGATGTGGTTGTTCATCAGACATAAAGATCAACTATCTGAATTACGAGCAATGAAGTCGATCAAATTCGTTTCACCAAATCCATCTATGCCATGAGCACAATCAAGTTTATCGAACCTATTGGATCCACAACGATCCCTTTAATGCGTCAAGATAGATCTGTCTCTGCAATCTTCCTCCAATGTTGATATCTCAAAACGATGGACAACCCAATCAATAAATGTGGTGTTTATGACGTATTGGGCCCCGCATGGGGCCGTTCCCATATCTAATCCCAGGCCAGGTAAGAGATGCGGGTAAACTGACACTCGGTGCTACTAGTCTTTAAGTACTACTGCTAAGTTGGTGCGCAGATCGCTGACGACATCTGTTCACCGTTACCTTGCTGCGATGACGAACGAGTTCCACGTCATCAAACGTCAGCCCACGACAGGCGGTCATAATATAATATAATGTTCTCCGGTGGTCTATTAGATTCGGAGCTCAACAGATTGGCACGAATCATGTGCCGCGCGCCGTGCATTGAAAGCGAGGCCAGACTGTGTAACTTGGATTGCTCAACGCCATCTTCTTCTGTAGTCTGCTGCGCTGTGACACTGACAGATTTGTAATATCCACCGCTGTTTCTCCCAGCCGACTATTCCTACTGTCAACGTGATCGCCGTTCTATGCGTGGTAACCGGTTTTTGTTTTCTAGTGACTAAGGAGCTGTAGCGGCGCATTAATCCAAATATAAGAATTGGACATTGTAGACGGAAAGATTGGAGTATGATGGCCTAAAGGAGCTTGAGTGCGTTCCTTCTTGTTCATCAAGTAAAAGTTGGCATTCTCGAAGTTACAAGTCTCTGTTTTACATGTGAGGATGAGTCCCTCTGCTATTGGAACTACACTTGTTTCAGATAAGTTATGGTCACTTGAACTGTTGTCACGGACATGCCCTGTCGCCATGGGGTTCGTGCTGAGCATGAGCTGTTCGCTGCTATCCGTGATTGGATTTGTTGATCTCCCGTCTTCGGTGATGGATTCGGTCACCGGAAAGCCGCCATTACTTCGCACCGTCGCCCAGTTCTCATCCCACGTCCAGTTGGGAGCAGCTTCTCCGATTAGGCTCTGCATCCTCTCGAATGGGTCCTCCTCTGTTTGGTCCAGCACCTGGCCGTCGTCGTCGTCGTCGGAGAGCGACTGCAAGAAAGCCTGATCGAGAGTGCTTTTAGGAGAAATCCAGTCGGATTTCGATGGAGGATTGGCGACACGAGACGCGGCAACGAACGGGTGTTGGAGCAGCTGCTCCGCCGTCCACCGCTCCAGAGGATCCCTCCTCAAGCACCTGCTCAAGAAGTCCCTTCCCTCCTCGGAGATCCAGCTCGGGAACTCAGGCACGTCGGTGGAGAAGGCGATCTGGTGGAGAGCACTAAGGGCGTCCGAGACGAGCGGCCATGGGGGTCGTCCGGTGGCCATCTCGATGACGGTGCATCCCAGGGCCCAGATATCAGCTGGCGCGCTCTGCTCTTCCCCCCGCGCGACCTCCGGCGCCATGAACATCGGCGTGCCCCTCATCCATCCCCTCTCGTCCTCGTCCTCCTCCTCTGCGCTCCGCGCGCACCCAAAGTCCGCAACCTTGGCCCACCCACCGGAGCAGATCAAGACGTTCTGGCTCTTCAGATCGCAATGGACGACGCCGTTGGAGTGCAAGTAAGCCAGCCCGCCGAGGATGTCGCATGCGTAGGATCGGATGGCGAGCTCGTCAAGCCGACCGCCCTGCTTCCTGATCTCGTCGGACAGCGAGCCCCGGGGAGCGTACTCCATGAAAAGATCATAGCATAGACCGGCTCCTGGCGTCTGGGCGGCGACTTCGAAACCAAAATAAGAGACGACGAACGGCGAATCCAGCGCGGAGAGGATCCTCTGCTCCCTCTGCAGGAGCCAAGAGCGAGAGAGCTCCGACGACTTGACCGCGAAGACCTCCCCCGAGGGCACCGAAGTGGCGAGCGAGACGGTAGCGGAGGTCCCCCGGCCAATGATCCGCCCACGGCGCCACCCGCTGATCCCCATCGTTAGAACTCCAACACGAGCGAGAGAGAGGAAAGAGATGGACGACTTTGTACGCGGGGAGGTAGCCGATATAAAAAGCAAGGAAGAGAGCGGCCTCTGTGGCTTCTCCAACAGTCAATGCTCCTCCGAGGCGGCCGTCCACGCTCGCGTTGAAAGAAGGCCGCGTCCGCGTTCACCGGTCCACGTGTCGAAAAACGAAGCCATTCCTGCCACATTACATTCATTATTAGCAGCCATTGGTCTACGATGCCGTGACCGAGCATCGGGTTCTCAAATAGCCACAAATGAAGACGATATATATACGACAAGAATAGCAGCAGTCACAAGTCATCAAGTAACCATGGAGGTACGACTACCGCAGATTTTTCCTATACTGAGCTGTGAGTGGGGTCCAATCGCCAACTGGTGACAGTGTCGGAACGCATGATTCACGTTTCCGAGCCATCCGGTGTGAAACGGGAGCGGATGGAAGTCGCGGCCCGACACTTCGTGGTTTTTTCCACGTGCTCCAAATCCGATAACCAAATCAACGGGCCGTTGACTTCTGAGAAGTCTCCCCGTGGCGTTCGATGGAGCAAAGGCTGTTAGGTCGCCCAGCTAAGTCTTTGACTCGAGTAGATTCGGTGAGTTTTAGGTCGCCCACCTAGTATGGAATGCAAAGCCACTTTGGACAAGACATGGTTGGGATGGTTCCTCGATTTATAACCTAAAAGACGCTCGTGGATTCGTTGCATCTGTGTTAGGGGAGCGGCCATATCTTGAATCGGACATGCAGCTGTGTGCATGCATGAACATAAACAAGGCTTGCATGTCTAATTTGGATCACAAGTGCACTTTCACAAGATATGAATTTATTGGATCGGGTGGAGACAAAAATTCTCGATTTGAGTTTGAGATATCACTCAGTATAAATGTAGAGATTCTCATATGATCGAACTCTATTATAAACGTAGAGATTTTATTTTGAAAAAAGATATTAATTGAAACCTCAAAAAGTATAAACTATAAAATAAGTTTAAATTTGATTAGTGTATAAAATACAAACTTAAGGTGTTTTAGATCGAAAATGCTTATACATAAGCCAGAGTTAGATGATCTCATCACAAAACTACTAGACCTCGCTACTTGAGATATCCACTCCAAATGAGTAGTCTCCCTTGCGATAGTAACTTTGACCCTTCTAAGAAAGTTTATCTTACTAAGATCGATGGGAAAAATGGGATCAATGATCAATTCAAATATCATATAGAAGAATATCATGAGAAGTTTGTGTTAAAATATTAAGAGTCACATATGTATAATTAAATGTGTTAAGTCATTATTTTGATTAGCCAAAATTAAAGTGATCTAATTAAAATAAAGTTATTTGGCTAAGGGATATAATTGTTATGAAAATTAATTGTATGGATATCATTAGTCATATTCCTAACTTAATGACGAGATAAGCTAGGAATATGAAACTCTTGAGACATAATTATAGATTCATCAATTATGAATATAATCATAATTGTAGATTAATCAGTTATAACTATAAATAAGATTATGGTCCCTGGTTGTAGTATCGAATGAAGTTTCTCTTCACCCGTCAAAGAGAAATCTAAAATTCAAAAGATACCCTGCAATTGGAAGACCAAATCACTAATCAATTCAAAAAATACTCTAATGGATTCATCAGGTACGCTTCCGTGTTAATATGTTTATTAATTATTGTAGGATTTCATACATATTATATACATATTATAGTGGATTAAATAAGTTTTATGTAAATATTCTTAATCCATTATTTTGGATCTATAAAGTATGTTTTTTTATCAAGACGAAGGTTTTGATTCTATAAAACAATTGTTTGATCCATATTTGATACGTTAAAAGAACCCCAACAAGTAGCATCAAAGCCATCCTACAATGATTGATGAACATTTAATCTTTTTTCTCATGAATTTTAATGATGTTTTCATCAATATTTTAAAGTAATTTGGTTCTATCATCGTTGGGAAAGATGATAGTTTTATGTAATCATGCTATTTTGAAGTTATTTGGTTCTATTATCGTTGGAAAAGATTATGATTTTATTTAATCATGCTACAATATGCTTCACATTCAATTCAGTGCCTTTTTCTGATGTGATATCAGTTTATTTTGGATTATCTTTTCCACTTCGTGTCTTTTCCTATTCATCAATATGTAAAAATTCATTTTTGCACTACAAGGCATAAATTTCTCAAATTCTTTTTGTATTTTATCTAATTAATATGAATTTAATTAATTATATATTATTGTAATATTATGTTGGTTTAATAATATTGTTGTAATATTATGTTGGATTAAACATAATATTTGTTCTATAAAGTTGTTTGTTGACATAAATTGAATGATTTACATGCTTTAAATATTTTAGTCAACAAATTAAGATCAAACCAATTTGACTAATATGGTCTAAATTCAATTAGTGATTGTTTAATATTAGATTTAGTAATTTAATATATGAAGTCGTCAAACTGACCGCTCATATATAATATTTCTCATGAAAATATTAAATGTAGTGTGTATTTACATCCATGCGGTAATTATCCGGCCCAAAGGAAGGTTAATGACTGGTAGGATTTTATACATACCTGTAATGGTAAATACGTGATAATTATAAAGTTATACATGTAAATCATAAATCAATCCAAAGATGAGTTTTTCATTTGACATGTCTTATTATCAGTATTTGATCATTACAACAAGATTACCACTAACAATTAATATTGAAGTCCAAAGATAAGATATTAATGTTGCACTTGGTATCTTGAGATGGGTTATATCATTATTTGAATTTACTTAAGTTTATGATAATAAATATGAGTATAATTTCTGATTATCTATTGTTATCTCATCAGGTTCTCTTGCAACAATATCTGCTAACCTCAGTTCTGTACTAGTTCTAAATGGAACCAACTTTAAAGATTGAAAAGAAAATATTTTAATCGTTTTGGGTTGCATGGATCTGGACCTTGCACTAAGAGAAGACCAACCTGCTTCTCTTATAGAAAATAGTACTCATGATGATAGGAGACTATATGAAAAGTGGGACAAGTCTAATCGCATGAGTCTCATGATCATTAAGCGCGGTATTCCAGAAGCCTTTAGAGGTGCGGTGTCCGAAGGGATTACCAAGGCCAAAGATTTTCTTACCGAAATAAAAAAGCGTTTTCTTAAAAATGATAAGGCAGAAACAAGCACTCTACTTCAAAGATTATTTATCATGAGATACAATGGCAAAGGAAATATAAGGGAATACATCATGGAAATGTTTAAACTTGCTTCTAAGCTTAAAGCATTAAAGCTTAACCTATCAGAGGATTTACTTGTCCATTTGGTTCTGATATCTCTCCCTACACAATTCAATCAGTTTAAGGTTAGTTATAACTATCAAAGGAATAAATGGTCTCTTAATAAGCTCATTTCATATTGTGTGCAAGAAGAAGAAAGATTAAAGCAAGAAAAGATCGAAAGTGCAAACTTGGTCAACACCTCTAAGGATAAGGGCAAGAAAAGAAAATATAAATATGGAAAGAATAAGGCTGATAAGAGTCCAGTACAGAAGAAACAAAACAAGGATGATACTTGTTTCTTCTGTAAAAAATCTGGGCATTTGAAGAAAGACTGTGCCAAATATCACTCTTGGCGTGCTAAAAGAGGGTTACCTGAGCTACCGAAGGCCCAATAATGCTGATAGATGCATTTATGTGGGAGACGAAAAATCGGTAGATGTGGAAGCTATAGGCACATTTAGATTGTTATTGTGTATTGGACATTATTTGAATTTGAAAGATACTTTTGTTATACCGTCATTTAAACGAAACCTAATTTTTGTTTCTTATTTGAACAAATTTAGTTATTCTTGTTCATTTGGAAACAATCAGTTTACTTTGTCGTTAAATTCAAATGTGATGGGAACTAGTTCACTTATGACTTATGACATTCTATATTTACTTGATACTATAGCTTCCTATCATGAATCCATGAATGCGGAATTGCGAGGTACCAAACATGGTTGTGAAAGAAATGGTACAAAGTAAATAAATTTCTATAGAACACTTAGGAACAAACTTTATGTTGACAAATCTTCTCACAAAAGATGTACCACTCAAGGTTTTTTAGGAGCATACTGCTCATATGGGTATATCAGAATTTGAGAAAACTTCAGTTTAGTGGGAGCCTGTCATATGTTCGTTGTATGTTCTATGCCAGATATTTGAACAGACATTTTCTGATCAGAAATAAAGCTTCAGTTTATTATACTTTATACATTATGGCTATTAAAGTTATTAATGATCTCATAAAGATAAAGTTGGACCAGTTGAAAATTGACATGTACAGATCACATTCATGTAATTTTCATGCTACAAATTTTATAATTTATCTATGTCATTTGGTTATGTTAATATTAGTGATCATTGAAGGGTTTAGCTATGATTGATATAGCGAAAATCGCTTTGATCTTATATTAATATGGTCAACGGACGAGATTGTTTTGTATGTCCTGTTTAATAATGGTAATAGTTTTGAGCTCATAAAGAATATCACATTTATAAGGATACATACGTGACTCAGTGGGTGATTGTTAGAATATTAAGAGTCACATATGTATAATCAAATGTGTTAAGCCATTATTTTGATTAGTCAAAATTAAAGTAATCTAATTAAAGTAAAGTTATTTGGCTAAGGGACATAATTGTTATAAAAATTAATTGTGTGGATACCATGAGTCATATTCCTAACTTAATGACGAGATAAATTAGGAATATGAAACTCTTGAGACATAATTGTAGATTCATCAATTATGAATACAATCATAATTGTATATTCATCAATTATGACTATAAATAAGGTTATGATCCCCGGTTGTAGTATCGAATGAAGTTTCTCTTCACCCGTTAAAGAGAAATCTAAAGTTCAAAAGATACTATGCAATTGGAAGACCAAATCATTAATCAATTCAGAAAATACTCTAATGGATTCATCACGTATGCTCCGTGTTAATATGTTTATTAATTATTGTAGGATTTCATACATATTATAATAGATTAAATAAGTTTTATGTAAATATTCTTAATCCATTATTTTGGATCTATAAAATATATTTTTGAATCAAGACGAAGGTTTTGATTCTATAAAATAATTGTTTGATGTATATTTGATATGTTAAAAGAACCCCAACAATTTGAAGATATTCTGAACCTTCAGAAGTGAGGGCTAAGTCCACGTAGCGTTCTTAGCTTAAAATTCATAGCTCAAAATTCAAATAGTCCAAGCTCATGAAAATAGGAAAGCATGATGAAAATGAAGAGGACGGGCCATCTATTTATAGGGGTTAAGTGACCTTTGGGTTTCATTGTCCGATCCTTAGTTTACTTGATGGTTCGTTTAGGCTTACAGTATGATAACGCTGCAATGGTATGGGAAGATTGGTTGTGAAACTACTTATGATAATTATGCAACATAATTAATCATAAAGTATCTTATAATGACGACATAATGGAATGAAACACAATACAATACGGTGATGAATCGATTATGAAGCATCATATGATGATGAAATAATCGAATCGACCACAAAGTGCCCTACAACAATGACATCATTGAATCGATCATTAATCATCTTACGATGACAACATACTCCAACACAATTGAGGAAGCAAAATATACGGATGCTAATGATGAAACCACATAGCATCGCCCGATGAGCATATCATGTGGTCAATAATCTACTAAAACATGTGTCGGAATATAATTGGAGGTGGATGATATGCGAGGCATGACACGTAGGTCGTTCTTGACACGTCAAGCGGGGCCTGATCCCGTGTGGTAATGGTATGAACGTTTGGCTCAAAACACTTTGAAACCAATGAGAGGACCACGGAGGACTCGACCGCAATGTTTCGAATATAGATCATCGATCCATCCAAATTGTGATGAACGACTCGTGTCACTAAATCATCGATGTCATAAGCATCAATTAAGTTTACCAAACCCATGGGAAACTGCTACTGATCATAGATCTACATGAAGTCGTTCGATGCTCATAGATCTACATAATAGACTTGAACGACTCCATTCATTACAGATGTGGACGGATGATATACTTGCAGTGATAAATCCCATTAATAAACATAATGTTTGTGGTCCCACACTCGGGACCCGCATAGGTTCCTAAATCAATTTCTGAGTATTTTATCATTTAGTTTATAAATTGCTTGATGAAATAGATCGCTTGATGAAAGAAAGAAACATAAATCCGATTGACATACTTCTTGTAATTCCAAAATAAAAATAATATTTACCATTGTATTATCAAAACCAATAGTAAAAATAACATTCTTCTAAATTTATTTTTATCATTCTATAAATATTATTGGTTGTGTCACTGATCATCCTAAATATCAATATAAATAGAAACATATCGATCAAAAGCTTAGTTTTTATTCATATATCTTTTTTTTAATTAAAATTATATAAAGTTAGTGGTTCGAGAAACTCTTTGAGCAGTGGGTTTTAAAGCCTCTTGCCAATAGTCAACAAAATAAACATTTTACTGAAACAAAAAAGATAAATATTCAATGAAAATTAATTTTACTAGTGTTTTATGAATTTTTAATATAAAAATAAAAAAGTAAAATTAATATGATACTAAAAAATTTACATGACTTTTTTTAATTCTAACTTATGTTAGATGTTTCTTCTCAATATTCTTTCGGAAAGTTATCGTCTTGAAATGTAGCGTGAAGATTTTTAACTGTGACTTTGGCTTTTTTGAATTGCCTTATTTGACTGTCAAATTTTTTTCAATCATCTAATCAATCATTTCGATTTTTCAAACTTAAGAATTAAAACCGAACAATCTTACCGGTTCAAATTTAACTTAGACTCGATGAACAACTAGATCGAGTTAATTTTAATTTCAGTTCATTTCGTTTCGATTTGAATCGAATCGTCGTGCCAAGTGCGAAGATTAGGTAACATTATCTTATACTATTATTATTTAATGTTGGCATACAGATCCCTGACGTCATCCTGTCGACTATACCTACCTTCTATGACGAACGAATTCTACGTCATCAAGCGTCAGCCCATCGCCGAAGGGACGACGGACCGAATACGGCTGCCGGTCTTAATATAATTCTAATTTACTTGTCGGTGGTCTATTAGATTCGTGGCTCAAAACAATGGCACGAATCATGTGCCGAGCGTCGTGCATTGAAGCCAAGGCCGGAAAACTGTAACTTGCATTGCTCCACGCCGCCATCTTCTGTAGTTTCCTACACCATTGACACCGACAGATTTGTAGCACCCACCGCTGTTTCCCCCGGTTTACTCCATTCGTGTCAACGTGATCGCCGTTCTATGCCCGGTAACCAGTTTTTGTTTTCTAGTGACTAAGGAGCTGTAGCTGCGCATTAATCCGTAGCTCGGAATTGGACATCACAGATGGAAAGATTGGAGTTCGATGGCCAAAAGGAGCTCGAGTGCGTTCCTTGTTGTTCATCAAGGAAAAGTTGGCATTCTCGAATGTACAATTCTCTGTTTTACATTTGAGGATGCGTCCCTCCTCTATTGGAAGAACACTAGTTTCAGATAAGTTATGGTCGCTTGATCTGTTGCCACCGACATGCCGTGTCTCCATGGGGTTCGTGCTGAGCATGAGTTGTTCGCTGCTATCCGCGATTGGATTTGTTGATCTCCCGTCTTCGGTGATGGATTCGGTCACCGGAAAGCCGCCATTACTTCGCACCGTCGCCCAGGTCTCATCCCACGTCCAGTTGGGAGCAGCGTCTCCGATTAAGCTCTGCATCCTCTCGAATGGGTCCTCCTCTGTTTGGTCCAGGACCTGGTCGTCGTCGTCGTCGTCGGAGAGCGACCGCAAGAAGGTCTGATCGAGAGTGCTTTTAGGAGAAATCCAGTCGGATTTCGGTGGAGGATTGGCGACACGAGACGCGGCAACGAACGGGTGTTGGAGCAGCTGCTCCGCCGTCCACCGCTTCAGGGGATCCCTCCTCAAGCACCTGCTCAAGAAGTCCCTTCCCTCCTCGGAGATCCATCGCGGGAACTCAGGCACGTCGGTGGAGAAGGCGATCTGGTGGAGAGCGCTAAGGGCGTCCGAGACGAGCGGCCATGGGGGTCGTCCGGTGGCCATCTCGATGACGGTGCATCCCAGGGCCCAGATATCAGCTGGCGCGCTCTGCTCTTCCCCCCGCGCGACCTCCGGCGCCATGAACATCGGCGTGCCCCTCATCCATCCCCTCTCGTCCTCGTCCTCCTCTTCTGCGCTCCGCGCGCACCCAAAGTCCGCAACCTTGGCCCGCCCACCGGAGCATATCAAGACGTTCTGGCTCTTCAGATCACAATGGAAGACGCCGTTGGAATGCAGGTAGGCCAGCCCGCCGAGGATGTCGCATGCGTAGGATCGGATGGCGAGCTCGTCAAGCCGACCGCCCTGCTTCCTGATCTCGTCGGACAGCGAGCCCCGGGGAGCGTACTCCATGAAAATATTATAGCAGAGACCTGCTCCTGGCGTCTGGGCGGCGACGTCGAAACCAAAATAAGAGACGACGAACGGCGAATCGAGCGCGGAGAGGATCCTCTGCTCCCTCTGCAGGAGCCAAGAGCGAGAGAGCTCCGACGACTTGACCGCGAAGACGTCGCCCGAGGACACCGAGGTGGCGAGCGAGACGGTAGCGGAGGTCCCCCGGCCAATGATCCGCCCACGGCGCCACCCGCTGATCCCCATCGTTAGAGCTCCAACACAAGCCCCAGAGAGGAAGAGAGAGAAAAGAGGCAGGTGGATGACTTGGAACGCCGGGAGGTGGTTGATATAAGAAGCAAAGAAGGATCTCGTCCATGGTTGCCCAAAAGCCAACGCTACCCCGACGCGGACGGCCACGCTCGCGTGGAAGGACGACCTCGCCCGGTTTTCCGCTCCACGTGTCGAAGCCGAAGTCAATCGGTGCTCCCCTGACCCCATCTTCCCCGAGCAAACGTGGAAACGCAAAGGCACGAGCAGAGTCGAGCTGTTTCATGTCGTTAGGTACCCGCAGACGACAACAAGAGTTTTCATGGTGCTTACTTTTAGGTAGCTGAAGACCATATGAATTCTTTTCTTCTTTGTCATCTTCCCCTGCGACCTTTTGGTTTTCCTGAGCCTATCCACCGTAATCTTTTAATGCCAGGGAATATACTTTCCAAGTGTAGTCCATATGCTAAAGGCAGAGATGGGGTGTGCTGTTGTTGCCGTAGCTCGTGAGTAAGAAGAGTTGGAGAAGATGAAGGTGGATGGATTGGACTTTTACGTCTCAGGGCTTCGACAGGAGCAGCTATAGGTGGCTCCAATCATTAGGTCGTACCAGTAAGCAGTACATGAAAGTCCTCCTCGTTTTAATATATGTGTTATGTCAAGTCATTTGTGCCACGTATCATTGATCCATAGCTATTAATGAAGATGACACATACGACAAGAAGAGCAGCAGTAACAATACATGCACTCCTATTACAGATTTGTTTCTACGCTGAGCTGGCGACCGGCGTGAATGAGGACGTGGCAGCGTGGGAACGCATGGGGCAGCACGTTTTTCTTCTGCGGCGTGAAACGCGATGGAAGGCTGCGTTCCACGTGCTCCAAATCCGTTGACCAAATCAACGTGTCGCGTTGGGAGAGCGAACCCTTTTTGTTCTCGGATTGATTCGTCGACAACTGTAGCTTCAGCACGTACGGGAAGTTTTCCATCTCCCTCCCTCGATCGCTCGCTCGCTCGCTCGCTCGCCATGGCGGCTCCGGCTCCGAGCACCGGCGAAGAGATCTTCAAGGACTACCAGTTGGAGTTGATCGACGATCTGCCTACCATCTTCGAAGGTTCCTGCAACAAATGCAGGGAAGAAGATGGCCTCAGTCGGCGTCGCAGATGCAAAGCTCCAGGAGGACCAGTCCCCTTGCATCGGCAACTGTGGTTTCTGTGCAAGTGCGGCGACCATGAACGTTTGCTCCAAGTGCTACAAGGAAATGACTTTGGAGCACAAACAGGAGGTGGACGGGGAGCGGAATCACATTCTGCATACATGGAAACAAAGAAGTTGATTTCACGTTCAATCAACATATTCGGGTTATCACTTAGCAACAACGATCTTATTTCCTATATTGATAATAAAATTATTTGATAAAGAAGAAAGATTATTTGATAAGATAATTTTAGAGGTTTATCTTGACATGATACAATATATTGATATGTCGATTTTAAATATTTTTGACTTATATAAAAACAAAAAAATTATAATTGATGATCGACTACTACTAAATGAATAAGGATTTTAGTTCTCACTTAACACGAGGAGTGTAAGGCCATAATTCACTCTCGGTTATGAGTTGGAGAGCTCGGAGCGAATTCAAGAACTGTTCTTTTCTTCTCCTCTCTCGAAGCTCATCGTCGAGTTAAGAATTCTACAAATTGGGTCCTTTTCTCTTCTCTCTCTAGATTTTTTTTCTATTTAGTATTTATTTATCATCTAATTATCTCATCATATTTCCTTTACTTGTCCAACACTAAGACTATTGTTTTTGGTTACGTCGATGTAGTTGTTGTTCAACGTCAAGTTAATTTTTTTCTCTTTAAGATTTTCTCTCCCTCCGATAGAGTTTCACTTATATTTCTCTCTAATAAAAATATTTATGCAATAATCATTCTTCCCTTCATTTGTACTTGCACCGTATACTCGGATTTTGTTTATACATTGGCTCACTAGTGAGAAAGGATGTTAAAGCATATATTAAGTTTTTCCTAACATCTTAGGTTTTTGGGTTTAGTGATCGCACAATCATCAGAGCAAAGGATCCGAGCTTAAAATCTTCATCAAGCCACTTAGAAATGCCTTTCAAAAAATATATCCTCGATTAATATTTTTTATGCTTATAAAAGTATGCTATATATAAATAGTCATCAAAAGATGAATGGAATTTAAAGTAAAATGTATACTTACGTTGCATTGCAGGGTGATTGGTAAGATGGGATCAAACTCTAAACCTCAAAGCTAAAATAGGAAAACTCATATTCCATGATTGTTATCATTTTCCTTTCCTATGGACTATGGGAGATGGAGACGAAGAAAGAAGTACCAACAGCTGAGATAATTTGGACAAGACTTGGTTCGTATGTTGCTCCTATTTATAACCCAAAAGCAACTCGTCGATTCATGCATTCGTATTAATTGAGTGACCTTATCAGGTATCGCGATGATGCAGATGAATGCACACATGCATGAACGTGGTCGATGCTTGCGTGTATCTATGCATCGGTCTTACGTGGAAAGTTTTTATCACAAGTACATGGACGCGTGATAGGATCGTGTACATTACACATGTATTCCAATCGATTAAGTAGAAAAATATATTATTAAATCAAAATTTGAAAAAAAAATTATTAACTTATGTGTTAGACCACTGAATCGGCATGACATATATGTTAGTGGTTACTATATGTCATGCTCTTAATATTATCTATCCCCATCGCTTTATTACATGTGAAGACGATGATTTACTTGTTAGGGGATATTCCATGATTGATTTATATGCATTATTGAAAATGATCGTGTACATCACCCACCCATGTATGAGAGAGAGAGAGAGAGAGCGTCCTTTTTATAATGCACGTGAGAGCCTTTAACACTAGAATAGGTGATTATTAGTATAATGCTGGGAATAATTATATGCATCCTTCGATCGTCAATGAGCCATAAGACTGTGAACTAAATCATTAGGGTTATAATCGTGGGGCAACAATTTTATTAAAATAATATCTTTTTCAGTATTATATTATCGATCATGTGAGATCGAGTCAACACTTTAGTCGCATCATATTTTTGACTCCTAAATCTTAACTAATGTGTTAGACCATTGAATCGGCATAACTTATATATTAGTGGTTACTATATGTCGTGCTCTCAATATTATCTATCCTCATCGTGTTACTACAAAAGGGGTCAAGACACGATGATTTACTCGTTAGGGGTTACTCCATGATTGATTTATATGCATTATTGAATAAGTGGTGTCAGGTTCAAAAATGGGTTTAGAAAATGATCGCAAGACGGATTCGACAATGAAAAATTATCATTCTCGAGTTCAGATTTGAAAGAGTGAGGTCCATTTCTAAGTCAAGTTACGGTGTTGAAATGTTTAGAATTTGATCCTATACCATTCAAAAGTTATGTGATGGTGTGCTTAACAAGGTTCCTCTAATACTTAATTTAATATGAGATTTTTTAGAATAATATAGTCAAAGTTAATCTCATTTAGAATGCACTCTAGAGGGTCTTTTATAGTATAATGGGTGACCATCATGGTGAGATTGTGGTAAACATTGAGAGTAGTTATGTGCCTTATGAGTTATGAGATTGTACATTAAATCGTTAGAGCTACAATATGTAACTATTTTATCGAGTCAATATCTTTACCAATGCTACATTATCAATCAATATCCTATTTGGTACCATGTTATCAATATCATGCGATCAAGTATCATCTAGCGTCTTAACCAAATGGGCATGACTCCCTATGTCAAGTACGAAATAAACTATTTTGTTTGAAGAGATATAATTGTTTAGATATAAAGATGTTGTTAGATTAGGAGGAGGAAAGAAATTTAGAAATTTGAGATTGAGATATCATGTAGTATAAGTTTTGTCTTTTTTTATTAGATTATGTAAACGAATGTTTTTATTAGAATATCATTTTGTTTATGATGTTTATAGCATTAATGATATATCTTTAACCTTAAAAAATTTATATTAACCACCAAAATAATTGATAAGTTTGTGTTCCCTATAGCACCACATAAAAATATTCCTCTAGAGTAGATGTTAATATGAATAATAGATACGAATAATAGTTACGATCATATTTGTACATTCAATATACTTTATAGATGAAATAACAGGCCATTATACTTATTACTAAACTTATTGTAGAGATGAAATAAAATCAAGATTTATTCTTTTAATTAGAGGTTGAATCGATCAGAATTAGGCTAAAAATTAAGATATATTTTGGAAAAATAAAACTTCCATGGAAAAAAAAGAAATGAAACGTTTTCATAAAAATTATGGTAAAATCAAGAATAAAGTTTTCATTTTGTACATGAGAATCAGTAACGATATCCAATTTCCGAATAAGTCGTAATTGCTTTGAACTTTCTATTTTGGTATATATATATATATATATATATATATATATATATATATATATATATATATATATATATATATATATCATAGGATTTATCATTTTAGAGTTTAATTATAAAGAAATAAATGGAGAGTCTCCAACACACTCTGTAACTCTTTGCATCAAAGAGTTAACTATATTAATTGAAGAAATAATACCCTCTGCAAGCATCAAAGAAAGAACAATGTGCATAATCTCAATGTAAAAAAAAAGAAAAAAGAAAAGGGTAAATCTAGAATTCTAGCATAGTCAACAAATTCAGTCAACTACTTTGTTTGCCTCGCGAGGTTTACCATCGAAAATAATATCATCAAATGGTTTCGTGAATTCAGTAATGTGTTTATACACATAAGATATAAATTAGTGTGTATAAAGATATTTTTGAACTCATGAAACTGTTTGACTATTATTTTTTGTCATGTCGACCGCGAGGCTAATAAAGCAGCTGACTTCACTTGTTGATTATGCTAGAAAGTCATATTGAATTTTGTAATTTTATATCATATGATGCAAAATAGTTTTTTTTCCTTTTTTTCCGTTCCATGAAAAAAGATATTATATATATATATATATATATAGTTTATAATCATTCAACACATCACTCCACGACGACGACTCCATAAAACTCAAGACAAACTCAAAATTTATTAACAAGCATTCATAAACTAAACCCATAAGAGTAAGAATTTAACCAATCATAAATCTAATCATTTATTACAATATCAACATAAAACTCTAAAATTTTAGATTTTAAAATTTTAAATATGAGAGATTCTTTAACCTTTTATTTGAACGATATGCCTATGATTATGAATAAAGACGAGAAAAAATTCACTAATAAATTTAAAGTCAAAAAATAAGAAATGTGTACTCATGAAGTCAAAATCTTTTAATAGAATGAAGGCCTTTATTTATCGACTATAATGGAGGCATCCACGTTCAACTTAAGCCACCCGTGCATAAATCTCCGCCTTAGCTTTAAGTTATACTAATGTCATAAAAATATCTTCTTCTCCCAAACCAAATAATATATCAAATTGACTTATTGGTCATTATATCTATTAGATTTTGATGGTACCAATTTTCTTAATCATAATAGCAATATGTGATATAATATTATGAATAACGACACACACTACGACTAGTGTGGGAACTCTTATCAAAGACCAAACTCACATCTACAGTACCTTGCAAATGACGAAGAATCCATTTCACAGTATGCCAATGAATTTTTATGTACATGCTAACGACAAATGTATAGCATATGTGGTGCTCTCGACCAGTGTAGCATGAGGAACACGAGACGTGTGCTCCTTTTCCTCCTCAAATTATGGTGATAAAGCTGTCGAAATATTGAATTGTTTAGCGAATAAAGTACTCATAGGTTTAGGCTTTTGCATACCGAACCATTCAAGAACTTTCAATGTATATTTTCTGAGACAAATCCGTTGTCTATCCCAATGAATTTTCATGTCCAAAATCTTAATGCCGGGTCATTAGGTAGATAGATGGTGGTGAATGGATTTGACTTTTACGTGTCGGAGCTTTGACAGGAGCAGCTTTAGGTGGCTCCAATCGTTAGGCAGTAGCCGTGGCAGTACATGATGTCTTCCTCGTTTTGATATACGTGTTATGTCAAGTCATTTGTTCCACGTTTCATTCATCGATAGCGGCCAGCGGTCCACAAGTCTGTGATCGATCATGTTGTTCTTAATAGCTATAAATGAAGACGATACATGCGACAAGAAGAGCAGCAGTAACAATTCATTCACTTCTATTACAGATTTGTTTCTACACTGAGCTGGCGACCGCCGTTAATGAGGAGGTGGCAGCGTGGGAACGCATGGGGAAGCACGTTTTTCTTCTGCGGCGTGAAACGGAGGAGGATGGAAGGCTGCATTCCACGTGCTCCAAATCCGTTGAGCAAATCAACGTGTCGCGTTAAGAGAGCGATCCCTTTCGTTCTCGGATCGATTCGTCGACAACTGTGGCTTCAGCACCTGTGGGAAGTATTCCATCTCCCTCTCTCGATCGATCGATCGCTCGCTCGCTCGCCATGGCGGCTCCGGCTCCGGCTCCGAGCACCGCCGAAGAGACCTATAAGGACTGCCAATGGGAGTTGATCGACGATCTGCCTACCATCTTCGAAGGCTCCTGCAACAATTGTAGGGAAGAAGATGGCGTCAGTCCGCATCGTAGATGCAAAGCTCCGAGCGATCATACTCCTCAATCAACATGAAACTAAATGACCTTATCAATATTGATATATCGATTTTAAATATTTTTAACTTATATAGAAATCAAAAATTATGATTGATGATCGACAACTACTAAATGAATAAGAATTTTAGTTCTCACTTAACACGATGAGTGTAAGGCCATAATTCACTCTAGGTTATGAGTTGGAGAGCTCGGAGCGAATTCAAGAACTGTTCTTTTCTTCATCTCCTCTCTCGAAGCTCATCGTCGAGTTAAGAATTCTACAAATTGAGTTCTTTTCTCCTCTCTCTCTCTCTATATATATATTATTTATTTATCATCTAATTATCTCATCATATTTCTTTTAGTTGTTCAATACTAAAACTATTATTTTTTGTTATGTAACATCCCATTAGTCTCACATCGGAAGTGGAGAATGTGTATGATTAGCTTATAAGGACCTGATGAGTGTACTACATTAACTTTTATTTAAGCATTTTGGTCCATGGGTGAAGGACCAAAATGGAGTTATTGGCCAGTTGGCTCATCAGACTCGGGTCGTGACAAGTTACGTCAGTGTAGTTATTGTTCAACGTCAAGTTAATTTTTTTCTCTTTGGGATTTTCTCTCTCTCCGATAGAGTTTTGCTTATATTTCTCTTTCTAATAAAAATATTTATGCAATAATCATTCTTCACTTCATTTGTACTTGCATCGTATACTCAGATTTTGTTTATACATTGGCTCACTCATGAGAAAGGATGTTAAAGCATATATTAAGTTTTTTCTAACATCTTAGGTTTTTGGGTTTAGTGATCGCACAATCATCAGAGCAAAGGATCCGAACTTAAAATCTTCATCAAGCCACATAGAAATGCCTTTTAAAAAATATATCCTCGATTAATATTTTTTATTCTTATAAAAATATGCTATATATAAATAGTCATCAAGAGATGAATGGAATTTAAAGGAAAATGTATACTTACGTTGCATTGCAGGGTGATGGGTAAGATGGGATCAAACTCTAAACCTCAAAGCTAAAATAGGAAAACTCATATTCCATGATTGTTATCATTTTCCTTTCCTATGGACTATGGGAGATGGAGACGAAGAAACAAGTACTAACAGCTGAGATAATTTGGACAAGACTTGGTTCATATGTTGCTCCAATTTATAACCCAAAAGCAACTCGTGGATTCATGCATCCGTATTAATGATGCAGGTGAATGCACGCATGCATGAATGTGGTCGAGGCTTGCGTATCTTTGCATCGGTCTCACGTGGAAAGTTTCGATCACAAGTGCATGCACGCGCGATAGGAGCGTGTACATTACACAGATGTATTCCAATCGATTATGTAGAAAGAATATTGTTAAATCAAATTTTGATTACACATCACTCAGGATTTAGAACCAATCATCTTTCAACTTCATTCAAGACTAAATCGAAGGCGTGATATGCAAGAGACTCTCGATACTTAAGTTAGTATGAAATTTTGAGGATTCTATAGAATAATTAAAGTTAAAATGTTAGAGAGAGAGAGAGACTCTACCGATGCACTTGGAGAGCCTTTTAATACTACTATGGGTGATTATTAGTGTAGGGTTGTTATAAATGCTAGGAATATATATATATATATATATATATATATATATATATATATATATATATATATATATATATCTATTGTGCACTAAATCGTTAGGGCTACAATTGTGGGGTAATGATTTTATTGAATTAACATCCTTATCAGTCATATGTTGTCAATCATGTGAGATCGAGTCAACACTTTAGTTGACACCACATTTTCGACTCCTAAGATTGAGTCTCAACTGATGTGCCGATCGAATGAGCATATGATGTGTTGGTCGAATAGGCATAACTTACATAGTGGTGGTTATTATATGTCGTACTCCCTATATTGTTTATCCCCATTATGGTATGACCCTTGAAAAGGATCGAGATATGATGATTTACTCAGTAGGTTGTTGACTATTTTTGTCGTTTATTAGGAGATACTCTATGGTTGATTTATTAACATCATCCAAAAAGTGGGGTTGGTTTTGAGAAATGATTAGAAAATAGAGAGTTCAACAATGAGAAATATATTATTTTTTAATATTCTTGAGTTTAGGTGTGAAAGAGTGGGGTCTTCCAAATTCACCCATGAGAGACTAACACTAATATGTTAAACCAATTTTTAGTTTTTGATATATGAATTGAGTTTTGAGCTAACCAAGATCTATTAAATGTGGTGGAAAGTTGATGGTGTGCCGGATAAGTTCGATCCTAGACTATTCAAAAGTTATGTTGATGGTGTGCCGGATAAGTTCCTCTTATCCTTTCTTTAACATGAGAGTTAGAGATATAGTAGAATAATCGAAGTCAAAAAGTTAATGAGAGAGTTAATACCTTTTAGAATATTTTTATAGTATTATGGGTGACCATTAGGGTGAGGTTATGGTAAACGTTATTGGAATATCGATCTTTGCTAGTGCTACATTGTCAATCCCATGGGATCGAGTCAATATCATTATTCTGTACCATGTCATCAACCTCATGTGATCGAGTATCGTCTAACATATTGACCAAATGGGTATGGCATATAGGTACAATCAATATATCATGCTTCCTATGTCAAATACTAAATAAACTAATTTGTTTCAAAAGATATAATTACCAAAATTTATGACAAAAAGATGGTGTTGTGATGGATAGATCAGTAGGAGCCAAGAAGCTAGGATTTGAGATTGAGATATCATTTAGTATAAGTTTTACCTTATTTTACTGAATACTTGAAATGAATGTTCTTTTCTTGGACAAACTTACGTTACCAAGTATTTGGTATCCTTGAAAACTCGTTTATGATGTTTATAGCAGTAACGATACATCTTTAACCTTAACAAACATATATTAAACATCTTTAGAATCGATAAGTTTGTGTTCCCAATGTTAACATGTAATGACAAATGCATCTTATTATAAAATTTGTACGTATATATATATATATATATATATATATATATATATATATTTGTACGTACAAATACATCCAAAATCTTTTGAATAGAGTCAAAGTTTCAATAGACCCCACAAAATAACTCGATGATTTTTTTTTTTGTGTATTAATGGGATAATAAAGGCCTTTATTTATCGACTATAATGGAGGCATCTACCTACAACGTTTGTGATGTGATGTGAGGCTAAATTCTCAACTTAAGCCACCCATCAATAAATCTCCACCTTAGCTTTAAGTTGTGCCAATGTCTTCGAATATAAATTTCTTCTAACATCTTCTCCGAAACCCGAATAACATATCTAATTGACTTATTGGTCATTATATCTATCATATTTCAGTTATACCAATTATTTTCTTAATCGTAATAGCATAATGTGATATGATATCTGATGTCTATATGTTTGGTTCTCTCATGATATATTTAATTTTAATGTATGATACTTTGACTATCAAAATGAAGAACAAAAATAGAACTCTGTTCTAGTGCCAAATCGCCATCCAACTTCTTTTCCTTTTTAAATTATGGTGATAAAGTGTCGAAAGATCGATTTGTTTTACAAATAAAGTACTCATAGATTTCGCTAACTCTCTAGCTTACAATTTAGCTAACTTTGATAGGATGAACAGCTCTTTTTTTTTTTTTGGCGAGGTGACCCACCACTTAAGTTAAATGCATTTTTCTTCTCAAAATAAGAGAAAAAACCGCTCTTTACTTACTCTTTAATTATGAGTTTGAGTGATTTTGGTTCAACACATCACAAATGATGAACTTTCACTCTAGATTGAAATCCCAAGAACACATATTTTTGTCGTCTTCTTCGTTCAAGTTTACAATCATTTATACGACCGTACGTAGGACAATCAAATATATTTAAATAAAAATAATTATAAAGAGAATCAGATCATACCTCAGTAGGAGTCTTGTTGTAGCCCACCGAGACCTATTCACCAAGTAGCGGTTACAAGATCTTCAATCCAAATGTTCTCAGCTAAATTAGACTGAGAACCAATGCAATGCACGTATGGTGTCACATAAAAAATGTGTTAAGATTAAGATTGATTTATAAAAAGATGATGAGTGTATTATGATAATTTTAACTTAAATATTTTGATCAATGATTTAAATCAAACGAAAGTTATTGGTCAATTAGCTCATTAGGCTAGTATCGTGATATAGAATGTCGTCATTTATGTAGTATTCTTTGTATAAATCATTACAAAATTCTCTTTATGAATTTTCTAACTTGAGTACGAAAAACATCATTCTTAATAAATCACATTTGATCGATCCGTCACTAGTGTGATCCGTAAGCTCGTAAGAAATTATTCGTTTTAGGTATATGGACTACGCTTCTTACTTAACAACCAGTTACGTCGACATCCTTTCTTATGAGCTACGCCCATCGTATATATCTGTATTATTTGAGTGTGTCAAATTAAAATATTTGTTTCCATGTTGGTCATGGCATAGATGCATGCAGGTATGCAAGTGATGACACACGTACGTGCATGCATGAACATGATCAAGGCTTGGCATCATTATCATTAGCTCAGCCATATCTCAATTAACCTATACACATTTGCTGTATAGCTTGGCTTAGAAAGCTGGATGTATATATAGCTTGTAGAATTGCTAGTCCTGCGGGCCATCCACGTCCATCTTGGTGGAGCAAAAGCTGCGAATCTATTGCAGGATTATGAGGCTAAGTAAAGCAGTGGCAAAGCCGAGGCTCAAGTTACACAGTGTGAAGGCTGCCCGGCCTAATCAGTGCCCTGCACACCCCACCATGATGAGGACGCACTTGAAAGACCTCATCCAACGAAGTTTGTCGGAGTCAATGCACTGTTCCCGTTTACAAGAAAGATAACCTCGCAATATCGTTCTTTTCAAGAGAGAAATCTTTGAACAAAGTAGTTTTTGAGCGGGGAGAGAAGATGACAGAGAGGAGGTGGAGAGGTTTCACGTGAGAATGGATGGATGCGTGGGGAACTGAGGCCCTTCTTGACCCCGTTTTCGAGTTCTACATCTTTGACAACTCGTGTACTACTGGTGGCCTCGGCAGAAGAGCCATAAAGCCGGCGACGAGGTGGTGGAGAAATAGAATGGATCTTTGACGACAACGATTAAGCTTCCCACCCGAGGACAGGCCACGCCTAGCTATTAAAGAACCCAATGCACTTGCGATAAAGACCTCTTCCTACCGCTGCTGCTATTTCTGCGACTTCTGCTCCCCTCTCACTTCCGTCTCCACTAGTTTTTGCATCCTCCGCTCCTATATATGTCTGTATATGCACATGCCAACACCGATCCCAGATTTCCTTGAACCCACTTCGCACGGTTCTGCTACTTATTTGCTATACGATAGATGATGGAGGTAATTCTTTGTTGTCGGAGGGAGGACGAAGTGTAGCTTCGTAGTCGATGTTTAATTGTGTGTTGCTATGGTTTCAGGGCTCGACGAGGGGTCATCAAGTTCCAGCGTTTGGGTACTGGGATCACCGTGATGAACTCCCCATCACCCGGTGCTTTGAGCTTGCAGTGCAGGCTGAGTGGATCCGAGGCCATTGTCGTAGCGAAGATGGTGATCTCTTTAAGGTGGCAGCCCCTGCAGAGACACCAGCTTGTTGTGAGCACCACCACAGAAAGGTTGTCATCATCTGACCGATCTAATGTCAGTCAACTAGAGAAGTTAGATCTCACTAGTTGTCACTCACATTTGGTTGTAGGTGAAGAAGGGTGGCTGCATAGGAAGAGAGAAGGAAGAGCTGCAGAAGAAGCAAGGGAGGGCTACAGCTCCCAAGGCCGTGGACGAGGACTTGTACAAGATCCCACCTGAACTCCTCCACCACCAAAAGCCCAAGCGGGTATTCATCACTCTTAACGCGTTCCGAAATCTCTCTCGGCCAAAACTTGGGTGTTCATGTGACTGTTTGCAGGCGAGGATGTTCAAGAATCTGTGGTCGGGATGTATGGGACTCGACAGCGTTGCCTGAGAGGATGTGAGGGTGCATTCCATTGCATCGCATGCGGAAAAGCTTCAGCACCGAAAGGGATATATTAATCCTCGATGTTTCACTTGCTACTGTTGTCTCTTTCTCCTTTAGATCACTGTGATAGATATGATGTATCTTATCTTCTCAGTAAGAAGCATTTGTTTGGGACTCCGTTGACCGGGTTTTGTTTTCTTCTTCGACCTTCTCGTCACGGGCGCTGCTCTCACGAGTTCGGCAGAGCAGATACAGCCTCTCGGTCAAGCACGCTGAGCCAACTCAATAATTTTGGTCTCTGCAAAACTTATAGGTTGCCACTTATAAACGACTGCACTCTGTGTTCTACACAAGCATATACGTCCACCGAGTCAGGAACTGAGGCGGCTGTTTGGTGGTGCAGCTTTGAGCTCCTTCAAATGTTTTCCACAGCTTGCGCTGTGGCAGCCTTTGACGGTCAAAGATATCGAGCTGCATGCAGCTTTTAGTTGGAGCTTAATAGTGGCTATCTTAGCTTTAGAAGAAGAAAAGTGTTACCTCAGTAATCTCACTTTAGAAGAAGAAAGTGCACATTTGGATTTAATGATATATATATATATATATATATATATATATATATATATATATATATATATATAAAAATAAAATAGTGATTACCTCAAGATAACGTCAGCATTTCAGTATTTATCTAAAATCATAAAATTATTGACATGATTTATATCATAAACTAACATAATTTTATTTATGAAATTTATTTATTTATTAAAATTATATTATATATCTAGGTCATATAAATTTTTTGTAAGATTATATAACTTCATTAAAATAAAATAAATATATATTTTTTGAATAAATATTAAAAATATTAAAATGATAAATTTATTATATAATATTTAATATATTTAATTTAATTATTATCCTCGTTTAATTAGATTTTAATTTATGGGTGAATGTTGTGAAATAAATGGAGGATATATATGTCATTTCAAATCACACCTCACAATAACATCCCGCTTCTCCGGCACCGGTTGCTCGCGATACGCCCCTGTTTCCGCCGCTCTGGAACCCTCCCCTGCATTCCTTTTCTTTGTTTCGCTTCGCCCTCTGCTTCGATCTTTTCCCGTTCTTGTTCCGTTTTCTGACGCAGATTCCTTTTCGTGTTCTTTCTTTGTTCCATGTTCTTGTTTGATCTTGTGACGTAGGGTCGTTGGTCTGTTTTTTATTGTTCTTTTTCGAATCTTTTCTTGTTCCGACGCAGATTCCTTTTCGTGCTCTTTCTTTGTTCCATATACTTGTTCGATCTTGTGACGCAGGGTCGTTGGCCCGATTTTTCTTGTTCTTGTTCGAATCTTTTGGCGCAGATTTCTCTTCGTGTTCTTTCTTCTTCTTGTTCGATCTTTGACGCAGGTCCTTCTCGTGATTTATTCCTGTTCTATTCGATCATTTGGCGTAGATTCTAAGGTTCCGCAGATCGGAAGAGACTGCGAGGTTCTTGAGGGATTCAGATGGCGGTGGCGTCGAGGCTGGTTCTTGATGGGAACCCGATCAGGCCAGCCACGATCTGTTTGATCGGGGCCGGGAGTTCATCGGATCCCACCTATGCGAGAAACTGATGGCGGTGACGCTCCACAGCGACAAGATCAAGCAACTCCTCGGTCCGCCGCCAGAGGGGTAGCAGTAGGCGCGCACCACCCTTGGGACTTCCAGATCCACTTCCACCGCCTCATCATCAAGCACGTCTCCATCTGGTTTTCCTTCCCCTTTTCAAGATCCTGTTTCGGATACCCTGCATTGCCTCCATGTCCCGCTCTACCATTTGATCTTTTCTTAGTGAACTATTCTCTTTCTCGACGCGTCGTCTACTTCTATGAGCGGATCCGCATTCCTGTCACCACGTTTTCTTTGTTGCACGAGAAATCCAAATCTTGAATTAGTTCTTGTGCACAACTTCTTTTCCCATAGAGATGACCAACGTAACTAACTGCATTGACGCTCGTCCAGTTGGAAGCTGTGGGATTTCTTGGTCCCTTCTCTTACATTTAGGTTTTACCGTGGCTTATTTATTTTGTGATTGCTTGACGTTTGGTGGTTGTTCAGGTCATGTATTGCTTAGATAGCGACAAGCGCCTGATTCGCTTCACCACTTGTGAAGTCTATGGGACAGAAACTGGAAGCCTCCTTTCCAAGGATCATCCTCTAAGCAAGGTGCCCGTTTCACTCCTTAGATTAAAACGTCTCAGTAACTTGTCATAGGTAAATGATTGCCTTTTTAAGTGAGACATATGCTAATTCTGCCACTATTAGAAGAAGTGATAGCCAAGACTTGACTTGTTGCTTATAAATGACTTAATGAGTAGCCTTCTTTTCTGATGCATAAATAGTATCAATTTGTGATAATATATGTCTGTTCTTAATACAAAACTTTTGCATGCGGTAACCAGTTTGCATACAGTTAGACAAATTGTAATAGTGTCAGTGTGCTTTCTTCAACATGAACGTCATGTTGTATAGGTTTGGGAATGGCGGAAAAAAAATGATTTGATGGTTGGAATCGGAACTGGAACCATTCTTGGGTGGTTCCGGTTTCAGTTCAGAACTGGTCTTAGATGGTTCAGTTCCGGTTCTTGATTTTGGGATATCCAAACCGTCAGTTTTGAAATCAAAATCAATGGTTCAGAACTGTCACGAGGGCTATATTCAATCATAATTTTGATCTTAAATATATTTTTGAATATAATGTATGCTAATTCTTTCGATTTCATGTGGAGAAAGTGGCTGCCTTGTATTTCCTTAACTTAAACCTCATATATGTTTAGCCTCATTACTTATGTCCGTTGTCCATCATGAATAGTGTAATATATGCTAAATTCTTTGATTTCATGCGGCGAAAGTGGTGGTCTTGAATTTTCTAAAATTAAATCTCATATCTGTTTAGCCTCATTACTTGTGTCCATTCTCCATTACGAATAGTATAATCTATGCTAATTTCTTTAATCTCATATGGAGAAAGTGGTGGCCTTGGCCTTGGATTTTCTAAACTTAACTTTCTTATATGTTTATGTTTAGCCTCATTTGTCATGTCCATTCTCCATTATGAATTCACACTAACTATATGATGTATATTCCTACGAGCTGTACCGACCTTCTTCCTCTTCCACTGTGAATGGTTACCAGCCGTTACTTGTTTTCGAAGAATGGCATGTACTTTCAAGGTAACAATGAACTAGGCAGCAAATAGTGGGTAACATGCTACGTTATATGTGCACCAAATGAAATATAATTTTCTTAATGTGGAACTGGGGTTCAGAATGTGGGTTTTTAAAGCCTATCTTGGATTTCATGTGATTAAAGATACAAAAGCTTTTCTGTGGAATGAAATCAACCTTTTTTGATGACTTGGGCAGTATTTTATGTCCTTATCGCTTGTCTTGCCCTCTTAAGGAGATGAATGGTTTGTCATTGGTAAAAGGACATGGATATTCTAGGACTTTCAGTTTGACTGATGTGAACTCTATTCCTTTGTTGTTTCCTTGTAAATAATAAATTGTCTATCTGTACCATCCAGTGTTCGGTCCGGATGATTTTGCAACTTTTCAAGTGCCCTTTGGATCATTTGTATGTTTTCCTGTGCTACTAACAAGAACATATATGATTAAATAGGGACCAAAATTCTATGTACTTCACGGAGAATGCTTCCTGATCCATTTCTAGGCCTATTGAGAAGCAGAGATGATCTTATGCATGTGAAAATCAACTAAGTCTGATATATGATGGGTTTCCTTACTAGTTTTATTATTATTATTATCATCGTTTAAAAGCAATATTACAACCATTGTTTCTTGTTGCATATTTAGACCATCTAAAGCTGAGGGTGCAGAGCATTGTCTGGAGTTCACCATTGTGAGCCATGGCAAGGGATTTCCTAGAATTTGGCATGATTCAGCAATGTACGTATCGAAGCTTTTCTTTGTTCAAGGAGAGAATATAGTTATACTGTCTGGAGTTAATGGTTTTAATGGTGATCAGTATAAAGAAACATTTATCTTCATCAAGGATGGCATAGAAGCTGTTGTCCTTACGATCATTGTGTGCATTTTTTCTGTTTCATTCTTATTGTCTGGTTGTAATGACATAAACAAAGCTGTTATCGTATCTCTTGGGAATACCACATCCATGACGTGGAAAATGCCGACAATGAAGTCACTGTGGAGCAACTTGCTGAATCATGACATTGGTTTATGTTACACCTTTGCCATGGGGCCTAATGCAGCTGCTTGTCAATCTTTCTTATGTAATGACGTCAACTCTGCAGGTGCCTGTGAGGGACGTGCGAGTCTCAAGGAATTCTGTGGTAAAGGATATGTGGACATTGATAAGCAGATTGCCAACGTGATCGTAATCATTAAGGAACTTTGGTAATGCCCCAATTAAATCAAACAGGTTGTTCGTTTCGTTGATACAAGTGTAGTTGATGATGATGGCTCTATATGTATGTGCATAGGTTGGAACGCGCAAGACATACCTGTGGGACATTCTGGAATTGACACTGATCTATTGGCAGCCAACAAGAGAGGGTGCGTCGGTCCGCAAAAAGCATTCTGTTATCTTTTCCGTTGATTAGCGTCGATGATTCAAATCCTGTTGACTCGTTGTTGTGTCCTCTGGAAGTGGTTTTATATGCCATGTTACCGGTGTGGTATTACCCATGGCCCGCCACATATACAGAGCATTCTGTTCCATGTTCTATTATCCATCTGCTAATTCATGAACTTAGTCATGCACAAGAGTGATTAATCCTTCCTGCTAACCAGCTTGTATTCACGAGTCTTTATAAAATATTGCTAGATAGGGCGGTATGAAGGCCAAGCTTCCGTGTCAGATACACAGAAAAAGCGTTTGATTCGTGTAGGGCTTGGCTGTCAGGTACGACAAAAAAAAAAAGTATACATAACGATAGTGCACATCATAACTTCAAACATGGGTCTATTCCCATATAGTAATTCGTAAAATTAATTAGATAAAATAATGATTTGATGGGAATATTTGATGTTCTCCATCAGATCGTTAAGGATCATAATCCCCTCATTCATTCTTTGATTAAGAAAAAAATCATGGTTATCCGGTTAAACTTTGGAGTCGGCCCCTTCCCCCCGAGTTGATCAATTAAGTATTTAGATGCCAACCTGGACTTCTTGTTTGGTGGACGGTCGGGAGCTGAAACGATAAGAGAGGAAAGGCGAGACACGGGAGCGAGTCGCTATGGAGGAGGTTGAATCGGAACAGCAAGCCGTCGCCGCGCGCCCGGCGAGGGAAGAGGAGAGCCACGGGACGATGAATCCTTCGCTGACGATGATAGTGACTTTTCCGGATGCCGCCCGCCGCAGAGCCCAGAGATTCCCACCGCCTCTCACGCTGGAAGGCGAAGAGTCTACCGAGGACATGAGCCATCACAATATGTGGCAGGTATTCCTCCCCTCCCAGTCTCTTCGCCTGCCATCTCAAATGGTTGAAGCCATACAGATGGACGGAGTTCACTCTTCTGCATCTAGAATAAAACCCTAACGCCTGGATCGGACCTGAAGAGGGCGACTCTCAGAAACTTATTCTATGCAATCTGTAGAACTCAGTCAGTTTCTGGAGAGCCTTTGGTGAGTTAATTGGAAACAACGTAGGAAAGAAAGGGCAAAAAGAATAGTAGGATTGCGGATGATAAGTTTGATGGGTGTTTCATCATTTTGCTAGGCTCAGAGTACAAGGGGGACGATAAAGAGAAACGTACATATTTGAATTAGAAGAAAAATGTGGTAGAGGTAGAATTATCTGCTTATTCTGGTCGTGTGTGTGTCCGTGAATATATATATATATATATATATATATATATATATATATATATATATATATATATATATATATATTCTTTTGAACCATGCTTTTGCCTATATTTCTCAAAAGGAACACCACGTTTTTCTATCTATGCATTAAGAGATACTGATGGGAGAATAAAAGCATTTATTATGGTCTACATAAAGTTGTGATGGCAGGCCTTGGGCGATAATCATTGATTAGTTTGCTCTGTTAACAGAAACATAAAAATCAACTCTCCATTCATGAAGGTAAGGCTGTTCATATTAGCCCCTCCCTGGACACCATGGTGGTAGGTGCCTCATGAAATGGGATGCCCTTTTGGTCATCTATTTGTGTTTTAAGATGTCAAAGTAAAGACCGATGACTTGGAATTGCAACTTGTGTGCTGTGAAATATACTCCGATGCATTAATTTATTTGGTTTCCCCATATGTATGGATAAGTTGGTCCATGAGTTCGACTTTGGTGCATCACCGTTTCAGATTAGTAACAAAAATTCTTTAATTCACATACTCCATCTTTAAAGTGTGAAATTAAATGTTTACTGATTTTCATAGTATCCGATCTGTTCTACATATGTAGTTAGGTACATGTAGTGCTTTGCACTGATTCCCTTTGTTTAATTGTTCCCTACTGTTCCATTATCAGATCAATTCTCATAAGCCACATGTCAGTGGCAGTGGAATCACATCTTTTATCAGGAGACAGACACTTAATTCTCTTAATATGGATGACTACTGAAGCATTGCATAATGTTTTATTAATATAGATATGGACTTGCAAACTTTGCTCTTAGTTCCATTTTGTAAGTGTATAATTTGGTTAACTAAAAAGTTGTGGCATGTGAAAAATAACAAATTATTGCAAGACCCAATTTTGACATGAGGATGTTCTTTTAGTTTACTTTTACTTTTTTCTTTGAGAATCCAAAAACGAAAAATCAAGCTTCAAGTATTGATAAGCCCCCTACTCTGTCGTAAAGATAGAAACCTACAATTTCAGGCACTTGGCCAATTTAGCTCCATGAGTTGTCGAGCTTGCTTGCTAATTTCGTGCGAAGTTAGCAAGCAGTGACAATCTTTGAACACCTCCATCACTTTCTTCTCCAGCAAATAAGAGGGTACAAAGTGGTTCGAATGAAAAAAGAGTACCTTGCCTGCTTTCTATCTAATTGAGTTATCAACATAATGCAATTGTGGTACTTGCTCTTTTCCTGATCTTTGCTTGCTGCAAGCTAATTGCCATTTTTATTCAGGTGTATGCCCTTGGAGGCTTCATGATTCTGAGGTGGATTTGGGCTCGTTGGAGGGAGAGGAGGGATAGAGGGAAATCAAATGAAGATTTATAGAATTGTGAACGTAGGTTGGTGGAGGTTTCTTTCGGAAACACTTGTTGAGAGCTTATTGAATTATAGTACCATGCATTCGCCAGCATACTGCTCGTGAATCCATATAAACAGCATCTGGCACTTGCCTCTAGTATTTTACAGCATAAAGCTGCTATACTAGCTTAAAGATGCCAATGTTCATACTTGAACCACTGCTAGTTAGTTGTACTAATCACTTTGTTTCGGGTTGAAGCTCTGCAGTCTGAGAAAAAGATTGGCAAGCATCCTTTGGTAACATTTTGAAATCATTATGTTTCATGTGTCTTAGACCTCTCGCTTGATATTAACGATGTAGACGGCTCTAACATACCTAAACGACAGTCATATCATCTCGTAAACATCAAAAGAGCCAGATTAATGAATTCTTTGCTCCACATGTTGTTGAAAAGTAATCTTGTCTAGGTTTAATATCACAGTGTATAATACATGTTATATCTGGCAAGTTATATATGAACTTATATTTCTTTGTTTATTTAAAAATTTTCAAATTGCTAAAATTATAAAATGCTTTGTTTAAATCTTTGTAATCCTATTTTGCATTCATAATTGATTCCTTTGTTTGTGCTCTTCAACAAAGAAGCGTATGTATATGTTCTCGTGAGGGTGGCACAATTAAGTGGTGGTTGGCATCTTCTATAGTTTCTTTTGAGCTAACCAAGAAATTGAACTCTTTGTATGGTTAGTTGATTCTAGTATTTCAAGAAGCAAGTTTCTAAAATATTTCGCATTTTCATGCAGTTTTTGTTAGAACATCTGTTGCATATTTTGCCATAAAGACAGGTCAGAACATGTACAGACAACAATATGAACTATCTATTGGATTTTGTAGTGGTTGTTGCCAGTAATCCTTTCAGAAAAACAAGTACTACTGAGGCTGCCAAAGTTCGAAGTTAATATAAGTACATCTGGAACAGAATGTAATACTTATCATAGATTTTTCCTTCTGCTCTGTTGACTATCCCTGATATGGACTTCTTGAGGATTAAACCCATGAGCATGTACCACCATGAGGAACATTTCCCCCAATTCCTGTGATGGGAATTCCAGAAATCGTCGGTGCCAGGAGCTTCAAGAATTGTGGTTATAAATCAAGGTCAGTGAGCAGCAATAGGTTCTTAATACATCTAATGCATTAATTTATTGGTGCAGATCAATACATTTAGACTAAGATATCAGCAAATTGTAATATGAAACCTGAAGGTACCAGAATCACAATACTGGAATGACATCTTGCAAGAAACACTCTTACATTAAATTATTGGGTTCTTAAGATGATGTCTGCTTCCACACATCATCTTCTTCAAGCTAGAACCACTCTCTACTGCAGTTGCAGCTGCTGTTGGGGAGATTGAAACAGACTTATCTACTACATTATGTAAACCATCATACTTATACTCATTCAACTTAGTATTCACACAAGAATCCTTTTCTGCAGGATTATGCTTCTCTTCTCTTCAAGCATCCATGACTGCTTAAGTTGAAGTATGCTACCCGGGTAAAAGATACAGCACCGCCAGAAGGTACACGAAAAAGTTTTGGCAGCATATCGAACTATGCCCATTAGGATTGTGGAATGTAGGTGCCAACATAACCAAATCCAACGATGAAGAAGGTGATCGACTGGAGGAAGAGGTAGAGGAAGTAATGGTTCTTCCCATACTTCAGATCATAGCATGCACAGAAGAAGAGATAGGCCCCAGTAAAGAGCTCCATTTTATGTAACCTGATTCCAAAAACAACACAGAGAGCACATCAATACCATTACAGGTATTACAGCTAAACTTTTGTCTTCTGTGCAGTAGCCTTTGTAGTTTTGATGCTGTTATATTCTCAAGTTAAAAGTCAGTAGGTTTGGGATTACCTATCGCCAATCCTGACTCTTGGCTTCTTAGCTGCTTTGGTAGGCAATTTTGTCTTCATAATATCCCCGAGCTTCTCAGTGACCACCCATTCATTAACTCTCCCTAAATCCAGGAGGCCACTCAAGGTTGCTTTTGTTCTATGCAGAGACATGACATTCTCGAAAAGGACCCAGAACACCAGCAAGTGAAGCGACCTAGGACGAAGCATCAAGTGAGTGGGTTATCTTTGAAGCTTAACCAAAGAGATGAGCTTAATGATCACTTGGCATCCAGTTTCATGGTTGAATATCCAGCTAAGATTCAATTGAAAGGGAACAATGGTACCTCGGCGTTCCAACAGAATTCAGCATTGTAATGACGGAAGGTAGGTAGACTAAACCCCACATTGGTATTTCCACTTCAGGAACAAAGACAGTGGCAGGGATCACCAAGCAGTAAAATATAAAGGTCACTATATGACCCACAATCTTGCGGATGAAGAAGAAGCTGTATATCACATAAACTTTGGTCCACAGGGATACTTTCTGCATTGTCAAGGAGGCATCACAAAGACAATTAGAATCTCTGGAAAAGTTGTGGGTGTTTCTAACACACAGGGAACATACCTTGTTCTTGGAGATCTCCACCACCATTTTCCTGAACAAGTTCGCTGGTCCACACGACCATCTGTGTTGCTGATGGCGAAAGGCCTTGAAAGTACTTGGTAGCTCGCTTTTCACCTGAGTTCAGAGATGTAGGCAATCTAATCAACTACTGAATCGCTTCAATCGTTTGAAGATCAAGATGCAAGTTTGTAGCAGGTATACTAATAATTGTTCTGCCTCATCATTTATTTGTTCTGACTTTGCATAGTTATCATAGTTAATGCTTACCCCGAGGTCGTTGAGGAATATAAATTTCCAGCCCTTGAGGCTTGCTCGAACAGCCAAGTCCATGTCCTCTACAGTGGTCCGATCCTTCCAACCTCCGGCTTCATTGATAGCTGCAATCCGCCATACCCCAGCAGTCCCTGCGAAGAGACTCCATTTTAGCAACTCACCTTGACAATGACGACAGGTATTCATCCTTCCATTTCTTACTTAATTCTGAGGTGCACTAATAACTCACCATTGAATCCGAAGAAAGCATAGGTGGAGGATCCCACTTCCTGCTCGATAGCAAAATGGTAATCCAAGGACATCTCCTGCATCCTTGTCATCAAACATTCATCCGCGTTCACTGCGACACATGCATTGCAAGCAATGCTAAGGAAATCCAGCATCGACAACGTTTCAAATGCTTATTCTAGGTTAATTGTCGCCATGTTCATGCACGTAGGATTGGTCTGTAAAGAACATTATGCAGTAAAGCAAGGATGGCTGAATGGACTACTAATGAGTTGGATAGTGACAGCCGACAAGATAACTTCTTTATCACGCAGGAAGTAAAAGATTAGAAAAGATAAAGATAAAGATAAAGGGTGATTCCTGCGGTGTCGGTGCTTATGAACAGTGTATGAGGAGACAGCTTTGGGCTGTAATATCACGAGTATAATTGCACATGGGAAGGCAAAACGTACAGTTGTACCAGAGTAAAAAACACCAGTTGGATTCATCTACATTAATCTGCAGCGACCACATTTGTTATTTAGCTACTGCACCATTGAAACATAGCAATTTAGCTGGTCCTGATAATAAACTTAAGGATGCCTCTCTCTCTCTCTCTCTCTCTCTCTCTCTCTCTCAGGAGAGCAAGTCTTCTTGAGGGACAGAAGCAAAGGAATTCCCAATACAAGCTTCTGTCCCCGCAAATCTAGGCATGTGATGTGAGTGTCAGGGAGGACCTGACAGCATCAGAATCTTTTTTTCCCTTGCCATATGTGAAAGAAAATTTGGCCTCTGTTATCTTGATGACTTGACTCGCTTCGGTTCTACTGCAGCGATAATCCTCACATTTCACTTTTACCCGTTCCATACTAAGATCTACCGAAGGGTCCCCACATCAAGTCCAATCAGCACACAAGTCAGGGACCAGGTAACCAGTGGACCGAGACAGACTCACAAGGCTTTATTCTTTTCGTCGACTCCGTGATTAGTTGGCAGATTCCTATAGGTCTTGCCCGGTGGGCTCCACGATCCGAAACCTCTGCACTGCACGCTACTAAATCAAAATCTAATGCCAGACTACACCGACACTCTCTTCCTCGATCCGAACCTGCTCTCAGTAATGGCATCGAGGTCGGTTCGGGGACTACGGTCATCCTCATTATCAAACAAGATCATTCACGCAAAAAAGGGGTCACTCCCCATCTCTGCGCCCCGTCTGTCTTATTAGCTAGAAGAAACAAAAGAAAGATGTACGTGACTTCTTCCTCTCTCGGACTTGCAGTATATTGCTCGCTTAGAGCGGAGCAGGACAGTGTTGACGACAGTGAATTTGCAGCTAAAACAAGCACCAAGGAGAGAGAAAGAGGTGGAACAGCATGACCACGAGCATGCAGTGTCGGCAGGAAGAGGAATGAGAAGAGGGATTGCGTTACCGAATCTCCAGCGGCCCTGGACGAGGCCGATCTGGGGGTTGTGGATGAGGAACGGGATGGTGCGACAGAGGAAGTCGGGATCCGGCTGGAAGTCGGCGTCGAAGATGACGACGTAGTCGCAGTCCTTGACGTATCTGTGCTTCATCCCCATCTTGAGCGCCCCAGCCTTGTAGCCTACCCTGTTGTCCCTGATCTCGTACCGTATGTTCACCCCCTTGCTCGCCCACCTCCGGCACTCTACCTGCACCATCTCCTGCCATACACATACAACACACTCTGTGCTTCAGATACAATCTAAAACCATATGATATTTTGTTTTCTGATTCTTTAATGGGGAGTTGTGCACTCGCAGAATGAGTCCAAGTGTTGGCGACTAAGCATTATTGTTAATGATCACCGGTGTTTTACTCTTCTTGCTCGACAGCTGCGAGTGCAAGTGCAAGCGAGACGCTATCTTAAACTAAGCTTGAGGGCATCGGGAATCGCCTACCTTAATGGCGGGATCGGTGGAGTCGTCGAGCACTTGGATTATGAGACGATCTGACGGCCATGAAAGCCCACATGCAGCTCCGATGGAGAGCTGGTATACCTGTAGCACCACATGCCATTAGATTAGAGCTGAGAGAATTTTAATGCCTGCACGTTGCGGAACGAGGCGGTGAATGGCATCAGGGCGCGCGACCTCCTTTTCGTTGAACATGGGGATTTGGACGAGGACCATGGGGTACGCTGCACTGCCTCGCTCCATGTCGTCCTCCATGGGCTCCCACTTGTAGCGCGTCTCCGGCCGCCTCCGGAGGAGCTTGACGGCGAGGATGACGGTGGCCATGTACACCTTCTCCACGAAGAGCATGACCGACATGGCCAGGCACAGGAACACCGCGATGCGCAGCAGGGGGACGATCACCGGCGCCTTGACCTGCTCCCACACCATCCCCAACTGCGTGACGTCGTCATTCCTCCTCGGCAGAACGGGCGTCGAAGAAAGCCTATCCATCTCCTCTCCTCCTCCTTCCTCGCCTTCTCTCCCTGCCTCGCTCCTGTAAAGTAGCTCCGAGGACAGAGAACGTGGAAGTGGAAGGATCTGCGAAGGACAGAGCTTAAAAGTCACAAAGGCAAATGAGGTGGAGCAGCACTGTCGGTCCCTTTGGGCTGGAGTACTTGCAAGCTTTTTCCTCCGCTACGGATCTAGGAATAAGAAAGGAAGGGAAACAGAGAAGCGAAACAGGGGACACAGAGACGTTGTTCAGGCGCAGATCCCACTCCCTTTCACCCACTCCACACGAGAGAAACGAGGAACAGAGGAGCTCTGTCTCCTCCTAAACCAATACGACAGCAGACGAACGGAGCTCAAAAGATCGAGAGAATGGTGGGCAGAAATGTAGAACTCGGCGCTTCTCTTCTCCTCCTCCGCTGGAGATCTGATCCCAGCGAGGCGAGAGAGAGAAAGAGAGAGGAACGAAGGGGAAGAAGAGAACACGATGCGGAGGGAGGGAGGGAGGGTGGGATGCAGAGACTTGAGGTTGTCAGCACATCCTTTAAATAAACAACAGCAGAGCAGAGCAGCTAAAAGAAACAAAGAATATGGCTTCCTTTGGTGCTATTCTCTTAGCATTTTTAATTCATTACTATCCATATGGTTTGTTTCTATTATTTACATCGGCAAATTCTATTACCCAAACTCGTGCATTCTATTGGTGAATTCATATCTAAATTAAAACAATTAAAGCATTAATCACTAAATAACTGTTGTAGTTTAATATGAATGGTCCGAACAATCTTAAATCAATCGTAGAATAATGACGAAGTGGGAACCGGAAAATAGGAAGCCACCGACCAAAAACCTAAAGGCGAGGCAGTGAAGGCGGCGGCGGCAACGACAGCGCCACCACCTTCAGCCATCAACTCCAAGTACTTCCCGGCGCAAATCATGGCGTGGCGGAGCTCTAACGTCACATCTCCACAATGAAATCTTTTTCCTTCCACGACACAACTAATAATTGTCATCCTCTTACTGAACCAATGGTTAAACTAATTTATCTCAAAGTTAAAAGTTTCATGTGAGAAATTGTTAGAAAGCCAAAACTAAAGAATCATAAAATGTCTAAAATTTGGAGAGGTATATTTATTTACCTATAGGTATTAAAAATTATTTCTTTTATTTTTTGTGAGGGGGATCTGAATCTCCGATATTTGTTGTCGAAATGATTTATCCTGAAAATAAATATTAAGATAATCTTAAAAATTAAAATTTTAGAAATATAAATCATCGCTCAATATATAAAATTATAATACAAATTACTTAATCATATTATTTAACTTGACTTGCTTAACATCGGATGAAGAGACTTACTTCAGATGAAGAGACTCGGGAACATTGAAATACATATATCTTACTTTCAACGATGAATATAAGGATTATATAATCACCACATTTCATAGTCAGCTAATCCTTAAATGAAATTGGCATACCACCTATTTAGGAAATAATATCCTCTTATTAAAAGGAGATTGAGTTGGATTAGACAAAATAATCATAATTTAAATTTAATTTTATTACAAATAATATTAGGTCATGATATTAAGTTTCAAAATAATTAATTAAATTAATAATACTAAAATTGAAAGACATTTATCACTTGTTTTATTTTAAATATAAATTTACTTAATATTATTCTTATGAAATATTAAATAACCAAAAATTGGCTAATAATTTTAACACCTAAACTAAAAGTAAAATTAGAGAACTTATAATATTTTCAGCACAAAATTTTAAGATGAAAATGAAGGGGTGTCTGTACGGCTTTATATAGACAATAAGAAGATATTATTGATATTATTTTTTATTATTAAATAATTAATTAAATAAATTATTTCTTATTAGGATACGTAAAATTAGGAATTAAAACAATACACTATAGCATTAGTTGTATACAATGGTAAAATAATTAGGAAGTTAATAATGATGATTAGGTGTGTCCTAAGTATAGTTTTGCATATTAAGAAGAAGATGAAGATGATTGCATTTTGTATCCCATTAGAATTTCGTAACCAATTTTGATTTATTTTGATGAAATAATATAAATACTTTTTTTAAATTTTATCTCGATTAGAATAATTTTCTATATGATTTTGATAGCCAAATTTCACAAAATGTATTACCTTATTTCTTAAAATATGCTTCTTTCTTCCCAAAATCAAGATAGATTAGTTTTGACGAATTATATATTTTTACAACTATTGAGATTGGTACAACATGAAAATTATCATATTTACTAGTTATTACATCATGATCTAAAATTTCAAAACAATTAATTAAAATTAATAATACTAAAATCTAAAGGTATGCATAGGCTTTTTTAACTTAAAATATAATATTAAATTAATATTATTTTTTAAATATTAAGTAATTATAAAACTAAAAAGTAAAAGGAAAGAACCCACTATCTCCCGAACAAGATGATTTCTCTCTATTCTTCTCTCTTATAGCGGTTAATTATAAATCACCTTTTGTACTCGGACTCTATTAGTATCGCGGTCCCTATACTTAAAATAGAATTTATATTAGAATCTCTATAATTTTGAAAATCAAATAGATAATCCTATTTGTCCTAATATTATTAGTTGTATTGATGAAAAACATAACACGTGACACCACATATTGAATTGACATGAAAGTGATGAGTAAATTTTTAATATTATTTTTGTTTTCAATGATTTTATTAGTAAAAAGATAATTTTAATATCCCAAATGAGATTTTATGTTTGTATTAGTGCTAAGCAAATGGCTCAATGTTATGCACACTCATCTATGAACTATATTTTATAATAAAATTATTTTTTTAAAAAATATCTTGTAAAAATATTTTCCGTAGGTACAAAATTTGTTTGGCATTGGCTTGCATTAATGCCATGGACAATGCAAAGGTGTGTCATCCTCTTCAATTGGTGGGAGAAGAGCATGGATTTCTCCCTAGAAGTGTCATCACCAATATATATAAAAATAATAATTGATGGCAATGTTCTTATTTGGATTTTGATTTGATTAGAATTATAAAAGGTGGAAGTCAATACTAAAATAGAAGAGATATTGAAATTATCTTTTTGTTTATCATTTTCACATTGATCCAACATGTAATATTATATATTATATATTCTTTTAATGCAACTAATGACATCAGGAGATGAGATTATTTATTTAATTTTTAAAATTAAAAGAATCTCAATATAATTTTTTTAAATACAAGGATCGCAGTACTAATAGGATCCAAGTGTAAGAGATAATATGTAATTAGCCCCTCATGTAGTTCTCTCAAGTTTAAATTTTAATTGATGTGGAGAGATTTATTTCACATTAGTTATTACTATTAAATTAAATTCGAATAATTTATTCCTTAGGATAAAATTTGGAAATAAATTATAATTTAATGTATACTATTTATGAATTATTTTTTAAAATTTAGGAACAAAATTATGATGTTTACACCTCTCACGTCCAAAGGAGAAAAACTCGAAATCTAAATAGAATCATAGATATCAACAATAAAAAACATATCAGAAAATCAACACATGATATTTTATTATAAGATATTTGATTCACATAAATTTAAATGATTCATAAATTTGGTTTCATCCTCTATAGACACACACAGAGAAATCCAAGGTTTTATATTTCACTCTCCTCAGTCAAAATCTAGCGATAAATAAATGAGATATTTATAGAAAAATCAAACTCTATTTTTTTTTATCACAAGGATTACTTTTTTGTATTAAGATTCTTTATTCTAAATTTAAAAATCTTAAAATACTTACCGATTCCAAAAATATTATCTTAACGATCAGAAATTGCGGGGATTGCCGAGTGATTGCATGACAATGACAAGGTGTTTTCTTTGTGCCATCGTCGTGCCAATGAGAAATTGCAGCTACCGCCGAGATCAGAAATAGTGGGGGTGTGTCGAGTGATTACATGACACGACATGGGCAAGAGATGATGATGTTTTGTGCCATTGTCGTGCAAAATGAGAATTTGCAGCTACCGATGAGTGTTCATTGGCTATCCCATCACCAGCTGAAAGATTGCTGCACCCAAATCCTGCCATACCTCATCATTGGATCTCGATGGAGTTGGGGTTATCAGGGCAAATGAAGAAAGGGTCGAAAGGATCTTTCTTCCAAAGACGAAGTGCCTCGTGTATGGCTCTTCGTAGTCAATCACATGCTCCTCTTCTTCTTCCTCGGCAGGAAGGCAGGAGGGGATGGCGGAAGAGAGCGATGCAAGGTTGAATGGGGCAGCCTGCGGTCGATCCCACCACCAAATAATTGAATCGGCCGCGAGCGCAGACCGAGGCGCATCTCCGGAACTGCCGACACCGCGCTTGGTAGGTGGGAGAAGCTGTTCATGGCTTCCCCTAGTCACATGCATTGCGTCACGTCCGTCAGATCTCACAGGCTTCGCTCTCCCCAGTAGCGGCACAAGAGACCCACCTCCTCCTTTTTTACCTTGTCCGTTCCTGTACTTTTGCTCTTCCTTTCTGCCTCAAGATTTGACCCCATCATCATTATCGTGACCGGCCATGGAATCCATCATGTAGCTTCCAAAACAACGTCGCCATTCGCGTCTCCGTCGACAACATGGCATTACTCTACAGTAGTCGATGACCATCTAAATCTTGGAGCTCATTCATCACCACCAGGGATTTATTTGTTGGCCATCTAAAAGAGATTAACGATGATGTATAGATGAGTAGAAGACACACACGAACATGACAATGATGTTTGCCTGTACTACGTACTGAACGTGACTTCGATAATTGTACCCATCATCATGTGATGCAACAGAGAATTCCCAGCTTTGAAGACAAAAGTTTCTTCTTATACAGGAATCTGCATTATGATGTAATGATTCGTTCCACGAGATGTTATGCCGATCCAACGTCGTTTCTTAGCTCCTAAAGCAGGTTAGATCCATTCACGTAAAGCAAAATCTAGATGTCTGTTGCCTTGCTCTTTCTTCGGAACAGGACTGTGAGCACAGCAGGTATGTGGGTGGAGAGCATCCGTAGAGAGGAACACGAAGGAGATGCATGGCAATGATGCAGAAGCATATATAGTACTGCTGCTGTAGGATTAACCATGTGCATGGCCCATGATGCAGATCATGAATGCTGACACAACACTTGTGATCCATGTTTTTGTCACGAGGCATGAATCTGCTACCAACTCAGTTCTCCATAAGACAAATCAGCATTAATCAATGATTGACCGAAGGCGTGGTGGGGAGGATTACAACATGCAGATCCGATGCTATAATTATTTTGTAGAACACTGCACGAGTTACTACCGACTGTTTACTGATGGCATGTGATCGGCTGCATGACTGACAGCCTCATATAAGTCGACAAAACATCAGATAAAGAGCACTTGTACAAAGAAAAGAAATCAAACATAGGATATGTGGATCGCAAGTGCTGCTCGGTCTGTGAAGCTTGGCAGAGCTGTGTCATCACCACACACACACACACACACAGCGTGTTTAATCTAGTTAAGGTGAAAACATGGCTTCTTTACCCCCTTCCTTACTGAAATGACCCAAGAAAAGCACAAGTCAAACGAAGGTGCGGCGAGGACGGGGACTAATGCCATCCTTTTTGTCGTGGTCTTCGAAATCAAGTTGCTGGTTTCTCGGATGAGCGGAACACCGAACATGTATTGCGTCTCCTTTTGTTATTTCACTGTGGGTCGTGGATGAAATCTTTGACCATAAATTAATGCTGAGACGCAATAGATGTGTCTAGCGACGAAGAGACGAACCCCGTCTTCTGCGAGTCAACGGTGAGGGAGCCTAAAAGGGGAGGAAAGCCACATTAGGTGGCACAAATTAAGGGTAGAGTATGGGAAGACTTCGCGAGGTGTGTTTGTCCTTTAGTTTGCATGATTCGTGCGGGTTTAGTTTTCCGTTTACCGACAAAGTTTGGCGAAACAAAGGCTTGATGGAGAACTAATCCATCTATCTATCTGTGTCTTCTTTCTTGATTCGTCGGCCGAAGAGTATTCAATTAATATGGAAGAGGATTCAAAAGGAAGTCAAAGTGCGACCTAATCTATGTCTCTGCTCCCACTAGGGCAAGCTTCCTGCTGCCTATTGGCGGGTTAGCGTAATAAGATATGAGGAAGAAGAGGAGATGGCCAGCGGTGGACATGTAATCAACTCCTCAATCGATGGGGCGAGCAGAGGCGTACGACGCTCGCCATGGCTGTCATGTCACATGGCCTGCTGATGGAGTCGATGATGAGGAGCACGAAGCACTGTCCGCCTGCGAGTGTGACACGAGGGATGCTAATGTTCACCACCGACGACATGGAGGTGGAAAGAGTTGCACAAAGCATGAGGGTTTGTAGAAATAGAGTGAGATGCTAATGGAGCCATTTTTGCCTCTTTGGCTCCTCAACCACAAGTATCACAATATCAAATTAGCATCGAGATATATGTCCACACAATTAAAATAAAGAACATTTTAAAATAAATAGAAATAGAGTGAAAAAAGGAATATTCTTAAAATAAAAAACATTTAAAATTTGTTCTCTTTTTTATTAGCACAAAATAACGATCATATCGCTTGCTAGCCGTATTTATTTAATTCTTAAATGTATAGCATTTATCTCCCTAACATTTTTACGATTTTCTAGCCGACAAATATACATCTATTATTATTATTATTATTATTATTATTATTATTATTATTATTATTATCTCCCGACTAGAACTTCCCACGTGTGGGAAGAACCCCTCAAACTTGCTAACTTTTCCATCTCTTAAAAACATGAGATAATTTCCTCAAATAAGAACGTTCTGTCCACAGGCGCTAAGAATTACCTGAACCTGTGAAAATCTCACCATAATCAGATGTAATTTCGTAATAAAATTTAAGAAGGAGAATTTTCGAATAAGAAAAAAGATAGATAGATAGATAGAAAGGAAATTGTAACTGTTGCAGGATCATGACATTGTAGCCGGTGGTGTCTGCGATAAACCTGTAAAGTATGGCAAAAACTGGTATCGGAAACACGCAGCACGAATTCCACCCAACAAAGATAACACATTTAATATGAACCTTTCCCTCCATAACAAAGAGAGAACATTAAGAGAGAGAGGTAACAGAGAACTGCTTTCTGCATGCATGTGCTGTGTTTACCTTTATTCTGTGCAGATCGAAAAAGAGAATGCAAGCCCCACACAGGCAAATCCTTTCACTAACTTGAAAGGAAAAAAAAAAAGGTTTGGGTGGGGGGAGGGAGGACGGGAAGGGACACCCCAACTTGAGGCACAAAGCGAAGGGAATACAGTTTAACAGAATCAACCCAAAGTCACTGAGCCCTACTCAGTAAGGTTGGCTTCATGAACATCGAAAACTGATGTGCCATTTAAGCTCCAACATGAGAGATAACCAAGAGCATGACAACAATTGTGTTTTTCACTGTGCCAGTTTGCATCAACTGAAAAAAGAAACCAAATGATTTCATCTGGCTTTTCTTGTGCGAAAGCACAACCCAGCAATCTTCAGTCAGTCCACAGAAAGAGCATAAACCACTACAGTTCTACTAGGCGCATAAACTAGGAAAGAGCGAGGCCTGTTATCATATGAACCATCCTGCATGATCACCAAAGATATTGAAGGTTATTTCTGATATTAGATATTCATAAAAATAGCACATAAGCGGAGCCTTACAGTGCTGAAGTACTCTGCTGTATGATCAATTCGATTGAATCCGCCAAATAATTTATCATCAGAATCCAAAACCACCTGAAACAGAATTACTAGTGTCACTAATAGAATCACTCGACCAACAAAACACTACTTGCACCAAGCATGTTCATAAAAGAGAAGAAATAATCCAGCAAAACATGTTTCAACTAACCGTATAACCAACCGTATGATTACAGCTTAGCATCAAGGATGACAAATAACTGTGCCAAACCATGCCATAGCACACGGCTTCTTGTTGCCAGGGCCCAAGGTGTAGCATTTGCATGCACAAGGCCTGTACCAACCAACATAGCTCTAGTGCAGCACCATGCTAGCTGGAATATTACTGGCACACTACATGCTAGCCAAATCCATGCATATGGATAAGGAGATTGATTAGCTTTTATCAACATGGAGAATAGAGAAGTTTAATCCTTTGTGAGTCCTGAATTTGAGCCTATTCTAAATAAGTTAATTTCGAATGAAATCTTTAATGAGAACCACATTAAATGGTAGAACAATTATATAAACAAACTTGCTCTAACATATTCCATGCACTGAAGCAAAGATGCTTTAATAGATTTTGACACAACTTTTAAATAAGCAAACTTGCTCTAACATATTCCTACACGTAGAGAGGCTGTTTCCTCAATGAAGTCATGAATGTCACATTTCATTGATTATGACAACATCGAGTAGTTTCTAATAAGCAAGTTTAACTTGAAGCTAAAAGGGCATAATTCGGTGTCAGATCTACATGGACAGAAATGTTACCATGGACAACCAGGAAGCCATATTGTAAAGGTTTACGCACCTTGTATTTTCCAGGCTTTAAGCAACCAACTCGGTAGTCAAAGTAGCTATTTGTCCAATGGAAATTGAAAACAAATACCAAGTCACCTCGTTCAAAAACAATCATCTTATCCCCCTCATCCATTCGGGAGATGTATTGATCTGATGTCATGAACTGCAATACACATCATATAAAGATGACCATACAATGAAGAAAAAGATCTTATGCAATAGTCTGCTGGCAAATAATCTTGAAACAAAATGCTCAAGAATTCTCATTGGAGAATCAGCACCTGGAAACAATGAGTCAAGGAAACTTCAATGTAGTATTGAAGAATGTTTAGAACATCCATATGGAAATTTATCTTTAATTAACTATCTAAGAGAATTATTGTTCTTTAAAACCCACAAAATTATGCAGTTCCAATTTCCAAATTTGTTGCTCAACTAAAATACAACATGGAACTCGAGTCACATAACCTATAGAAGTACTTGTGGGGGGCACTTATTTTGATGTCTCAGATTATACTTTTATATTCTCTCCCGATTTAGTGATCATATGTTATTCAATCATCATGAGATTTGGAATAGAAAAGTGTGAAACAGATTAATTTTGCAATGTATTTGTAAATCAGATTGGTCCTTCAACAATATCCAAACAGGGGTCCAAAGAAGTATTTGTGGCCTTTTATTTTGATGTCTCAGAATATACTTTCATATTCTCTCCCAATTTAGTGGTCATATATCATTCAATCATTGCGAGATTCGAAATAGATTAATTTCACAATGTATTTGTAAATCAGATTGTTTCTTCAACAACATAGGAATACTCTCAGAATCTTGAAGAGGAGCAAGATCAGCTTATAGTTAAACAAAATTGATCCCTGAACCTTTTAATAATTTCCACAGAAAATGTAAAGCTGCTAGGAGAAATAATACATACACCATATTTGTCCTCGAGATGCTGCATTGCTTGATCGAATTCTTGCATTCCACGATATCTGAGGTAATCTGCATCTCCCTAAATTTAAAAAGGGATCATTAATAAGTGATTATATACTAAGATGGTGGTACTTTGACAAATATCATATATATAACCTAGATGAGTATTTTAGGTAAAAAAAAGTGAATTTGCATAAAATTGATAAATACATGCTGTTATAAAGTCTAGGCAACAATAACAAATGTGCAGGTAAGAAACTAGTGTTTAATCTAAATTCACATGATGATCTAAAAAGCAGAACTACTAGCTGCCTATGCTAAAGCAACAGGACCTGTCCTTTGAAGTTAAGAATGTAAACCCATGTGATTTGACAGCAGTAGCCAACTGGACAATTTTGGTGACATCTAGACCATCACATTTTTAACCTGACATATGGCTAAACATTTACAAACATCCATCAAATTGATATTTATGGGAAAACTTTAAAAGCATATAAATTTCTTTAGATCTAAGACGGCAGTTTGAATTTGAACCTAATTTGTAAAGTTCAGTATGCATTTTCTTTCAAAGTTGATTAAGGTTTCATCAGCTTGTAACTTGTTTCTCCCAACTGCTATATATTTCAGAAAGTTTGTAAAAGCAATTACAGGCATCAGAACAAAGTTTGTTTGTCCTGATAAACACGAGGGTAACAAACTATTAAGATTTCACATTTCAATTAATGAGTCCAGTGATATTTCAGTTAATGAGCCAGCAACAGCTTGACACAACTTTTAAAGAATAGCTTCATGCATAGATGTGAAAACATACTAGTATTTCCATTTATGATTCAAGTTACATAATGGTTATGAACTGCATGATTCATTAATGAGCGAGCAACAGCTTGTGTATAACAAACATACCTAGGTTCCAACTGCCGACAAAATGGCATGGCATGGTTTAATGCCTTAATTAAGTTTAACATTTATTAATTATTTTCTAGGCACTTGTGTATTAGTAGTCACAATAAATTATCTGTTCTTATTCTCTAGGCACTTAAAATAAATGAAATACCATGAATAGAAATGCAAAATAAATGATACCACCTTCCTAACTTACTAGATCAAACATTCGACGGCATTTATCATAACTATTATTGTTTCCTGGTATAACCTTTCCATTTGGAAGATGTTGAACACCTCTTGGAAAATCTATCCATTCTGCAAGAAAAGTAAAATTGAAGAAAAAAATCATGTCAATCAGTGTTATGCCTAAAGTTTCTAACACATATAATGTCACATAAGCTCGATTTTAAGCATCAGTTACCCAATGTGGCGTGTTTTACCTGGGTGCCCAAATTCATTTCCCATAAAGTTAAGATATCCTTCACCACCTAAACCCATTGTGACTAGTCTAATCATTTTGTGAAGTGCTATTCCACGATCAATCCTGGGAGTTGATGGTCTATCCAGTGCCATGAAGTCATACATATCCTACATGAGTTATAGCAGGGAACTCAGTGCACAGAATTCCACTGTAGTTTTGTTTTGCCAAACACATAATTTCAGACAATTTTCATGTACAGCACATCAAGTAACAACAGAACATAACAAAAATAAATGATGCACCCATTGACAAATGGAAGAACAAGAACAAACGAAAGGATTATACACTATAGAAGCTCAAAGTTAACAATATAGAAAACAGAATATAAATAAACACCCACACACACAATATATATATACAAACATGCATATAATATACATATATATACATATACATATATATACATATACATACATACATACATATAAACATATATATATATATATATATATATATATATATATATATATATATATATATATACTTGTGGCCAGAACAATATTTTATGAATCTTTTACATTAGTTAATAATTATCCTCTTGCAAGGATTTAAATCTTATTCAATACCGTCTCTAGTAACAAGTTAGACTGGTACAATACTGGAATAACAGAAGCAATGCCAACTCATAGTGCTCAGTATCACTGGGGATATAATAGAAATTTGAATGTTTACCAGTACCAACTATATGGTCCAGAACCAATCCTTGCACAGGCCAATGTATACCAAGAAGTATGTACTGCTTCAATGATTCTTTGTCATCTTGTTCTTTGATATTTCAGGACAAAGTATTACTTCATCATATTTGATAAAAGCAAAATGGAATCAACTTTATCAAAAATAGGTCTAATCATGCATAATCATGGACTACCTTTATAAACAGTAACTGCTAAGAACAGTCTTTGTTTACCACCTGCATGATAACTGTGAAAGCCAGGAGCAGCTCAGTCAACAATCTACAATTATGGAATCAACTTTATCAAAAATAGGTCTAATCATACATAATCATGGACTACCTTTGATTTTTAAGAAATTTTGCATGCCATAAAGAACATGAACATGAAACCATGATATGTGTATGATTGGGCTTCTTATTAAATAGTTGTAACAAATATCAAGGTAACACCATATAGAGTGAAAAATTAATATTTAATAATATATTAAAAAAAACAACGTTGGCCAGATTTTAGTAACATCCAATACCAAGGAACAACATTGATTAAGTACTGGGGAAAAGATAATTTTATATCAAGGATGATATCCATAATTTTAAATAACACTCGTGTTGATACAAAAAACAAATAATTTCTCTAAACTATCTAAAGGCTGAAGTTGGCCAATTTTTGGTAAGGCTGCTCCTACTTTACTATCAGAAAAATGTGCAATGCTCATCATCAGTGATATCTTGTCATCAAAAATGTGAAAAGTTGCTCAGTCTGCTTACCACCACACTTGTTCCACTTCCAATGTTTGCAGCTTTAAGGATGATGAAATCTCAATAAATAATTAAGCAACTTGCTATACAGTCAATTAATTGTAATTAAGCACAGTTGGGATATTCGTGTAAGTAGATTTCTAAATGAACTGGAGTTAGTTCATCTATATCTGCACACAACCTAGAAACCAGAAGCACACCATATTGCAGACAAAAGATATTCTTGTTATGCCTTCGTTATAAATCCCATAATAGACATGCCACAATGCTGTTAAGGAAATTTTTTAAGAACCTTGTCCATTAGCCAAAATGCTATTGTCTTGTCACCAACAAGAGCTTGGTCATGGCTCTCAGCATAAGCCACACATTTTTCTAGCCACCTCCTGTTGGTGAGAGTGCTAACAATTTCGCCCATCTTCCAGTCTTCATCCTTTAACCTAAACAAATCACAACAGAAGTCACTTTCCACCCTCAAATACGTTACTTAAACTTGTTAAAATATCTTAATCATAAAAAAATAAGTTCTGTTGTGATATAGGAGTAGGACAACCCAAAGTTGCATACTAAAAGCCACAGCACAGGGCAGTAAAATTGATATAGGACTTCTAACCACGAGAATTAATTGAATTGTTAAAGTTTGTCTTTCTCATGTATGTAGCATATTAGTATAAAACTGAAAAATTAGAGATTGCTTCAAAGCTGGCCCTAGTAACTAGTGCACATAGGTACAGTAAAAATTAAGTCAACAACAAAAGTAATATCCTTGGACAGAAACAACAATAACAAATGCCCCAACTAATTTAAGTTCAGTTACATGGATTTTTTGCTTTCATGAGAGCTTGGACAAATACTCGAGCATTTTGTGGTGCAATAACTCAAAATAGTTGAGCTTATTCTCAAAATTTGTTTAAGATGTGTTAGAAAACTATTCAGGTGCAATGAAAATTGACCAAAAATGTTAAAAATGCGATTGACATAAACTAGACAAAGAAAAGTCCTATTCCTTCCATAAATTTGTTTTGCAGAATATGCGTGTCATGGTCAGTGGACCTTGCCTATTTTTTATTTAAAAATTATATGGACTTAGTATAATGTATCATCTGATCTTTTAGGCTGCATCACAAATTAACTTATTTCTTGGACTATAAAGTAAGTCACCACTGTAGCCTGACAGTATCAACTATCAGCTTCCTAATGAACAGCATAGTGCAACTAGACATGAAATAACAAAGGCAAAGAAATTATATTTGAACGTGAATTTCAAAAACTAAATAGAGATTTCCAAAGTAACATACTTCATAATTTCAATCCATTTATCTGGAATAGCCATATGAAGGCGATAGTCAAACCCAATACCACCATCTCGAATAGGGATGCAGAAAGTCGGCATACCACTTACCTATTTAAGTAAATTGTTAGAGTTAATGCAGACATTATGCAATGCCAATGAAAGCAATACATGTAGTCATCAAGTCGTGAATAGAAAAATATCTGAATCACTTAAAACATTATGGATGGTCTTAAATCAAAATTTCATTATGTTCTAGGATATCCAAAGTTCCAAACAACTTTCGAAGTAACATTAAAGAAAATATAACAGAAGAAAACAAAAGTGTTTATGTTGTTCAAGTAACTGGTTGAACAACCATGATTTGAACAGGTCCAACAGATGTAGCTAAAGCAACTAGAGTACAATTGATGGGAATACAGAACTACTGCAACCAGTTTGTTATTTGAGGCAGAATATGTCTGCTGTGGCATAGAAGAAGCATTAAACCACTTGCTACTTGGAGTAACTGCAAGACATGAGGGAAACAACAAATACTTTGATGCAGATACAATATGCTATAGAGAAATAGCAAAATAAAGCTCATAAGAAAGAAAGGAAGAAAAATGAGATATTAAAGAGAGAGAGAGAGAGAGAGAGAGAGAGAGAGTTGAGTAGGGTAGAGAAAGAGGTAAGGATAACCAGCCAAAGACAACTAGAGTTTTTTCATCATAAGACAATGTACAACCTAGTTCTCACGTCTGGCAGTTATCTTTAAATGAACAGAATGGAAGACCATCGTCTTATACCTAAACTAGAACCACAGCCCCTAGGACTCCTAAGACTAATTCAGTAACAACTTGTTTCTCTATCAGTAGGAGTTCTATTACGGTTATAGAGGAAATTCAAATACAGTGCTGTAGGCATGTCAGTATAGAGTACAAAAGTTAGTACAAAGATCTGTAGATCCATGAAATGTAGAAAAACTCACCTTATCATTAAACTCAAATTTGACTAAACATGGACTTAGGGCTGCTCAGCTGTATCAGTTCAAAGCCTAGAGAACCATGACATCATAAGGTGTTTCCAGTGAAATAAGACTCAAATTGCTTCGGCGAGAAGATTTGGTGATGAAGGTCCATTACAGGCTTACTTGAATTATATTTTTCATAACCAGATTTCTTGAATTTTTAACTAAAAATATCTTGACCAATAATTGTACTAGTAACCATTACATTTTGTTGATCGAGGGACCTGCAAAAGTAATTAAAAATTCATGTAAATTGCTTCATTCACTGCTCTACAATAACCCTTGCACAATGATGAACTTTGGAACATCCAAATTCTTCATTTGTCACCAGATCCCCTTAATTTATTAATTCTTCAGCCTTCACCTTCATTATCATCATCCTATTCCTCTTCAGAATCCTATTCATCCAGAGCTTCTCCATTTTCAGCAACATCATCTTGGGATTCTAGGCATATCACTCTAACATTGTGACTATTCTGTCTTTTGAGGGCACCCTGCATCCATATTCTTCTCCAATCTAGCACATTGGGTATTGAAATTAATGCACTGAAGGCCTAAACTATTTTACTCTTTTAGTTGTTCTTATAGATCTAGATAAGACATCAAATTGTGCATTTGCAAATGTTGTCTCCTGTGGGATCAATGAGCTCCAATCCCATAATTAATAGAGATGTTGCGAAAATATACTGCAGCAGTGTAGGACAGATCATGTGAAAACAAAATAAAGCTGACTGTCCAAAAGGGAATGTTAACAGAAAGGGGTAAAACAGCAAATGATCTGCATATTCTAAGCTTACAAAAAAAAAGGAAATAATCTGCAGTGCAGAATATAATATAAGCTTCTAAAAAAAGAAAAAAGAAGATTTTAAAAGGTGGAAGAGATATTGACAAAGGAATATAAAGAAGTAAGAGCCAAGGCAAAAGATCATCACTAAAATAAAAAAACCCACACTCGCACACACATTTTAATTCCAAACAGCACCATTCTTCGTATATTTTAACCTATGATTATCCCACTACATATATTAACCAAAAGACGCTTGTCTCCTACCAAACTAAGACTTTAAAACCCCATGGAACCCAAAAATAGTCCAGATAATAAAATATTGTTTTTCTAACAGCTGAACTTCCACTAGGATTAGGGCACATCAAACACAACATTTCAGATCATCTAGAAAAGCAATGAAAAATTGATACGATTGTATGAGAATGCCTCAAAGTAGGAAAACATTAATATATCTAATGAAACTCAAGCCTGATTAAGTGTACACTTAAACAACTCCATGGCATCAGAAAAATGCGTGGTACTTTGCTGTCACAAAATATGTGATAAAACAGAATTACTAATTTTTTTTCTTCTTCCAACAATTGCCATGTAAGAGTAAGGTTAAGTTTCTCAATATTCATTACATTCTAAAACAACTTGGGTTTCCAAATAATGAAAGAAATATACATATATATATACATATATATATATATATATACATATACATATATATATACATATACATATATATATACATATACATATATATATACATATACATATATATATACATATATATATATATATATATATATATATAATTATTATGGGGTCCTTTGCCTCAACAAGCTCAATACTACAGTAAAATTTTGCAAATAAAATTTGCTGCATTCATTGCCATTATACTTGATTGACAGAAGTTACTTCAATTCACCTTCCCATGTTATTATTTTGTAGGCCTATTAAACGAATAAGATTAGGATCGATATAAATGACACCCCAACTTCAATAAACTTCTCATGTGACAGTATTAGTATTATTTTTTTCATTTCTTATGCTTGATTATCTATAACATTTTGGCCATTGAGTCAACCTTAATTTAGTCAATGCTGCAGATGTATTGTGAGTTTAGACCTTCATAGGGCAGTAAGAATGCTTTATTGAGACCTAAACATCCTAAGTTTAGATCATGGAAAAAAAACCACAGTGGTACCAGCTTCATGCACTCGGTGCAGTTTATTAAAAAAACTGCTCACATAGCCACACGAGAACCTATAAACCTTTGTGCACTTATCTTTCATCTGACATACTGCAGCAGGTCTTGAGAACTGCAGATAATGTTAAGATTTATTATCACTTAGATCTCACATCAGAGAGGTTTAGAAAACCCAGTTGTAAAGAACATAACATCTCATTTTCCACTTTCTTCTGCAACACTAGAACACCATGTCTATATGCGTATACCACAACCTTGTTCAATCAAATTAGAACACTGAAAATAACTGCAAGTTTCTTATTATGTAGTGTCCAAAATTTCCGACCTTACAGTAGGCAACTATTAGAATATTTCAAGACATCTATTTTTCAATGAAACATATACACGAAAAGGCTTCTCATGCAGATGCCGTTTTTCTATTATGATAAAAGTGGGCTCCAATTCAGTGCCTCCATATCAATTTTCATATTCAAATGCTAGTCAATGAAATTTGGGTTTTATCTGTGTTTTCCTGATTATATTTCATTAATTTTTTCAGTGCAGAAACACTAAAACAAATAAACAGATGTTCCACTTACATCTTCACCGATAGTAACAGCCTCTGGATAAAGCCCATGGATCATTTCATTTACAAGCATCAAGTAGACCACTGCATCCACATCAGTAGCATACCCAAAGTATTCATTGTAATTCCCAGTAAAACCCACCTGAATTAAGCAAAGAACAAAAGATCAACATAAAAGAAGATTATTAAATGTTAAAATAATTCAATATCAGAGAATTCCTAGATAGAGCTTCTCCTCAACAGAGTAATGTAGATAAAAATGGTTAGTTGGCAAGAAGCTTCAGCAACATTTACAAGGCTGTAAAACCACAACCCCTGAATTATGAACACATTTATAATGCGAGCTTTAAACATCAACAACAAGAATAATAAAGCCATAATATCCCACCTATTTGGGATCACCTACATGGATCTTTATAGCCATTGAACCCTGTAAAAAATCATATTCTTAATTAAATTAAAAATATCAAAAATTTAATTATAGTTTCTAACAAGATATTTAGGTCTCACTCTACCTTTTTATCGTATGAGTAATATTAATTGTTTTACATCTTTACATCTATAGGTCTCTTGGGTACAAATTCATATCATCTTAAACAATTCTTGTTCATGAATAAAACATTTTTTTCTATCTTTCCTAATAACTCCCTACATCCACATTAATATTTTACGACAAACTTTTTTATATGTTATTTCTTAACCATCTAAATCTAATACTCATATCCATTGAAGTCTTGATGCTCCTCTCTATTTTAATTTTTAACCATCTAGATTTTACTCTACTTTCATCTATATATTTATCTTGTTGAATAATTGATCTAAGATACATAGAGCTTTTACTTAATATAACTTTATTATTAAAATTACATCTCAGATATCTAGTCTCATTCCTACTCAATTTAAGACTTTTAGTTTTAACGTTTGTCTATGTAACCCAAGTTTAGAATTAATTCTATCTAAATTCTCCTCAACTAAGACAATATCATTAACAAATAAAATACACCAATAATGTATATCCAGGCCATGACCAATCAGTTTATCCATTACTAATATGAAAAGATAAGGATTTAATGCAGATTCTTGATGTAGTCCTATACTAAAAATAGTAAACTCATTAGACACTCTATGTATTTTTAACCTTTTGAGACTTAATAGTCATACATGTCTTTTTATAATATCAATATAATTAGTAGATATACCTTTATTTTCTAAAACCCACCATGATAATCATTAGTCCATGATCAGTATTCATCATTGTGGTCAAACCATCAAATCTAAACCTATCAAACTTGTACATGATTGAGGAACTCTATCATATGACTTTAAACATCAACAAGGTCCCAAAAGGTTGTAGCAGCACTGCATATTAAAGAAAATCAACCAGAATCATATTGTATAGAAATAAGTATTTTCCAAAGTTGACAAAGAATCAACTAACCGCAAGTCCGTGATGGATGTACATCATTGAGGTCACACCATCAAATCTAAACCCATCAAACTTGTACTCCTCCAGCCACCATCTTGCATTTGATAATAGAAACCTTAAAACCTAGATAAAGGAAGACAAGAAGGTGAAAATTATTAATTTTAAAGAAGCAACATAAGTGTATGGAATTGAAATTTTTCGTACTTCCCAACTTCCATAGTTGAAAAGGCGAGAATCCCACATCCAGTGATGGCCCCGTGGGCCAGGATGGAAATAGTGTGAGTCAGTACCATCAAACTGATTCAGTCCATCAAGTACATTGTTTGATGCATGACTGGATAAAAGAAATAACAAGTTTAGAACAAATGGTGTATTTCTCAAATTGTATTACAAACAAAGATACAAAGATATAAAAAAGTAAGTTGTGCTTATGCCAGATGTTGACAGATGTTGACAAATATACGTATGCTTACAGAGATAGACAAGTGAAGAAAAGGTTGCAAACACATGAATGTGTACATATAATCACTTTGTATCATGTATCAGATACTTCTAGTCCTTTTAGACAAAATAGTATAGGCATACCAAGCATCAACATGTCTAGCCAAGAACATAGCAGACAGAAAGGTTGAAGCACCAAACAACTACATAACAACCATCAGAAGGCAGTCCACATCTCTCTTCTGCACACCATATTTCAAGTGCAAGGATTGGATAACTTAAACAGCTTTCCTGTGGAATATGAAAATGACTCCAGTGGAACAAAAAGGTAAAAGCAATTTTCTCAAATGACTAAATTTAGAATCTTGTTTAATATCATAGTAAGTATATTTTCTCCATCTGGTGAGACTCTAACTTAAATAAACAAAAAAATTCATTTGTAGGAGTAAAATTCCAATCACCAGGAAGAACAGCTCATAAAAGGCAAAAGGCCCTTGAAAGCCACTTATACATGACAATCTCCTGCACTCATGGATGAACTTCCAGAATCCAATTTACCAATTACATTTTTATAATATTGTTGATAAGGCAATATATGCAATTTACCAATTACATTTTTTCAGCCTTCTTCAAGACATTAGATATCATCAGTCTAAGCACTCAAGGTTATATAACATGATACAATAATATGCTTTAAAAGTTGCCTAAGCTTATAATTGGAATATTGGCATAACTTTCTCTTGATCTATTTTCAACCGCAACTGTCCTTTTTTTTCTCTTTAGATGCAATTGGAGTTAGAATGATATAACCACTGGACTAGTATGAAAACCAACACTGACAACCGTTTTACAAGGGATAACACATTACACATCGTTTGTAAAGGAGCTTAATTTACAAATCATCAGTTGTAAAGCATCAATTTCATGTAATTGACAAAATTCTGACCAAATTGGGATTTTCCTTATTGCAGTATGCATTCATATTTCAATGTGCATGTGCATGCCGGCCATGCCATAACACTAACTACTAAACTCTTTTTGTAGAACAACCTCACTCATAAAAGAATCCACTATTAGGAAAAATTCTGGCAAGGACTTCTCAGATGACTTTGATCCAAATGCTGCTTCAAGATCTTTACTTTATTTCAATTACTTCACTAGTCCTATCAGAGGTTTGTTAAGATTGACTCTCAACTAGCAACTACATTTATTTAACCTTCGTCAGTGTTATCATTCTGCCAACATAATGATACATGACAATCTAATTTTAACTAATTAGCAATAATGTGATTCTTGTGGACATAATGAACTTTAGAAATCCAATAGCCTAAAGAACTCTTAAGAAAAACTCAAATAAAGCTAATACATAAATACGGAAGCATATGCATATGAAAACTGAGAACTAACATTATGCACAAGTGTAAATCTTAACCAGAAAAGGAAAATACACTAAAAACACAAAAATAATGGATTCCCATATTTTTATTTATAGTATACTAATTACCATTGCTATATACTTCAATAGTCACCTGTGAACAATATCCATGAGAACAAGAAGACCTAGCTCATGAGCTCTGTCAATCAAGGACTTCAGTTCATCTGGGGTTCCAAAACGGCTGCTGGGTGCAAAAAAGTTGGTAACATGATACCTGAACAAGTATTAAAGCCAATTTGTGGTTGTTAGAAATAAGGAAGAAAGTAAAATAGGTGTTACAAAGTGACAATGAACAAGAATTAAATGTTTCTATAAAAGGTTCCCCTAATAATGGTACAAACTACGAATAAAGCATCATTTGTGTAGGACTTTTAAAGAATGGTTCGAAATATCAACCCTACCAGTCCATACAAACCGATACATATTTTTCCGATACTTGACTTGTATACAGGGCAATTTCACCTGGTCCAGGTCCAGTACAAGGTGTACTAGCCAGTACATATTCCATGTGAGCGGTCAAGTCAATATTTGACTGGGTCACTGACCTAAATTAAACCACTTTCTTCTACCCTCCCTACCGAACTTCCTTTGTTCTCTTTAGCTCAATCTCTTAAAATCTCTCGATTTCAATTCTAAAACTCTCAGCATTCCTCATATCTTAGCAAATCAAGAATCAAACTCCTGAAAATAGGAGTGTTTTGCTTTAAAACAAGGCAATTCTGAAAATAAATTTCAATTTTTATATTATCTTTTGTTGATTGAAGCTTTGTTTTAAGGTTTTCTCATCTTAAGATCATGGTTGCATGCATCGATTACTTCTAAACCTATGCATTTCTACTATGTTAGTTTCTACCATAGATATATCTCACTCCAACTCGAATCTACACAAATCTAATATAGATTTATCCAAGGATTAAAATTTCATATCGTACCGGAGTTTCGAGATTCGCTCAGTACGGTACGGGTATATATATATATATATATATATATATATATATATATATATATATATATATATATAAAAGTGAAAAAAAACCCGCCAAGGCAACATCGCCTCTCTTCTCCCTGCGCGGATGAGAAGTCGCCGAGAGATGAGGAGGGAGAGCGGTGCAGGTACTCCTCTTCTTCTCCCTTTTCTTTCTTCCTCTTCTCCCTCTTCTTTCTTCTCTCTCGGTCACACCCCTCTTCTTTCTTCTCCCTCGATCACCGCCGATTTAAGACAATAACGGGGTGGAAACAGCTGAATCGACAGTACCGCCCGGTAGTGGGCAGTTCGTGTACTAATCTGCTGGTGGACCGGTACATACCGGCCAGTACGGGCGGTATTATTTGAAATTAAAGACCTTGGATTTATCTCATCCAAGCCAGAGAAGTTCAGATCCGAAGGATATCACTTTGGATCCGTCCGATATCCTCACGAATCCAGTCTAAATTTGCTTAAGTGTAGGCTAAAAGGATCCAACTAGATCAGTGCAAATTTGACCTATAACTATGCAGATCTAAGGTAGATCAACACAAGATCTTCAATTTCGAATAATACCGTCCGGTTTTTCACTTTTATATATATATATATATATATATATATATATATAGGTTACGTCACGGATTTTTTTTTACTTATATATATAAATAAATATAGAGACGACATTACAATTTTTTTAACTATATATATATAAATAAATATATATACATATAAATATATACCGAACGGTATACCGAAATATACTACTCGGCATATAATATCATACCGTACCGAGCGAATCTCGAAACTCCGGTACGATACGATATTTCAATCCTTGGATCAGCATAGATCTGTCATTTTGGTTGCTAGAGTACCAAAACATATAGACTTAACATCCAGTTAGTGTCAGGATAATTTGATTGATAGGTAAATGCCATCACGTCAATTTTAGCAAACACTAGCTTCACAACTATTTCTTTTTTACCCTTAATCAATAGACACAAACATCTAAAGAAACATGTTTTTCCCTTAAACAAGATACACATCTAAAGAAACATTCTGACAGAAAAGGCAACAGGGCATAAAAATCATACCCAAAGCTTGCATAATAAGAGTGCTCCTGGATGGCCATTATCTGAACAGCATTGTACCCAAGCCTTTTGATTCGAGGCAGAACATCATCCCTAAAACTAGCATATGTGTTAATCTTTGGTTCCTGCATATGTCCATATATTAGTGACTTCGTAAAAATTTTCACGTCATAACTAAAACTTTATTGCACAAGGATTTCTCACGTCCTAACTAACTAAAAATCTCATAATCCAAGGCTTCCAAGCTACTTTCACATCCTATCTTACATGGAAGTGGCTTCATTTGAACACTTACAATGAATGACCACTTCGGTGACCAGAATAAAAGCAAACAAGCATAAAATATGGACTTAGACACAGAACTATTGGTATTCTATAATGCTTTTTTCACTTCAAAACATCTAATAGTAATCAAAGAATGCAAGAAATTCTGGAATTAAGCCTTCGATAGTTGTCTGCATTCTTTAGAAGCAAAAAACATCCAAAGCAAAAGCAACATTTCAGTTTTTAGTGCTGCATGTCACTACCAAGCTGAGAGAAACTTGGCACATGGTTTGGGAGTAAAGTGAACACGTAAAGTTATTATTCTCCTTCTCTCTTTCTATGACTTGCTCTTGCTCTGAACTTCAGTAAAATATTCGTTTTAAACAAAATATTTGAGTAGTGTCAGCAAGAGGTCACCACACCTCTCTTTCTCACTCCTCTTTCTTCTGTTTCTTTTTTTATTTTGATTTGTGCTTGTACACCCTGTGATGGCATGATTGCTCATCATGTATGCCAATGACACTTGTTGTGCCAAGTGCCAACCACCAGCCAATACAATGTTTCCTTTAATAATCTTTCCAGCCTGAATAAATTCACATCAATGAGTTGATATATAAAGAGGCACCTTTGTATCTAGTATAGACTATAAAATTATGAATAAAAAAATAAAAATATCCCGATAGAGTTAAAGTAGTTTAAAAACATAGACATTCAAGTGGGAGGCCTGTTATTCCATAGCATGAAAAATTCATTCCTGTTTTTTTTTTTGTGTTTCCTTGCAAATGAAAATGAATTTCTTGTGGCAGCACTAAGGATGGTGACACAATTAAGATATTGGCACGACAAATACACTGCACATACACAGGTGTCACAGACACAGGAATGCTAATATTTGATTATCAAATATGACAAGAACCACCACCCTTTGGGAAATTTGGTATATTGTATATGCACTGACATACTATAACTGAAAGAGATTAGATTTGGTTTTGAAATATAAGGATCAAAGATCCAAATTTTTTAAGAGGACGGCTCTTAGTACAATGGTAAGATTGCTCCTTTGCAATATGCAAGTACCATGGTTTGAGTCTGCACAGTTGTGTGTATTATCCCTTCTCAAATCCCATATTGGCAAAAGCCTTATGTACTGTGTTCACCCGCTTTTTTTAACGATCCAAAGTTTTAAAAAATGGCTTGTAAACCAAATAAAACTAGAAGATTCTGAAGACACAAGATGACAATGTTGTATGCACCACAACTTGCCTTTCAAATCAAGAATGGTTATAATAATAATCTTCCAATTAAAACTATAAGAATATTAGAAATGCAATTTAATTAAAACATATGTAAATCTGAATTCATTCACCTATGCGCATGTCACCTTTTTTGACATCCTTACTAAATTTACAGAATTCAAAAGAAAAGCCATATATAGAACAATCTATTGAGTACACTTTTGTATTTTATTATTTTAAAAGTTCGGTACTAGTCATTAATTCTAGAGATTAGAAGCTTCGAGATGCCAAATTTCACAAAGATTAGGACGAGAGGGGATATCATTAAATAGGTGCATGTCAAGTACAAGAGAAACTTGGTATTTACAGAAAGAGGAAAAAAGATGATAAAAAACCAAAATAGCAAATAATCATTATTTTCATGTGCATCCAATGCAACTCAAAATGTCTGCTGTAGATCATTGATGGAAATAAAAGACAAAAGTACAAAATTCAATAGTAACAATTAAGAGGAGGTGTTCATACCGGACTACTCATTCCAACATGTGACTCATAAATACGCAATGATTTTGGAGCTTTCGGTTGAGGATGTTGGAACACATACTTTTCCTGTGGATGCATTTAAAATTATTTTAAAAAATAAGCAGATGCACGATTGACCTTTATCCAACCAAGCAAGAGTTTATCAATCCCATGAGAAAGAAGCAACTATAGAAGTAATCACATTAGTGTAAAGAGAATTGAATATGTAAACAGCCGTACCAGTTATTTTTTAAAAATGCTAATGATCAAGCACAGCAGAAAATAACATGCCATACCTCTTCAGGTGGATCGTAGTATATTCCGTTATATGGTATTTCACCTGGGGCCTGTACAGAATATTTGATCCAAGCAGGAATGGAATCTTTGATGCCAGATGGAGTGTCCATGCGTATCTATCATGTATTTAACTTTTAATTACTGACAATTCATAAATGTGTTCCACATATTTGTGAATTCAATATACTGACTAGAACTTAACATGTAGCATGATCAAGAAGCACATAAAAGAAAGAACAATATACTTATCCTTCTGACATTTCAGTACATGAAATTAAAACAATTGCAAAAGATGCTCTAAGAGAAGAAACTATCTCTATCATGACATTATGTGCTCTCATCTTGTTCTTCTTAATAATCTAAAAACTAAGGACGCAACAATGCTTTTTCTTAATAATGGCTCAAATATGGTTCTGCATTTATTGATAACTGTAATAACTTTGAATATTAAAGCATAAATATCCCAGATTTCTTATAATCAAATCATGGTTTAAATGATAAAAGTTTGTCGAAGGAAATCATAAATAATATATCATATTTTGTTGAGCCATTAGAGTTCAGCCTTCTGAGTTCTAAAATTTTATACAGCTAATGTTAATATTTACTGGTATATCTGGAGCGGTATAAATTACAATGAAGATTTGAAGGTAGCTGAGAGAGGAAGATTTACTGTGAAGAATGAGATCACTAATTTGTTATGGGACCAATGTGCAAACTGAATATATTATCTGCGAAGCCAGCAAGTGTTTCAAGGTTTTCAATTATAACCATCTAGCAAAGATCTATAATGCCATGGCAACTTCAATTGTCAGTACTGCTGTACAAAGAAGCAATATGCCACGATGGGGCATTAAAGACTATTACCATTGGGTCTGTTGTAAACAGATATTCTGCCTTGTTTGCAGCTGAAATTGAATTGCCCGTTTTGGCAGTCATCTTTAGATAAAGTCAACTTCAACACCCAGGAGACCTTTAACTTGTGATTCATGAATGAACTCAGCTAACTAAACTTAGATGTGGTGATTCAATAGCAATTTAAATAGCCAATAGGTTGCCAGACATGTTAACAAAACAGTATTGATGAACAAGTAGAACCAAGTAAATTCATCTCCTAGCAAATGCCCAATGCTGCTAAGATCAATGTGGAGTCCTTTAAAACATCACCTGAACTGACCTTTAAAGGGTTCCTAAAAGAATTTTCTTATTCGAGCTAGAATGATATTAAGATTTGAACACGACACACTCCTACAGTCCTGAAGAAGATAAAAGACATGACAAGGACAGAATAATAGGAATAAATAGCCTCCTCAATGTAGCACTAGCATGTTTATAAACTTGCCAAATTTAGAAAATAATGAAGGTGCCTTATCAAGTGGAACCTAAGTACGTTTCTGATAAACCTCTAACTGTCAAAATTAAAGTTGAGGATTTAATGTCTGTGTTTAATTGTCTGCCATATTTAGAAAATAATGAAGGAGCCCCGGAGTCCAAGACACCACCTAGAAAAATGGAATTCCATTTGCTAGAATAAGAATTTTCAAGTGGATCCTAAGTATATTATTGGTGAACCCTCTAATTGCCAAAATTGAAATTAAGGATTCGACATCTGTGCATGATATGGTCCTTGACATAGCTTAGGGTGAGGAAAGCCTCAATATTATCCATAAGGCCTCCACAAAGTGTAAAGTTACTTACCAGATGCTTGAAAAGTTAATAACCAATATCAAAAGATCCATATTGTATGAATGCTTTTTAACGTAATCTAGATTTTACGTTAGGGAAATGATATCAAAAGCTCCAATAAGCAAACATCCTTTTGAAATCCATTAGGGAAATGATAATTCCTAAATTTAGCATCATTAGCACATATTGGATGATATTTCCAGTTTGAGTTCGATCCATATCAAGGACCAAGGAAATCTGTTATGCCTAGACCGGTACAAAATGGGTGGTATGTATTGGTTCAGGCATAGACCTATACATGCACTGTCCCGTTTTGGGTAATCTGATCCAAATCAGTATAAAAACAAAAAAAAAACTAAAAAAGGGATGCATGGAACACTGTCGTTCGCCACCGCCTATCTCCCAGGTATGCTCTCTCCTATTCTTCTCCTCCTCCTCTTCTTCCTTCTTGTTGCTCCTCTTCCTCCACTATCTCCCCTTCTTCCTTCTTCCTCCTCCCTCCTTTTCTTCCACCACCTCTTTTTATTTTTCTTTCTCCTTCCTCCTCCATTGTGCCTTCCTCTTCTCCTTCTTCTTCATCCTCGAAACACCAATATGTACCAGTGTAAGGGTACCGACCGCTACATTCCGGTCCAGCTAGCGACTGGTATGGGTCTGGTACACAATATGACAGTCCTTGACAATGACCACCCCATTACTCATGGTTCCAATCCAGTATGGTACTTTCTGTCTAGTAAACCTATTGAGCCAGGCTTACCACTCAGTTTCTCCCCATTATAAGGCCTCAACAGGGAGGGAAGCCCAGTTAATTTTTTTTGTTTAGGAACCCCATTGGCTCTCCCTCCCTCTCTCATACTCGCCTCACTCATGCAGTTTGCTACCACCCACCCGCTCGCCAATCCACGCCACTCGCTGATCCACCAGCTTGTCTGATACTTCTCCTTCTACTCTCCTCTTATTCTCCTCAAACTCCTACCTTCCTAATACTACAATATGTAGCAGCATACCAGACCCATACTTGTCCACACATGGACTGATATGGATCTGGTACCAAAACTTCAAACCATGCTGGGAACATCCCATCTCACCGTTGTGTTCCTAACCTTAACATCCATCTCCATTCCCAACCGTCCTTCCCATTGTTACACACCCACTCCCCTTGATCAGACCTACTGAGTACTGAATATTAAGCATTGGTTCATTTTTCATTTTAAACATGCCTTCAAATCCCCCCTCCCCCCAACAGCATACATGCACACTCTTCTTCTCCTTTTCTTCTTCTCTCTCTATGAATCAACTCATAGTTGAGTGCTTTAAAAGGGATTTTTCGCTTTGGAAATCTGAAGTTTCCTATGACTTCTAGTAGGTAATAATCTGTAGAAACTCAGTAACCTAGTATACAACAGTGAAGTAACATTGTTATATAATAAAGCTAACAGGAACATCAAGTTCATACCGAATTTCTTTTTTTACTTTATAATAGCATTTAGTAGACAAATATAAGCCTATTGTGTTGACAGATAAAGGCGCATGAAAGGACAAGCCACTAGTCCATGGAGCCAAGAGCACGTGAAAGTCCAAGAATTCAAATGTCATCTTCATGCCATGTATATTGGCTGATATTTACCATGCCAAGGCAAACGTGCATGGGCCATGGCCATGCCAGCGGCACAGGAGGCATAATAGGATAAGCTTACTGTGGCTCATGCCTGTTTCATGGTGTGTAAGTCATGGATGAGTCATGTGTCCACAAACAACTTATTGGCACACTCTTGGCATAGTGCCCGAACATGCCAGAACATGAATTCCATGATATTAATGTTTGTAAAAATGAAGAGAAAAGAACTTGTCACATATTAATTAACACATCCAACCAAAGTTTGAAGGAACAAACCTTTACACGTGAGCCATGAGGAATAGGTGGTGAGCCATCTGCATGATTAGGTAGAAAGACCTCCCAAACACCATACTCATTCTAAACATAATTAATAAATATTAGTCACCAGATAAAACTAGAAAAATGTTGTACATATGTGAACAAACATCTAAACTGTTTTCAGCAAGAAAGTGCCATGAAATTACTGTTCATATGGAACGTGCATATAATCCAGATAATGGGTATTCATGTTCATCAATCAACAGAAGGGGGAAAGACAACTTAAAATGTTATCCCTAAAATTTCAAACAAATGAGATGTTGCAGGTATCAGCAGAACATCAATGATAAGCTCTAACTCTCTAGTATGATTTAGCTGGTTTCAGCATTTGAAGAACCAGAATAGATAACTTTTTAGTACAAACTAGGTGCTGTTTGCCATTTTCAACCATGATAAAAGACCTGAATGATAAAGAAGGTAAAGTATCTCACATATCATCTCTTAGCAGATTTCTCAGCTATATCAAAAATTAGTTTAAACACAAAAACATGAACAAAAAGACTGCATAGTACTTTACATGAAGTTATAAAGTGTTATAAATCAATCTACAACAGACAGCACAATTTCAACCCAAACAGAAAAGAAATATCAGGACAGATGATCATACCTGGGTCATGACATTTGTGTTGGGGTTCCAATTGTTGAAGTCACCAATGAGTGTCGCCCACTGAAAACCAAAACCAAGCATTTAATTCTTGAAGACACTGAGGTGTACAGAAAATTTAATGAAAGCTGAAGTACTTAAGTTTAACTGTTTAAGCATGCAGGAGTGAGACAGCTAGCTAACAACCAGCAAGAAAGTTTGCTACTTTGTTTATTCAATTTGATCATCGAAATATGATCCGATGGAAAAAGAAATAGTGAGATTCTTTCTTCCAGCTTTTACGTTATGGAACACAAAATAGAAACTTCTGGTATTACAAAGAATTCCCAAGAATTACAAAGACTTTGCCTGTTAGTAAGGTTTACTCGCGATATGTAAGGCATAAACATTAGCTAGACACAGATAGGGTCATCCCTCAAGCACAAACAATCATTGTAGTAGAAAAAAAAAAACTAGGGCTTCTGTTATTTTTATAAATAATAAAATTTACTTTCATTATAAATATAGACTTTATCTACAAAGTTCAGTATCAAAAGCAAAAGGTAAACTATAGACTATAGAAAAGACATTAGAATTGAATTTAATCACTAATTCAATGGCTTCCATACTCTCTTCCACCAACATATGCCTAAAATAGGACTTGAACAACTCGACTTAGAATGCAGACCAGAAACCTAATGGAGAACAGTGATTTAAAAAGCGCTAGGCGCCAAAAGGCGCCAAGGTCCAAAAACGCCCGAGGCGCTAGGCGCTTGCCCAGGCGCTCGCCCGAGCGAAGCGAGGCGCTAAAATATAAAAATATAAAATATAATTAATAAATATAATTATTTAAAATTTTAAATAAAAATATAAAAATATATAATATAATTAATAAATATAATCACATTAACAGTATAAATCTGCTGACGGAGAAACGAGGAAGCAGCGGCGAGCGACGGCAGCAGCGGCGGCGAGCGGCGGCAGCGGCAGCGGCAGCAGCAGCAGCGGCGAGCGACGGCAGCGGCGAGCAGCGGCAGCGGGAAAGGGAAAGGGAGCGGAAGGCGCGAGCAACGGGAGGCCTCGAGGGAGGCGCGAGCAGCGGGAGGGCTCGCGGGAGGCGAGAGGGCTCGCGGGAGGCGAGAGGGCTCGCGGGAGGCGCGAGCAGCGGGAGGGCTCGAGGGAGGCGCGAGCAGCGGGAAGGCTCGCGAGAGGGCTCGCAGGAGACGCGAGCAGCGAGAGGGCTCGCAGGAGGCGCGAGCAGCAGGAGGGCTCGCAGGAGGCGCGAGCAGCGGGAAGGCTCGCGGGAGGCGCGAGCAGCGACAGCGGCAGCGGGAGCAGCGACAGCGAGCGACGAGATCGCGATCGGGATCGGCAGCGGCAGCAAGTTAGGGTTGGGGTTATATCGGTTTAGTTGGTTCGATTGAACCAACTAACAACCGAACCAGGACCGAACCAGACCTAAAATTCTGGTTCGGTTTACCCAGGCGCTCGCCCGAAGCGCCCAGCGCCTGGGCTCGGGCGAGCGCCTAGGCGGCGCCTGATTGAAGCGCGCCGCCTGGGACATTAGCGAGGCGCTCGGGCCTCGCCTCGCCTCGCTCGAGCGCCTAGGCGAGCGCCCGAGCGCCTTTTGCAATCACTGATGGAGAAACACCATAGATGATCAACCCAAAAGTTGCACAAAGCTTGAAAACTAGATGACCAATTCCTGGACATATTTAACACCAATAAAAAGGACTAGCATGGCATGATTGCTCTCGCATCAGTAGTCTTCACAAATGCATCTAATCTTAATATGGCATACTACATAAATACAAGTGCCATAATTTATCTAACAAACCTGAGCAAGCAATTTTCTGACAGTTGATTGTATGTATAAAGGCAGCAAGGCACTAATGTGCAAAACCTAGAAGATGGATATAACCAAAAAAGTTACCAACCTTTGCTCCTGGGGCCCATTCTTGATAAGTGACACCACTAGCACTGGAAATTGAACAAGTGCAATTTCACTATCATAGACAAAATATTTAGATATTTCTAGTTTGAAAAAGACCAAAATATTAAATCAATATAACAACATGAATATCAACTCAAATAACGATACCATGAGATATTAAAAGATAAACCATTATGTCCCTATTGAGACATCTGATTAACTAGTACATTATTGCACAAGTAGTCGGTCTCAGATTCGAGTCCACATCCACATGTGAGCGTCTTATACGTTAGTTGATGTAATGAAAATTTCTTCCAATTAAAAAAAATAAACCAACATAACCTTGGTACAGGATCTTCCACTAGGGTGTCAAAAGAAGGAAAAGAAGTATATATACAAGCAATTACAGAAAGTCTTTTGGTTTTTGTTATAATTTCCTGTGGCATAGAGAGTTTTATGACTTCATAACAGAGTCGAAAGTTACAAGGGCATAAATGTGCACTTGCAATTAAACAGAGTAAATCATCCATTTTTCTTCTTTGATCATTAAGTCAACTTTTGGGATGTACAACCTACAGTCATCATGTGGGACTATTGATATATACCTATACCAAGCAACCAAGAAAGGAGTGCACGAGGGTTCAAATCATGTGCATGAAACCATCAACTAGAATAACATCATCAAGAAATAACATCCTCCATAAAGATCTATCCTGTATATGTCTAGTATGTTCATCCAATACGTTTGTGAAAAGGTAAAGACTTAAATTGGACTACTGATATATACCTATACTGATAGAAAACTCAGGAAATACACTTCTTACTTTTCTACAACAAGTGAATACATTATCATACATACCTTTTGTGACATTAATATAATTAGTAGATGTATCTTTCTTGTATAAAATCCATCATAGTAAATCTTTAGCGACTCTATCATATGCACTTTCATAAATAAAAATCATATGTAAATTTTGCTTGTAAATATGTGTATAACAAGATGCAAGCAAATCATAATTTTCCTTTATTTAAGAACTGAACCAGTCTGAAATATTAATGTGCCATTAGATGCCGAACACGACTGTTTTCTTCTAACACTATTAATCACAACATCGACTTTGTTGATATGTACAATCAACAAAAAAATAATATGATGTTTCTCTTAATTACTTCCAAGGAATATTTTCTCCATGCATTTTCACTGGAATTTATAATTAGTATGATCTTAGTGTACGGATATTCTGTTTGAACGTATAGCCATAGTCATGTACCTTGTTTATTCTGGTTTTATGATTTATATAGGGTATGTTTCTTTTAATACTATTAATCACAACTTTGACTTTGTTGTTATGTATAATCAACAAAAGATAATATGATGTTTATCTTAATTCCTTCCGAAGAATATTTTCTCCATATGTTTTCACTGGGATTTATAATTAGTATGATCTTAATGTATGGATATTCTGTTTTGAATATATAGCTCCATTAGTATGATCTATATACACTAAAGTTATCTCAAAATGAGCAAGGACACCTCCAATGTGTTAATTGATTAATTAAAATAAATCTCCAAACAAAAGTGTTTTCGATAAAGTTCAAATAAACAACATATTATATCCACTTATTATTACATGAAATGAATCCCATATACATATATATAGAAGAATACAATGTAATATGTGTGCCAAGTCATGGAAATGGCATGATATCAGAAAGATACCTATCTATATAGAAGAACACACTTTAATATGTGTGTCAAGCCATCTATCTATGTACATGTCCAAACAGCGAATAGATACCAGAAAGGTAATAGGACCAAGCAAGCTTAGCAAGAACCTAGTGATATTATTTAATCATGATAACAAAACAAGGATTACAAAATCTAAACACAAAAAAAATCTACAAGTGACAGAATGGGCAAAAAAGGAAGTGAAAGTACCAAAATAGATAACCTCCATTTCTAAGTTATAATTCTCCAATTCCAAGGCATGAACCATCTCATAGAAGCCTTTAGTATGTCTCAAGGAATTTACTATCCAAAAACTTTTGTTACATACATAAATATCTATTATATAAATAAAATCTATAGTAATATGTTTCTCTCCGAATACACTAAATCTATTCCAGATGAATCTCTTTCCCTATAAGCCCCTATTCTAAGAGTTCCAAACCATGGATCTTAGTCAATTAGTGCCTTAAAAGTGGATCAAGTAGAGGCCTCCTTTCCTTATAGTACTAGGGATCCAGAACTCAATTTAGCTGCAACTCACAAATAAAGGATCCCATTTGGTGCCATCTCATAATGTAATAATCGATCAATAATTTCTTCAAGTTTTTGGATTGTAAATAACAAAGTAATAGAGTAAAGGATAAAGAATGAGGGCAGATAAAATACCACAATAGAAACAGATGAGAAATAGGAGGATGTTCACACTCAAGACAAGACCCTTAGACAAAGAAAAGATGCACAAGACTTTTATTTATAGACAGACTCTTGGTTATTTTGTCATTTGCCAAACTAGAAATTTGAGCCCAGGGAAGATACGGCAGCCCAATGCACAAGGCACCACCAATGCGGGGACAAAGGAGAGCCAATGTCACAGCCTTATTCCTGTGAGAAAAGAGACTGCTCTCATTGATCGATAAGACTCCTAACAAATATTTGGTTGCTGCATTTTAAAGTCTAATTTGTCGCATAGTTTGAGACTTTGAGTAACTAATCAATTTCAGGCTCCCATTTTTGGGTCCAGATGTCTTAGGCCTTAGTGATCCACGTGTAAATTGATTCAGAGTTCGAAATAGGCCTTAGCAACTGATGGCAAGTCGAATTGGGTGAAGGTCATAGGGTCTTCACTCTTCGGATCATCATAGGACCTACATTTGAGCCCAAATTATTTATATGGTGTGCTTGGTTTTTTAAAAGGTGAGAAGCATGCTGACTTTTGCCTCAGTCAAGTTTAAGTAGGAGGTGACCGTAGTACATTTCTTACATGCAAACCTAGCTGTTCAAATCCTTGATTACCAACACTTCCACCCCAAATACAATCCCCCAATGTACCTATGTGATTCTACTAATGCCAACACCAGTGTAGCATTGTCACATAGGGAAAGTACAAGTAGAGAAACTCACCCCTTGATCCTTGCTTTTTATCTAGATTGCAGCCACTATCCACACCACTTATCGATGCTCCTTGAACTCTGAGCCTTCATTTCACCTAGATTTGTATGCACACTCCAGTTCTACTCGTGGGCTTGCCTTGTTATTGAGAATCTTCATTTTGGCATATGTCCACCATGTCATTGATATCCTGCAAATCAACTAACCCATCATGCAATCCTCACCCCCATGGTCCAACTTATCAGACCACCCACCACACCATTTTCACTGGCCAAGATCCTACTCCATACTAGCCCCTTTTCACTATGTTGCATTCAGCCCAAAAATTGTCACATAAAAAAAATTACAAATATAAGATGAGCATGTTTATCAACTGGAAGAAGTTAACCACTTTGGGATTAGAAAGATAGTGGTGATGAAAGAGGAACAGAACATAAATGACTTTATCATATCTTGGTTTGGTTGCTGTCAATGAAAGAAAATTACGAAATAAGCTATCAGCGGACATCACTAAGATGATAATAAAGAAGAAAATTATGAATAGAAGGACAGATGACAGAAACAATCTATAAACTAGATATTAGACTTCTGAAGACAAGAACATAGATACAAATGAGAAGTTCAAATCAAGAATGATAACTTTGTAGCACAGCGAGGTGAGGGACAAGGGAACATAGCTTTTGTAGGAATATATATAGCCAGATGCATACCTGCGTTTGAAGCCAAACTTCTCATAGCCACGAGAAAATGCATCCAAACTACCTTCATACTGATCAATCATCTCGCGCATTTTCTTGTACTGGTTATATCTGCAATCAAACATTAGAACAGATTCCTTTCCAAATTTAAGTTCTTAAATTTAACAGTGACATAGATAGGCAGGAAGAAAAAGGAAGAAGCATAATTCACTTCTGTAAAGACACGTGACATAATTTTATGAAAAACAAAAGGAAAACATCAACCACATTTTAGCTGGAAAATTTTGAAAGCAGACAAGTGATTGGTCAATCTTGTACATTACTCAACATACCTAGCTTGTCATGCTTAAGCTATCCAATATATTTATCACCATTAAAACATTCAATCTATAAGTCATTTCAGCACTCATTTTGCAAAATATCATAATTATTATTTTTTGGTCTTCAGAAAAATCTGTGCCAAAGATCTAATGCCAGAAAAGCCCAGAAAAAGTTATGCTCTAAATCCAAGTTTGCTGTTTAAGATAAAAGCATGTAAATTCTCACTCAACATGTAGTGCAGTTGATTTTCTAAAAGTTGGCACAAAGAAGTACACAGTAACACTGAAAAAATATGTTTCCCAAAACAATTGTAGTCATAAAATATTATTCCCTCATTAAAAATAACTAAAAAAAGTGACATATAGAAACCTACCGGTAATCAAGATGTGATCGATGACCCTTTAACAATGGGTCGATTTCATAAATTCTTCGTCCGCTACCAGGTGGAGGAACACATCTTGGTTTTTCCTCAACATCCTCAACCCTTTCTTTGGCTTGAGAAGAATTTGTGCCTTTGTCACCTTCACTTGTACTTTCTGCACCAGTAAGTTCGGAGGCAGTGGATGTCTGCCCTGCATCTGGCTCAACCTTGTCCTCAAAGGACTTATAGATCAGGTTATTAATTGCAAAATTAGGTTTATTGCTTAGGCTATTTAGGCACTATAAAAAAGCCCATTCCAGGCACAAAAATAGATAAGGAAAAAGAATCATGTTAAACTTAGTGGCTTTATTGTTTGTAAACAATTCAACCTACAACTAAATGAGACACCATAACAATGACACCAACGAAAAAATGAAAAATATGATATAAAACTTTTGACGAGCTTAAAAAAATATTCCATGCGAATATGTGAGACATATGCTTTCTCAACATAGTGATTTTGAGGTCACAAAACCCGCTGAATGAATGAAGATAAGCCTATTCTATGATGCTTTCTCAACACAGTGATTTTGGGGTCACAAACCAGCTGAACGAATGAAGATAAGCCTATTCTATGATACCTGCAGATTACTTGATGCAGCTTCAGTGTTTGAGGTCGGAAGAGTAGAAGATGGCACATCATCACTTTCAGTACCTGGAACTAGCACTTTGCCGGTTGCAGAAACAGTTGTATATGCAGGGTCAGCATCAGAAGAACTTCCTGCAGTTATTTTCCCAAAAAGAGACACCTGATAAGCATTAAAAGAAAGAAAAATAACCACTTAAGGTGGCAAAAGCTAAGATGAGAACCAATGATCCAGCAAAACACAATCTGTCTGCATATGATAGATGGATCAATAAGAGACTAAATTAAATCCTATGTAATATTAAGCTAAATCATTTAATTTGATCACACCATTAGACCTTCAAAAGTCCAAAAATACAACTGTAGCTGCAATGCTCAAACATAATGCTACAATTTCTCAGAGCATGAAAACAGTAAGCCACGTAGCACTCACTTTATTATTCTTATGCAATAGAACAGACCCTCTTCAGCATCTCTTTTGTTATTAATCATTCTAGAAAGTGAAAACTAAAATTTACAAGCAGTAAGTCCAACAGATCCATACGAGTGACTCCAACAATTCCATACAAATGGCTCCAACAAACAAAGATTCTTCAAGGCTGAACTTTTTTATGAAATCAATCCCAAATGATGGATTCAATATTCATTTCAAATTTGGCACTAAATATAACCAATTGGATAACCATCTTCCAGAAGATAGTCTTATTTCAATTGACATCAAAACTATCTACCATGGGGAGCCAGAAAAGATGGAGGAGTATTAGCATTCCTCTCCTTCAATCCTGGATAAAAGAAGACGAAGCTACTTTCTTGCAGGCAAGACTCATCAACTTCTCTTCCTATAGGGACATTAATGCAGAATTGGTAGCGCAAAAAGGGCATTTTTACTAGTCTTGAATTTTTGTACCATGCAGTTCCATGGAACCATCAATTTCAACATAATCGATCTTGTTTGGTACTTTGGTTGCAAAAGCCATAGCCCAAGAATCAATCAGAAATGATATAATTCTCTGCAAACTTGATGTTCTACAAGCCCTTACATCATATGACAAAACAAAATTTTAATAATCTTTTCCACATAACTTCATCATTCCTCTTATTTCAAACTTAATCTAAACCATCAGAATAGATAATGTGCTTCCATCCTCAAGTATCTTTCTGCAGAAAGTAATCCAAATTCCCACGTTAGCACAAGTTGTAGCCACGTGAGGAATACTCTTGGTCCTTTAGGGTCACTCTTATTTCATATTTTCTACTCATCAGAGTAGTTCTTTTGCTTCCATCCTCAAGTATATTTCCACCGAAAATTATCGAGATTTCCTGCATCAGAACAAGTTGTAGCCACTGTCATGAGGAATGTCTTGGACCTATCAAGGTATTTCTATCTATGTTATTCACTAAAACTTTATTGCTTCCCTACAGATCAGATACCCCAAAATTGAGATGTTTCTTTGCCATCTCTAAGTATTTAACTTTTGCCTAAAATGTGTAGGAAAATAGTATTTTTCACCCAGTCCATATGGGGGAGCTCTCCGAAATGCCGCAATGAAACTTCTGCAGCTTTCTGACCAATCATTTGCCAGGAGGAGAAGTGATCTGTGCTTTCTACTATCTGCAACAACATGGCCATAAAGCTCCCACTTGATATCATTTCTTAGATGAAACCATCAAAATCTAGATCAAAACAACTAACTCAAAAGCTGGAACATGCTACCTCTTCTTTTCTGTAAAACATCTTAATTGTTATCTGTATCCACTGATATCATACTAGGACAAAAAGAACGGATGCACTTGGTAATTCCACTAAGGCCACATAATCCTCCATGCAAGAACCAAACTTGTTGTCACAAGTCAATTCTCAAACCTCCGAAAGAGACTCTCACATCTAATGATATTGTAACATGAGGCATCAATGGCCAAAGAAAGCTGAAAAAAAGGGAACGAAAATGTCAAAACTGTCACAATATACTCCCCAAAACTGTCAAAATGCCTCGCCAACTTGGATTCCGTACATGTTGCCTAGAAACACAATTTCGCAGTCCTTGTACTATTACTACCGATATCGACGGACCTCCTCATTCTTGCATAGAACGTAGTAACAACAACAAATATCGAATGTGATCTAAATCAAGGAGAAACTGCAAATACAATGTACATATGGAACTTCATAATTAGAAAGCTACCAGACAAATGCGATCAAGATCAAAGCAGAACAGCCGCGAAAGCGAGAGAGAACGAGAAGTGAACAGAGGAAAGGATCGAACAGAAACGCACTATAGAGGACCAGAACAATCTTTGCATCATCATAGTCGAAATCAAAAGATCGTACGCCGGTGATAACACGAAGCAAGCACACACCAAAAAAGGAGAAAGAGCTCACCAAGAAACGACACCTTGATCGGCTTTCTTGACAGGAAAGCGAGATCGGCGGCCCTCCTCCCCTGCTCGGCCTGGAATCCCGATCGCGCAGACAGCCGCGACGTCCGCACGGTGGGGAGCCGGATCCCCGCGAGGGTGAAGGCCATCGCCCAAGAACCCTTTCGCCTCTACAGGGATTTCGCGAGCGAGGATGACAGTCTGGGGTCGATGTGACGGAGATGAGAGAGTAGAGCAGGGCGTGAGCAGTGAACGAGAGAGAGAGAGAGAAGTGTGGCGGATCCCAATGCGGTGCAGGGAAAGGGGGGCTTCTTGTTATGGTTTGTTTGGTTGTTTTCGTATGGAGCTGAGGCGGGTGATCCGCGTGGGGCGGAGAGGTGCATGGAGATGGAAACTGGGCCCCAGCGGACGTGTCGTTTAATACAGGTGGGGAACGAGGCCGCGTCAGCGAAACTGGCGAAGGCGGGGGGTGAGGAATGAACGGTTTTGCTTTGCTTTCTCCAGATTCAGCCGCCCCACACTGCAAAGGCCGTTCACTTTTTTTCTCATTTTATTTATTTATTTTCGAAAATACGTTAATGTCACATTCTATATATTTTCTTATGCAAAATCTCTTATTATATCAAATATTAAATAAATAAAAATTGAAGAGTATAAGTAAAAACACTTTTTTTTTGTGGTGGTGCCTTTTGGTCCGTTCGAATACCGCACGTACCTCATGAACAAAAAGCTGGTCGATTCGTCTCATCTCGACCGTTCATCGATCGCCCATGGGCCCAATCGCACCTCAATCCGTGAACCGAAATCGTTGAAGGCCGTCCGTTCGTGCTTTGAGGTTCTTACTTTGGTGGAAGGTTGACGACCCTCCATCGAAGTTGCGATATGCGACTGAACCCTCCATCATAGTTGCCAATCAGTGAGGTAAGGTGGTATATTGATCTGCATCCGACAAGTGGTCACCATATGATCGTCCGACGTTGATGCATTCGTCTCCATCTGCAACAATCAATATAACTAGGCACCAGGCATGCTAAAACATAAACTGCGTAAACAAAGATAGGACCACTGATATCTATCGACATGGCTTTGCGTATCAACAGAAACTAGAGAAGCGAGGCACACCTACATGAATGAAATCTCCGTTAAGAAATGTGGTTACCTTGGACCGCCTCCCAGCATACAAAACACACGTATATTCAATGAAGCTAAATCTCAATCAAACTCCTAACAAGTTTGTCGACTTGAGTGAAGCAGAAATATAACCGAGCAATATGTTGAGGAACAAAATTCGAGATCATGATGGAATTTTTTTGGGAAAACAAACAACAAGCATCAAAGCTGAAGCTTCAATGCAGATTGATTTTTCCCTAATTACTGCACCAAAAACAGCAGCTTCTGCTGGACTACAGTAGACCAATCAGTCGAACAAGCTAAAGCCAATGTCCTGCACAAATGCGATTAGAGCACAATCAGTCAATCAAATAATAAGGCTGGAAAGGAAAGGTTTGTCAAAAAAAACAAAGGTATCATCCAGAGATAAGTCGATTACTGCATCTATAGCCAAGGTGTTTCCAGCCAAAAGGACTGAACATTAGAAACTCTGCAGTTAAATCATAAAAAGTAACTTACATCATCTGATTCTTCCTTCTCTTCTACCTTTTCCTCTTTCTTTGGTTCAGCAACTGCAGGGGCTGCAGAAGCACCACCACCACCTCCATCAATTGCAGCAACTGCAACAGCACCGCCACAAGGCACTGAGGCGATCTTGTCTCTCCCAGTAGCAATAAGTTCCGTCAAGTCATTACCATGGACTTGGGACAAGAGAAGCTCAATCTTTTTTTCATCAACATCAGCACCAACTGGAATCAAATAAGTTGTATTAACTGCATTTAATATATGAATTTCTGAACCCTTAAATTTTATCACTGAAGTTTATTCCTCGAGCTCAATGGTTACAGCTAGTTAAACACCTCATATGTTATTGGTAGCCAAGTGGTGACGGAGAGGGACCCCTTTGAAAAAAAAATTACCTGTTCAATTTTTCTATCAAAAAAATTATCTTCGAAAACACAACAGGTCTATGGCATCTCAAGACCCACGTGGACCCAAGCCATTTGGTAATATATTCAAATTTGAGAGTAATTAAGTATATAGAACCTGTAGGTATTTTACACCATCAGTTCATTCAAATAAAGAATGCTTTGATGCATTTAATAATGTATTATGCAGTAAAACAAACAAAGACAACAACACTCCTAATATTATTGTTCGGCTTGGTCATAGTAAACTTTAATATTTCAAATTAAAGGGTAATAATTTATTATGTCACAGACATGACAAAGTATATTACAAACTTGGTTGTCAATGTGTAAAAATGACAGAATCCAATGGAAGTACATAAGGAGAAGGAAGCCGATTAAACCTGATTCCAAAATAGACTTCAAGTCATCACCAGTAGGACACTAATGTTTCCACCAAGGACAGCAAGTAAATAAGCAGCAATGACCTTCATCCTGATGAAAAAAAAAACAAATCTTTGACAAAATGAGCATTACAAAAAACAATTAGCTCACAAATAAAGCATATTCAAGGAAACACACATAGCCCAGTTCCTTCTTAAATTTTTTTTAAAAAAAAGGAAACACACAAAGGATCATCTAAATAAAGCACATTACAAAAAACAACAAAAATTGGCAGAAATAACAAGTGCATGATTCTAATTGTATAAAAGAATATAGGAGATACAAGAAACCTTATGAGAATTAGTGTTGACTCATACCTTGCAGATACAAGAAACACTAAATATAATAAGTGTGCAAATGTGCAAACTTTAAAAGATAGGAAGTGTAAGAAAACTTGGAGCACTAGTTCTCTAGATTCATTCCATGTGGTTTGCCGACAACACATATCCTGCTAAAAACTTTCACCATTATCACCCCCTTAACATCACAGCATTGCTTTAAGACTTCAAATTTATCTCCATCAGCTCCAATCTCTGCAATTCTTTTAGAAATTAATTGAGATAGGTGTACTAAATCCCCATTTGTGACATCTTTTTAAAACAATAATGTGAAGATCTGAAGTGTGCTATGTACCCCTGACCACAATTCGATTCGAATCGGAACCGAACCGGGCCGGAACCGAAACAAAATTAGCCCGGCAGTTTGCCAATTCCAAACCAAACCGGAACCGGCCAAGTGCAGTTCGGTTCCGATTCCAATTTAATATGTACTACAGTGCGTGTTAAACTTAGCATGCCAAGAATCAAACCCGATTATGAATACAACGCAATGTCATTCTCTCCAAGAATCGCATCACTGAATGCGACGGCATACGCGCAAACATTGTTGCACAAATATATGCACAAAGCAATTAGTGTAACAACTTCTTCTCCCACGGGAACAGGTGCCTAAAAGGTGGAGCAGACATCTAGTGAGCAATCTTAGAACATGAGCATTACCTTGCTAATTGAAGTTCTCAAATGCGATAATATATAACCCTATGAACAAAGATTGTAATCATCTAACATAAGGAAACGGACGAAACAACAAAAGAGGGTGGGGTGCACCAACCTCGCCCTACAACGGAGCAAAAATCCACCGAAAGTAGAGACGAATCAACGCACAGTCGGTGAACCACGTAGCGAATGGAGATAAAGACCAAGTTCGAGGAATAATTACTTAGGGTTGCGAAATCCGCCGCAGCGATTAGGGAGTAAGCTTTTCCTAGGGTTTTCTGGCGGGAGAATGGGAGACGAACAGAGGCGAGCGGTATATAGAAAACGCAGGAAGCCTCCGCATGTTGATTGTTGATGTCATCAGGACCGTCAGTAGCCCATCAAGCGGTTGATTCGACGAAAAGGCTCGTGAATGTGACTTCCAACTATAATAGACTTTTAGATGCTTTATGAGTACCATGACATAGAGTAATTTGGACACACATTTAATATTAAATTTGTTAATTCATTTGATTAAAATTAAAATTTTTAGCATTATTTCACCAAAAATAACTAACTCATTTTAACATAAAATAAATTCAAGATATCAATTTATTTTCAATTAGTTAAATTTAGGAATTATGTTAACTTTCTACATCATTTATATATATTTTATCAAAAAAAATATCATTTGGCTTGTCACCATATCCAAATGCAATTCCAACGTATATTTGATTATGATAATAACATTTATCTTAGCCCATTATTCCACCAACAAAACTTCCCCATAAATAAGGCTAATTATAACCCCTATAGTTAGACTTTTTCTTTTTTTGGCATCTTAGTCTTTAAATATAAAAAAAAAATATTATAATCTCTATGATTATAAAAATAAAACATCTAGTTTTTTTTATCTTAACGTCATTGGTTTTATTGATAGAAGCACGGAAACAATAAATAAAAAGATAATTTTAATATCCTAGTTATGTTTTTTATGAAAACGGACAATAATATCGCTATGGCCACAAATGATTGTTATGGATTAGGAGGGAGAACGACAACCAGAGGTGAGATGACAATACAGATGCTATCGACACTAACATATGCGTTAATCGACAATTCAATCGACACCGACATAATTATCAAGCGACGAAAGGGTTGCTCGACATATGCATCGATAACGACGTAGATATAGATGAAAAGCTTAGCTCAATTTCTACATCGGTATCAATGCATATGCAGATGCAGAGTAGTGTCGCTCTGCATCTGCATTGACGTCGACAATAATACAGGGAAGGGTGGCACCACTCAGCATATTCATCAACACCATCACCAACGCAAATGCAGATACAAAGCGATGTCGCTCTGCATCTATGTCAGTGCCAACGATGATGCGGGGAAGGGCAACATCACTCTATATCTACATCGATACTGAAGCAGATGTTGAGCGACACTTTGCATATGCATTTGTGTCAGCATCGATGCAGTTGCCAAGTGACACTAACGCAAATGCAGAGCATCAGCATTTGCATTGTCGCCTCACCTCTCATTGTTGTTTTCCCTCCTCATTCAAAATAATTATCCGTGACCCTTGCGGCATGGTTGTCAGCTACTACTAAAAACACAATTGGAACATTTAAATTATCTTTTTACTTATCATTTTGATACTTCCAATAAAATGGATAATGTTATAGTAAATGAAACTAAATGTTTCAATTTCGTAACCATAAGGATTCCAATGCAAATTTTTTAAATTTAAAAATTGAGATAATAAAAAGATCTAATAACTACATGACTAATTTATAATTAACCCTTAGATTGAATTATAAACAATTTACATAGGAAAATTTTCATGTTCCTTAATAATCAAATCAAACTCCGAACTCAGTAAGTCTTGCATCAACCAAATATTATCTCGTGGACGCTCAATAACACATTCCAAAACGTATTTTAACTAGTTAATGACACTTTTGTTATTGATTGAATACACATCCCATGCCAATAGAATTTTTTGGCCTATACTTCAGCAAACTTTGCAAGAAAACATTCTGCAAATGTTTTTTGGAGAGGTAATTCGCCTCTAAATACCCTCTACTAACATTTAATAATCTAAAGTAACCTTTTTTTTTCCAAAAAAAAAACTCCATCGGATATGTCACAATTGATCCGATAACACTCGGATGCATTAAGAACCAGCCTAGGTAACACAGCATGCAATTGATCATAGTCGCACAAGAGTCAACGTTATAAAAGGTCACACCATATAAGAAAACAAGAGTTCTTTAAAGAGGCAAACATTTAGCGTCATGCAGTGTTGGTAGCGGCAGAGGCAGTAGATTCCTTGGTTTCAGGTTCCGCCTCCCAAAAGGAAGTCTTTTTGCCTGTTTTTGAAACAGTTTGAAGAACAGCTTCAGGTTTTACGTTGCCTTTGACGGTCACTTTCTGCTCCTTCAGATCCACATCGAAGGATTCAACACCTGAAATTAACGACAAAGATGCATATGTATCCATCAAGCTCGTTCAAGGAATGCTCAAAGCATATGTAGATTGGAGACATTGTCATAACTGATCTTTGTTGAACCAAGTGAAGGACTTGCAACAGGAAATTAACTTTCGTGGATCATGGAAATTTACATCATAGCAGCACTAGTTGCAATTAGGATTGTTCCTCCATGGTGTTGAACATTGCAGTTAATCAGAAAGCGTTCAGTTTTTCCTTTTAGTCAACACCATGATCTCCTAAAAAAGTCAAAGATATTGAAATAGCATAAAGTCAAAAAGAGCATTAAGGTGACCTTCCATTTTGGTGAGAACTCTTTTAACAGCCCCAACGCAACCTTCACATGACATACCAACCTTGAGCACAACAGTCTGTAAAATAGTATCGCAACAATTTTGCTATCGTTAGATATATTAGACATCAACTAAAAGAGCCACTAGAGATTTACATTTTACATTTCAAAACAGCTATCTTCTGCCTAATGAAACTGTAAAATACAGATAGTATGAAGATTTGAGGGCCAAATTCAAAGGAGAAAAAGAGGAAGAAAGTCAGACTTATCAATGTGACAAACAGATGCAAGCGATGAAATATGCAGAAGAGATTATAAACAATTTCTTCATTTCAATGGAAATTTTGCTTATACAGAAGATATTTAAAAACTCTTCAATTTTTTCAAAGGCATAGACTTAAGAAGCAAGTAAAAAGTATCAAACTTGATTCATAAGGATCTAATCCTTGGCACAAATTTTTGATAAATGTGTTGTTCAAATGGCTACAGTTTCAAAGTTTAAGCGACACATAAGTGCATTTTTCAACGATACTAAGGCTAGGTCTCGCATACACAATCCTAAAGTGTGATACCACAAAATAGTATCACTTGCATTCAATTCACAAGACTATGCTATGGTCTGTGGTAGCAATCTACAGAATAAAATTTAGATTCTCCAAATGTCAACTTTTGAAATGCAGCAAGATAATATGGCATGGTATCATCATTCATAAGAATGGGCTTACAGAAAAAATAAACAAAAGAATAAGAATACAATCGGAACATTAGAGAAATTGGGCATCATGATCAAAGCTTATCCTACCTTATTATGGAACAGTTATTCCTGGAACAAGGAGCTCAACACTTTGTAGTTATTCCTGTTTTCAACTTAGCTTTTTATGTTGTTGAGTTATTCCAAACCAAGAGGAGTCTCACATCAGAATTGTAAGTATCTTCTTATTCATGCTAGAGTGGCCTTCAAAGATATCGAAAATATTTCTTGAAGCTAAATCTATTTAACCTCTTCTACAATACAAGAACTGCATTATCCTATCCGCATGTTTTCTAATGGTAAAGAAGAACACAAACTAATCTCAATCAACCTATAGTTAGATAACTCTCTCAAACACAGTTGCGGATGAACCAATAATATTCATGTATTTCATCCCTTTATTCCCTGCATGAACCTGATAGCTTTTCCTCTTCATCGTCTGCAACATTTCATGTTCTATGCATTAAGCCGGTCATCGAAGAGGGATCCAAGTGAAACACGGATACGAGTCATATACATCATAACCTAATAAATCGTTTCAACCATGCCAACTGTTTCATGCCTAAACCATTAGATCCAGGAAGCATAAAAATAGAACACTGTGATAAGCAGACGTAGCGATTCAATTGAACCCATCCACGAAGAGATCGCTCTGCAAGGAGAAGGATTCTCCCAAACACATCATCTCAGCAACAGAGCGAAAGATAGAAAGCAATTCATTCAAGGTCTATGAAATCGATCGCAGAGAAATCCATCATCCTAAGCGTATTCTATTCTTTAATTCAGACGTCAGATCAATACCTCGGCCATGGGCGCAGAGGGGGAGGAGATCTCTGAGGCGACGCAGAAGTCCACGGATTCGGTCGGAGACTTCGGGCTTCCCGACGACATTATATTCAACGAGGAAAAAGGAGCAATTTTGTGGCGGAAGGCTGGTCGATTTGGGGGAGGGTGGGACCAGGGTCGGTCCCAAGGGCGGTGCGGCATTCCTGCAAATACGAAGTCTCTTTAATGGCAATTTGGTAAATAAGAATCTTTATCAAATCACTGTTATCACTAATAATAATTAATATTTTTTTTTTTGCTATTTTTCTTATAATAAATTATGAATTTTAAAAAATTATAGTATTAACTCTGAACTAAACTAAACATATATATTAACAACAAGAACAAAAATCCATAATTAAAATTTATAATTTTATATTTATCATTATTATTATTGTAATAGTGTTTATTACATTTCAGATTAAGTACTTTCCTCGTGTGCAGAGATTCGTGCTCTCTCGGCGTGCAAGCATAGTCAACATAGAGGAACACCCAAGAGTAGACCAATTAGATCCGTCGTTGATTCGATTTACTGGATTCACAACAACCGTTGGATCCAGTAGACGATGAAAAGAAATGACTGCAAAATTCCACCTTCGATTAACATAATTAACATCAAAGTTGACGTGCATTCATTTTGACTACTTCGAATCCACTCCGCATTGTTTACTAATGTTTTTTATTGAAATCCGAAGGCAAAGAAAGTAATGAAGCTTCGCTTGCCTTTTGATTGCCGAGATCTAATCTCCCAGTCGGCATGGATCGAGAACATGAGCCCTTGTCTTCTGGTGCCGATGCTTTTGTTTATTTTGCTTTCTTCTTCCTTGAGCTGTGCTTGTCCCAACCCGATAACGAAGGGTCAAGCTTCATGGATCCAATGAAGTTGACGTGAATTATTGCATGCCGCAGAGTGTGCAGTCCAAAGTATTCCATGATCATCAAGAAGAGTGAGAAGTACATCGACCTTAACTATATGGCCGACCTCATCAAGATTCCCACACCCTCGGTTCCGACAGCGTAGAATGGCTGAAGCCCAAACACGCCACACGTGATTGGATCCGCACGCTTCGGGCACGTCACATGCAATGTCTTCTTGCCTCCGGTGGCTCATCAAGTCAACCCCTGTGCCCGTCGCACGTTTCGTGCCTATAAAAAGGCCATCGAGATCACCATCTCGACACACCGCCAGCTACTAAATCATCTCCGATGGCACGAGCGCAGCTGGCTCTGCTCGTGGTCTGCTCTCTCGTCCTCGCCCTGACCGTCGCCGGTCAGAGGCCTCCCAAGTACCGCAAGCTGGTGAGGTGCAACTCCCGGCACCTCTACCAGAACTGCAAGGGCTTCATGTACTGCCCCGCCCGTTGCCCTCGCTCGTGCTACGTCAACTGCGCAACCTGCAAGGCGATGTGCGGTAAGCAAGCGGCACTCGATTTTTGTTTCCATCGTGTTGGAAGATTACTTAGTTTGTCGTCCTCCGGTTGCAGTTTGTAACGCTCCCGGCGCGGTGTGCGGCGACCCGCGCTTCATCGGCGGCGACGGCATCACCTTCTACTTCCACGGCAGGAAGAACCAGGACTTCTGCCTGTTCTCCGACTCCGGCCTCCACATCAACGCCCACTTCATCGGAAAGCGAGACCCGACCATGACCAGGGACTTCACCTGGGTCCAGGCCATCGCCCTCCTCTTGGACGACCACCGCCTCTACGTCGGAGCTCAAAAGACTGCCGCATGGGACGACGCGGTCGACCGCCTCATGATCACATTCGACGACGAGCGAGTGCAGATCCCGACTAAGGAAGGCGCCAAATGGCAGCCATCTTCCGCCCGGGCCGTGTCCATCGTCCGAACGAGCACCGCGAACGCGGTCACGGTCGAGGTGGAAGGCAAGCTCAAGATCACCCTCAACGCGGTGCCGATCACGGAGGAAGAATCCAGGGTGCACAGCTACGGGGTGACCAAGGACGACTGCATCGCCCACTTGGAGCTGGGCTTCAAGTTCTACTCCCTCAGCCCCGACGTGCAAGGGGTGCTCGGTCAGACCTACAGGGAGGACTACGTGAGCCGGGTGGACGTGACCAAGAAGATGCCAGTGATGGGAGGCGCAGACAAGTTCTTTGTCTCCGATATATTCTCCGCCGACTGCGCCGTGTCAAGCTTCGACCGCGAAGCAGGCGGCATCGCCATGGCCGTGGAGCACGAGGACGTCAAGTGCAGCAGCGGCATGGGCGGCCGTGGCATCGTCTGCAAGAAATAAGCACGCGTGCAGCGTATGAACCACGTATCATAACGCATGTAGTACGTTCCAAGTACGCGAATAACGATGATATGAGTCGAACTAACGTATCTATGCAACCTCTATGTGGATCAAATAATTGAATTATCGTTTTATAATTATCCAAATTAAATGTAATAATCTTGATACATTAATATAAGATACAGTGCTCTGATCATATTTAATAAGGACATGACACGTGGATTTCATAACGTTGGAGCCCAATTCAAATTATTAGTTGGATGAATTTTCGAAAAAAAAATTATATCTTTTTCGATTTTTCTATAAAAGCACTTTAAGTTTTAAAATTCTCAAACAACACTTCTTTTTTTTTTTCTTTTAACATAATACATAGGGCATCTTTTTTCCTTTGTTTTCTTATAGACTGATCAATAGGGTAAATTAGTTCAATTATAATATATTTACACTGTGTTATGATATTTTTTCAGTAATAATAGAAAAATACTATAATGCTATATAAAAACACCATAACATAGTGTTTTTTACAAATTTTATAAAATTATCATGTTTATAATATTTTTAATAATATAAAAAAACACTATAATGTGGTACAAAAATACTGTGTTATAATAATACAAGGAAAATATCGTAACGTAGTATAAAAATATTATAACACAATATATAAATACATTATATTATTTTTATAATATTACTGAAAACATTATAATGCATTGTAAAAACACTATAGTTCATCCTCTGGATCGATCCAATAAAAAATTTAAAAAATAGAGCAAAAAATTGTATGTGACTCAAGGTATTTTAAATGTTAGGTAAAAAAGAGGGTCGTTTGAGAATTCTAAAAATAAGAGATGCTTCTCGAAAAACCCTAAAATGATAATTTTTTTCTTTTCAAAAATTTACCGTAGAGTTTTTGTACAAATTTTATAAAAAATATTATGTTTATAATATTTTCAATAATATCAAAAAACACTATAATGTAGTACAAAAATATTGTGTCATAATAATACTAGGAATATTATAACATAATATATAAATACGTTATAATATTATTAAAAATATTATAATATAGTGTAAAAAATATTATAGTTCATCCTATGGACCGATCCAAAAGAAAAATAAGAAAAAGAGAGAGAAAAAAATTATAGGTGGCTTGGGGTATTTCATATGTTAGGAGGTAATAGATAACATCGTTCGATAATTCTAAAAATGATAGGTGTTTATCGGGAAAAAAAAACTCAAAAATAATAAAAAAAATTCTTAGAGTATTATATCTTATTTCATTAGCGTAAACAAAAAAAAAAAATCTGAGTACTGTATATGGAAGTGTATATCAACTGGTGCAAAGGATACCAAAAATTTAGCTATGATATTATTGGAAGAAATAAGACCCATCTTAAAGTGGAGAATTTAAATTTATCATTAGAAAATTATGTTTTTGTTTTCTTTTATTAGGAACCAAGTAAAATATTAAATGCCAGCTGAAGTCAAGAATTGGACTTGAGAAGCTTCTTCCAAGGATTGAAGTGGTTTGTCGACCATTTCAAGGATCGTTTTGCAGAGACCGGCATGGCAGACACACTGTTCTTCCTTTGTTTTCCGCGAGTCCATGCGACTACAGCGGCCGCGAAAGGTCCACGACAGTAAGTTGATGCGCATCGGCTATCAGGTCTCGCCAAAGAACAAAAGTACGCGAAAGAAGAAAGCTTCAAAGTAGGCTGTAATAGTCTCTCTAGAATTCCTTCTAGTAGTAAATAAACACGTTTCAAATGCTTCACGGTCGAGTGTTTGTCTGATCTTTCAAGTTTCTGACCCATTCTGTGGTTTTGGCGACACCATAGGTGGATTTGTTATTTTATTTTTATGCTAAAAAGCTAAATTATATATATTTTAGATGATTCATCTTTTCGATATATGTCGTTAGTTCGCCCACTTGAGACCGGATAAAGTCAAGAATGTACGTTTCTGATACTTAATAATATCAATTAAAATTCATCACGATCGAAATCCCGAGAATAATCGATATTCATCTAATACTTAAATCCAAAAGAGTTACGTTATCAAGCAAAGACATGCTTGAGCTCGAAACTCAAATGATAATAATAATAATAATATTTTTTTCTTATCGACTATCAAAGGGATGCAAGAGAGAGAGTTTGATGGATCAAATAGGAATTTGGGATATATCTCCTATTTATCTTTATATAAACAACCGCATCAATCAAAATATTCTCCCCTTTTTATCCACTTGAATTTATATTATATATATATATATAATTAAATAACGATTTAAAATTTAAATGCATTATTTTATATACTAATGAACTCGGATATCTCAATATAGACACAACACTCAAATCGATGTGATCGTATGGAAATACGTGACGATAGAAGCCACCAATTATTTGAACTGGAATCTACTGGTGTATTGGTGATGGATCGAGGAAGGACGGATCTGATCCACCTCAGAATTAGGATCACGAGGCAACTAAACATAACTAAATTCTAAATCGATTGACTTCCAATCTCCGATTACATACATGGGATTATTTTTTTCGGCGTCTTTGCTTCTCCTGGATCTGTGCAGACTGCAGCCATGGGGGAGATGCGACGCTAAACGCCTTTCTAGGTGCGCAAAGTCCAAAGAAGACTAGGTATCCAACATCTACCGTGGCCTATGGTAGGCGGCGAGACACGCACCGGGTCACCCGAGCTGGCACTCCCCCGCTGATGGTCGCCGTCAGCCCTGGCACAAACTTGATCGTCCGGCCGCCTTGAAGCACCTTGAAGTCGAATTTGCTGACCATGGAGACGATGACGGTCTTCATCTCCACCATCGCCAGCTCCTTCCCCAGGCACACCCTCTGCCCCGCCTGGAACACCGGGTACTTGAACAGGCTCTCCGGGGTGAACACTCCGCGGCGGAGCCACCGCTCCGGCTTGAACTCCCCCCAGTCCGGCCCCCAGATGCTCTCCATTCTCCCCATGGCGTAAGGGTGGTAGGTCACCCTCGTGTTCCTGCTCACGAAGGTGCCGTCCGGGAGCACGTCGTCCTCGAGGCAGAACTTGGAGTCGAACTGGACCGGCGGGAACAGGCGCATGCTCTCGTAGATCGCCGCGTGCACGTAGTGCATCTCCTTCAGCCGCTCGTAGCTCACCACGTCGTCCCCGTCGCCCTTGGTGACGCTGGCGATCTCGTCGCGCATCGCCGCCGCGACGTCCGCGTGCCGCGAGAGGAGGAGGAAGAAGCTGGTGAGGCCGGAGGCGACCGCGTCGCGGCCGGCTAGGAGGAAACTGATGACGATGTCGCGGAGGTACTTGTCCTCCTCCTCCACCGAGCCCATGAAGCGGGAGAGGAGGTCGTGGCTGGAAGCGAATCCCTGCTTCCGGCGCTGTCGTATGACCTCCTCCGCCAGCATGTTGATCATTCGGATCGCCCGCTTCAGCTCTCTCTCCGACCCCACGTTGAGCAGCCGCTTCAGCTTCCAAACCACCGGCGCCGTCGCGGTACCCCTACGCGCCGACAGCCTCGAGGCGGTGTCGAAGGCGGCCGCGAACTCCGACATGGGCATCGACAGCTCGAGGCAGCCGCGGTCGAGGCCGAAGGAGATCTTGCATATGGTGTCGAACGCGAACTTCCGGAACACGTCCTGGAGGTCCACGACGCCGTCCCCTCGGTCAGCAACAGAGGAGAGGAGCGGGAGCAGGCAGCGGCGGATCTCGTCCGACACGATGCCGAAGGCGTAGGACCGCACGGCGACGCTGCCGAGCGCGAGGCTGGCCATCTTGCGCTGGAACCGCCACGCGTCGCCGTCGACGTTGAAGATCCCCTGGCCGAGGAGGTCGCCGAGGAGGGCGGAGAAGGGCTTGCCCTTGGGGAAGTTGTCGAACCGTGTGCGGAGCATGTACTCCACGTTGGCCGGGTTGGCGGTGACGGTGTTCCCCAGCACGTGGATGTGGATGGTACCAGTGGGCGATTCCCGGAGGAGGTGCGCGTACCAGTCGCAGAGGTTGTCGAACTCGGCGGCCCAGGAGGAGCTCAGGTAGGCCTCGCAAACATGACAGCTGCACCATGGGCGCTTCCTCAGCAGCAGCAGCAGCGCCGAAAACAAAACGAAGCCCACGACGAAGGTGAAGAAGAGGAATGCGAGGTGGTTGGTCGTCATCACAGCCACCGCCACCTCCACCGCCGTTGCTGCTGCCATTCTGATGAAAGTGGGAAGCAGATGGAGGGAGAGAGGCATCTCTTATAGACAGAGAGAGACAGCAGTAAGGTGGGCTAGGTTGGATGAACCCAGATATGATGGGGACAATCGAAGGGGACGGGTCGAGCTGTGTTCACGGTGTCATCTATGACGTCGAATCGGGTTGCTCTGCTCCACTACTGTTATGGGCATACGGGCACGAGCACCTCGTGCTGCGAAAGACTTTTGTGGGCACCGCCATGTCGGCTTACATCAACGTGTCCTACGACTTTTCTCCTCCATTGTCAAATAGGTTTATCCACGTTGACTGCACGTCGATTTGATTTCTGAGGGGTTTCATTCTCTTCATTCATCAGAATTTCCTTAACAGCTTAAGCTTTTGAATTTTTTATGAGCCAATCTAAAAGCCTTAATAATAATAATAATAATAAAACACATATCATGTCAAATTACATTTAAGTTAAATCCCAAATAATTCTCCCATCCTCTCTCTCTCTCTCTCTAAGAGTATGTGTATATTATTTCATCAGTCTCCCCAATTAAAAGCTAATCTTAGTGAAAGAAAAGTCTTCCCATATAATCTTAATCTGAATTAGAATTTTAGGATCTATGACTGTTCCATTAAGAGCTCAACAGTCTGACATTTGTGTGAAGATTTCAAGATCTTCAACATAGATAAAGTACCTCTTAGTGTGGAGTCTGTGGACATCAAGTGGTGGAAGGGGACCTCACTGTGGCCAAGCATTATAACCAACATGCATTAATTTAGGATTCCTGTTAATTAAACAGGATTAAGGTTACACAGAACATGCAGCCACGACACTGTCCAGTGGACAAGCCCTAAAAAACAGGACTTGATTTTTTGTTTTAGATTCTTTGACATGATTTCCTCTCTAATGTTACAATTATTCGCCGCTTCGTTTAATTTCTTAGGAATTGCATAGATGTCATTAAACACTTTTGTATCCAATACCCATTTTGTACTTCTTCTATTTGTATTCCACCACTCAAAATTTCTATGGTATTATTGTCTAAAAGAATACAACAATAGAATGAATAATGGCCATGTGCTGAATATTTTAAAACGTGATAACGTTATTTTAATACAATTACATATATATATATATATAATTATTTATATATATATATATATATATATAATTATTTATATATGTACATAACTTATGCAAGCTATCGATCGCATATCTATCTGTGTTGACAGCAAAAGATGATAGGAGCGATAGAGGGACAGACGAAGCATGTGTAGAAATCAAAAACGTTTTGGTTCAGATTTATTTGGAGCTTCGAGTGGGTTGGCGTGAAGTTGAACCCACACAAACACATGGAATCCAACTATCCAACCATGTCGGCTCTCCACTCCCACGGACCCCCCCACCATGTCGGCTCTCACCACTCCCACGGCTTACACACCCCTCCCCCCCCCCCCCCCCCCCGCCCCTCCCCCACCACCACCCCACCAACCAATTTCTAATTATCTACATAGATACCTATAATAAATAATTATTTTATTTAAATATGCAAAATTTCATATATAAAATGAAAAAAATGATCTCATTAGTTCTTTGGAAGATAAATTCTTGAAAAAAATAAAAAATTATCATATAGCATCTTCATTTTCAAAAAAAATTATAATATAATTTTATTTTGTAAAGATAATTTTACCCTCGTGCCTTCACTATTGGCCATCGATCTCCCTCATCCTCCCCTAGCCACCTCTTGCCTATGCTCTTGACAACCTCTATGTGTGAATCCTTTATCGTCCGTCATCTCCCCTATTGCTTATGAGCTTGTGCATGATGGAGGTGTAACTAGCTAATGATAAAAGCGTAAGTAACCAAGGTTTGTGTTTACTCATGGCTCCCCATCTTATCATTGTCCTTGACAAGGAGAGAGGAGGTATGATAATAATATAAGAAAATGAGGACTATGATACAAAGCTAGGGCACAAGTGCAATGAATATAAAGATAAAATAATCTTTTCAGGAGACATTTGCTCTACTAAAATTTCTTAAAACTATATGTTTTAAATTATGTATATATATATATATATATATATAACATAATTAGGTTTTGGGTGATGGAATGGGACGCGCTACCTAAGACATGAGACCAGTGTTTATCGTAGGGACACAGGAGCGTAGGAGTACGCAGGACAATATGGAGCAGTGTTAATCCTAGCGACACAGGATCGTAGGACGGGCGTGGGATCACCATCTCCGGTCTTTCTTCCACATCCTGACGCCACCTCCTGCTAACTACAGAGCCACTGAGCGAATGCTCTGACCTCTTCGGGACTATGTTATGTGCTTCGTCCGTTGGGACTGGAAATAGTTAGAGATGACGACCATTACTGTTATGGCACTTTCGCTGAGGCTTTTACGCAAACAGTTGTCATCGTGCGATATGGTCATGCATCTTCACGAGCACGAGATTCTCTTGGCTAAACCACACGCTACCGAGGCTTTGGAGAGGAGGAATCCGTCCAGCGTGGGGTTCGTCACGCGTACAAGCCCGACAAATCTTTCATTAGGTGGCGACGGCGACATCTCCCATCCTCAGCCGACATCGAAAGCAGCGGCCGCAACCACGGGTTGTCCGCCGCCATGGTGTTCTGGTTCCAGCGTGGCAACACAGCCGACGACCACAACCTGGTCTCCAGCCTCCTGTCCTGTTATCGTCCACCACCGACATATCGTCGAACACTTGTAAGTCGTCGGACGCCGAGGTACTGTTGCAATTTTCATGTGTCTCACTGTAGTACCTGTGAAACGGGTCTACCACGTCTACACAACGTCACAGTCGTGTTCGACGATATGTCGGACACCGTGTCGTTTCTACATTGCCTTGAATGAATCGTTCCTCTGTATAAGTATCACTGTTCAAACCAAATCATTAGGGGGCCAAATTTAACTGAACCGATTTCTGATCTGATTTTGATTAAAATAAGATAAGTTTGATCGATTAATTATTTTATAATTTTAAATATTTTTTTAAAAATATATATATATTTCAAATCTCGAACCGATTGAATCGAACCAAAATCTTTGTTCGATCGAACCATTAATAGTCTTCGAGATCGAAATATTGATGGACATATTCAAGCCGAACCGATTCGATTTCATTTTCCGAATACCCCTAACAACACAATTGATATGACGACCCTCAAATTAAAATTCTCTTAACTCATGCCCACCTTCTCTCAAAATTCATCCTTGCCTTCAATATGTCTAAACTAATAGAGGAGCGATCGAAAACTTAATCTCTCGATAATACATCAATCCACCATACATGAACTCATTGGAGCCTCATATGGCTCTGAGCCATCCCAAATTCAAATTACAGATCACAAAAGTTACATCTATCACTAATACATCGATCCATACCAAATCCTGCATTGATAGGTGCCCTCTTGTACGGGCCATCTTTTTAATGGAGCTGTCTCGAACACTATCATTTGGCAAACTACAACTGAGCTTGCCAATCAATGTTGCACACACAAATAATGCCTTTGTGGGTTGATGATAGCAGGTTCAGAAATAAAAAAGACTCCAATAATGAACCTTGCCTGACAAGGGACAAAGATCTGAGGCAGCAGCTCCCAAGTTCATGCCATCCCCATCAAAGTGACAATAAACCTTAGCCTTTTGCAGGCTTTACACCACTGCATCTTACCCCCAAACGGAGGTGGCTGAGTCACTGTTGATGTGCAAGTTGCACCAACTCATATGGTCCCAACTATAAGCTATAATCCAACAGCAGTTTCTTCTTTACTTACAGCATAGTATTCACAGCACTTTACAGTGTCAAAGTAGGCAGGGATAGAGTTAGATGCTATGCCTGTTTCCTAGCGAACTAGATAGGGAGGTTTAGATTGGGGCTTGTGTTAACCTAAATGAGCATGGTGGCTGGCCCATGGTCATCTAACAAAGAATTATATGGTGTAATATGGCAGAACAGCTGATGAAACAGATGTTAGATATGTGGCAATATGAAATGCTGACATGCTTGCCAGGAAGGTTTGGTTATCTGCAATTAGAAACAACTACAAGTAGCAAATGCAGTAGCACTGTAGAATTCTAACATGACAGAGAGAGAAATGCTACTTACAACTCAGCATATAAATGAGACATGTAAGTGAATTGCTTGATACATATAGACTCGTAGCAGGCAAATCACTTGAGAAAGAGTCCAGCAATTGTTGCATGCTGTAAACACCATATGCTGAGCTCTCTTCACTCTTTTTGTTCTTCTCTTTGGTGGGTTTATAGACACTATATGTATACATATACTTTATACACATTCAGAAGAAAAAAATTCTAGTTCTGAAGCTAAAAGTAATGTTTCTTTTAAAAATTTTGAATGATAAAACACATCAGTGATCTAAGATCTCATCAAGTCTATAAAGATTCTGCCGTAATGCTCGAGGAAACTAGATGTAAGCATGTTATCTTTCTCTGTCAAGCTGAACTTTGTTGTTCCACAGTTTGCATTACACATGACCAAAAGCTTGATAATTTTCTTGGATTCTTTATATATCCAACAGTAAAGCACTCGTTGTGGATGAGTATGCCTAGTTCATGTGTCAGTCAACTACTAAACTTCCACCTCTACTAGATGAGAATACATATGTTGTTTACAAACCCTAGTAGAGGGATCTATTGTTGCATTCCTAGTCATATTTCTGGTGATGTCCCATGACAAAAAGCCACAGCCTCATGATCCGATTGGTAGAAGAATCTAGGTTAAATATGGTTGTGATCACTGATCTGATCTGCAGTTCTACTGTCTATCAACATTCTTCAGTCTACTGAAAGGTATTATAGGTAGAAGCTTATACAATACCTGTGCTTGGCAGGTAAGATTTGCAGATGGATATGCTGGACAATGTGGAAATTATCATGATGGTAGAGGAGAACATTGCAGACAAGATTTCCGCTGCTGCTTATTCCATTGAGATGATAAAGTCCCATTTCTATGAGCAATGCAGACTTGAGATTAATTGAAATAATGCATATTATCTATACTTCCAACCTTGAAACTGTTTCATGAGTGTTTGAGTTTGGGGCATTTGTTTCCATCTTTCAGAACTAGCTTCTTTTGCCAACATGAATCTGAAAGCTTGACATTAGTTTCTGGCCTTCTTTTGTTGCCATCATTCTTCTGAAACATCACTCATTTAATATCCTGTGCCATCTTATGGAAAGATGGTTTTATCAGCAAATAAATGAAGAACATAATTTGCCATCACAGATTTTCTTGGCAAGAAACACAACTTGCTCAACTGCAGACTGGTAGGTATTAGAGGAGCTTCCATCAGTGATCAGTCCATGAGAGGCTGGTACAAGATCTGTGGGTTCTACAGTCACACTGGGACTTGCAGCAGACCTCCATCTATGATCCCACGTTGCCATCGTAGCACTTCACTAATTTCCTTCCCTTAAATGCAGCTCCTTGGATCCAAGGAAATTAACCTAGTCTTTAATAGGGCATGGCTTTCAAACTGCTCATCATGCATCGGTACAGTTTGACTCCAGGAGACCTACCACCAGTTGGTGGAGCAGGGACAGCAGAATATAAAAAGTCATAGAAGAAAGTTCCAGCATACATTAAGGGGCTCTGCATTTCTCATCATGAGTGGACCATGTGGGGGCATTCAGTGACATGGAAGTCAATGGCACCTGCAACACTCTAGCCATGCAATCCTACCTTTTGCAAGACAAATCTCACTCCGGCATACCAAGCTGGATGCAGTTCCATGGCAAGCAAACTTATCTGATCTGCCTGCCCTTTCCATCCCAAGTTGTACTGGCAAATCTAGAGAAAGGTCTTCTACCTTTATGTCCCCATCCCAAAGTGACCCTTCCATCCCTATCATTTTGCCAGATCTGCCTGCATTGGAGGCACAATCCAATGAGAACTTTTTAGTCTGGTATGATGGTGAAAAGTACCTCGATGCCTCCTCCTGGAAGCTGCCATGATGTTTGGGTGCTTTTTTGACTGGTTATCAAGTGCAGCACTCGAGTGCTGCTCATGATTTGTTCTTGGATCCATGCAAGAACCCGTAGGAGGAATCAAGAAGGCAACATCGATAGAATCCCTGCAGCCCTTCCTTGTAGCGATGGGTCATGAGCACCACCACCATCCATCCACATGCAACACTGCAATGACTGGCCTTCCACAGAGTAAACCTTGGGTTCTCGATAGTTGTGTGGGGAGAGGAGAGGGGGGCCAATAGAGCATTCCAGTGTCACCACCATTTACTCACCCCTAAGGCTTCGCCATCATTCTGTTGCAGCCTAAACCAACATGATCATACTATGCCAAGATCTACTTCACATCAACCGAAACCCCTGCGATATTTGCTCTACTTTTCATGCTCCCAACCTGCATAAAAAGAAAACATAGAGTTACCACAAGCACATCTTTGATTGCAGAAACATAACATCAGTACCTTACGAGAGAAACACCTGAGAGCCATAAGAAACGGATGAGAGAACAGAAAAGAAAGTCTCCCGGTGAACAATTGTTCACCTCACGCTGTAAGAATCCAAAAACCACCATCTATTTTCTATGACATCTCCTGCTTTGTTATGACTGGAACTGACGAGTTTAATGTTATTGGGATTTTGAAGAGACAAAAAAATGGATAGAAGCCAAAGGAACGGAGAGTTAATGGATGGGATAACAGTGGTCATCAAAGGTAATAATAATGGGAAAGAAACAAAAGAGAATCGAGGAGGGAAGGGGGGAAGAGGGAGGCCATCATTGCGAATCTTTGGGCCGACGGAAACCCCACCACCATCAATCATCATCATGATCATGTGAAGTCATCCCCGTGAAATCCCCGTAACGCCCTCCGCTGGCCACCCATCATCATGTGACGCCACCCGCTCTCCTCCCGGCCGCCTCCTCGCTTTGCTTGCTTGCATGCATCCCACACATGCACGACTTCTGCATCTGCCACTGTGTATGTCTCTCTCTAAAAGAAATGTGTGTGTGTGTGTGTGAGAGTGAGAGAGAGAGAGAGAGAGAGAGAGAGAGAGAGAGAGAGAGTACCTGCGCCATTCTTGCACCCTATAAATAACCCCGAGACCTCGCCACCCGGAAGGCCATGCAGCCCGCAGCACAGCTTCATATCAGTCTTTCTCTGTTTCCTTCCATCCGTCTCCTCAAAGGTGATCTTGTTTGAAGTAGAAACAAATGCACTTCTCATCTTGTTTTCGCCCTTATTATGTTCTTCTATTTCAAGTTAGATTCTGATTTCTGAAGCGAAAATAAATTATTTGCTAATCACGTTTATCTAGAGCTTTCTCTCTCTGTCTCTCTGTCTCTCTCTCTGTCTGTCTGTCTCTCTCTCTCTCTCTCTCTCTCTCTCTCTCGGACACACACACACAGTCAGGAGCATGTTTCGGTTTGCTGGCTCTGTGGGTTTCTCGTGTAGTCTTTTTTGTTCCTTGTGGATTTCTCATGTTGCAGTACCATTACCTTTTCTTTTCTCTCTTCTTTTCTGGAAAGACAACAAGACATTTTGTTAGGATATCTCATGCCCAAAGGCACCCCACTACCTGTACTTTATTGGTTTCAGGGTGCTGTTCCTTGGAGCAAGCCATGGAGAGGCTCAACACCAAGCTGTACTTGCAGAACTGCTACATCATGAAGGAGAACGAGAGGTTGAGGAAGAATCTCCAGCTTCTCAACCAGGAGAACCAGGTCCTCTTCTCTCAACTGCAGCAGAAGCTGGCTAAGTCCAATGCCACCTCCACCTCCAGCCCCAATCCCAATATTCCAGACCTCAACACTCCCCCACCATCCACCATGTCTCCAACTGGAAGCAAGCGCTCATCTCAGTAGGAAGATGTACTCACCACAAGTACTTGCTTTTGGATGGATGTTTTGGTGTGATAGAATTATGGATCCTATACATGTTCCTGGACCAGTTTGGTCAACAGGCTACAGGCCAGTCTTATGTATGTATGAATGATCTCTATCAAAATTTAGCCTTACCAACAAACTGTTCTTGTTTTGATAACTATGAACCATGACCCAGTAAAGATACCCAAGCTTAATTCTAATGCCACAACCAGGTTAAAACTTATTGCCAATCATAGATATATATCAGCATTCTGTACAAAACATAGATACTAATGGCTTCAAATTTATCCACTTAATAATCCCAGCATTGTTTCTCAAAATTTCCAACTCAGAATGTGTCTTGCCTCATTGACTTAGCTATTCTTTAGAAAAATATTCAAGAATTCTGTACTAAAACCAACCTGTGTGAACGACTGTAAGGCTCAACTCTTGGCTCTCAGATAACATCAATATGATAAAACTTTATTTCTTATATGGACCTCAAAGACATTGCATGTGTAGAAACAAGATTGTATAAGCTTAAATAGTACAATCATACCTCATGATAATTGATATAATAGCTGCAGTCCAATGTGTATGCTCTTAGCAGCAACAGATGTTTGAGACCTGATACAATAACATGATATTTTGATCAGCTGGCTTAGCTAGGTTGCCACCAAAATGAACAAAAAGATGATAACAACCAAATTTGATTGTATTACCATAAGCTTGGTTGCTGGGAAATCAGAAGACAATTCTGCAGTGGGTTCATCAGTGAGATCATTATTATTGGCTTTTATGACCGGCTCCCAAAGGCAGGTGGTATCAGTCTTTTCTCTGAGAAATGAGCTTTGATTAGATATCTTTTATCATATGCCATGTAGACCAAAAGTCCAACTGAGTACGACAACAGAGGCAATAAAATAAAAAGCAATAAGGTCAAACAGATGAAGGTCCACAAGCACAAGATGACATCAGTAAATGACAGGATGCTTGATCTCTCAGTACCAAAGAGGTTGACCATCACCCACCGTTATCAAAGTCCCATCAGAAGTCCACAGTATGCAAGCCCTGATTTAGATGATTTATGTGGTTAGGCATCTTAATTTAGATGATTTATTTCTAATGTAAGTTTCAAGAAGTAATAATGTTTTTTTAAATGAAATTAATGACCACCAATTAAAATGATTTATTTCTAATGTAAGTTTCAAGAAGTAATAATGTTTTTTTTATGAAATTAATGACCACCTAAAGGCTTATTACCAAACCAACAAAAATTTTAAAAACCCCTAAATAAGGATTAAGAAATGACTACATGAATGCTGTAACATAGTGTGGAGTAGAGAGATTATCGTTTTAAGATGCTATGCTGAAAATCACTGGCTCCACAATGAGAATTATTTACTACTGAGTTTAAGAAAGATCAATATGCAGTCTTATTCCTACAAATAATGTTTTTGTTACTGAGATTACAATGTTATGCTACAATAATGATTACATTTTGAATTATTAAATTTTAATAATTTACCTATCTACAGGAGACAAATAATGGCAGATTGGTGCACTAATTTTGACAGAGTTGATGAAATGAATTGTCAAAAGGTTGTCCCCCCTAGCAATGCTACTTCCAAATCCAATGAACAATAATTAATTAGCTAAAACTGATGGTATGTTTCTGCCAAGGAATCAAATACTATTGCATTCATGTTTTGACTGGGAGTAAGACAAAGGAATGTGGGAAGCACTGTTGAAATGAGAACCCTAGAAATTAATGTTAGATCATCAGCATTTATCTGTGTAAGAAGCAAAAGAGATTGCAAAATTGAGATGAGATGCAAGAAACTGATACAAAATTTTGTTCCAGTTAAGATGTATCTTTAACAGAATCAAAGGTTTCAAGTGATAACAATAAAGAACAGGATTACCTTCAGTAGTCATTGACTCGAATTACAATTGTTCAGGCATTGACCTTATAGAATGATGGCTTGTGCCTCCAAGTCATATCAATAAAAGAGCAGCAACCCTCTAGTCTACATGTGATCATCAACCAAGAGCTCCATCGAGTTTGAACTGAAGGATCAAGGATGCAGCATTTTAGAGTAATTTAACTGAACTAAAAGAAAACTAGAAAAGGTATGCTGATAAACTTTATATAATTATGGATTTGTCAGTTTCTTTTTTGTGCAGTAGGGGCCAGAGATTTAGAAACTGGAAAACGTGAAGTAGCCATTGTTGGGACATTTCACTTTATTCGCTACAAAGTCTGCACATGATCAAGATCATTCAAAATAGGTCCTGTCACTAAAAGCAAAGTTATAAATATTTCCTGTTTAATAAGGTTGTTTATAACAATAAGAATTAAAAGTGCAAAAATGAATCCGAGATAACTATGAGGAGCAATGCTTAAAATACTGGTAATTAGAAAATATAAAATGAAATGTCTCAGCTAAAGCTCGAGAACAATGAACAGATAGCATGCCTTTAAAATGTTATTTGAAGAAGGAAAAGAAAACGACAGAGAGGTCATTTGTTGCCGATTGGTTCTCAAGAAAAAATCTCAAGTGAAACAGAAAGAGAGCAAAGATATAAGTAGTCATAATACTATGATGCATAAGAACATATAAGATGAAGAAAAGAAAAATGCACAAGAAATTATAATGCTGAACCCACAAGCCAAAAGTATAAGCAATCACAAGAACAAGACAACTGGTTGTGTGAAGAAGCTAGCATGAAAACAACTGCATGCAACTTTATTGATGACTATACATGTGTATAACAAAAAAATACCTTTAGAAAAGAGAATTACTCATGAGCATCTGGTTTGGTGGAAAACAAACCAACAGAGTGGCCTCTCAAGAATGAAAAGAAGAATAGGAAATGAGAATGACAACATTATAATCAGTCGAACACTCATCCATGATTCTAAGCAAATATGAAGAGTTCTCTTTGATATTGGCTTACCAGACTCGGAGCAACGCATCGCCATCCTCTGGCATAGCTGCCGGGATCTGATCTGACCATGTTCACTTGCTGTTTAAACTATGCAATACGATCGAACTAGTACATAGGACCTTTGTTTCTCCAAGTGCCTGAGGATATTCACTGCAAGCTATGATGAAAAAATTTCAGCATCTCAAACCAGAAAAATATTCTCCTGCTTATCTGCTTCTTTGGAAACCTCTGCATTGACTGTATGTTGAAATTCAAATCCTCATGTTACTGAAACCCTTGTCACCAACTAATGCAAACAATTCATTTAAATAGTATTAAATCAGAAAACAAGTCTCAAATGCATATCTTGACCAGCTACTCTTCACAAGAATACTCTGATCATATGATAACAATAAACAGAAGATAACCATCAGCTTCTGGGAGTTGACTATGAAATGGTTGACATTACAAACTGAATTTTTTTGAGATTCATTTTCTACAAAAAAAAAGAGAGCTTTCTTTAACATGCACTGCAAGAAACATTATCTTCATGGATCCAATATGCAGAAACCAAAAAGCTGAGACAAGCATTTGAAAGAATGCCTTCTGGAGGAAGTTATAAGCATTCATAGAATTACTAAAAGCTCTATTTTTTCCCCATAGTTATTGGACATTGCAACTCATTCTTCTACACATAGGAGCAAAATGCTTTACAACTTATTTACCATCATTTATGGGTTCAGAAGTAGAAGTCTGTATGCCATATTTATCCTCAATCTAAGCTATTCAACTTCAGGTTTCTCAATCATTAACATTGAGGATTAAAGTTTTAAACTTGAAAGATTTGCAAATATCAATTTTCTCAACCAACTTCTGCACATCATAAAGTGATCCTTTCGCCATGGAATTACCTGTATACTCACAAGTAGCTCATGTAGCATCTTCTGGGGATACATCGGAATTTAAGACTGCAACTTCTGAAATTTTCAATTGACAATTTAGGCTTTCTTTCATCGGTGGGATCCCTAAACATTCCTTCCGAAGCTATTATCTTCATTCAGCATGGCATTTTTCCTCCTGTAGTTACCTTCCCCGTTATATAATCCAGTAGGTGTTTGCAGTGTTCTGCTCTCTGTGTTGGACCTACTATTGCCACGGCAGTATCTTCCATTGCCCCCCATCTCACCGGTTTGAAACTTTAGCAGAAGCCATTACTTCAACCATGTTAGATCTAAATTGAGCCCAGATCCTCGGCTTCTGCCATTCCCATGGTCTCTTGGATACCATTCAGCCTGACAGAATTAGCTTCTCCAACCTCCACCTTAAGTCCTTGTATTCACCCATGATGTCGCTGATGTCATCACAACCAAGTCGACCTGGAAATATTTGCATCTGAGAATCGACACGATGCTTGATCTATCAATCATCTCATCCTCCACTGCACCCCTATCTTGACGATTGAAGTTCCTCAGGGATCTTGAATTAAATCTCTGAGGCAAAAGTCGAACTTTGATCACCTTGATCGGTCTAGATTCTTTGCTTTCACATTGATATCCTTCTCCCGTGGGCCGATGACTGTCCATTGTTCAAGGACCTTATTGACCTCCTCTTCCTCCAAATATTAATGCCACCCGCTCCCCTGGCGATGTAATCATCAAACCTCAGCTCCTCCTCTGCCCCGTCTCCCGAGTCCTGTTCGATCCCCGGGTGACGCCATACGGTTTCACACTGTGGAAGACGGGAAGAGGCGGGCGTTGAGCAGCTGCTTCGCATTCTGCTGCATCCGCTTCCATTGCCACTTGGACACGTACCACCCGGGGGCCACCGCTGCCACGGCAGAAACTGGAGGAGAAGGGGAATCTGTAGGCCCCCGACAGGTATTTGTGGAGGAGAGGGTTTGACTGGCGGCGGTGGCGGACCGGCGAATGGCGACGGTAGCAGGAAGGATCGCGGACGGCATTTTGCGGTTGGATCGGATCGCTCGATCGAGCAAGACGAACCCAAATAAATTTCGGGTCCTCAGCGAGTCCGGTATGTATACACTCCGACCCCATAGTATCGAAGCGGTCCTTTAGCCCACGCGGGTCGGTTCCCGGCCTCGTCGTATACAGACCCAAACCCACTTATAGGGTTTCGGGTCCGCACCCGCTCAATACCAGCGCTGTTCTCGCCCTTCGCCTCCCCGTCGCCTTCCTCCTTGCCAAGTTTTCTCCTCCGGTCGAATCGGTCGAATTCTTTTCAGGTATTCTTCCATTCTCCAGATGTCGCGCTAATGGTCATTGGCCGGTGTGGCCTCATCCGAGCGTTGGATGTTCATATTTCTCATCGTAATTTCTTTCTCCCCGTTTCCTGTTTGATGCTTCGTCGCAAAAAAGTTCACTTTTTTTTTTGTTTTGTTTCTTTAGTGCTTCGAATCTTTATTAGTAAGACTCGTATTTTTGTGTTTGATGATGAGCTTGGCGATTTCGTAGGCTTTGGCGAGATGGTTTTGGGGTCTTGAGATGTCAAATTCGCTCGCTTTACCTCGAGAGTTCACCTAATGAGAGGGAGAAGAGAAAGATGGAAGAACTAATGTGGGTAGTTTACATGGTTTGTGGCTGCTAAGCTCTTAGTTTGATTCCTAGAAAATTGCTATGATCAGGACTTGTATTAGGCCCGGTTTGATCGGTGGAACCAATTCCAGTCGGGTGCTTTGCACGTTCTACATTCGATTCAATATAGCATCTATAGCATACAAGCTGGCTTGGTGATGGTTTCTGCTATAAACTCAGCTATAATTCTTGGATGCTTCCAGTTCGAACCCACCATAATGTAAAAGAGCCCAAGGGGCAAACAACAAAGTTTTGTTCGACCGAATTCTAGTGGCTTTTTGCACTTGAAAGAATCTTGTTTTTGGACCAATTGAGTAAATACCTAAAGAGTTGCAGCCCAATCTGAAGTGTACATGTCGTTTCTCGACTGATAGGATAAGTATATACATCTTTGTTTCATGAACCCTTATTACATCATGCCATGTGTTCTTCAACTAAGATTCATCTATTAATTCTACATATTCATTGGTATCTAATTGACATTCGAAATGTTAAATTTTGCATTATTATCGTAGTTTTTTGCACTTTCTGGTATCATTTGCTTTATAAGAAATTCTCATTTAGGGGGATGCTACCTTAATGCTCAAGCTCAGTGCACTATGGATCCTGTCATTCACATCTAACAGGTTTTTATTTCATAAGTTCTGCACTATTTGGAGGATTGATTGCTGCTCGGTCAGGTTAGTTTTCATCGATATTGGGATGGAAACACTTGTATGTTTCCTCCCCAGGCTGGAATAATGGTTAATTTATAATGTACATGTGCAAATAATTTTACCTGGACTTTAAATTATTGATTGATGCTTTTGGTCCCACAAACCTAAACTCTAATGCGACAGTTTTTGACAATTATTCTTTCTCTTGTGGTTCGAGGTGATAATGTGGCCATTAGATCGCATTGTGTCCTCTGTGGATTCATGCATTTGTGACATCATAGCAAACATATGTTTCTTGCAAATTTCAGGTCACTCAGTTTGGATTGCAGAAAATACATCCTCCTCTAACTTGACACAAGCATCATATGTGTGCTGAAGTATGTTGGTCACATTTCCTCAGACATTCTTGTCTTATATTGTTAATCAATTGTTGTGGTATTTTGCTGCTAAGGTTTCTTTGCCATTTCATTTAATTTTTCTATTCATCACAAGGAGAAAGAAAGCTGATGCAAAATGGTTAATAAAACTGATTTTAAGTTATCTCTTCTCTTCATGCTATGTAGCTTGATAGTGCTTTCATCTTTCTTTTGTCTTCTAATATACTTGCGTGCATACATATCTATTGCTCTGACATATGGAGTGATGTTCAGTTTTCCATTCTTCCAGATTATTGAGTTCCAGAAGTGCCATGCAGACCATCCAATTGGAAAGTTTTTCAGGCAATGCACTGAACTAAAGATAAAGCTTGACCGTTGCTTTCGACAGGAGGTGTTTGAAAACACGAGAAGTAAAGAAGGCACACACCCACAATAACACCAATGCATTTTGCACCAACTTTTTCTCTTGATATAGATGTTTTATTTGCCTTTTCTAATATTCAGCTTTTAATCCTTTTACTCTGTTAAGATTTCACGTCACTCATGTTTCATTTCTTTTTATTTTGTTATATTCTTTGGTGTTTTGAAAGCTGTTAAACGGAAGGCTTACTTTGAGGAAAACAGAAAGTTCAAGGAAAGGCTGCAGGCTTACAGAAAAGAAATGGCGGAAAAAGGCACATAGGGACGTTTCGAAAATTACGTAGACAGACAATTATGTACTACCGCAAAATTTGAGATCATGAATGAGATGTATCTCCTGGCCAAGCATTTAATTTACTGTTTATTGTGAAAATTGCTCGACTGTAAAAATCTAGAGAAATAAATCAGATGACTGATTTCATCTTAATATGCCAATTTGATGAGCTGCAAACTCTGTTTGATCCATAGATGCATATAATTATTGACTCATCCAGGTATTAGCTTATTTGCTTTCTTTGCCCCAGAAAAAGTTGTCACCACTGATGATGCTGCCTTCACAGCCTCAGCAAATTCCAGGGTGGTGGAGCTGGTTGAGCAGTCTTCTCCTCTATGGAGAAGGTTCAGAGGGTAACAAATGAGGATGTGAGATCAGCTACAGACTGGCTGGAGGTTTAATAAAGGGTTGCCTTCCTCTTCACATGGAAGCTTCTTTGTGTGTCTGCTGGAAACTTCCTTTACATTGACTTTGGGTGTCTGTTTTGAGTGCTATGGATGACAAAATGTTGCTGCTGTGGGTTGGCAATATCAATAGAAAAGTAAATGGGAGACAGACAATAGAGAAATATCATGTAGTGTGATGAACCAAGTACAAGGAACAGGTTGATCATATCTTGCAAGGACTTCTTAGAATCTGATCATTCTCTCATCATTTTCCAAAGGTTGATTATATCTTGGAAAAAAACCCATGGTATCCTAATTTTCTTTGTGTTGGAAAATTGTTTGTGATACGAAGTTTAGGACTAACTAGTGTAACCCATCCTGTTTCAACTCTTATTAGGAAAGGGGCATGTGAAAAGAAATGATCATCAATTTATATATTGGAATCACAATATGATTTGGCACTAATGTATATTTTCAGCATAATGTCTTTATTTTATGGAAGGGTGGTAGCTGCAACAAAGGTGACATCACATAGTAGGCATAAATGTGCCCAATACTTTGTTCTTAGGATGAACCTGACCAAAGTCATTTTAAAAGAATGATGTGTAGTGTAAGATGATGCTACAACTTTATTTTTCTCTCTGAAGGGAAGAAAATTCTACAATCACTATTGTCAACAAGAATGGTTCAATGCATGTGAATAATAATCATATTATAAAAACCCTCTTCAAAATTTTCCTTCAAACAATGTGTTTGGTTGAAATGTATGGATTCATAAGTCTGAAGAACTATTCCTGATAGCTACTCTCCACCCTCCACCCTCTATATAAGTACCAGCAAACTACTTTCAGTTCTCATTGATTGAGAACACAAAAAGAAGGGGTTACTCTATCAATTTGATTCTTATATAGATTTCAGGAGATGGCAGCCCTTCCTCTTCTGAGCCCTTACAAGATGGGAAAGTTTGATCTGTCTCACAGGTAATTAATTTGGTTTATCTTGTTCTTCATCTCTGTGATAATTTGTATTTGGATTTTCTGATTGCTTTTTACTGAAAATACATCAGTAATGGTTGATCTTGTGAAGGTTTTGGATTCTTTTGCTACCCTTTCTCTTTTGGTTTCTTTTCTTGTATGTAGCAACATGAAATGCAAGACAAATGTTAAACAGTTCTTCAGCACAAATGATCCAAGTATGAGTGGCATTCTGGATTATAGATTTTCTTATTGAAAAAGATGATGATGATGATGATGATGAAAGAAGAGGATTTGAATCAATAACTTGCTTTTATACCATGATAAATGGCTAGCAGGATGATAACTATTTAAAAAGCTCAAGTTAATTAATGTGATGAAACTTGATTAGTTTCATTCTGACAAGCCAAACCATTTGAGTTATTTAGGATTGGTCAAACCATTTATATTTGTGAGTAACTACAAGGATGCCCATGAACAGTCCATGGTTCTTCACCTTCTTTAGCTTGTTTCTGCTATTTCATGGGAATTATCTAAAACATGAGGACAATGATGGAGGAAAACTCTTATGAATCCTAAAAGTTGAGTTCATTGATTGCAAACATTTGCTTTGTTAGGCTGTCATCTGCATCTTAGTTTTGGGTTTTGTAGTAGAGAAGAAGGATATGACAACATCAAGCAACTTCTCATACCTAATCACATCATGGTTGGTGGTGGGATTCTTGCTTTTATGAACCTAATCCAACGTAGGTTAACAAGCTAGATTTAATGTTGGTCAAAGTTTTACCTCCTTTTTTTTATGTAGATAAATTATATTTATTGACCAAAAAAATAGAATTATATCTATCAAACAGAGCAATTAGTAATGGGTGATACAAAACAAGGCTATACATTGTAAACAACAAATAAATTTTGATGAAAATATGAATATTCAATCTGGTAAAAGATGTTGTTCATCAGAAATTTTTCTATGAAGATATCCAATTAACTTAGTTAATAAAAATTTTGACTGTTGATAATAAGATATTGAGATCGAATCTTATCTTCGTCATTGCTTGTTAGTGCTTTAAATTAGAGCATTGTTCTTGAAAGAATCAGTAATTCAAATAGTTTCTTTCTCGGGAGCAAACATTCTGCTTCTGGATAAGAAAGAATGGATGCTCATCATGTACGCACAAACATCAGATCTTGCTTGAGGAATCAGACAAAGAGAAGCATTCGAGGAACATCATCCTTCTGATTTGTGTCCATGCCTCTGTAATAGAAGCCCACAACTGTGTTTTCTGCATCTGTAGGATTGTCTTAGCACCTCTCACAAGATCAAGATCTTACGGCAATGTTCCCCAGCCGATTGCAATCCTGTACTACTCTCAGAGGGCCAGCAATGGTGGATTCTTGATCGCTGAAGCCACCGGGGTCTCAGACACTGCTCAAGGGTATGTCGTAATCCTCGTAGCATAATAGCATGTAATCTTTGCTGCAAGTGTGACATCTGTGGGATCGCCATAGAATACCGCACACCCCTGGAATCTGGACGAGGGAGCAGGTGGAGGCATGGAAGCCGATTGTGAATGCCGTGCATGCCAAGGGTGGTGTCTTCTTCTGCCAACTCTGGCACTGCGGCAGGTTCTCCAAACCTGGTGCGTTGCCATGTCCCAAGCTACACCTTCGATGTGTGCATAGCTACATTTGCGATCCATTCAAGATCGATGGATGGATCATTTAGATTCTCTCTCTCTCTCTCTCTCTCTCTCTCTCTCGTTATAGCTTTTCTTCTTGTGTTGCTGATAGAGTACCAGCCTAATGGAGAAGATCCTGTGTCGAGCACCGACAAGGCGGCGCCTCCGTACGTGTACGACAACGGCTACGTCGATGAGTTCTCTCCCCCCAGGCGACTGAGAACGGATGAGATCCCTGGAATCGTCAACGACTTCAGAGTCGCCGCAAGGAACGCCGTCGAAGCTGGTAACTTCTCTTCCAGTGTTGTGGCCATCCTGTAGTATTGCAGCGGTGGTGGTGGTCACCGCATGCCTTCTGGACGTACAGGCTTCGACGGAGTAGAGATCCACGGCGCCCATGGATTCCTCATCGAACAGTTCTTGAAGGACAGCGTGAACGACCGAGAGGACGAGTACGGCGGGAGCTTGGACCGGCGCTGCCGCTTCGCCTTGGAGGTGGTGGCGGCCGTCGCCGACGAGATAGGGGCCGACAGGGTCGGGGTACGCCTCTCGCCCTTCGCCGACTACGGGGGGTGCAGGGACTCCGACCCGGAGGCGCTTGCCCTGCACCTGATCCGACAGCTGAACCAGCACGGCGTTCTCTACTGCCACATGGTGGAGCCGGAGATGACCGTCGTCGACGGCCGGCTGCGAATCCCCCACCGCCTCCTTCCCATGAGGCAGGCGTTCAAGGGAACCTTCATCGTCGCCGGAGGATACGACCGCGAGGAGGGCAACAGAGTCGTCGCCGACGGGTACACGGATCTGGTGGCCTACGGTCGGCTGTTCTTGGCCAACCCCGACCTGCCCAAGCGATTCGAGCTGGACGCGCAGCTGAACAAGTACGAAAGGCTCACCTTCTACACTCACGATCCTGTCGTCGGGTACACCGACTACCCGTTTCTTGAATCATCCGCCTCAAGCATGCGTTGACTTCACTGTGTTCAAGCACGACCGATACGTTGACTTCAGTCGTCTGCCAAATGGGACTCGAAACATCCGTCGACGTATGCGGACCATGGTTGCCAATTAGTGCTGAAGCTTAACCTCGTTACAGAATGTACATGTGTATCAAAAACACAACCTAAATCTACTTCACTGCCATCATCACTATCGCGGCGAAGGAAGCGCGGCGGCGCTCAGAAGTTGGCCTTGACTTTGTCGATGCGGGACTTGCGGACCGCTTGCTGGATCTGCCTCTCGTGTTCCTTGAGCATGTCTTCGATGTTCCCACCTGGGGGCATCAACGGACCCGAGTAGTGGATCCGTTTGATTCTGGTGCCGTAACCCTGCGTCACAGTGTGGGGATCATCAAGAACGATGCATGCGTTGCGAGGAGAAGCAGCAGTTGCGGCGGGAAGAACTTACTGGTGCCGGATCTTTGATGCCTACTGGGTCGTCTTTCCTATCGAGCGCGTGCTTCTGGGTGGGCTCAGCCACGTCGAGGCGATTACGTCGGGACTTTGCAGCGTTTCTTGCGGCGAGCGAGCCGGAGATGTCGGAGAAGTCTGCAGCACCGGGCTGAGGCCTGCATGACATCTGTGGCTTCAGGTGAGGGCCGTTCGGCACCCACACCGAGCTGGATGTGCGGCTGGGGACTTGCCGGAGCTGTTCCTGGTTCGGCTTCCTGGTCCATGAGGGTTCAAGTGCTCTAGGGTGCATGCCAGTATGAGAGAGGCCATTTCTTGCCGTTTCTACAGGAGGCTCGATGGGGAATCCAGACCCAGTTTCATCTTGTGGGTCGTACTTCTCGCTGATGCTTTTGGGATTTGCCTGCACCTGCCGCGTCTGCCACCAAAAACAGAGGAAGAACAAGAGATGCACTCTGAAGCAGACGATTCCAAGGGTTGAAATGATCATACAGCGTCATGAACAAGACACGAAAGGCACCTGCAGTTCTGCATTGGCACCTGATGCTGCCATTGCTCTGGAATCTATTCTTCCCGGTCTGACAGATTCACATCCACGTCCCCTGGCAACTTCTGCTCTTTGCCTGCAGAGATTCGCAGTTGCACAAAGGTGAACATGGTATCAACAGCACAATTTGGTCATCTCAGTCCTACTCAATACATTTTGCATCAAGTAATGATTATGTAGAGCAGCGCATATGATCTAATACCTCCTAGCCTCATCCTGAAGTTTAGCATCATACTCCTTGCTTGGTGGATATTTTGGCAAATTTGAAGGGTCGCAGGCAAATGGCTTTGTCAAGAAGAACTGAAAAGAACATTAAGAAGATTATTGAATGCGGTAATTTTGAGGAAAAGTATGTATGATACAGAAGCCCGGAATAAAGTGCAGAGGAAAGGAAACCTCCAAGATCATGTTCTCGGCAATAGAGATAGCATATTCTAAATGAAACCTATTAAATCATCATCAACGACTCAGAATGAAGAAGTGCTGTCAAATTCAAGCATTACGACATATTTATAGTTCCGACAGAAGTAGACTAGATGCATATGTGATCCAATCAACGATATAATTATATCGACTCGAGCAATCATTTGGTGCACAAAAGAAGCTAAACGAGAAAAACTAGACCAGAAATAAGAAATCACGACTTACTTCACTCTCGAGGGCTGATGCTGCAGTTCCTCGGTTTGCTGGTTCTATAGCAAGAAGAGAATCCAAGAGAGATAAAGCTGAAGGTGGGAAATCCTTGAATGTCTCAGCAAAGCAGCGTCTATACTGATTCTGAGGTTTGAATATGGTTGCATGTGGCAGCTTTGATTTCTCCCAGTACTCATCTGATGGTGAACCGCAGAGTTTAAATATCTTGTGTAGTTGTTCCACCTAAAATGGTTTGACCATCGAAAGTTGAGATGAGAAATGGAATAACAAAAGATCAGCAGCCACCATTTTCTATCAAATTGAGAATCATAATAGAAAGTCATTTCTCGGTAACAAAGTTAATCTGCATTGTTTGGAAAACTAAATCAAATTTTCTGCCAAACAAAACATTCTACGACCTAGTTGAGATATGCAGAATTACTTGGATAATTCTTCAGATTCCGTGGTTATTTTGTGCATAGCAAATGCAGAAATCAACACACCTCAGTTCTTCCAGGCATGATTGGTTTCCCGGCAAACAATTCTGCAAGAATGCAACCAGAGCTCCATAAATCAACGGCAGCGTCATACTCTGTAGCACCAAGCAAAAGCTCAGGAGGCCTATACCACAAGGTCACCACACGACTTGTTAGCTGCTGATTCTGGTCAGGATTGAACAGTGTTGCGAGGCCAAAATCTGCTATTCTGAGCATGCCATTGTTGTCTATCAACAGATTTGAACCCTTAATGTCTCGATGCAAAACCCCGCGACCATGACAGTGAGCAAGCCCTTCAAGCAGCTGTCTCATATAGCACTTAACCTGAGATTGATATGAAGGTGATCAGAGGATACATGTTCGAACAAGAAGTATGAACAAAGGACTTTAGTTATAGCAAAAGATGTGATATAAGATACCTGTGGTTGAGTAAACCTGGGACCTAACCTAGCTAAAAGTCCAGCAAGATCATGCTCCATGTACTCAAAGACAAGATACAGGTTGCATGACATCCGCGATGTAACTATACCTTCAAGCTTTATAACATTTGGGTGATCGAGTTTACGAAGAATATGGATTTCCCTTGCCATAAAGCGGACGCTTTCAGGGTCCATATTAACAAATCGCACTTTCTTGAGCGCAACGATTTTACCGGTCTCAAGATCGCGGGCTCTGAAAACATGACTATAAGTTCCTTCTCCAATCTGAAACGGAATGAGTTCGACGATGCACGTAAGTACTGCCACCACTATTACCAGGGACTAGAAAATTTTGTATTCTAGACTACCTTTGATTTCAAACTATGCAACAAAAATTAGTATATTAAACTCCGATACAATAGCATGCAAACCATCTATATAACATTAAAGAGTGATGCGATCAGACAACATCTGAACCAAAAGACAATGAGTTTCAAACACAAAATTTTCATAAGCAGGACAGATAAAGCAGAAGAATTTCGTTCTCTTCATGGATTTATTCAACGAAATTATTATTGTTAGAGGTTCTTTCACCCAAAAATATCTGGAATCTTCATTTTGAGGATGAAATCATTTAGTTTCTTGTCAATAGTTTTATTTGTTTGCCATAATTATGTTTTCATTTGCCATAATTATGTTTGAGGATGAAAACATTTTCAGAATTATGTTTGCCATAAGCAATCTTTTCTCTTGATTATGGTTTCACATCACTGCACAATTTCTACATGAATATCAGCATCGGAAGAGTCAAGTCAGGAGAAAAAATAAGAACATAACTTTTGGGCATCTTGATCGCGGATGGGAACTTGGTGATTTCACCTACAGTAATCGCAATGGAGGAAAAAAGAAGCCTGTGTAAACTAGATAATCGATTCATTTACTGAGCTCATTCTGATCTTGCCATATAATAAGAATCATGATCTATCAAGAAGTTCCAAGTTCAGAGAAGTCTTTGTCATGGTAAAACTAAACTATACATGAAAGATATTGTTTTAGAACATCAAAACCATTTAATAGCGACCTATCCCAGGTTGCATTCATCAGATCATTAATTCTCATGATTCCCTTTGCACTTAGCCAAGCAAGTTGAGTTAAGGTTTTCTTTAACATCAATGAAATGCCACATCTTCCTGCAGATATTTCCTTCTCTGGAGCATAAAAAAAAACAGCTAGGCTTACAGCAAAGATGACAAGCATATAGAAATGCAATATTAGACATAAAGAAGAAATGGAGTCATGTAAAGAGAGAGGCAAAGAACAGAACTCTAACCTTGTCTAGTTTCTCAAATGAATCTCCTCTCCTAGGCAACCATCCCTTGATTGCTTCTCCGGCCACCGTCGCAAGCCAAGAAGGCCACCCTGCTGCAACATACTCTCCTGTAATACCATCGGGCACATCCACGATTCCCATATCGTCTCCTGTGTTATTGGCAACACCGATAACTTCAGAACCATCTCTACGTGCCCCGACATCCACCGTAGCCCGTCTCTGGTGCGCCCCAACTTTCGTCACCCTGCCAGCGACTGTGTCTGCTTTCTTCTCTTCATCATCGGACGATGACAACGAGGTGGAGTCTGCATCGTCCGGTGTCTTAGACAAGAATCTTGAACTGCCATGGCTTCCGCTGAGTGCGACATTGATGATGGCAGCCACGACCTCGTCTTTCTTCGGGAGTGTGACGAGACGACTCGAGGACTTGCTTTCCTCTGCCACGCCATCCTCATCAAGTTCGATACCTTTGGAACAAAGGCAGCCCATAAGCAGAAATCTAGGACAACCTCTACCTCATTTCCGTGTGCATTGACCCGTAGTATGGTGCGTCCATTCTGGAATTGCAACTGCAAACACGTCTGCCCTCAAATCTCCAGGAACGCACCGATTTCCCCTCTGCAATTGCAAAAACAATCGAACTCCCTTCCCGAATTCTGCAAGAACGCCGTTCAATCCAGAAAATCCCCAACTCAACGCGGAATCAAACTCAAGAATCTCGGAAGACCGTATCGAAAGCTGCCGCCTTTCTGGGTCGAAGGGCACGGGAACCGGGAACAAATGACCGGATCCCCTCAAGATCGAGAATAGAAGCCCGAGCCCGTCGAACCCCAGAGGAAAGACGCCGTGGGGGTCGCGGAACCGGATCAAGATGCCACCTTGATGCGGGAATCACGAGCACCGGTGGCTGAGTCGTGGTTTTGTCGGTTCATTTCTCGTCGATAGTCTTGCGGTGGAGCTTTCCGCACCGCAGGTGGCTCTTTTTCTTCATTTTCGCGCTGAACAGAACCGAGGGAAAAGCGGAGAACACGATCGAATTTGGATAGGAAAACAAAATCAAACTATTAACGTAAAAAATTGCGCTTTTTCCCTGCAACCGATCGACGACAACAAAGGGAAATGATAGGTTCCGGCAAACCAAACCAATCGAAGAGGTGGGAAACGGAAGCAGAGGCGCCTTTGTCGGATCCCCATCGCCCTAAAATCTCGCCCAGCCTATGGATTTCTTCCTCGCATGTCTTCACAGCCAACAGCCCTAAATGGGTTGGACTCATCCCCTGCATCGGAAGAGAGCAAGTCGTTGATGCGCGGCTGCGCGCCAACCAGCCTTTCTGCCGTTATGTCGGGTTATTTTACATACTAGTCCTTTTTATATTTTATTTTTCTATATACACCCTCATTTTCTTACCGAAAGCCCCCCTATCTCTTAGATTTTGCACATTAGTCCATCAGTTAATTTGATACAATATTCTAAATATACATTTCACTAATCCCATTAACTCACTAACACTAGACTAAATTTATCCCTATAAAAATAATAAAACTTTTAATACCGATCTAATTGCTACATATCAATCGATGTTTATCGATAGAATCAAGAATAATTTCTGCAACATATAATTTAACATCGATATATTAGTTTATTTTCATTTGTCATTATTTAATTCAATGATATCAGGCAGCATAAATCAATATGTAGTTCGATATATCGATACTATATCGATATGATAAATTTTCAACATCGATATTTACATTTTTGATTTAATAACAGCATTTTGAACCTTTATCCTTTTAGAGAATTTGGGCATTAATTATATTTCAGTAAATGATAAATTGACTTGTGTCGGAATTAAGGAGTAAAAGAGTAATTTAAGCAGTAAGATTGATCTAAATTGACTGTAGTTGAAAGTAAAGATGACTGTTTCTAATGTACATATTGGAACTAAAAAGTATCATTTCTTGTCACACACTTCTCAGTTGGATGAACAATTTCAAGAAACAATCATTTTCTGGAAGAGTATGTGATCCATTTTAACAGTGTGCACAAAGTTCAAGCTTCAGAAGTCAAGTTCATGTTTGCATTGAGAACCACTCGGAGCATGGGATAACTAGGGTTCCTCACTTGAGCACACAAAGAACTAGGAGATGATAACAACTGGATAGATAGATATCTTATGATTTCAATCTGGAGTAAGAAGAAAGCGAATGAACTTGGTCATCGATGGTAGTTGAGGATACAATGCATCTTCGTGAACTCGATGGCCATTCCTTATCGACTACGAAAAGCTCGGTCCGAGCAGAAATAAAATTGTGTAATGCATCGAGAAGAAGATGGGATATAAGGCCAAGTTGCAGCGTGATATCCTCTCCTTCGATCCGGGAAGTCCAACCGAGAAGAAATCCTCAAAGCTTCATCCAGTATTCAGGACAGTATCTGTGGTTGATGTGTGCTTAGGATCCTAACTATCTTACGGCAGACTCAATTCTCAGCGATAATGATTCATTCCAAGATCCAGAAAGCAACAAGAGAGCATGATGATTCTGTCAATGGCATCGGTTGCTGAATTGCTCAGCTCAATGTAGTCCGCAGATTCATCTTTCTCTATTTAGGTCGCAGTTTGCGAGCTCAAGCTGTCATAAATGCAAATGCTGCCTCCAAAGACGAGTCTGATTAGTTTTGGTGTTAGAAATATATGCACGTATCTTACGGCATTGGGCACTGGGAATCGAGCAGATCCCGATGCAGAATCCCGCAGAACAGCCATACCCCCTGGCGAAAGAATCCCACGAATCAAGCGGCTGATCTTTTCTATAGCCAAACTAAGATGATCCAGGGTGGATTGGCGTGCCGTTTCTTGATCCTTTCCCTCAATTCACATAAGCCAGTTGACGAGTAGAAGCTTATCGCTGATCGATACTCTGGCTGACCTATATATACCAATGCCTGCAGCAGCAGATGCTGGCCAACCATCGCCGATGGCAGCAACGAAGCAGCGGCTTGGTTTCCTCGTCGTAACTTGCTTCTTGATTCGCGTTCATGGACACCCCAACTACGCTGATGCGTTGCGCAAATCCATCTTGTTCTTCGAGGGGCAGAGGTCGGGTCGGCTTCCCGGGGATCAACGGATTACTTGGAGATCAAACTCCGGCCTTTCCGATGGCTCGGCCGCCAATGTAACATCGCTCTTCATGCTTGAATCGATGGATTAGTATTCCAGCGAGGTTATCGAGCTAGTTGCGTGTGGTTTCCATTGAGCTGTAGGTGGATCTGAGCGGAGGCTACTACGACGCCGGGGACAACGTCAAGTTCGGGTTCCCGATGGCCTTCACGGCCACCATGCTGTCGTGGAGCGTGCTGGAGTACGGGAAGCGCATGGGAGGCGAGGTGGGGAATACGAGGGCCGCCATCGGCTGGGCCACCGACTACCTGCTCAAGGCCGCCACCCAGACGCCGGGCAAGCTCTACGTCGGCGTCGGAGACCCCGACGCCGACCACCGGTGCTGGGAGCGCCCCGAGGACATGGACACGCCGAGGGCGGTGTACTCGGTGTCCAAGACCAACCCGGGGTCGGACGTGGCGGGGGAGACCGCGGCGGCGCTGGCCGCGGCCTCGCTGGTGTTTCGGGTGACCGACCGCGCCTACTCGAGGCGGTTGCTGGCCGTGGCCAAGACCGTGATGGCCTTCGCCATGAAGTACCAGGGCAAGTACAGTGACTCTCTTGGAAGCGTCGTGTGCCCGTTCTACTGCTCCTACTCGGGCTATCAGGTACGCAGCATACAACCTTTCTCTGTGATGGAGGAAGAAGCTATAATGCCTCTGTTGCAATAAACATAAACTACTGCACGTTTGATTCTGGAATTCTTTCTCTTCTGTTTCTTCTTCGTCTTGTAGTAATCGTTTGGCCAACTATATGCAATAGGTCAGACCTCACAAACATATGCTGCTAACCAGCTGACTTCAACCCACACTTTTTCTCTGTGTATCAAAACATTTTTGGTCAATCTTACTTAACCTTAAAAAAACATTTTTGGCTTTTTTTTCGAATCTTAATAGTAATGTGTTTATTTTAATGATAGGATGAACTACTATGGGGTGCTTCATGGCTATTCAGAGCAACCAATGATGCCGTCTACCTCAACTATCTTAAATCTCTAGGAGCAAATGACAACACTGACTTCTTCAGCTGGGATAACAAATTTGCAGGAGCTCGAGTTCTTCTATCCAGGGTAAAGAAATGAAGAGAGAGAGAGAGAGAGAGAGAGAGAGAGAGAGATTTAGTTGTTTCTTTGTTGTTTAATGCAGAGTGGTCATGTTGTTTGTGCAGAGAGTACATGTAGACAATAACATGTCTTTCGTACAGTTTCAGCAGCAAGCTGAGGACTTCATGTGCCGAATTCTCCCCAACAATCCTTCCTCCACAACACAGTATACTCCAGGTTAGAACAGTCCATAAATCCCATTGCTGTGCTAGCTTAATCCAGTGAGTTCAATACAGGAGGACTGATGTACAAGCAGAGCTCTGCTAATCTCCAGTATGCTACCTCCATTTCCTTCTTGCTCTTCACCTACTCCAAGTACATTGCTTCCTCCAAGCACAGTTTCACCTGTGGCAACCTCTTGATCACTGCAAGTTCCCTGAGATCTCTTGCCAAGAAACAGGTGACTCTGCTAGTCTTCACCCTTCAAAGATGTCATGCATGGAGAAAGAGGTAACTCTGCTTAGTTCACTGACCCTGCATTACATCCTCAGGTGGACTACATTCTCGGGGAGAACCCTTTAAAGATGTCATACATGGTAGGGTTTGGTGCAAGATTCCCACAGAAGATACACCACAGAGCCGCCTCCCTGCCCTCCCTGGCCACCTACCCTGGTCACATTGGTTGCCAAGCCGGTTTCCAGTACTTGGACTCCAGCAGCCCTAACCCTAACATCTTAACTGGAGCTGTGGTTGGTGGCCCCGATCAGAATGATGCATTTACGGATGATCGGAAGGACTTCAGTCATGCAGAGCCGGCCACCTACATCAATGCTCCGCTTGTTGGTTCTCTTGCTTACTTGGTCGGGAGCTATGGCAATGGTTAACTGTTGCAGTATGTTTGCAGCTTTCTTAAAGGTCAATGGCAGGAGAAGATCCATGTAGCCATTGTAGCTTCTGTTAAGGAATCTTAATCTCAAACTTCTAGTGTTCTAAGTAACTATATAAACAACAGATTTTTCTACTCGTTCATCAGAAAATTCCACTCTCCTATTTTTTCGATAGATTAACACAACCAAAGAGAAATCTGTGTGAAGATTAAAATAAGATCATCCATCCTTCAGAGATGAGAACATCCAAAGTGTTCTTGGAACTTGGAACCATGAGATTCACATGTTTGCTCACTGCCCATGTGAGACCTGACATGAGTCATTACTGCAGGCTTTGGCTTCTTCAAATTGACTGCAACATTGTCTCACAGTAACAAAGACCATGTTTATTGTCGTTCACTTGGGAGCGGTAGTGTTAGCTCTAGTTCCCATGTTGTCGACATGAAAAGGTCTTCTTCCCCGCATCAACCCATCAAACTCGGATCACCTTTCTATCCCAAAGTCTGCAGCCACGAATCATCAGAAGGATCACTTCCTTGGTGGCTACTTCCCTGTATTCTTCAAATCCCAGCATGGATTCACCTTCAAGATCCCACCTTTTTGGTGATTCAACTCACAAAACCTTGTTGGGATTCCTCCTGTTCCTGTCCCTGGCCCCATCATTTGCAGAGACCCAGATTTCCGACGAGCTGACCGCCTACCAGATGCTGGAGAAGTATGATTTCCCCAAAGGGATCCTCCCACAGGGCGCGCAGAGCTACGTCCTGAACCGAGACGGGAGCTTTGAGGTGTATCTCAGCGGCGACTGCGAGTTCGAGGTCACCGGGGGCTACTTGTTGCAATACAAGAGAAGAATCACCGGCACGGTGGGCATGGGGTCGTTGACCAACTTGCGAGGCGTCCGGGTGAAGGTCCTCCTTCTGTGGTTCGGAATCAATGAGGTGGTGAGGAGCGGCAACGAGCTCAAGTTCTACGTCGGCCCGCTGTCGGCGTCCTTCGGCTTGTCCAACTTCGAGGAGTGTCCCAGCTGCCGCTGCGGCTTCGACTGCGCCGACGCCATGGTCTCTGATTCTTAGCATACTGGTGTTGGTGCGCATGGAGCATCTCGGACCTCTGTCTCTGCTCTAACTCTGGATTCCATGGATGTGTGGGGATGATGGTTTAATCTCTTCGACCTCGAATAATTGCACATTGTGCTTCGGTTGAAACATCGCCTCATGCCGAATCATGTAGTTGGAAGTGTTTAGGACTTGTGTTCTCCGTTGTTGTAGCTTGGTGATGAAGAGATTGGAGTTGGATCACTCTTCTAAGCTCAACTTCAAGCAAGATTGTATTAAGAATGATTTGAACTTTGATGTGAATGTTGGGCATCAAGTATTATGCTTTCTTGGTCTGTGTTTGATTATATTTCTTTTGATCACAGATACAACCATACGTTTCAGAGGCAGTAAAAATATCAACCAATGACTTTGATCGAAGAATCAAAACAGAGAGGAAGTCCAAAGCACAAGAAGAAACACATAGAACACCTACCCGAAGAAGAAACGTGATAAACGAGCATAAACAGCAATGATTGAGCAAAAAATGGAAGAGGCTGAGACCTCTTGTGAGACAGGTTGTGCCATGAGCTTCATGAGGAGCAGCTGACAGACATGTCCTTCCTTACTCAGAACTGTGCGCTTCCTACAAGAAACCAAAATCTTATCTCACATCAAAAGAGAAACAAAGTATTCGTTCAAAATGCATTCATCAACCACAATATTTTATAGAGAGTGATTGCCGGGAAATGCTTCTTCTGTCAGTAGCAGCTCAGATGACAGGCACATGTGCTTTGAAAAGCCCCTAATTGTCGTATAAGAAAACAAAAGATCGCCTCACAATCATACAGAAACATCCAAGAAATTTGATGAAAAGCAGTACAAAAACACATTTACCAAATACAATTTTCCATTTAAGTATTATTGAAGCTCATGGGCTGTGAAGTATTATTATTTATTTGATATCTGCAGGGAAGGTGAACAGAATTCATTACCCAAGCAAAGTCATAGACTGCGTGCAAGCATTGTTGGATGACAAGATCATAACTCCAACAATTCCATGCGCAATGAAGATGTTGATCTCATAATTATGCCCTTCTCATATGGGAGTCTATCCCAACATCTACCTGTGGAGGTGATGCTGACATTGTGATCAGGTGGTGCGGCTTGTGGGCCCCAAACATGACCCCACCTTCTGCACACGGGTCTCGTTTGAGGTTAATTTATCGGATCCGTCGCTGTAGCGGTCTGCGTTGGATCCGGTAAGCTTAGTACAGGGATCGGACAGGGACCCACGCAACAGATATGATCCGATCCCATTACCGGTAGTTGGCGGACCGTCCTATTAACCATCGCATGCCAATGGTGGAAATATGCAAATTTACGCATATGCCCATGCAATTAGTCTCGTAAAAAGGGGATTTTACCCATAATTATTTTATATTATGATTAAAATATCTTTAATAAAATTATAAAAGAATGGTGATTGTCCTTTAACTCGTTTTTCAGGATTGAACTGATTTTTTTTAGATAAATCGGACACATCAATTAAAATAAATCATAATTATTCAATTTAATTTAATTATATCTTATATTATCCCTTGATTTTTTTTTAAATTATCTCCACCCTTCACCTCCTCCTCATTCTACTCTTCCCTTTCTCCTCATCCTTATAGTTTATTTATAATCATTATACTTGAGTCATACTTATCATTCTACTCTTCCCTTTCTCCTCATTCTAATCATTATACTTGAGTCATACTTATTTATATAATATAATATTAAATATATAAATTTATCTTAAATTCATCATAAAAAACTTGAGTTATCCTAAAAATATATATTAATTTTCAGATAAAATTATCCTAAATTATCTAGAAAATTCATTATCTTCGAGTTACATTCATGTTATATTCAAGTTACACTCATTCATATAACATATTTAAAAATTTATTAATTTTTATATAAAATTATCTTAAATTCATCATAAGACTAATCACAAAATCCTATATTTTTTTTATTTTCTATTTCCTATATTGACTTAGTTAAACTCAAAATTAAAATAAATTAAATTTGATTACCTAACATATTTTAATATTAATATTAATATTTTTAGATATTTTAAATATAATTAATCATTAAAAATTTGAGAACTATACTATAATTTGATTGTAACAAAAAAAATATTAATTTTTTTATATATTAGAAAACTCAAGTTATCCTAAAAATATATTAATTTTTTTCCAAAATTATCTTGAAAAGTTATTACGTTCTATTTATACTCAAATTACACATGAGTTATCCTCGATCATATAATATATTAAAAAATATTTTTTTTTCTATATAAAATTTTACTAAATTCATTACAAAATAAAAAAACTTGAGTTACCCTAAAAAATATATTAAATTTTTTATAATATTATCATTATCTAAAACATCATTACACTTAAGTTACACTCATTTGTAGAACATGTTAAAAAATATATTAATTTTATAAAATTATCTTAAAATCATCATAAAATTAATCATAAAATTTTATATTTTCTATTTATTATATTGACTTGGTTATACTCAAAATTAAAATAAGTTAAATTTGATTACTTTTAATAATATTATTATTTTAAAAAGATATTTTTAGGATAATTAATTGTCAAAACTTTGAGAATTCTATTGTAATCTGACAAAAAATTTACTAGATTTTAATTTATAATAAATTTAGAATAAATATATATATATATATATATATATATATTAATATATTTTAATAAATTTTATGAATGAGTATAATTTGAATGTAAGATATCTACCAACATGATTTGAAAGGATTTGACTTGAATCGACCTCTAATCTATGTCCTAATTTATATAAATTTATATAAAAAATAATTTTTTTTAATAAATTAGAGTGTAACTTAAGTATAACTTGAATATAAGATATCCAACCTGACTCAACCTAATTTGAAACGATCTAACTCGAATCAACCTGATTCAAATCAAATCGACCCGTAAATCCATCATGCTTAAAACAGTTTGGTTCAACTACATTATTAGGATTTTTGGAAGAAAAAAAAGACACTCTTCCATAAAAACCAAATATAAGAGCATCACTCGCTCATCACCAAGCATTTTTTGTTTTATAAATTGCCCAACGATATACAATATTTTTGGAAAGCTTAGTTTGAATGCAATTTAATGCATGCCATGCATAGCGAAGTTCTAAAGGATCCTTCAAAACCTTCCATTTCATTTCCTTTTCCTCATATTTGTTCACTTGATTTGTTCAAATTATTTTTGATATTTATTGTTTAACATATGAATAAATGACAATGGAATTACAATGCAATAAATAGTAACGTTATAAGGATTATTTTTAATTTAAAAAATAACAATATTTGTCTGTGCCATGCGAAATACATACCCGTTCGATCAAGATCAAACGGTAGCACGCATTTCAAACGATCACCGTCGGATCCTACGGGGTGGTGCTATATAGACCCATGTCCTCCGTTCCACCTTACGGGACACTTTTCTCTTTCTCCTCTTCCACATCCATCGGCAGCGAGAGACTCGCGGGGCGACCCCTTTTCGCCTCTCTCGTCACGGGGAAATAGCGTGAAGATGAAGGAAGACGAGAGGTTCGGTTAATCGCTACAGAGGAAATTTTTGTCGATCGTGAGTCTCGGTGGATGAAATCGAGCAGCTCTTTTGCGGAGGAGTCAAACCCGTAGATCGAGGTACCGTTTTATCTCTGCTTCATTCCGATCCCGAATTCTCGAGGTTTGGGACTCATCAGAGTCTGCTCTTTTCCTGTGGGTTTCTGGAACTATTTCTAATCTCTTACAGATCGATTTCTTGCCGTGCTTCTTACCATTAATTTGCTTTGTTGTTCTTCAACTATAAAAGGAATATTGAATGACGATCGAATGTTAAAACCCCCCTACGCCATGTTCATTCTTCCTATTCTATTGTTTCTTTAAGTACTTTGGTGGAAGAACAGATTCAGAGGAAGAGGGGCGTCGTCGCCCAAGAGATCTCTATCGCGCATCTCGTGGGAGTACATCAATGAGCAATTGTAGTAGCTGTTCCCATTCGTTCGCAAATGGGACGTATCCCTACTTCCGATCTGCAAATCAGCAGACCCCTCAACTCAATTGCTTCCTCTTGGAATAATTAGTGATGATGTGTGGATAGGAGAGTTGTCTGCTAACTGAATCGGTGGTTCCCATACTGCTTCCTTGATACAGGAATCTGGTGCTGATGTCAGGAATTGACCTCCACATGTCATCTTCAATGCCGTAATTGCATCGATCCTAAAGTAAATGGTCGTATCGAAATGGATTAAATCAAGTAGCAGTATGAATTAATTGTAAGCTTTCCCAGGTTTGATTGTAGTTCTGATAACTGTAAGACATGGAATAGAGCCTAGGATTTGACCTTCGCAGTTACGTGAAGGAACCGCCAATCTCGGATCAACCCTCTAATAATTGTGTCACGTAGTTTCCTCTGCGGTAGGCAAGAGTTGTCCACCCAACAATATACCCCTGCTTGTGTTGCAGTGGGGGCTTAAACACGACAACGAACACGAGTATCGACGCCATAATGCTTGCCTTGGGACTCGTGACAACAATTTACATGCCTAAGCAGTCACGTCTTTGGAAGGCTTACCAGTATTTGTACTCGAATACCGGAGAAAAGAACTAATGTGATGCGAAATGTTCGCGTCAACCGTTTCTGTTGCCCAAACAAAACTCCACCCACGTCACCAGTTCTCTTGGAAGCTATGGGGCCACTGCTGCTTCCAATCACCAGGCAGCACAGCATCGGCCTCCTTGTTATGTAGGCTGCCGTGCTGACCAGGCTTATGTGGTCCAGAGCGAGTGGGGCGGTTCGCTCTAACACGCAATTCGTGCCATGTGTTACGGCATGTTGCTTTGGGAAGTCCCACAATTTTGCACCCACCAAACCATGGTGCGACCTCCAATTGTCGTCTGCCGACGCCCGATGGACCGCTAGTTTGTGGTCCATAATATCGACGTGCCTGTTCATAATTCGCTTCATTGCTGGAATGATGACCTGAACGTCTACTGCATTTCAGGTGTCCCCCATTTTTGTTTCCCTTTTGCTGGTACAACCATCGCCAATCCATTCATGCGACTTGGAGGACTTGTAAGGGTTGTTTCTGAATATTGTTTTTGTAGGTGAACCGAGATCTTCATATTGAAGGTCTTTTGGCAGCGACAGACACAGGGAGGAGCAATGGATCATCAAGAGGGAAGCAACGACATAGATGGCATGGAGGGCGCGTGGCGGGAGATAGAGAGGAATGGATCGGGGTTGTACGAGAATGAGGAGGCTGGGAGTATGAGGGAGCCACTACTGAGGAAGCGCACCATGAATACAACCTCGCAGATCGCTATCGTTGGCGCCAATGTCTGCACCATCGAGAGCTTGGACTATGAGTAAGGCTTGATCTTAAATTATCTATTGGGTTGTGGTGGCATACGCACTGCCATCTTTGTTTGAGTACTTATTTCGTAAAGTATGCAACTTTCCTATTTTAAAGTAGTCCAGATGCAATTTTGTGTGTGTTTTTTTCCCTCTCTTCTGTCGATTTGGATCATCTGTAAGCTGCAGTTTAACATGTAGTTGACTTATGTTGGAATATTAAATTAGAGCATTATATACCATTAGGAGTTTGATCAAGATTAGAAGTTACAATATACTTTGAAGGAGTCATGGTTTTATATATGTCGCATGTAGCCTTCTAAATCAATTCTCAGAGAGCATTGATGAATAAAAAAATTAGATTATTGCCTCTAGAACTCTTTTATAATTCTTCTTTGTTAATTTTTAGATTTACCATCTTCAGAGCTATTCCTCAGCAGGCTTGAACTAGGAGACTATTCTAATTTCCACTATGGTGTCATCTGGTTTGCAGAGATATTTTCAGCATGAGAATGTGAGAATAAGTGAAGAATTATATAAACAATATGAGATCACAATTTACCGGAATTGATTACACTAAAGTTCATAACTAGTCCTGTACCAATAGCAAGAACCATATAGACCTTGCCTGTCTCTGTGCACCATCTTCTTTCTATATGATTTCAGATCAACATGGTGAAGATTATATTTATTTTCTTCTTCTCAGCATTTTATAAATAAAGGTGTGGCCACATACTTAAACATTCTTAAAATGGTTTTTTAAGTGGATTGCCATGAATAAGATTTATAAGGTTGATTGTGATTAATTGTTAATGCCTTCTTGTGACACTCAAATTTGAAATCTAGAAATTTTTGTATGTTTTATCTTTAATATATATGCCATTTGCTGCAACTCAATTATTTTTTCCCTACCTATTTTATGATGTCAAATAAAACTTCAAACTTGTTATGCTATATTTGGAATGATGGATCACAAAATCAGTATTATTAGATCACTATGAACTTTCATGTTGTTTTCAAATTGTTTATGAGCATCGGACCTGGTATCTTTTTTCTTTTATGCTTAGATAAAATGTCTTGGGACTGTCATATGGCTATTTGTTAATCATAAATGATCTCATTTTGTCTTAGAATTGTGGAAAACGATCTTTTCGAGCAAGACTGGCGGTCGAGGAAGAAAGTCCAGATATTCCAGTACATTGTCCTCAAATGGACTCTTGCTCTTCTGATTGGTTTGGCAACAGGGCTAGTTGGCTTTTTCAATAACCTTGCAGTTGAGAACATTGCTGGATTTAAATTGTTGCTGACGAGTAATCTTATGCTTGAGCACAGGTAAAACCAACTTACGTTAAAACCAACTTACGTTATCACCATTTTTTCTGAACATGCATGCCATTGAAATTGGCTGAATTACTTTCTGCTATCAAATAAAGAAGTATTGCACACAGCGACAAATAAATGTTAATGGCAAATATTATAATGCAACAAGCTGTTCGTTGAGGATTTATAAGAAAATTCATAAGTTTTAAGTGCTTTTGTCTTAAATATCTAGGCCAATTGCTTTCTATTTAATATGTTGATTGCTAATACAATTCGTTTTAGACAATGCCAGAATAACTTATGTTCTAACAGACCTTTTTTAAAGGTTTTTCTGTGGGAAACTGGAATATAACAAGATCCAACAGGAGATCTGTTTCAAGAGTTTTAGCATGAAACAAACCAAAGAGTTCTTGCAGAAAAATGTTTCACAGCAAAATGATGGACCATTTTGCCTCAACAGAACTTAAGTCTAACTGGGCACAAAAAAGACCTTGTTTGCAAGAATTTTTGCGGAACGTTAAATTCTAAAGAAGGCTCTAATTGTGATGAAAGACTGGATATTCCTAGCCATCTGCATTTTTTTTCTTGATTTTCCTTTTTGTCAGATGAACGACAACAAAATTAACTTCCTGGTGATGTTTATTGTGGAATGGTTCTTTGAATCTAACAAATTAAAAGGTAAAGTCGGGATTGAACTTTGGATTCACTTCCATAATCTTTATTGATTTCTATTAATCTTCGGGTGACTGGATCTATTTGTTTTAGATTGATTTCAGCTGGATTGCTAAAATTGACTGCTTTCCAAAGTTTTTATTGTATAATCAAGAATTTTATGCTTGTGCATGTGCTTTGTCAAGCGTATAACAATGCATCTGAACAATTTTGGGTTTCAGAACATCTTTCAGATGCATCACAAAAGGCTAATCATAAAATATAAAGTTTTTCTGGTGTCATGCTTTAATAGTTTGCAAACTGCCAGAGTTCAAGTTAATGCAAAAAGAAAACGCCAAAGTTCTTTCGCATTTGCAGAATAATATCATGTAATTGGTACAATTATGGTTCCAGTACAGGTTCTTTGCAGCATTTTTAGCCTACTGTAGCATCAATGCAATTTTGGCAGCATCTGCAGCTGCCCTCTGTGCTTATGTTGCACCTGCGGCTGCTGGGTCTGGCATTCCTGAAGTGAAAGCTTATCTAAACGGAGTCGATGCTTATTCCATACTGGCTCCTAGCACGCTCTTCGTAAAAGTAAGTTCCAAACATAAACTATTTTCTGAAATTTTCCGGTCTTGTTAATCACACACAGCTCCAGCCATGAACTTGTGAAAACACCCTCCTAAAGAGCATCATAAATTTTAAATTCACATTCCACCACAGAGGTAGATGCTAAGTGATGACAGTGCACATCCACTCAAATTTTTTTTTATTGCTGCCAATTAGTAGAGGAAGAAAACCATCATATATGGTTTAAAAACAATCTACAATTGTTTTCATAGTTGCCTAATCTCTTTTTATCTTTCTTCATCCTGTCTTCTCTTGAAGCACTCCAAGCAGTAGACAAGTGCTTGTTTTAAATATGTGACAGTTCATCTGTAGAACAAAATTATAACTGTCTTACCTAACTTCCTTCTATGGTTATAGTTGGACAAGTAAGACACAAAGTTATCACTAGTTTTTTTTCTTTTTTCCAAAAAGCAATAACTAGTTGATCTATGCAAAATTCTTCATAAGAGGGGATCTTTCATGATGAACTTTATCTTTTACTAGGATATCTTTTCCAAGTTTCTTGGAGTTTTGACCATAAGCATCCAGCTACAAACTGAATAATATGTCTGACATGACCATTTTTGTGACAAGGATCATCTCAACTTTCTCGAAATATTTCTAGTTCATTCCTTTTTCCCCCTAGGAAAAAGACAAGAAATTCAGTTTGCTAGCTGATCATCTTGTAACAACACTCACTTTAGGAACTTGCCGATGGGGGAGGGGGGCGGGGGGTGTGGGGTAGGTAGGGGTATCAGGAGATACGTATCTGTCAGATTGGGAATTTATAAACTGAAAATGTTCAATTCCAATTCCTGGTCTTGAAGCAAATATAAAAACTCCATTCAGCAGATCTACCTCTAAATCAAATAAATCTTCTACCTGATTGATCAACTAAAGATCGTATGAGGTCTTTACATTATGCAGTGTGGCAAATCAAGTATCAACCATAAACATCATTGCAAAACATGTTGTTCTGCGTATGGATTAGTTGTATATAGTGCATGGTGTTTATTAATTTATATTTCTTGATTCTCTAGATATTTGGGTCAATCGGTGGAGTTTCTGCTGGATTTGTATTGGGTAAGGAGGGGCCTATGGTGCACACAGGAGCATGCATTGCCAACTTACTTGGTCAAGGTGGATCTCGCAAGTATCATCTGACTTGGACATGGCTCAGGTACTTCAAAAATGATAGGGATCGACGAGATCTGATAACCTGTGGATCAGCAGCAGGAGTGGCAGCTGCCTTCCGAGCACCAGTTGGTGGTGTTCTCTTTGCTCTCGAAGAAGCGGCTTCCTGGTAATCCTACTTTTTTTTTTCTTTTGGCGCTGCAATTGTGATATTAGTTCAGCATTTATGACCATCGATAGACAATTCTGGCTGCCATATTCATATAGATTGAAACAAATATTATGGCATTTGGTTTAGCAGTAATAATTATTGGACATATGTTTCCTCAAAAGTAAAAATTACGGGATACTACTTTTAACAAATAAATCAAAATTGAAGACAGGATCTGCTTTTCACAAATTATTTGTGTTGATGCATCAAAATGACATTATTTTTAGAAATGAAAGAATTTTAAATGATCATGTATTTTGAGCAAGGCAGTTTGCAAAGCGTTTTTTTCTTACCTCCAGAGCTCGACAAGTGCCAGAAAGCAAGACTCTTCGAAAATTGAGATGGCAGATCTTGATGCCTCAAAAACATGCATTATTATCTTACTAGTTGTCTTCATTTTCCTCAGGTGGCGAAGTGCGCTTCTGTGGAGAACATTCTTCACAACAGCTGTTGTTGCTGTATCATTGAGAAGTTTAATAGAGTATTGCCGCAGTGGAAAATGCGGGTTGTTTGGCAAGGGAGGACTAATAATGTTCGATGTTAGCTCAAGCGTTACCACATACAGCACTCCCGATCTGATAGTCATAATAGTTCTTGGAGTAATTGGGGGAGTATTCGGAGCCCTCTTCAATTACCTTCTGGACCGGATTCTTCGAACCTACAGCTTCATCAATGAGTAAATTCCTTACATTCACTCTGTTATTAATGATATCAATCCTAAGAAAAATTTTCGAGTCGATCAAACGATTGTATTTGATTGCAGGAAAGGTGCTCCGTTCAAGATTCTCCTCACCGTGGCCATATCTATCCTCACATCATGCTGCTCTTATGGGCTTCCTTGGCTCGCCAGCTGCACTCCCTGCCCCGCACATCTCCAAGAGCAGTGCCCGACCATTGGCCGCTCCGGCAATTTCAAGAACTTCCAGTGTCCCCCGGGTCACTACAATGACCTTGCCTCCCTCTTCCTCAACACCAACGACGATGCCATCCGCAATCTCTTCAGTGCCGGCACTGACAACGAGTTCCATATGTCTACCCTTTTCGTCTTCTTCGCTGCGGTTTATTGCCTTGGACTCGTAACATATGGCATTGCTGTTCCTTCGGGTCTCTTCATCCCAGTTATCCTCGCCGGTTCTACATATGGTCGAATGGTTGGGACTCTGCTTGGCCCTATCTCGGACCTCGATGCCGGCCTCTTTGCCCTCCTTGGAGCAGCATCTTTTCTTGGTGGAACCATGAGAATGACTGTTTCAGTCTGTGTCATCCTCCTTGAGCTCACCAATGACCTGCTACTGCTACCTCTGGTGATGCTGGTTCTTCTGATATCCAAAACAGTGGCTGATAGCTTCAACAAGGGGGTCTATGACCAGATTGTTCGGATGAAGGGCTTGCCTTTCATGGAGGCCCATGCAGAGCCTCACATGAGGCACTTGGTCGCAAGGGATGTGCTCTCGGGACCCCCCGTCAGCTTTTCTGGAGTTGAGAAGGTGGGAACCATAGTACATGCACTAAGATTGACCGGTCATAATGGATTTCCGGTGGTTGATGAGCCACCGTTCTCGGATGCCCCTGAGTTAGTCGGGCTGGTGTTGAGGTCTCACTTACTGATTCTGCTGAAAGGGAAGAGATTTTCCAAGGAAAGGGTGAAGACTGGGGTACGAGAAATGTTACAAAGGTTTGGTGCCTTTGATTTCGCTAAAGCTGGATCAGGGAAAGGACTCAAGTTGGAAGACTTGAACATCCTCGAAGAGGAAATGGATATGTTTGTTGATCTCCATCCTGTTACGAATAAATCACCCTACACGGTGGTTGAGACGATGTCATTGGCTAAGGCTGCCATCCTCTTCAGGGAGCTCGGACTCCGGCACCTCTGCGTTGTGCCAAAGACACCGGGGGTAAGAACTCCTTTTATCTCTATAATTATAATTATGCTTAGTTTTCGTATATACTGTCAGTGGTTTGTTACATTGCCAATCACTTCTACGATAAACATGTTCATAACAATATCGCATTCGAATAGCTACAATCTACTCATAATTATGCCTAGTTTTGTATATACTGTAGTGGATATCTATCTATCTATTCACGCGTGTGTTCATATTTTACAACTCATCAGCTCTGACCGACTCATTGCTACACCTGTTTGCGTGCAGACGCCTCCAATTGTTGGAATCCTTACTCGACACGACTTCATGCCGGAACACATTCTTGGATTGTTCCCTCATCACCACTCCCACAAATAGGTCATCGCTGTACTTATATTTCTTTGCCTGTCACACTGTTACTGCAATATCTATCAACATATTAATATCGCTGCAGACTTTTTTTTTTTTTGCTCTTTTTATGAAAGAATACAACTTAAAAAGTCGATTGCATTCCACCGTTGTTACACGAGTTCTTACGGCTCCTCGAGGAGGATAGGTTTTTTGCCAATCTCTGCTATTTGGTGCTTCGTATCCGGTCATTCTCGAATTCTTATGGACAGAAAAGGGCCATTGCAACCCAAGATGGTTGAAACACACAGCAAACACGACGGATTACATAGGGAATAAACCCAAAGGACCTTGCTGCACGCTTTCAATTAGTGGATGAGCTCATGCAATGGAGTGCAACACACTATGATTGATCTTTGTATATTTTGTACAAGCAACACTGCACAAGGAAATCTTAAAGCTTTTTAAAAAACATGGTCGTGCTTATGCAATGGAGTGCAATACACTGCGATTGATCTCTCTATATATGTTGTACAAGCAGAACACTGCATAAGGAAATCTTGAGCTTTTCAAAAGAACATTGTTGTGTTCTTAAACTGGCAATCAGAATCTACTACTAACGCAAAAATATGACTCTGTTATTGCTGGTTCCTCTACGGTCCATCCTCTCAGGGTTTAGAACACCTGTTTAGACTACAAAACGGCAACCCATCGAGCTCCAACATCCAAATTAAGACCAGCCATAAGGCACGTTAAGAATCAAACATACTTGGGAAGTCGGAACCAATGATACTGATGACAAGCAAGGGGTCCAGTAAAATCACGGGAGTATTCAACAGAAATTTTAAAATGGAAAGAAATCGAATTCCAAATAATTTTGTAGGCTCATGCATATGTATATATTCATAAATGTGGATGCATGGTCTGATAATTGGTCCCGATAGATCATGAGATTTTGGGTCAATTCTCCGTAAAAAGTAACATCGAATGTACAGAATGGAGCGAGATAGCATTAAAATTTGCAAGAATTCTCCAGCTCATTCCAGAGTTTTGAGAAGCCTGAACAAGCCAGCAGCCTCCCTGATGCGGGAGAACTCGATGCAGAATGCCTGCACCTCGATGAATAGATCATGAACTGCATATCACGACAAACAACCATAGGAATGTCATTTACCAGTGTGGGACGACATGCATCACGTCATCCATGCTAATCTTAACGTACAATAATAAACTGTCACAACAATTTTTTTTTTGGTCACATAAACTACAATACATATTCGATCTAAGAAGACTGTCCATTTTGAAAATGTAATTTTCATTTACATGATCAAATAAACCTAAATCATCTTAAAAGTTTATCAGCAAGTCGGGCAGTCTAACTATACACAAAAGAAGAACCCAAAATGAGAACCAATGAGGTGTTTAGGGGGGGGGGGGGTCTATATATATAATCGTATCCTTACAAGTACAGAGATTCACTATTTTAACACAACCTCTGGTCATTTAGATTGTGAGGATCGACATGCGAAGCCAACGTAGAGTCAGGAGGGGCAATCTGTGCAGCCCTCATCACACTAAAATCTGATTATGTACACTGTAAACTGTTGAGATATCAATAATAAGTGCTCTATGTGAACCAACTACGATCTACGTAAGCAACTACCACATGGTAGAGTATCGCAATGACAAAAACTTAGTACCAGGGTACAGAACATCTTGATGGGCAAAGTTAAAGAAAAAAAAGGGTACCAGAATCCATAGATAACTAATTGATCATTTCATTACCTTTCCCTTTGCTTTTGATTGTTTCCTAACTACGCTGACACTCATGACCAACACAGGGATTTGATCCTAGATCAAAATCAAACATAAAACTGCAACAAGGACCATGACCACCACCCACTACTAAACTTAAAGAGCATAGAGTTCCAGTAAAACTGTATTCTAGAGCTTGAAACGAAAAAAGACAGTTCATAACTTTCATACAAAAAGGACAAACTAACAGAGAAAAGTAAAAAACTTATGTTTAATGCACTTAGAAGCAGGGAAATGGCAGCATAAACATCAACCATGAATGTCAGTTCCTCCACGAGAGAGCATAAGTACACTATAATATATAAGCATGCTGAAAAGCAAACTCACCATTAATGATCTTGTTCCTGATAAGACTCTGTAGAAACACACAAACCAACCTCACCAGTCTGTTTTGCATGTACTTGTCCTGCATAATAGACAAAACATCAAATTAACAATTTAGCGGTTCTGTGAGTTTGTCATAAAAAAGACAACATCAAATCCAATAGAATTTAAAGCACAAATTTCCTAGTTTTAGCATGTGTACACTAAATGAAGAACAGTAAGATCCATTGAAACACCCAACTGCTATAAGTAACAAACATCATACATCTAAATAGCAAGACAAACAAAACCGTAAGTAGACATTGTTGATATAGCAAAATATGTTTCTACAAACCTACACTTTTAAGACTACAGGAGTACAATGATTTATAGTTTACAATGATAGTGCAATGACAAACACTAGACTGCTAAACAGTTCCAAGCATTAATGAACATGTAAACATAAACTCAATCAAAATGAAAGTTTTGGCTAAACAGCCAACCAGTCATTAGCATCATAATTAGTTCCCCTGCTCTTGATGTCTGGGTATGAATTATTATGTTTCAGGTTATATCAACCAGTTTCTGACAGTATCAGCTAAAAAGATCCAAAATCCATTTCTAGAAACTCAAAAGATTGGCATGAGCAATTTACAGGAGACAATGACAATAATAAAAAAAGAAAGAAATTAAAAGATTATTGTCGACAAGGTTTTAGGTTTCTATTTCTTGGAGACAACACTTATTCATCACTTGATTATCTTATTCAGAGTCAATGTAGACTACAAAATTAACAAGAATCTTCTGTTTTCACAATTGAAGCTCAGAAACTCAATGTAATGATGCTGCCTGAAAACCAGATCTTCAGTCTGACCATAAAATAGAAGAATAAGCATAAATCCTCAACAATGATAATCAAAGTACCATCAGTATCAAAAGTGCTGCTACCTATGGAGCTCTTCTGCAGGCAAAACTTGATGTCAGCTATAAACATGGCCAACTAGAGAATAAGTAATTGAATGACCACTGTGAATTGATCTAGCAACAAAATAAATTTAGACAACGGCGTGTTTCCATGTGTGCATCTAGTAATGAAACATAGAACAAAGTACAAGATATTACAGTTTCATTGGCAATTGCTATACAATGAAAGCACGTAATCCGAGGAAGAAATGGTTACACACTAAGTTCTAGATGATGATTGATCTAACAGATGAAAGCATATGAGCTAAAACATTAGAAAAAACATTAAGGTACTTTTCTCTCCACAAAACTCAAAGAACTTCTGTACCATTTCACACGCCTGGTCAAATATTATACTACTACTACAAACACGTAAAATCCCAACTCAAAACTTATACTAATGAATGGTTAATTCAGCAGAACCAGATTCAATCAACTTTCCTCACTGCCAATATTATCATGGTGTGAAGTGATCGTGCTGTTTCAGGTACAGGACATGTTTCGATGATTTGGTTGGGGACTGATATGTACCGGTTACCAGCTGGGATCACTGTACCACTCAACACACAGTACACCGGTATCCGCTGGTGTTTCAAAAAGGAACAAAAAGGAGAAGAGGAAAGGGCAATGGAGGAAGGTAAGAAAAGAGGAAGGAGGAGGAGGAGGATGGAAGAAAGAGGCGGTGGAGGAAGAGGAAGAGGCAAACGGAGGAAGAAGGAGAGCAGGCAGTAGGGGAAGAAGATGGAGGGAGAGGAAGGAAGAAGAGGAAGAGAAAGAGAAGGGGAGGAGGAGGCATACGTCTCGAAGCAGCACGAGAGATGTACTCGTGTTCGGGCAAAGAGGGCTTGCAAATGCATATCATAAAAGTTTAAACGAGTTGAAGTCAACCCGTTTTAGTGGGTCAGAGTGGACCGCCCCGGTCCACGTACGTACTGCCTGTTTCGTACATGCTAAACGAGTCGAAGTCAACCCAGACAAAACAGCAGTCCTACTGGGAACAGCCACATGCAAATGAAATTACTCTCTTAGAGGCTTTGGAAAAGACCATTTGCTAATGAAAAATAGCATGTTTTCACCAATTAGCTACAAGCAGTGCACAAAGTACTAAAATAACTGAAAGCCAATGGTTTTTTCAGCTACAAACAAGTCAGTAGATTGCAATCAGTATCTTCAAAAAAGGGGAACATTTGAGGATGAAAGTGTGGGAAGACCTTTATGTTTTCGCAGGATGATATACAGTTAGTGATGTACATGTGTACAAACTCTGTTGGGAGGTTAACTGCAGTTGTAAGCCTGTTTACTACTTCCATTGAGTGTAGACTCATTTCCATATTCACAAGAACCGTGAAGTACCTGCACAACCAAACTCAGGAATAAGTATAACAAAATAACATATACATCACTAGTAAGCACATGACAATTAAAATGTTTTACTCTGAAATTTCGGGGGAATTCATCAACTTTGTAAGAACTTCAACAGCTATAAGTGGATTGTGCTCAACTAGTTCCTACAAAAGAGAAATACGGATGCTACCAGATTAGAAACAGCATCAAATAAAAATTAACCATATAAGCACAGACATCACAAACCGGAAGCTTCAGGGGAGTAAGTCCGCAATGATAAACAAGTTTTGGGTCCTTTGCTAGTTCTAAAACAACTTGCTGCAGAAAGAAGCAAATAATAGTAACCGTTTTGCACAAGTATGGAATCAACAAAGGTAGGTTCAAGCCAGAAAACTATTATCAAAATTACGGCATAGAATCAAGACTTGTAAAAAAACTATATAGTTGCTATTATTTTAGTTCGGATCTACAAGCACAAAAACAATGGCCAAAAGAAGGCATATAAATCGACAAAAAACTAATATAAAATTTAAAAAAACACTATTCACATAGGGAAACAATTCATATACAAATGAGCCATCCTTCTTATCGCATGAAATATTCAGCTAAAACTGTTTAATTGTCTCAGAGCAAGACCTCCTGTTGGGAAGGTACAAGTGGACCTTTCAATGCTTTTGCAATCAAATCTCTAACAGCTGCTCCCCGACTGGTGTCAGCACACATGCCATAGTCCCACAACAGCTCATGATTATTATCAGGATTGAGCCACATAAGCTGTACAATAAATTTTCATTAACAAGAGATCAAAATATTGAATAATAAGCTCTCGAGTGAAATCTTACCTCTCCATCTAATACTGGAAGCATCGGCGGAACAGGCCTAATCCACTGGGGACCCAGTCCTTCCAAAGATAAGTTCTGCAATGAACCTATTATAGCACTGTCTCTATCCTCAGAACCAATTCTTGGTTTAGCTCCTGTTAGTGATAAATTTGGCCTGAAACCATACAATATTGGGGAAAAAAGGTGTTAGGTAAAGTTAAAATTAACCAAATCAATTCTTTCTTTTTCTTTTTTCCTTATGTGGAGGGAATTGGTTGTACTCAGATGAATTAGCATCAAAGCCAAGAGGTACATCTGGATCAGGTATAACATTTTTAACCGCTGCTGCTTGGAAAATACTTTTATATGACTCGGACTGCAATCCATCTACATGTTGCTTCTGCAGCTGTTCATGTTGCAATAGAACCTAAAATAGAAAAAAAAAAAAAAGTCATCAGAAGATCATGCCAAATCATATGAACCAGTTGTTTCAAGCAAAAGGCTTTATCAACTAAATTATCCTCACAAACCTCATACTTACATAGGACGATGAGTCAAATCCTTTTATGTAATCCACCGCTGACTGCTTCATAACCTGATCAGAAACCAAATAAAAATACGTAGAAAACAGATTGGAGGAAATGGATGAATCTTATAAGAAATACAAATGAATTTAGCATTAAAAGAAAAAAAATCCCAACTGTAATAAATGTACTGAATATATATGGATAAATGGCTTAACAAAAGAAGCTTGCAGATGTTAACATTTTGTTATTTATTTTTTTAAAAGGCCTGTACCCATCGTCAAAATTTGAGATTGACAGAAAAAAAAACTACTACACTTCGAATGAGCAAATTTCATTCTAAAACATGAGAGAGATAAAGAGAAACAAAATGCATCAGAAGGTTATAACTTTTTTATATATGCATCTAAAGATCATAGGTCACTTAAACAGTATAGATTCTCCCTCATTAATTCTCGAGTGGAAGGATCCACATAAAAGCCTTGCTTATCCTAGCCAGGATGTGTTAATATCCATGTATATAAGCATACATATTCTACAACATATACATATAATTTGATTTAACTTTTGAACCTGTCCATATCTTCATCTGTTTACTACCATGAGAACAGCAACCAAATACAACGCAGAGTACCAACCAAATACCATTAAGCAAGACATATAAGATGCAGAACCCCAGTTTTGAACCCAAGAAATATTCCTGATATATCTGAAAAATAAAAAGGAACCAGACGAGCTGCATGACACATATACTAAGAACTGGTGCATAACCAGTCTAGTTTGTATATATTATATAATAGGCATCAAGGGACCCAAGGGGTTTCACCAGGAACGGAACAAAAGTTACCAAGAAACAGGAACCAAGGAACTGGTTTCATCTGGGGTTAATGGTGGTGATTTTTGCCCAACCATTCAGACCAACCTAAGCATAAAACCAGGTCCATCTGCATATAATACTGTATGAAATCCAGGTCTGGACATAATTTTGTACTTAATTGTAAAAGTTCTAGTCCAGATTTATAATTGGAGGAATCGATTTTTTCTACCTAGTCTTTCACCAGGAACGGAACAAAAGTTACCAAGAAACAGGAACCAAGGAACTGGTTTCATCTGGGGTTAATGGTGGTGATTTTTGCCCAACCATTCAGACCAACCTAAGCATAAAACCAGGTCCATCTGCATATAATACTGTATGAAATCCAGGTCTGGACATAATTTTGTACTTAATTGTAAAAGTTCTAGTCCAGATTTATAATTGGAGGAATCGATTTTTTCTACCTAGTCTCTTCAGAATTCAAATCTTTCCATCTATCACTTAAAGCAAAGAAAAAAGAAAAAAATCATGAACTGGTTCCTTAAATAGTTGTAAGTTGTTTAAGACATTGATTGCTGAAGGAAGAAATGATCTTTCTTTCCCCTTCTCACCACAGCCTAATTCTTTGACCCCTCATCACTTCTTGGCCGCATGATTCGTTGTGCCTACAAGGGATTATATTTGCAACTTTTTTTTTAATTCAAAACAAACACATCTCAAACTAAGTTGAGGTTGCTAGGCATGATCATATGTACTTGATATAAAATAATAACTGGTAATTATATAGTTCAATGATAAATGAAACAAAACTCTAAAGTATTCCAGAGAAGATATGACTCTAGAAAAAATTTGACCTAAATTATATAGAAGCTCCTGAAATGATGTTTTTTCCTCACTTTTTATTCCTCTTGTACTATTTCATCACATTTAAAAATTATGCAAAATATTTATGTGACTAACTAAACAAATCTGAATCCAAAGAAATAGCTACCAGAACAAATGCAACTGCAAGGGGAGGAGACAAAAGAGCAAACCTCTTTGTTACTGTTCCCACCAATAGATCCCAACAGAAGTTGAATAAATGCCATCTCCATTTCCTCTAAGGCATCATCTGTTGCTGCCTGTGAAGACAAATAGTAGCTTTATAGAAAAATTGAATGACAAAAGATCATATTTTTGCCAGCATTAGAACCCAGCACTGACAAGCTAGGTGTTGTAAAAAACTATTCTGCAAGGATTCTTCAGTTTTCTACCCTTAGAATAAAGGGCAGAGTGTGCAACTTCTAGGTTTCATGTAGCTATAAACAAATGTAGAATCAGACTAGTCAAATTCAATTGACAATTATTTTATCATTTGGAATTAATAAAACAAACAGGTTTCCAATACCTTGATATACTGACCACATTGTACTAGTCTGAGAGCTTATAAGTACCAATGTACCAACAGCATTGGTTGGAACCAGCACATCAAAATTTTGTCAGTATTCTTATTTGTATACCAAAACAAATACCATACTAACCAGTCAATGCAGTTCAATAAGATTCAGGTGCATAACAATATGGGCGATTAAAACCTTGAAACAGGACAACTAGAAGGGATAACTCCTAAGATCTGCTATACAAATCAAGGAACGCTTCCATGATAACACGCTGCACCCTAAAAGTCTTACGTTTGTGCACAATAGATTTCTATATGATTTATCTTTTTCATGTATGTTTAGCATATAATGATTATAAGAATGCCCAAACCACCTGTCACCAACAAATCAAACCTAATTTGTCTTGGTTAAAATAAACTTTAATTTCGATTTGATGATATTGTAGCTTGGATTTCTTTGCAAGTAAAGATAGAATTAACTACAGATACCACATAGCCAATGGTATTAATGGTTCTATGTTTCAGCCGGTATACTAAAATCTTAAAAGAAGCACCATAGTACTTGACTTGTACCATTCTGGCTGGAGACCAGCATGGATCCGATACCCAACACATCAAACCCTATTAAGACACATTTGGTGTCATTTTGCATAACATACTATTGCTTAAGCAGGAGGTTCCAATTATCTCAGTAACGATTATTTATCAAGTTATGAATTATATATATTGAATCTGAAAAAAAAAATATATCCAGCTTGACCCTTTGGTTCCATATCAATTTGTGAGAATTCGGTGATAGTGTACATGATTGCTTGTTTCTCCAGTCCACTTCCTCATTGTTTCAGATTATTTTTAGACCATTTAGCTGTCGGCACCAGTTCACGTAATCACATGAAAATAATAGTGATGTGCACTCAGGAAATGTCAAAATGCAACCAATCCTTGTAATTCTAAATGTCAAGCATTTGGAAGAAATGCATCAGAAAGAAATTGCCATACTTACATTTACAAGTAATGAAATGAATGGGTTCAACGATGACGGCTGAGAGGAATAAGTCTCATGAAGAATAGCATAAGCAACCAAACGCTGGCTGGGCTTAAGCAAAACTTTATCCTGGGTATGTGAAAAAAGTTAAAAGCAGGCCGAAGCATGAGATAACACATTCAATTAGAGCAGCAAATTACCATAAGGAGAAGAACAAAGGGAAAGATATTACATTTGCACTATCAGAATTCATACCCAAATACTTTTGCAGGACTTACGAGTAGTGATCCTTGGCAATAAAAGATCACAGGAAGAGAAAAATTGGGCATTAAAATATCACAAAATTCATTTTATAAGAACATCACAGTAAACTTTCTTGCAAACAACTATGTTAACATATATAACTAATTTATGGTGGAATCTCTGAACAGACAAGCATTAACACTCAACCAAAAAAAACTTCGGTCTCAGCTTCAAGAAGAAAATATAAATTGATGGGCATCAACAGATTATTATAACCTCAGTTTCTACCACGATAATGGCTGACTACATTTCCATGCAAACCTCAAAAGTTCTGCAGGATTCTAGGTGCTATAAAGTGTGAACCAAAAACCCTTGTAGAACAAAAATATCAGTAAGTATCAAATTCAATAAAAAAATGTTAACGACAAGTGAATGTTTCTAAAGAAGCTCATTTTTCATTTCACAAATACCATCAAAATCATGGTGCTGAAACTGATTCAGTTTCCTTGGGACAAGATGCATGGGGAGAGGCAGGGAGAAATTAAGAAAAAAATAGTTCCTCCAAACAGCACCAAGAGAAAGAATCCAAATAAAAGCTTCGTAGTTAAGGCTCTAAAAACATAATGATTGCATTGAAATAGAAATAATTTTATGCATGTCATATTGTCACTTATGCAGCTTGCTATGGGGAAAATGACAAGGCCAACAAGTCGGCACCACGTGGCTGACATATCAGCGCAATATGACCGACATGCTGACACCGTGCCGCCAACACGTTGAGACCATGCGGCCGACACGTTTGCCATGTTTGGCCAACAACCGACTTACACAGCTGACATTGTCGACACCATGTGGCAGATATCCCAGGCCATGCGACCGATACGTCGACGCCATATGGCAGACAACGGGTTGTCGCATGGTCGACAAGTCAGATCCATATAACTGACACCTTGATGCCACCTCCCAGCCATGTGGCCGAATCCTGGGCCTCGAGGGGTGGCCCACTACCAGCGAACAAATTCCACATGGTGAGCACAAAAACTCCCCGTGGTTCCACATTCTCCAACCAACTAGCCACCCCCGTCGTCCAATCCACGTCACATGTTAGGAAGCTACGCAATCCCAGACTCGATGTGGGCTAGCAACAGTTACGACCGGAATCGGTGCTCCACGTTCGCATGAAGAACACACCATGCGAAGGAAATGGCATCGAGCACCCACTATAAAAGGGGCTCCAATGGTATGTCAGAACACACAGATTCAAAGCCTATCCGACTTGTCCGGCCTATCCATTGACTTAAGCATCAAAGGGACATCGTCAGGAGTGCCCCAACGCAGTTTTGTAGGATTTGAACGGCTAGTAGTGAAGTTCGATTTGAGACTAGCTTGGGAAAGGAACCAGGTTGGTTCCAAATTCAACTTCCACTTCGAACAACCAAAAATTGACCAAACACATCCCATCTTCTTGAATTCTTGTAGACTTATAATATACATGGCATTTAATGTTTAAATATACTACTTGCACATAATGGAGAGCATATGCATGTACCACTTAATTGACAACCTACATTTGCTAGTCAAATGAAATGTCTCTCTAATAATAGTACCAATTTACTTAAAATTTGGATCCCATGGCAAGGATAGAATTCAGTGTCATATTAACCTCAACAGCAAGGTTTGTCGAACCAACCAGTTCGGCCGATATTTACCACTTCAACTATCGACTGGTACACGGAACATCCCACACATATAATATGTGTCAGTTTTCCTCTTTTGGTTAGGGATCACGACTCCTCGCACTCACGAGCTGCATGGGTTGCACAACCATCACTTAGTCTCACAGTGCCATTGTTCACTACTCAAATGGCCATCATCATTTGTCACTCACATGGCCTCCTCCTCCTCTTTTCTCTTTCTTCTTCTTTCTTACTCCTCACCTCTTCTTCCTTTTCCTTCCACCTCCTTTCTCCTCTTACTCCTCTTCATCCTCCTTCCTTCTTCTTCCTCCCCTTGTTGCCCTCCCCCAATGGTTCACAGTATGTTCCAACATACCAACACACTGTACTCCAAAATGGACCAGAACAGATTCGGTAATTGGACCTTCAGACCTTGCTCAACAGATTTCTCAACCGCAATTCACATGGAGTGATAAAAAACACACTAAATATACTTTGTTCCTAATACAAATCACATGCATGTTAACACTATGATCAAGTTCTGATAACTTGAAATATAACTAAAGAATCGTCCCACTAATAACTAAATTACATGTCACCACCAAAAAATCTATCTCCTGAAAGAAAATATTGAAGCCAGGTTTCTTCACACCCTATGCAGACATTATATTCAGGAATCAGAAGAGGGGTAGCTGCTGAATTACTAACAAGTATTATAGATAATGAATAATGTAAAATAGAAAAAAAAAACCACATGACGAAGAAATGAGGTTGATGAGAATTTCAGTCCTATATTGGACGCCGAATTCCTACTTCAGTCTAAATAATCTGGATGAAGACTTCTGAACTGAATCTAATGGCTCAAATCTTGCTCTCAAGAGCTAACACTACATATATACTATGCTCGATGCTCAGCTCATTTCCCATTCAGTAAGACAAACAGGAAAAAGTCAAAGTCCATAAGCTGTTCCCACCAAGCCATTGTCTTAAACTCCACTTTTTAGAAATTTATAAATTATAACAAAGAACCTTCAGCTGCATTGATGCTTGCTGACAACAAAAATCTTGGGAGTATTAATCCAGTTGGCGTTTCCAATCCTCTGGGCTACTTTATGGTCTTCGCATATTGCGAACAAGCACATCAAAAACAAAGAACAGACCGTTTGATGCAAAAATAATACAGATTTCAGATTGCAACCAGAAACTGTGAAAATAAAGACCAGAAAATAAAATTCAAAGACAGGGCACGTCAGTACTCACTTCAAATTGCATACATCCAAAAATATTTTGTTCAGTACACACAGCATTTCTCCTGCCAACGTTCCCAATCCAATAGGCTAATTTATGGTCTTAGCAAAGTATGAACAAACGTACCAGAAACAAAGACGAGACTGTTTGATGCTACAATAACACAGTTCGGATTACTACCAGAAGTCGTTACAATTGAAAAGGACACCTCAATATTGGCTAATCAATTGCGAGGATCCAAGAACATTTCGTTTAACGCATACAGTCAAATATATATATTCGAAGAAAAAAAAGACCCTTTTAGTTCATATACCACATCCTTCGTCAAAAAGTAAAAAAAGAATAACCAAAAGAGATTGCGCAAATGTACTCCCGATGCATGATCTTCTTGTTGATACTATTACATTATCATATCAGTATTCTCTTCATCAAATGCTAAAGCAAAAACTTCAAACAATGTTAGAAGAAAGCAAATAAAATTCTCGAATATAAACCAGAAGCAGAAGGAAAAAAGGCACTTCGTCATTATAAGTTTTCCAAGACATGGGAAAGCCAAGACCCCCAACGAAACAAATTCCAGGCAGAAATTAGCAAAAACGTATCAAGATAAGAGGAGGAATCCAGAGCAACCATCTTAAAACCCAAGATCAAGCAGCAAATGCCCTAATAACTCAAGCCCCCATAAACCAAATCAATCAAAAGAATCAAGAAACAACAAAAGATGTAGGACTTCATCTCCTACCTCGAGGAGAACAGCGAGGGAGGAGCAAACCCTAAACCGGGCTTCTCGCGCGAACTGGGATAGGTAATCCGCGACGATCTCATCGAAGGGCTTCGATTCCGCGTCCAGCAAGGCGAAGAGATTCTTCGATTCCTCGATCGATAACATGGTCGCGATCGAAGGAAAAGCGATGCGAGCAGCACCAAACACCGAGAGGGTTTCCCCGGGACTTGGCGTCGACTCGGAAGTGTTCGGGGGAAAAGGGCACCGTACCGGTTAAAACGAAGTTTGTAACATTTCCACTCATCTTGCCTATTATAACGCTATGCTGTCGGGTCGGATTCGGATCAAATCCAACTTGAGCTTATAACCTGGACGGATCCTAAAATTTAAGATCCGTATCCAAAAATTAAGCGTGTGTGTTGTATATACAAATAGAGTATAACTGCATAATGCTTATTATAGGTCATACTAAGTTAATGCACTCATCAACATAAATCTCAATAGAAATATTAATTTTATTTTCCCATATAATGCATTTAGCATAAAATTAAATACTTTTAATTGGATGCTTAGCACGGTTCTTTATTTTGTTCTATACTACTCATTTCAAGATGGATAAAATGCCTAGCGTATTAGCTAGCGGTTATTATCAAGTCGGATCCATTTTGGACCTATGCCCGGATCCGAATTCAATGAAACATATGACTCTACAAATGAGGACCCATACCCAAAATTCTACATGCTATAAGAACCCCTAAAGGATAAAATAACTCAACCATCTGAGAGAGTTGTTCATAAAACATGACAATGCTAAATTATGTTGACAATTGAAAGATTTGCCACCTTTTCTCTACATTTAGGTGTAAGTTGAGTCAATTTCTTGTACAAAGAATTGAGGCAGAAAACCATCGAGTAGCAGCAAACAAGGGGAACAAAGATGAAAAATAATTTAACTTATATTTACATAATTTCTAGTGACAATAATAGAAAGTGATGAAACACACAGAAGTTCTAACACAGGAGAGGATAAATAGAGTCCCAACCAAAACAACTTTAAGTGTTGGACAGAAGAGCAGCTGCATACAATACAAGACAGTGAGGTGCAGTAATGCATGTTCCTATCTCAGGAAATGATAGTCAAAAGCCCATTTCCTTTTCACTACTGGTTAAAGTGATCTTGGAATGAGCTGTTAGGACTGGCCTTAAAAAAAAAGGCCATGTCAATGACTATTTAAGACACCATCAGCATCCATCTTCTGTGGTGGCCATTGGAGATGCAAACAACATTCAATCAATGAAAACCAGCCTAGGCAAGGGTTACACAGACCAGGAACAGATTGGACACATGATAAGCCAGCAGCCAAATCTATATTCGACAGTGCTCCAACTTGGTGAGAAGCTTGGTGTCAAATTGCCAGCAATCCTGATTAGCAACGCAAGATGGTTAATGAGGGTGGTTTTTATAGTCATCCGCACCAGACGAAGCTTTCTTCACTCTGAAGTTGATATCACCACGGATGACTGGAAGCTTAATCTTGGGAGACAGCCTCTTGGCCTCCTCGGACGTGTATATATGTATCTTCCTCACAATGCTGCAGAATTCACTGCAGTTAAAAAGAACGAAATTTAAATTATTGTGACACCAAATGACCAAATTGACCTATTGTCAGTAAAATGTTTGACAGATAAGATTTAATTCTTCAATAACTTTCTCATCATTTAGCACAATAAAGAAGGATTTTGGAACATTACTTCCATGGGTCATCGCCAACCAACATAATGTCATCCTCATCATCTGTGTAGACAATTACCCACTTATTTACTGCACCAGTAAGTTCTCTTTCAATGCTGAACATCTCTTCCAGTTTGTGCAAAAGCTCATCATATCCATTTAGTCTCGTCAAGTCCACTGCCCTCCCAACTGCAAACCCTTGCATATGAACCTGCAGAAAAGGAGGGGTTTGGTCACTCGTGTATTTCTCCTCCATCACATAAATTATATCAGCCGTCAAAATTTCTAGCTAGAGTTATCTAAATTCAATATATAAATTGCTGATATAGTCCTATTTAATGGAGGGCAGCAAAGCAAAAACAGAGAAGTTTTAGTAACCTTGGTGCAGCTCCTTGTTTGGCGGCTATATGTCTCTTGTGGTGACTTCAAGCATGACTTATCAACTTCACTGCTAATTGCCGGGTTATCAGACCTGTTGACATTTGATGGCTGAGATTGCCTATCAGAATCCACAATCAAAGATGTCAACGGTTGGTCCTCTGCAATGCTAGAAATCGTAACCACTGGTGAAATTTCTTCTGTTGCAGCACTCTCAATTAGTTGGATCCCAAAGAGCCTGCAGCCCATGGTCGCCTCCTTCTTTGTTTCATTTGGTCCCTCATTAATGCTTGTCAAGAAGGATTTAGTTTGAGCTGATGTCCTAATTGGCCGGTAGATGGGACTGTTGGTGACAGTTGATGTTCCAGTTTTTGCACTAAAACCAATGGTGTCAAACTTTGATGCTGCTGAGAATGAAGAGGACTGTGTCTCAGAAACTGAGTAAATTTGTGTAGTTTCCTCTGGGGATTTCCATAATTCTGCAATGAGAAGCAAATATGAGTGATTGAAGAAATAAAATAATTGAACAGGCAAGTAAGATATAGTTGCAGAATGGTTCCTTTGTTGGTGGATTTTGTTTCTACGTAATAATAGCAATGGTAGAACCTAAATGAAGTTTTATTGATGTTGATAGTAGCATTGCTTCCGAACCCTAGATATTGTCGATGCTTCTACTTAATTAGAATATCTTAAATCATATGCAGCCGAAGCACTGTTTTAATAGAAGTCTCTCCAAATACACACTGTCACAGAATCAAGAAACAAAAGCAAAAACACAAATAAGAAATCATAAGTCCTAGATATTCATGGTTGGCTGCATCTATAAGGACATTCTCCTAACATTGAACTTCATCAAGGGCAATGTCACAAGTCACACTGAAAAAAACTACATCCTTTCTTATTGTGTTCGATGAAGTTGTCTTATTACATCTCTTGTATAGCACATTGTCTTAAGTCTTGTCTTATTACAAGTTACAACAATGTCTTGCACCACTACCCTGAACTGCCACTGTCTAAAAATACTTTCACAAAAGAGTCATTGAATCTCAAAGCAGGGTAGAGATTTTATCAGCAAGAACATACTTGTATAGCACAGACCACCACAAACCATATGTGATAGTTGTTTTGTATTACTACAGCTACAAGGACATTCTCCTTTCACTGATCTTTATCGAAGGCAATGTCACAAACCACACTAAGAGCAACCACGGCCTTTCTCATTGTGTTTGATGAAGTTGCCTTATTACATCTCCTTGCACCACTACCCTGAACCGCCACTGTCTAAAAATACTTTCACAAAAGACTCATTGCATCTCGAAGTAGGGTAGAGAATTTATCAGCAAGAACAAACTTGTATAACACAGACCACCACAAACCATATGTGATAGTTGATTTGTATCAACACTACCACAAACCTTGTCTAGTTTGTATAACACAGACCACCACAAACTAGACAAGGTTCTGAATACCGTACCATACCGGTATACCGATCAACTATTGGTATAGTACACACCAAACGTACCGACACACGGTACACTAAGGTATACTGATGTACCACCCGTACTAATCCTCTATCGGACTAGTATGTACCGCTCGCACCGAGCGGTATGGTACGGTATTGCAAAGCATGATAACAACCAAAAAAGTCAATATTATAGATATCAGTTGTACACAAAAATGCCATGAGTTCTGGATATCGAACTGTGACAATGATATAATCATATAACCACAACAATCTATTCTTGTGTATTGTGCATGCAGTGCAATCATTACCTGCCAAGGTACAAGTACACAATAAACAGTAGTATGCACCGATCTCTTTTTGAGAAAAATCAAAATATTCATAATCATCATGCCTTCATGACCTTTTAATACTAAATACTATGTCTGCTCAGAACTGGTATGGGAGAACATAATTGTTTATATAAAGCACAAGTTGTTCAAAGACAAAGACAAAAAGCAATCTAGTCTAGGGAAAAACAATTATTTTCCAAAGAAAATACAACAATAATGATCAGAAACATCAAAATCAAACAACGAAGATTGCATGCCCTACCAGGTGAACCTGGTGGTCGTGCACGTTTGCTTCTCTGAACTGGTTGAGAGGTTAGATGAGTAGCTGCTACAAGTGGCACCAATTCCCATGGTGAAACTTTATCTGGCCGCATGATGGACGAATGTTCATCCCACCGTACCTAGATATTAAAGCCAGACAGTTTGTGAACACAAAAACAGCAGTATGGAAAAAAAAACATGCTGTTAAGGTAAAGATTAGATTTTGAATTATCATGACAATCTAGGGAAGGCTTGAAGTTTAGTATATACTTCTGATAAAAAAATGGGAACAAAGCCATTGTTCCTTAGTATTTATGAAGTTGGCTACAAACTTCTGATTAGCAGCATGCTTTTAGCACTCAATAGAAATGAATTTTTACCTTTAAGGATCTCCATTCTGAATCTGCCCATATGGAAGTCTTAGTGTCACCCATGCCAATTATAGTACCACTGAATCTGGAAAATTGTAAAGGAAACATTGCTTATGAAAGATACATTGATGACAGTAAGATCATTAACAAGAAAATAACATACCTTTTCTCCGGAGCCTCATCGCCTTCAAATCTCATCTTAAACCTCATCCCCATGGAAATTTTTTTATTCTTGCCTTCAAGATACTTGTTAACACTGATGACAAACTCAGATCGATTTGTTCTGAAAAATGAACATTCTATTATGTATTAGGAAAAATAAATTGGAAAATACATCAAAAAAAATTCCTGGTTTACATAATTTTTTTAAGAACAAACTAGATAAAGGAATGGAACCATAAAATGGTTAATTCGGAATTAGCAAACTTTATGTGCCCGAATATTCAATTAGAGTTTCTAATAAAAACTAGAACATTAAACATCATTTCCAACTACCATTGGATACAAAAGTGACACCCCGAGCATCTTAATATGTCATACTGGAACTTTGCGTCCTATTTAATCAAATGTAGACAAACACCAATGACATGATTGCAAGCTTAAAATATATAAATGTTTACGATTGTGCGTATGCGTGGGTATGAAATAGTGTGATAACGAAGACAGGGATATCATTAGTAGCAATATTACCAGAAAATGATAGAAAGCAATGGCAATGGCAACGGCAATGACAATGGCTTAAAATAAAAATCAAACCTGGGTTTGTAGAAGACAGAAAAGCGAGTCCCTGTAGAGAAAGCGTGAGCAGCAGTAGCTAGAACTCCAACATGCATGCTATGACTAGATATGACAGATGATGGCATGTTATTTTGTTGTTTCATAAGCCTCCTCACACCAACTCGCAATTCACCATTCTCGCCTCTGCCATGTATCATAGAAAATGCTTATGCCCAAGTAAACAGGAAAAAACAACTAATTATTGACCAAAGACACAGTATAAAATGCCAGAGTTCAGCAGAAGAAAAATATCTAACCTCAAAAAGATAAATGCATCACCAGCTACTAATTGCTTTGCACTAACAAAGACACTCCATCCGGTTGTGAGAAGATGGCGCTTAGGATGCCCTGAAAAGCATGAGAAGCAACAATATCCATTTAATATCAATGTTCATCCTCCATGAAAAATTTGTAACATATGGTTAGGAAATGTATATGTGATTATATTGATCATGGGCATTAAAAGAATTCTCAATAGTGAAAATATTAAGGCTCTGTTTGTAGCACAGGATGTGAGAAAAAAAAAGATAAATTCTAAATCAAAATTAGATGGTTGAAAAGAAAATCTCAGGCTTTTTAACAGAGTGAAAAACAAATCTAAATCCATTTGGAATTGCTAAGCTATTGGCCAAAATATTTGCTCATAGTAACCAACAAATCTAGGTTTTCCTTTTTAACTTTCCTCCTCTTCTCTATCCTGTTATTTACAAGCAGCAGCCAAATCAGGCCAGAACACTTTGCCATCTATTGGCCCCCCTTCCTATCCTATCTATGTTTCCACCTTTTTCATATTATCACTGCAGTTGGATTTGGTTGATTTCTAATGATTTCATGTCTCGTACAAAAATAAGCTGAGAAATCAACTGAAAGTAGCTCAAGACCGACCAATCCTAATTTAAATCAACCTATCTAATGAACCGAGTTATAGTCCTCGGTTTCAGTAACCTCCCAAACTAGTGTGTCACCTGCTTAACAGACAATTGATTGTCTTGTACCTTTCAATATCATTGAATAAAATATTAAAAAATAAAATAAATGACACTGTACCACTACCGAGCTATATGTTTTGGTACTAATCCTCGATCAAACCAGTAAATAGGAGTGTGTCACATCGGTGCGATCAAGATTTGATACCATGCTCGAAACCACTATAAGATTAAACCAAATAAGCCTATCAACTAAGAAAGCAGAATACATGTAACCTCGAAATATATGACGAAAATGCCACTCATTTCCATGAAGATCCTTGGCAACCAATTCTTGTGAAGGTGGATTCTGGGACATATCCTGCACAAAGAAGAACTTGATAATATCTTGAGAAAGTTGGAGGAAAAATAAAGAGAAAAAAAGTGCATATCGTGAAATACTGAACAGAAAAAAAATCATATTAGTGACATACCAATGGAGGAAGGCACTCATCTGCATGTCGCCTAAGAACTGAGAACCCACCATGGGTGCTGGTGTCTGAAGCTGTCAGAATCTTACAAAAAGAATGGACAGTACACCTTTCTGCCTCAGGAAGAGGTGGATCTGGGGTGGTAACCTCACCTTGCTGCTAAAAGTAGAGCAAGGAGGCCAGTGTAAATAAAAGAAGCATGTCGAATAAAGTAGAAACAAATGGAAGAGATACATCCATCTGAAATAAGTAGTTGAACTTTATAGTAGCTCAGAGGTTGCAGACACATTAGAAAATGAAAAAACTCAATTGATTATGTATTGTCACTAGTGATTTAACAGGCACATCGAAGCACATACTGCTCATGCAAAATTAGATTACCTGACTAGGAATTCAATCTGGCTTTAAAAGTGATCATAATGCAGAAAAAAGAGAGCATCCGAAGTAATTGATAGAGCATGTAGTGAGCAGCACAAGTTTATAATGGAGCAAAGTATTCAACTTAGAATAACTTACATTTATCTCGGGAAGCAGTGTGATCTGTGCATAAACTTCATCTGTATCTGGTTCAGCCTACAACATGAGAATATAATGGAGAAAATAACATGATTTCTTCGATTACTGCATCAAATATGAAAAAGGGCCAAAACGATAATTGGATTAAATTTAAAAGGGAAAAAAGGATAACAGTGGTAGGAACTTACGTGCAAGTCAACATGAATCACCTTGCATAGGATCTTTGAGGGTAGATTAAACAATGGCATCTTCTGCTCATTCTCCTGGTCTGATGGTGCTTCAAGCTAACAAAACAGAAAGAGAAGCAGACGTGAAAATCTACGTCAATTTGTTCTGTCTTGTAGGAACTAACCCGTGAACATAATAGCTAATGAGCCACATGCAACAATCAACATAAAACAGTGTGACTATGTCCTGAACCGGTCTGGGATTGCCATATTAGCTGCCCTTAATGGTAAATGCCCTATTGAGATTGGAGAAGCCAGCTCAAAGACCCAACAATTGGCTAACAGGTCCACAGTTCATAGGTTCTTATGGTGCAAGAGAAGACATGGGGAAAAAGAACATCACCTAGACATGCATAATAATAAATCTTTGCAAGATGAGGCAGAAGAAAATATATATTTTGGAAAAATTATCACATGAAAAACTAATAATCACCTGTTCCATGTGACCCTGAGGAAAGTAATAAACCCGTTCTCCTTGACAAGGCACAGTAACGAGAGGTCCAGCACATGCATGCCATAGTTCCTTAGACAAACCATCACCTGAGGACCCTGAAAAACGATGATCAATAGCATAACCCATTATCGGAGCTCTCCAAACCAAGAGGTCGTAAAATTGAACTGTTATAACTCGAAAGGTGTTAATTTTGACAATATAACCAAATCAATAAATGTAATCAGGGCAAAAGCACGTCCCAACAGAATCCACAAGACCCCTTAGAAATCGATATGGAAATCAATACAAGCACAGGCAGAAAGAGCGAATGGTAAAAGAACAAGACCGCAGAAGCGCATGAATGAACAAGGCGAGATCAAACAAATGGAACAGTTCATCACCACGAAACTTCTAAAACATGGGTTTAGACATAGTCCAAATCAAATAAAATAAGAAATGAAAGGAATACAGAACAAAAGGTATTGGAAATATTATGCATAAGCGTCAACAACCTTTTGCTTTATCACTACAGAATCATATGTTCTAAATGAAAATTTTCAAGGAGTGTTAGAAAGACTGGAAAGATTAGAAAATAAAAACTAACCTAGACCTACTGAACAATTTGGAGGCCCCATCGCCATGATAATAGGCTGGAATTTCCCTTGAGCAGCTCAATCAGCCAAAAAGAAACAAACCTTACAGAATATGGTGGCAAGACACAACTAGCTCGCCCTGGCCTCTGCTAAATCAACCCCGCAAAGGCTTCTCACAAGAGGAAAATCGAAAAACTTGAAGACCGCTTCTTCTTGTAAGCCTGCGAACAAAGTTCGAGTGCTCGTGAAAGGCCAACCTGATCACCTCACCAACTCCAAAGCAACTCCAAGTACCACCACCCTACAAAGCCCCTAGCAAAATGACAAGACGGCCTCGATTACTTCGGAGATAGTGCTATGCCTAAGATAGCAACTGAACCCTATCTGTGATTCCTAGCAGCCATCAGAGTTTGTCTCGCGCAAAAAAGAAACCCTAGTGGCCCGCAGCTGCATCAATCCCTACTCCTCCGCTCCCTTGAAACGGACGGGGCTCCGTCACTTGATGGCCACGGGTAGCGTATAGGCGCCCCTCTCTCCGGCTCTAACAAAAGCGTTCTTCTACCAGAAAGGCGCCGCCTTTCGGTGCTAATTCTTAGTCACGACCACGAATTCAAATCGAAGAACTTAACTCCACCGATTCAGATATGGAACGGCGACTCTTTGCTCGACCAAATTCCACTGACTTCGACGGATTCGCGTCAATGCAAATTCTTAAGAGAAAGACCCAAAAAATCCCAATATCAACAACCAAAAAAATCGGGATAAAATCAACAAGCCCTCCTCGTTCTTTGACCATTAGACAAAAGCTCCCCTGCGAAAGCCGCCAAAACCTCAAAAAGACTCATAATTCCATCGCGGAACAATCATTAATCCGTCGAAACCCTCCAAAATCCACCACTCCCAAACGAAGCAAAGCTCCTTCCGCAGCGATTCTGAGACGCCGCCCGGATCGCCGAGAGAGAGAGAGCTAAAGTCTGATGGCAAGTTGACGCCCCTATCGCCTAAAGACTCCGGAAGAAACGGAGACCAAACACGCAACTCCCTCAGCAACGCGAAGTTTTGTTTTTGTCTTTGTCTCCGATCTCGACTCCTCCATCTCGCGCCACCGCCATTCCCCTGTTCCTGCGGTTCCACTTACTTTCCTCATTCGACGGTCCGATCACTCCAATTTATGCGCATCACATCTGATTGCTTTTGTCTCACCGACTTTACAACGTCCCGGAGGAACAGAGGAAACAAAGCCGGTACGCGCGTCGCAGCGCCGTCGATACCGTCGCGGGCTTACAGATCCAACGGCTCATTCTCCACTCTAACGTCAAATTATCCTGTTTTCGACGGCGTTATTCCGACGAGCCACCAAAGGAGCGGCTTCAATTGGGTCCCTATAATTTTAATTGCAATTAATAAAAATAGGTTAAAATGTTAATTAAAATATTTTTAATTAATGTTTAGGGACGACGATTGTGATCAGAAGGTCGAGAATGAATCTTGCAGATAGGATTATGATGGTAATTTGGGAAGTGGATGGGCCGGCTCCGACACGGTCTTCCTCGTTGGTGGCGGCGGCTCGTTCCGAGTCGAGAGCGATGGCTTCCGTTCCCCGCAACGGGAGACAGCCGACGGCTTGACGGCATGCATGACGGGGACCGTCAAAAGGCGTGACGCGGCGTCCTCTATTCCGCAGGCAAAATCTCTTTGCGGAAAGGGATCTCCTCCGTTCATCTGCGATCCGTAAATCCAACGGTGTATAAATATTCTCGCACGTGTCCACGACACGTTGGGCCCCGGAGCCACCCAGTCTACCGGCAATTAAAGCGCCTGCTTCCGGTGTCCCATTCAGGTAGGCCCCGCACAATTTCCCCAATTAAAGAACGGGTAGGTCAGCAGGGAGGGATGGGTGTGCGGGAAAAGTACATTTTGCTCTGTTTCTCAGTGCCTCCATTATTGTACTAAACAAAGTGTTGTTGTTCAGCAGTGAGCCTCAGCATTTATTAACCATTCAACTTTGGGGAAATGGCTTTTATTATACCTCTTGAGGTTTGGGTGGGTGTAGGATTGGGATGCAAATTATATGGGAAGCATCCTTATAATAATATTATCCATTAATAATAACACAAATATCAAAAATTATGTAGATCATCTGTAATGATCCTTCATGACTTCCCTATGAATAAGGACAAATAGAGTATGCAACAATTTGGATTGACCAGCTTGTGTTATTGATTGCACCTAAAAAGAAAAAAGAAAAAACTGTTGTTGGAGGATATAAAGGTGCAAGAAAAGTAGTCATCAAGTCCTTGTCAAAAGCCAAGTAAATGAAACAAAAGGCAAGGCATGGAAAGTGGATTCCTATTCTTTAAGGGTGCTTGACAAATCTTTGTGTGGCATTGAGGAACAGGCTAGAAGGAGAGGGGACAGTGTGGGGAAGGTCAGAACTGGTGGCATCTGCCAGGGAACAATATTCCAATTGGCTTCCTCCCTCTTGCACACATTTATGGGGTGGAAAGGGATGGGTGATGTAGTGGCATCCAAGTCCTTGGCCACCTGCTTGGAATTTGGTGTTTTGGTGACCGGGACTTGGTTGGACTTATTGGTCTCATGTCCATTTCATGTTCCTTATCCTCTGCATCTTGTTCATATGACACCACCCCCTTAGACCTTTAAGATTGCAGTGGAAAATGTGCATGACATGTTCTTTATACAAACTCAAGCAGAAATAGTACTCTATCAGTTTTAAGAATCATGTTCTCAAGAGTTAAAGACTTGGCATGAATTTTGGTAGAAGCCTCGCAGACTACTTCTCACCAGAATCTGTTCTCTGTTTTTTTTTTTTTTTCCTTCTTTTCTTTTTTTGATAAATTGGTCAGCTAATCATTTATTTTTTGCAGAGTTTATGTGAATTTATGAGGCCTTTTGGTGTAATCATCATTAGGTGGGGGAGTTTCAGCTCCTACCTACTTCCAGTACAACACAGAGCAGAGGAGGCTCCCTTTGCCTGCAGACTCATGCACAGATTTCCATGTCTTCCATCAAATTCTTGCACATCTCTCAAAGATTGATAGATACAGATCATGAGCAGTGCAGCAGCTAATTAATTATCCATGATTCAGAGGACCATTGTTTCCCAGTACTGTTGCAGGGATGATTTTAATGCGCAATGCTGGTCTCTGTGGTGGTGTTGGCCTCTTTGTGCTTGTTCCTTTCATTGATTGAAGTAGTTAACTGTGCATTTATAGATCCCTCCTCCCAAGAAATGGATACAGAAATCAATACAGAACATGGTCCCTAAGAGCTACACTAGATCAACATCACCCTCCTTGTGCCCACATCTTCCTTGGCATCACATGAAATAGCCCTATCTCATAAAATTATATGAACAACATGAACTGCAGGTCTCAGTATCTCTGAACAATATGTATAACATGAAATAGCCCTATTTTATAAAATAAATGTAAAAATAAAAAATGAAGCCACCTTCACATCTTTCACCACCTAGAAAGGTGGGGATCAGACATGAAGCTTTCAGCATAAAAGTGGCCACCTTTATGGTGGTCAATGCCCAGTTGGTCTTGGACAATTCAATAGATGCTTGTTTCAGTATTGATACACAATGGCATGACCTGAAGGAAAGGATGTTCACATTGGAGATGTGACCTAAACACAAAGTCCACAGCTAAAATAGCATGCTTTGTTTGTACCTTCTTCATGTGCATGATTAACTTAGATTTAACTTCTTTGCATATATTAAAATACCAGTTCTTTCTCTCTCTTTAGACCAGCCCATACACTGCATATATAGTCCAGGTTACCCTTTGATTGAGTACTGTAAGTGGGTGTAAAGAAATGAGTTCTATATGGGGAGCTGTATGGAAGAAAGGTTCTTCAGAACAAAGTCTGTAACTGCACTTGTTGATTGGGGGAACCTTTCCAACCACAGGTACAGCAGCTTCAGACACTGAAGTATTTTTATTATCACAAGGATGAGCACAGTAAGAGATTGGGCTGTGTTCTGTGTGTGTTTGTGTGGATCAGTGGATAGCATCAGTTGCAGTAGCATAGCTTGGCTCAATTGGATACTGGACTTGGCATTGAGCTCATCTGTTCCAAGGTGGTTTCCAAAGGACTGAGAATATTAAAGGAGAGTATAATTTGGTTTCTTAGAACAATATGTTATAAGACTATGGAGGTGCATTAATAGGTAGTGTCAAGAGATCAACAACTTAAACCTTCAACTGAATTTATTATATTAATAATAAGAAAATCCAGCACAAGTGCATAATATTGGATATTAGCATAAAAGTAAAATAGAAATTCAAGAAAAAAAATTGGCTATTTCTTTTGAACCTATAGATAATATTATTGGATGATGAAAGTATTATGTTTATAGATCCCTTAGAGAGTCAAAATAAAATTTTTGAGTGGTAAGGATATGATATTTGAGTAAAATCTATCATATACTATTTCACTACAATCTATTATTGTTCTTAGATGAATGAATAGTTTCTGTCATTATATTTTTACAGTACACATATTTGAAATTTAAATTAAATATTTTAAATAAAAATTTAATTCAATCCAACCCAAATAGGTGTTTTCATGATACAAATAGTTGAACTTTAAAGTAAAATATTATTTGAAATAGTAATTAATTAAAACTAATAATACAAATTATTTTGTTTTTCTAACTTTATTTCTAATTTAAATATAATGTAATAGGTGCAGTCAACAGTTGAAACCAAGATTTTATTTGGGCCCAAAAAATGGGATTGGCCCGCAGCTGTTGGCCCATTTATGGGTCCATTATCTACGTAGAATTATACGAAGCGCAACAGATTTCCATGGGCAAACAGTTACTCTTACTAAGTTCAACCCGTCTTAACGATTGTAAAAATAGAAAAGGATATCGAGGACCCACATGTGGGCATATGTCTTGGCTAATGGAAAGAAGGGTATGAAAGTTGGGTAATATTCTGGACGGGAAAAATTACCTTCAATCATTCTTTTTATCTTCGATCGTAGAACGACGATAACAACTATTGCTATTTTTTCGCTTTCTGGTGTCCGTCTCCTCTATTGCACCTCGTCGTTGGATCGGGACTCCCATGGGCGGGCAGTGATGGCACAACCGGCGGGCCGGCCGATGGTGGCAGATGCCGCGGCGAGACGGGCGGAATGCGCAGCGGCAGCAGCAGCCGGGATTCGGGCAGACGGTGGCGGGGATCTTGCTGATGGCGCTGCTCTCGTACTTCGCCATGAAGTTCTTTGGCCCCAAGAGGCCCGCGGAGCCGTTCCAGCTCATCTCCAATCTCTTCCACAAGGGCGACTCGTTGGTTCGTCTCATATTTGTCCCTAACCCTAGCTTTTTTTGAGCTCCTTGTGCAAGATTTGGCATCGTGTCGGATCTTTATGACGCGTGTGCGAGTTGAAAAAGATAATATTAATTTGTTTTTCTGAATGCTTGATGGTAATAGTGAAGGAATAGCGAGAAAGGCGAAACCCTTGTGAATTGTGATTCCAGATTGAATAGACTTTCCCAGGATACACATACCAGTATGTTCTTTGAAGGAATTGGTCAAGAATCAAAAAATGATATGAGGTTATCTATTATACATGTGCACTTGATGACCCCCTCATTTTCTTGATAAAGATTGTTATACTAAATCAGCTACTTCCATTGAGTTTTGGCAGTCTCATGCTTTATCTGACTTGATTCGACTATAAGATCATGTAAAGGGATGGTTTCACAATTGAACTGGAGGAGAGGGCACCTAATAAAAGAGGCATGATCTAATTTGAGGTTGATTGTTCTTTTGCAATTGTGCATTTAACTTGCAACAGAGGCCAGCTATATTTTCATGAACCTTGGACCTTTGAGCATTCGGATTCAATCCTTCTCTGGATCTTGGTCAAGGACCCCATACAACAACACTAACAATAAAACCATAAGTACTAGCTAGGACTTACAAAAAACAAGAGAGTAAGAAGATTGTTTTTACAGTTTGCAAAACACAAACTCAGTTCATAGGATCAGTTCAAGTGCAACATACACTGTTCATTAGTGAAATGAACATATGGAAGTACTTGATTTTGACGAAGCTCTTCAGAATATTCTGGAGAACACTGTATCCTTTCATACAGATTGTGTAGTTGTATGCCACCACATGCTAGCTCATGTTTAGCTATACTGCACTCATAGTGTTGTTTAGCATGTGGTGTTGCCTTTCTGGATCTGTGCCTATGAGAACTGACTTTGTCAGTCAGCAATTTTGTGTTATGGACATGAACCCAGTTGACGTGTACTTTTGGGTGTCTCACTTGGCAAGGAGACAAAAGAATAAAGGTGATTTATGGGGAAATATAATTGTAATAACAAATCTATACATTTTATCTTTTCATGTCAGGCAAGCACATAATGCAAATATCAGAAGATGAGTTTTTTTAAATAGAAAAAAATCTTCAAGAGAAGTAAATAAGTTATTGGCTTATTGGTACATTTCAACACTTTGGATACACTTCTGACATGTGGGTAAACAATGGTACATGATTTTTGGGTGCTGGAAACAAGTGTTCTGATTATACTATCCACAGCACATTATTCTGGAGTGTTTTTTATTTGCACTATCTGTTTTAGCCAATATTCCTATTTACTAGTACAATATATGGGTGAAATACAAGTTTGCCATGGTCTTCTATGGGGTATTTTTGTGCTATTATTTGCTATATTGTGATAATAAAGTCATCTCTGTTACTTTACAATGTGTAATGGAATTTATTTTGCTAATTACCAGGACATGTGGATTTATCACTCTGAGAACGAGAAGCTTAAGGATTTTGGTGATGAGTATGCCCTTGTTTGGCATGAGTCTAATATACCTTGTTTGGCATGATTTAGGCCTTGTACGATAAGCGATCTATTATATTTTGCTGATAGAATTCTTTTCATTATATGGTTTTGGTGCATTCTTTTGTTCTTATTATCTTGCTAGTCCCCTAGGCATATTTTAGCCATTGAAAAAACATGATTGCCTGTGTACCTTCTCTCTTCACAGATTTTGGTGTTTTCACACAACTTCTTTATGTTGTTGTTACAGTTGAAGAATGATAATCATGTTGAAGCCAAGGATAAGGGCCCTGTAGATTGTGTTTCATATTGGAAACCAAATATCACAATGAACTTTGTTGATAATTTTACAAGGTAACATTCCCTCCAAAGAAAAAGAAAAAAAAGGAGTTGACCGACAAGACTTTGCTTCTGGATACTTGTTAACAATATGTACAAGTATGACAGCTGTAGACTCTTTATTTTAAATTAAGCCATAAAAGATTGTGACAGTTTCCTTTTTTTGCATGCTAAAGTTGTCTGGCTGCTGTCTGATTCTTGATGCCCCTGATCTGTATATATATTTTGGAAGTCCTTTTTGTATTATAAATCAAAGATCAAGTTTATTTGCTGCCATTATTTGACCTCTGACCTTTTGTTTGTCTTGATGCTGTCTTTAACATCCCTTAATTATCATACTTTTATACCAAAAATTTGTGGTGTTAACATGCCCTTTTGTCAGATTCTGTAGAAAATTGGAACGAGCCTAAAACCTTTCTTGCTTGAGGATGGCTCATATATATATTGGTTGATGTGTGAGTTAAGTCAAGATAGACTGTGGTGTTTGTTGGAACTACTAGCTATATGTGAGAATAATTGCTGGAAAATGATGATTTCTTGTAGAACGACAAGAATCAATGAATCAAGAGGTGATACTTGGGGGAGTGGGGTGGATCTCAGGTAAAAGGTGGTCCACCTTTACCTTTCTTCTTTCAAGGTGAGACACCAAACCTAGCAACATAGGCCACAAGGCCCGCAAGGCTGTCCTATACCACAATTAGGCTACAAGAGACATTCAAATCAATTTGAACCCACAAACCTACCAAAGTGAATCATCCATCATGAGTTGAGAAAATGCATACTTTTCATAGGATGGGATTTAACTCCAAACTTTCCACTAGGGAGAGAGATGCTAATCATTGAAGGCAATGGATGTGGCATTCCTGCTACCTTCCTATAAGACTGTATATGGGTAGTGTAGTAAGAATGAATATCTAATGAGGTCTTGATGTGAAGAACTATTCATTGGAAGATGCCAAAGAAATAGGTCATCTGGAATACTTAATCTTATAAAAAATATGTACAAATTGGTATGTTTAGGATGTCAAATCAAGGATAAGTATGTAGGTTGTGCTGGGTGGGAAGGGACAAACATGGTGCACTGGTTATGGCATGTCATGTGTCGATGTGACTGTCCCTACCATGTCTACCTACTGTCACTGCCCTGTACCACCACAATCATGCTGGCTGAAGGTGATACATCTGTGAATGTTTGCTAATTGGAGAATTATTTTATGCAAGTTCATAAGCTGCAATTCAATGGGAAATATCTTAGACAAACAATGTCTCTAAGCATGAAGGGAGTTCCTGTGTTTGAAGGTGAACATAGAATACTTTTTTATGTGTTATGGTGTGGCTGCTCCATCCCAAATTTGTCCACTTCGAGTTTGATAATAAATAAATGGTCAACTTGATCGACATTGCATCATTATTGAAGATATGCTATATGATGTCATTTGAAAATATTGGGTTCTTTATGTGTATGCAACATAGATGTAACAAACATTTAACGTAGTGCAAGTGATGGTGAGTAGAGTTTAGATGTCATCGTTGTCATTTTTCAGCTGGCATGCATTTATTGCTAGAACTTGCATACTATTAAAATTAATTTGTCAATTAAAATTCATTCTTACTGAGAATTTGTGCATTTAAGGCTTGTTTAGTGCTATTTGTGTGCCGAAGCTAAGTTATTTATACTTGCTGATAAAGCTTCACGTTGTGACAGTATATGCTTGACAATTGATGATAGTCATTTGCTGTTTTGTTGTCTTCTCTCTTCTGTAATATACATTGGTTCTGTTTTTCATGCCTTACTGCCATAAGTCTGCTGTTTGTTACTGCATTCAGAGTATAATGCTTCAAGCATCAAGTATGATATTTGATCAATTGAACATAAGCATTCATTTTGGTCCTTATTGCTGACTTGTAGCATAAGTTTAGATGACGTTGCACTGTCTTGAGATGTTGGGAGAGATTTAAGATGGCCATCATTTATCTTACCTTTGCTGGTTCTAGCTTTAGTTCTGAACTCCTGGAGTTTGGGACATCAGTATGTGATTTGCACCAGTAATGAGGTGTGGCAAGCTTGATTCTGGATGAAAAGGTTTCATCTCTCTGCGGTGGGAGGAAAAAGATACGACATGCTTACAGCAGTATGCCATTGCTTTTGATGAGAAAGCGCTGCACCAGTTCAGGTGAGAGTGGAAGATCAAGTCACTGCAATCTTTGCAGGCTGAAATATAACCATCCCTGGTAGACTCAAGTCTCATGCTTGTTTGCTGATTTCTTCCTTGTAGTTGTCACTGAACAGTCAGCACTGCCTGTCAATGAATGTAGCTACTGCAGATGCCATCACTGCAAGTCCAACCTCTGGTGGCTGGGAGCTACTTCTTTATGATATGAACTTGATCTGCTGCAGGGCACAGTATTCCACTGCTGGATAAAAATTGCTCTCTGAGTTTCACATTTCTATAAACTTGCCTCAGTTATTTAGCATTGGAGCTTTAGCTTCTATCTTCACTTGTGGCAGTGACCAACATATCAGGATAAATGGATCCAAGTGACTGACATGTGGTGTGCTTTTTCTTTCACTTGCCACCTCATGATATACATATATATATGTGAATAACACAGTGGAACTGAGATATCAATGCGCTTGTTGGTGAAGTTTTATTGTGTGCAACATTGTGTGAAGTTTATTGTGTTGACATGTCTAACGTCTTTTCCATGTCTATCATGTTTAAACTCCACAATCCTTGGCAGCTTGTTGCCTTCTTTAGACTTTACAGCATACCTCAGTGGGTCTTGAGTGTCTCATTAGCTCCCCTTTTTCCAAAGCCTATCCGGGAGCTCTTATTGCACCTAGCTGGTTAGGATCTTGTCAACATCTAATCTCATCACTGATCAATTCATGTATATAGGTTTGTATAACATGTGCTGAAGTGGATGAGAATGTCTTGATGGAAGATCAAGTAGATGTTTGAGATACCATCTGCTACTGAAAACCAGCTCCGTCAGCTCCGTTCCATGACACGGTATGAGGTTGCACAAGACAGTGGAGTCTGATTCAAATGCATGTTTTTTAGTTAGTAGATGCTTGACATGTCAATCGAGCAACCAACAAGAAGGTGGAGATCGGGAGGGAGAGGGAGGAAAGACAGGTATTGATCTATCTTTCAGCTGACCTGCCAAGAAGATAGATAGATTGATTGTTGATGATTTGACCTACCATTTGATCGCAAAATTTGCACGAAGTAGCTTTATTTCTTTTGGTAGAACCACTAGTTGGATAAAAAAGATGAATCATTGTTATTTAGATTACAGAAGAAGTAGATTCTGTCAACTTTTCCTCTCAAGTGCTGAGCTTTCAGATAAGTTTGGCAAAAAGACATCTCCTGTTTGCAGAAATGACAGCGTCGGCAATAGCCTGATCTCCCAAAGAGGATCTCAGCATGTTCTGGTGTCACGTAGCTGACTCATCCGCGACACCTGCAACCTCAAGCTGAGGCTCCACTTCGGTGGGGTGCATGCACGAAGCCTAAGAACATGCACCTTTTGACCTAGATCCTCTCAAAGAACAAATCTTCCCGATTGCGCCTGCAAAAGATTCCATGAACTTGGACCAAAAAAAAGAGAGCAGATCGAACAAGACATGCAGAGGCGATTGGCTTTGGGAGCATTCATGGCGAGCAAGGCAATGGAAGGTGCTGCTGCTGGTCGGCACAGTTTGTTGTTTCTTAGGTGGGTGGGGATGCTGCTGCCCCCCTCATAGCCGATGGTAGCTGAGATATCAGCTAAAAGTCAAGCCGGGGTTGACTTGGATGTCGATGGCAATGATGATGTTGGCATAACCTCAGTACCATATCGGCTTAAAGCCATTACACGACGAAGATTAGGCTGAAACACCACTAAGTTTGCGCAGTGATATCATCAATCCTTTGGCCATTGGATTCGATCACCGGAGCACTAATCAACGAGCATGTCTTTAAGTCATAATGGCTTGTGACTAATCTCATTAAGGTAAAAGTTGAGCATCAAATCATGACACACAAAATTCCTCAATTAAAAGAATTGGTCGAAATTTTGATTCGGTCGTCCGTCGTCGACTCAAAAGTCCACTTTGATCTCCTCCGCGTGATCTTGCTGGGAACGGATCAGATGGCGCTCATTGTCTCACGATCTCAAGGTCGGACCATCTCTGCCGTACACCTGCGAGCTGGTCCACCTCTCCTTACGCCCAAGTAATATTGTCGTGGGTTAGCGTGGGACCCACTCAAACTCTCCTCTCGTGCGCCCCCCGCTGACTTCCGAGATCAAACCCGGCTGCCGAATGGAGGGCCCCACCGTCCACACACACACACACATATATATATATATATATATATATATATATATGATGCATAAGCATTGGTGTATATAAGGAGATTTTTAGGCAAAATGATGCATCCTTGAAACTGATTTAACAGCATAAGCATGGATTATTTTGGGTTCCTTGCACAATTACAGTATTGGAACTTAGCATGAAAAGGGTTTATATAGGGAGTTTGATTCCAAGTTAGTTCTGTGGCAGACCAGCTTTTGGTGTTCTTCTCACTTTGCTTGGTAAAATTATAGCACTCTGACAATCCAACTCCAACATACTACCCCACTAGCCAGTGACTGTTCACAACCCATTGATCCTCTCACCATAGAGGATCCATATCACACCAACCCCTCTCTCTCTCTCTCTCTCTCTCTCTCTCTCTCTCTCTCTCTCATGTGCTGTGTTGTTATAAATAAGTGAATCAACATGCCTTGAATTCATCAGAGTCATCTTGGAAGAAGAAGAAGAGCTGCTTGTATAATTGGGTTGTGAGCTTGAGAAGAGATTCTCTGCAAAGTGAGGTAGACAGAGTGCTGTGTGAGTGTGCGTGAAGAAAGAGTTTATGGACATTCAGACAAGACAGGATCTTAGAGGGGATTGCATGCTTACTGAAGTCTCCCTTGATTGGAGGGGCAATCCCTGCAAGCCCAACAAGCATGGGGGCATGAGAGCTGCTGTCTTTGTGTTAGGTCCCCCTCTCTCTCTCTCTCTCTATTGGACTTGGCATTCCTCAATTTCTACTCTATGATCACATGTTCTTGACTCATGAGGCCACTATATACAAGTTTCACAGATCAAAATAGATTAGCTCTCTTGTTCGACTACAGTACAGATAATCAAGTTATATGCAGGATTCAGATTCACAAAGAACAATCCACAAGTTTTGCCAAAGGTTGATTGAACTTGTGTGAATTATCTAAACATTGTCTTCATTCTCTTCCAGGCATTCAAGCATTTGAGATCATGGCAATTGCTGCTGTTGGCAACAACCTCATAACATATGTCTTCAATGAGATGCACTTTTCTCTGTCAGAATCAGCAAACATAGTGACCAACTTCGTAGGAACCGTTTTTATCTTGTCTCTCCTTGGTGGGTTTCTCTCAGATTCTTACCTGGGGAGCTTCTGGACCATGTTGATATTTGGATCTGTCGAGCTCTCAGTAAGTTCTGTTTTCCTCTGACAATTAATCCATGTCTACTGAAGAAGCAGGACAGAAGAACAAACTCTGTGATCGGTAACCTATTCAAGGAAAACCAATTTTCAAGGATTAAATGTGTTCTTCCAATTGCTAGCCATATACTTGCATGTGATTTCCATCATAATACCACCGAAGAAGATATGAGAATGCAGTCCAGCAAAGAACATTAACAGATTGCTTTTCCTGCATTGAATCTGCTTTCGTTGGTTTTGCTCAGGGCTTCATACTGCTATCGGTGCAAGCACATCTTCCACAGCTGAGACCACCACCATGCGACATGATGTCAGAAGCGCATTGCATGGAGGCCAAAGGCTTCAAGGCAACCATGTTCTTTCTTGCACTCTATCTGGTGGCCTTGGGGAGTGGCTGCCTGAAACCTAACATGATATCCCATGGTGCTGACCAGTTCAGAGAAGATGATCCGAACCAGTCGAAGAAGCTCTCCACATATTTCAACATAGCGTACTTCAGCTTCTGTGTGGGAGAGCTGATAGCTCTCACCGTTCTCGTTTGGGTCCAGACGCGATCAGGGATGGACGTCGGTTTCGGAGTGTCAGCAGCTGCCATGGCCATGGGGCTCATCAGCTTAGTTTCTGGTGTTCTTCTCTACAGGAACAGGCCTTCGCAGGGCAGCATCTTTAACCCCATTGCAAGAGTAAGCTTCATCAACCTCTTCTTCAGAGATCACAGATTAATCAAGTGTTACAGTCCTGTGTTTGATGCTCATCATGATCGCAATTATTCCTTGATGATTTGCTTTTGGTGGAAGAGAGTAGGAAATTTCCTTTGTATTTAGATTCATAGTCTTGTGTTTGATGTGTGTATCGCAAAAAGAGTTTCGTTTGCAAGCTGATCCGGTGACTGTAGACACATTAACCTTTAAGATAAGAACAATGGTGTTTCAATTGGACTGTTCTGCTGCAATAGATGTAATAAAGCTGTATGTAAGCCTTGAATGTTCTTACCATCACGTAGAATGTTTTCTTGCAGGTGTTTGTAGCAGCTTTTTCCAAGAGAAAGCAGGTTTGCCCCTCCATCGTTGGTGATCTTGTACCTTCTCCAAGTGTCCACAACCTCATGCACATCAACAAGTTCAGGTTAGAATAGCTAATCATTCAATCTGATCATATATATCTTCTTAAAGAGCTAATCCTTAAGAGTTGAATGACTGTATTTTTGGTTCCTCTGCATGAGGAAGATTTCTGAACAAAGCCTGCATGAAATCTCATGATGGTTCCGCCATGAAAGAGAGCCGGTGGAGGCTATGCACCCCTGCAGAAGTCGAGCAGGTGAAGGTGATCCTTTCGGTGATACCCATCTTTGCATGCACTATCATCTTCAACACGATCCTCGCCCAGCTCCAGACCTTCTCGGTCCAACAGGGAAGTTCCATGAACGCCCAGCTCGCTGACTCCTTCAAAGTCCCACCAGCTTCTCTCCAAGCCATCCCTTACATGATGCTCATCGTACTGGTGCCCATCTACGAGACCTGCGTCGTCCCTCTCTCTCGACGGCTCACTGGAAAAGACCCTGGGATCTCTCCGCTGCAGCGGATCGGCGTCGGTCTCTTCACCGTCACCTTCTCGATGGTCGCAGCTGCCATGATCGAGAGGAAGAGAAGAGAGACTGCCATTGGGTCGAACGAGCTGCTGTCCATCTTCTGGATTGCCCCTCAGTTCCTCATCTTTGGGCTCTCGGAGATGTTCACAGCAGTGGGGCTCATCGAGTTCTTCTACAAGCAGTCGTCGGCTGGCATGCAGTCCTTCTCGACTGCCATGACCTACTGCTCTTACTCGTTTGGGTTCTTCTTGAGCTCCCTCCTTGTGTCATCGGTGAACAAGATCACATCAAACTCATCAAATGGTGGATGGTTGAGCGACAACGACCTCAACAAGGACAGACTCGACCTCTTCTACTGGCTACTGGCTGCTCTCAGCCTCCTTAACTTCTTCCACTATCTTTTCTGGGCCAAATGGTACTCCGACACTCCATCTCCATCAACTGTTACAACACATGAAGAAGACTACCGCAGCGTCAGTTCTTCAAAGCATGTCGGAGCTGATCAGGACGTACTGTGACATCACCATCCCACATGAAGCTTCCTTCTCGTGAGTCCTATACTGGAACTAATCTAAACCATGAACATCTCAAGTATGTTTCACACCAAATCTAGCTGGTGCTGAACCATGAAAACCTCAAAGATTGTCTAAAAGGAAGTCAGGTTCCATCTGAATCATTCACCGTCGAAGAAAACATACTGTCTGCTCTCTTTTCTTGTCTTCTCTTCTCTTTCTCTTCCTTTTCGATTTGAAATCATATTACTGATATCATGCAGATAACCAGCCGAACATTATCTTGTTTCCATCCATAGATTTGATCTATAGCCAGAGATAATTCCCAGCGCAAAGAACAAACACTTGCAGTATTCTGACTTCCATCATCTTTTAGAGTGCATTCTAGCATTTCTACTGCCATCAACTGGACTACCGCTTCAAAGGAGAGAATTGCTTCAAAGCTTGTGTTTGCTGAATGGATCAAAGTCGCAAAGGATCTCTGCAATGCCTGCAGCATTTCCGGAGACCATAAAGGTTTCAGCGAGCTTTAGGATTCGTGCTCCGTCCCCGTTAACGGTTGGATTTTCATCCTACGAACGCAGGTTGTGACATGCGTGTCTTGATCGAGTTACCTATGGCTTGGGCGGACACATCACCCGGAAGCATTTTTTAGGTGATTACGATTGACGTGGTCCGTGCACGCACATCTCACGTGCATAGATAGCATCTTTTCATACGTCAGTTCTTGTACAGCGTCAAATCATCACGCACAAAAAATAATCATTTTCTGGGTCCCGCAAGGCTTCGCCATCCGACATCCAATCACGATGCAGGTAAGGGTTCGGGGATTGTTGAAGTTAGTAGAATAATCAACGCTCGGAGTCTTTGGTAAACCCCATGACACGATAAACACTTTTCTTTATTACAAATATTGCCATTATATTTTCCTTTAATTAGTAGAATCCGGCAGCTATATATATTTTTCCTTAATCTAATTAGAAAATTCATAGTAATCTCTTCTAACTATAGTCAAAATTAGTTGTTTAGTACAAAACATATATATATATATATATATATATATATATATATATATATATGTATATGTATATATAATTTTAGTTCTATATGATTTGGGAATATATTTGCTTAACTTAGATGTATAATAAGAACGATAAATACCAAATTCACCGACTTGGGAGTACAATATATGTAATTGCGCCGATGACGTAGTTTTCCCTTTCTTAGATGCTCTCTCCGTTCTTGACCGATACATTTGGTGTTACGCGATCTCTCGACACTCATTCGGGATCGTTCCGCTTCTCCCCCTCTAGAGATCGGAACCCTAATTTGGGGGGCAAAAACCCTAGCCGCGATCCAAGGATTTCGAGACCTCTCGATCCAATCCGCAGAAGATTCCCGCAGGGGTATCGTTTTTTTCCTTAAATTGTTGAGAGGGAGGGGGTTTGAGGGTCGAGACACATGAAGGATCCCTCCGATCGGACTAAGGTCGTGGTCCGGCGCTTGCCGCCATCGATGTCGCAACCCGTGCTGATGGAGCAGATCGATGGGAGGTTTGCCGGCCGCTACGATTGGGTGTGCTTTCGTCCCGGAAAGAACAGGTAAAGGGTTTCTTTTTCCCCCGACGAGAAATTTATATGGAGTTATGCTACGTGGCTCTAGTTGTTGTGGAATTCGATATCTTGATGTTTAGTTAAGGTGGGCGTCGCTTAATTCTGTAATCAAACATATATCTTGGTTAGGATTCTGGTGGCATGGGAGTTGGTTAGCTGACATTTACAGGGATTCTTTTGAGGCCGTAATTCCGTAGCCTTCGTTTGAGGTTTTCATTTGAGATGTAGTTGCCTCTCTAAATCCTATTGTACCGACTAATTGAGGGACTTCGATCTTTATGTCTGCAGTCATTCATTCTAAAGAGTGTTTTGACTGCGTATTTCCTTTTTTGTCAATTCTTCTTTTTTATTTATACTTCTGTAGCAAAACTTGTTTTCTGTTGTACCATGGACTTAATTAGACCTGTTATTGCAGGCGTAATGGTAAATCATGTTACTGCTTTTTTTGCAGTTAAGTTAGCTCTAAGATTCTATGCTGTTTATTATCTGGTTGTGGAAATGCCAGACTTGATTTTACTAAGCAAATATGTTTGGAAAATTTGTTTAGGCTTTTTTTTGCTTTTGATTTTGTTCATATGCATCATATTAGATAATGCTTTCAGCTAAATAATCCACAAAACCTACACTTATGATTTAGAATCTGAATGAGAACTGTAGATATGCTTTTATTTAAAAAAATAAATTAAACAGGCTTTCTACTTTTTTTTTACTATATCTGTAATGTTATATATTTGTAAAGACATGCCTAGTGCTAATTTTTAATACTTTACTGAATGTCAGTTTGGCTTCAAAGTTACTCGAGTTCCTGACTTATCTTAACATTTTTAACTTTTAAGTATCCAATTATTTCAGTAACATGTGCCTGTATTAACTTCAACCATCGTAAATACAATGGATTTTGTACTTGGCATTTTTATGTTGACTGCACCTGGATTTATAAGTTTACTTTTTTTTTTGTTTTACATCTTATTTACAATATGCTAGTGATAGATATAGTTGTTTTATCTTCTTATGGTGTGCATTGAATTTCCACAGCCAAAAGAACCAGAGATATACTCGAGCTTACCTTAACTTCAAGATACCAGATGATGTGGTTGAGTTTGCTGAGTTCTTTGATGGGCATATATTTGTCAACGAGAAGGGTATTCATTATATTCTCATCCTTATATGTAGCTTGAGTTAAGTTTTCATTATCGTTTGTAACTTATTTATTCAAAAGCTATTTAAGATTAGGGCAGCATAAGAGATGATAAAGGTTTTTTTCCTTCAGAATCCTTTTGGTAGTGTTGTTTGTCTGAGAACAAATTGCAAATCATATTCATTGTGGGCTTTGTCTTTCTATTTATTTTGATAGTTGAACCTCCTTCCTAGTTTATGCATGTCTGTTTTCTGCATATGCATGTGGCACATCTTGCTGATTGTCACGTGCAAGCTTACATGTGGAGCTTCTGTGTTTGCTTGTGCAATGTGTGCTCATTTATGGTTAAGCTAGTTTCAAATGTAGATTGTATTCGAGTAATCAGCTAGCTATATTGTATGCTAGTTATGTTCCATGTGAAAAATCCTAAAAATTTTTGGTTGGTATTTTCCATGTAATTTGTAATATGGTTTTTGTCTGATAAGTTCTTGAAAATTGTTACGCCAGGTGCTCAATTTAAGGCTCTTGTAGAGTATGCACCCTTTCAACGTGTCCCGAAGCATTGGTCAAAGAAAGATGTTCGTGAAGGGACCATATATAAGGGTACACCTTTCTATCTATTTTCATTTTCTTTTATCTTGTGCACTTGACATTTTAAATGCATGTCTGTGACTCTGTTAGTGTTCTGATTTTAATCACTGTTAGTTTTTTGATGGATACCTAGATTCTGAATATATGGAGTTTCTTGAGCTTATATCAAAGCCTGTGGAACATCTTCCTAGTGCTGAGATTCAGCTGGAGAGAAAAGAAGCTGAAAGAGCTGGTCAGTTGTAATATTGTTATGCATTGATACTTTAAACTAGATGGTACCATAACAAGTAGTAGCTGTCTAACATGATGAATTTGTTTAATGGTAGAAAAAAATCGTTTTAACAAATATGCCATTTTGTTCTATAGGTGCTACAAAGGAAACACCCATAGTAACACCTCTAATGGATTTTGTTCGACGGAAAAGAGCAGCTAAAAGTGGTGCTCAGGTATCAAGCTAATCGTGTAGGCTTGCCACTTCCCTTGTATTGATTTTATTGTATTTGATGTATCTGTTTGTCATAAGTCCATGTATCTAACACCTGTATGGGAACTGTCAAACCATGTTCATCCCCACTTGGGCTGCTCCCTGACCCTATGCAGTATACACCTGAAATTTCTAAGGGGTTCAGGTGGCCAACCAAATTATTGTGGGGGAATCATTTAGGTGTAAAACAACTTTCTTATTAGTTGGGTGCTTGCTTGGTTGCTACAAGTAATTGTTAAAATTCGAACGAACTCAAATTAGAATAAATTATTATATTGGCATGATAGATGCCTAATTGAATTAATTATATTTTTTTGTTCTAATATAATTTTTTTTGTTCCTACAATAATGATTCCTGGCCCTGCCTCTTTCCATAGCCTGACTTGATGATTGTTTGAACTTTTAATGCTAGTGATGATTTGTGTTGTTATCGCAAACTAAGTGTTTGTTCCTTTAGAATACTTCCGAACCTTTGAATGTTTGAAATTTATGGGGAAACACCAAAGGGCCTACTTCAACAACCATTCTACATTAGCCACACTGTCACGGACAAACTTTGAAACAGGATGTTTGATGTAATGCTTATATCTGTCCGTGTCTGTTGGCATGTTCATGCCTTGTACAGTGTGTAGAGGGGCAGCCGAAGGCTTATAAGTCCCATTTTAGTTGGGTTGGTGGCCTCTTTAGGCTTGTAAATAAAGGTTGTGTCATGTGGACACGTGCGAGAGCTTTTCGGTCTGTAATGGACCATTTTACCCTTTGTTGTGCCACTGTTCAGAGCTTGTAAAGTCTGTTTGTAATTTGCATTGTCTATGAAGTGTTTTTCGGACATGTTTGCTTGTGGATCCCGATTGAGGCGTTCTCTTTAACCTGTTCTCTCTTTTGTTGGTCCTAAGGGACAATGGGAGGCTTCGGGGAGACTGACCTTTGCGGACGGACGCGCAAGGGTGCCGCACGACTTAGGCAAAACCAGCTAAGGTCGTGGCATTATGGTATCAGAGTGGGACAAGCACTCATAGAAACACTTGACATGCAAACGTGGGGGACCTAGCGGGGCTGCGTTGAGGGCAGTCAGCAACGCGCGACCTTTGAGGGAAAACGGGCATGGAGATGTAGGGAAAAGAGTCGCTCAGAGGAGCGGGCATCTAACATTGGCATTCAGTGGAATGGCCAACCCTTCGCGCAAGAGGCACCATGAGAACAGGCAAGCTTGGAAGAATTCGGAGCGCACAAAGGTTGGGATGGCTGAGTTTGAGCTACGGCTCAACGTTGACAACTTTACTTGATGGTGCTCAAGGCAAGCGAGGCGCTTGGCAAAGGACGAGACCATGCAAAGTGGAATGAGTTGCTCAGCGACCGAAAGAGTTATGCAAAGCTCACAGAGGTGAGGGGAATTGCTAACTCGAAGAATTCGGTACTCATGCATGGGCTTGTATGCGGACGATGGAATGTTCGTGGCCATCCCAAGGCGGTCGAGACTCGGCGCCATGGAGCATTGAAACTTTCTCTTCGGCATGCGAAGGATACGTCCGGAGGAGGCTGAAGTGTGCAACGAGTTTAGCATGTTGCTAGGCCTTGAGGGGTGTGGCGGTGGCTGTATTGACGTGGAGGCGCAATCTAGCAAGTGCGTTTGCAAGAGGCAGAACAATGCACAGTTTGTTCAGCAGATCGGAGTAGTCCAAGGGGATGGTGGTCTCCGAAATGAAGAGAGATGTTGCTCTAACGGGGTAGTTATCCAGGAGGGATAAGTCTCGGCTCTCCAGAGGGAGAATCATGTGAGACGAACCTCACATGTTGAGGAGGAGTACCTCAACAAACAACTCCACGAAGCTCGGTGGACTGAGCAAGCGGCGAGGAGTTGTCGCATGATCTCGTCGAGAGAATGCATTGGTGGATGCATTGCGAGATCAAGTGGGGGAGCAACCTAAAACAACTTAAATGAAGGCACACTTGGAGTCGATGTGGAGATCGAACTCAAGGGAGGGTTGACCCGTGGAATGGTGGGCGCGAGGGCCACCATCGACTCAATGCAAAAACGAGGAGCGGAGCAACTTGGGTGTAACTTGGCGAAGTACCCAAGCCGCATGAATGGAGCCAGCATAGAAGTTGGAACATGGAGCAGAGGCACAGTGCTTTCCTTAGACAGAGGTCAAGGACATGAACTCTTGCAGAGACAAGAGTAGGATCATGTTGTTCCATGGGTCCTTCTTTCTGACGGAGCGGACTCATCTTGCATGGTGCCAAAGACGAAGGGAGCTTCGCGGCACATGCACCTTAACTCGGAGAAGCATTTGATGGAGGAACTAAGGCGACTCAATTTACGGAGGCGAAGTTGGGTTCAGAAGGGCCTTAGCACGGGGCAAGAGGACGCAGAGGCGGGTACTCTTGAAGAATATGCCACAGTGTTGCCATTTGAGTTGCTATGAAGGAAGCAGTGCGCAGCGGAGATTGTGCTGGTAGGGGCAGAGGCCTAGGATCCAGACAATGGTGCACAGATTACAGTGAAGTCGGTGGACTTCGAGAGCTACTAGGCGACGGACTGTCCTAGAGCGGTGCTTCATCTAGGTGTGACCCAGGAGTGGGTGGATGAAGGTCGATTGCCAGAGGAGCGAACAAAATCGAAGGTGGAAGGGACCCTGCGATGTATTGGCAGAGGCCACACATGGAGGGTTCACAATTCGAGTTTATTCCACAAGGATCAGAATGCAATGGAGATGTCACCAGGAGGCGACATGGTGCAGCGGATCGTGGTGGAACAGTTCGTGGCAATGCGATACACACAATCTGTCCCGTGAGGGATGAGATCATATGGAGGTATGATCGGGAGTTACTGGAAGCTCCACTTCGGTGAACAACACGACGGCAAGAAGGGCTATGGATTCAAGGAGTGAAGGCAATGGTACCGCAGAGGCGGGTCTTCCGGGCGGGCATCGAATTTTGCATCGGATGAAAGCCTTGGTCATCAGCATATGGGGGCTGTGTTCCACCAAGGGAAAAGTTCGAATGCAAGTACCAGTGAGTTCCATAGGAGGGACTTGATCATACAGAGGTATGATCGAAGCAGCTGGAGAGTTGGACTGCTCCAGAGCTCATATTCGCTTGAGGGAGCCCGACAAGTCAGAGGACAAGATCGAGTAAGCGAACGTTGCTACCAAGGAAGCTAAGGAGAACATAATCGGTGCAAACTCTACAACGTGATGGCAGAGGCCATGCATGCGAGTTGCAGTTTGTCTTTCCATCGACCAAACGGAGTGCTTGGAGAACACAGTGGTGTTGAAGCAGGGGGTCGAAAGGGGCGAGGAAGCGACGACGAGTCCAGAGGGACTTAGCTACCCAAAATCAAGCATCAGTCAGAATGGAGGTGGACTCAGAGGAGTGCCACAGAGACATTTCTACTGATCATGCAGAAAAGGGATACAGAGGCGAGGCGACGGATAGTAGGGCCATGGGCATGGCAGCGCCATGGTATCGCAGAGGCGGGACCTCCGTGCAAGTCATTGATCCCTTGCTCTCATGGAGGGAGAGCGCTTGGTCGTGAAAGGGGCCGAGGAGGTGGAGCATGCAGAGGCAATCTCCAAGTACCGAGACAAGGCTGAAGGGCAGAGGCCAAGAAACTTCGTAAGACCGGTGTCAACAAGTTTCTCATCAAGATAGCCGTAAGTGAAGGACTTCGGGTCATGCAAGAGTGCACGACCAAGGAACGAAGCAGGCAGTACGCGGTGCTGTACCTTTGCTACTCAGTGGAGTAGGCGGCAGGGTTGATGGAGAAGACGGTACAATCCCAGAGGCGACCTCATCTATCAGAGAATTACTCCAAGTTGGGGTGAAAACTTCCCGCATTCCAGAAGTTCGATGGCATTGAGAAGGTGAATCACAGTAGCTAACTCAACGCAAGGAGTGCAAACACTTCAAGTGCTTCAGAAGTGTGAGCAAATAGCAGGCGAAGATCAGTAACCAGCTCGATGCATGAAGTACAACCTCGAGGAGGCGGGCGAAGTCAAGTAACCTTTGCCTTCTCAACTCTTAAGAGAATGGGCGAAACCGAGTACCCCAGTTCTCTTATCTATCCAGCAGAGGAGCTCTGCACAAGTTCAAAGACCCTTCGAAGATAATGGAAGACAATAGTTGTCAAATCCTCACCAACGGTGATCAGTGCTACTGAGAGTAGATTGTCCGCTTCATTTCCCAACGAAATGCCAATCGAAAGCGGAAGTGATGCGAACCTACTTGGATGTGACAACTAACTGAAAGAAGAGTCGATGAGCAGATTTTGTGGAGGAAGGACCCAAAACTTCAGAAGTTTGCGAGGCGATGCTCGTTAAAGCTCTAACAAGCATCCACCCAGTTCAAGCAGCATGTGGAAATTTTGAGAGACTAGCGCAGTAAAGATGGTCTTTTCCTTCATTTGGTGGATCCGCAAGAATCGACATGGATCAATACAACTCAGCCAACCCCACACCAGAGTCAGAGTCATTGGCGAGTTGAAGCAGCATGGCGGATCAAAGGTTCGACTACTCAGAAACAGCAGCGAAGAGCAGCTGGGAGCCAGGAGGCGTATTGCAGCTGGAGCAGAAGATTGAAGACTCAGCAAAGGCGAAGAGTTGCAGTGTTCACAAAGGCTTCGACGAGGACGTCGAAGGGATAAGTGGGGGAGAATGTCACGGACAAACTTTGAAACAGGATGTTTGATGTAATGCTTATATCTGTCCGTGTCTGTTGGCATGTTCATGCCTTGTACAGTGTGTAGAGGGGCAGTCGAAGGCTTATAAGTCCAATTTTAGTTGGGTTGGTGGCCTCTTTAGGCTTGTAAATAAAGGTTGTGTCATGTGGACACGTGCGAGAGCTTTTCGGTCTGTAATGGACCATTTTACCCTTTGTTGTGCCACTGTTCAGAGCTTGTAAAGTCTGTTTGTAATTTGCATTGTCTATGAAGTGTTTTTCGGACATGTTTGCTTGTGGATCCCGATTGAGGCGTTCTCTTTAACCCGTTCTATCTTTTGTTGGTCCTAAGGGACAATGGGAGGCTTCGGGGAGGCTGACCTTTGCGGACGGACGCGCAAGGGTGCCGCACGACTTAGGCAAAACCAGCTAAGGTCGTGACAACACGGACAATTAACTCAACATTATTGATAGCTTCAATGAGCTTTGTTTTGTCAACCTCAATCATTAATATTGGTTCCTTCAAACTATTAATGGGCTGACCTTGTAACACTTATTAGTTGTTCTCTGATGTATAGGGGGCAACATCCATCGTGGCTGACTCACTGATTTCCTCCACCTCTATATGGATGAACAACATATATAAAAAGGGGTGCTTTAGGAAGTGCAGTAACTCTGGAAATAACAATATTTACTTTTTCTAACTTTCATTTGCTACGATTATGGCTTCTTTTTTTTTCCTACCCGGGATTTGTTTCGAACATCAGATGACCTAGTTTGGCCCATCCTTGGCAATTTTTCAATTTTTTGACCCAGGCAGTTGTGTACCGCATGGTGCAAACTCAGCATCAAGGCATCGACCAGGTTAGATCTTGGTTTCCGTGTCATCTGGATGACCAAAAAGAGTATCATCAGATATTAAATGATTTAGGGTCTAATTACTTCCCCAAAGGTGGAAATTGGCATCAAAGTGGAGATAAGTCAAGTACTTTGGAATTTGACATTGTGATGAGTGTTTGGTTAATGTGACAAACGGGTCTATAATAGAAGTTAATGTCATTTTACATTTAGATGTTGCTTTCCGTGTCAGCTGGATGACCAAAAAGAGTATCATCAGATATTAAATGATTTAGGGTCGAATTGCTTCCCCAAAGGTGGAAATTGGCACCAAAGTGGAGATAGGTTAAATACTTTGGAATTTGACATTGTGATGAGTGTTTGGTTAATGTCAAGTACTTCTGGTTTGACAAACGGGTCTATGGTAGAAGTTAATGTCATTTTACATGTAATACCTTAGTAGTAATTTCAATGATTTGAAATACTGAAAGTTATGATAAAACAAATGAAAGTCCAAGAATCTCAAATATGATCGAATTATGAATCCTTCAGGGAAACGGTCCAAAGCTAGTGGAAATGTGAATGAATTTGAAGTAATTATCGATAGATATAAGCAACTGTGGGTGGAAATATGATAATTTTTTATCATGATGCTCGTAGTACAGTATAATCATTTAATGCACTGGAAAACTATCATGTGTATATTCTAAGATCCTCATTACCTTAATGGTTTCAGCCAATTGACAAATACATTATGTACATTTCAGGATGTAGATAAATTGGACTATTTGGTTCAATACCTTAAGTAAAACAGTTCAAAATCGATAATCACTTGAAGTCAATCTGGGAAGGGCCTTTGGGAAAATATAGAAGCATGATAAGAGATAAAGGTGGATGTTCACAAAGTTCTTTGAGGTGGTTTTTGTTAGGTAATTTATGTTGTGATGAAAGTCATGAGTAAACCGTTGAGAAAGGATGACCTTATTAGAAAGTTTGTTGGGAGATAATTCACAAAATGGGATTAAACAATTGAAGTTACGCTGAAAGATTCTATATGGGCTTATAGGGAGAGCCTTTGAACATTGGGTGATATAGATAACTGAGAGTTGCATGAAGTTCTTTGAGGTGCTTCTTGTTTGGCTTTTTATATTATAGTGAGAACTGCAACTAAAACAGTTTAAAGTGCTGGTCTTATTAGAAAGTTTGTTGAAAGGCCAGTTGCATCATAGATGATCACGGGTAATGGAATATGGAATTTCCTGCATTAATAATTTCAAATTTAGTGGATAAAAACAGCAGAAAATAAAATTATTTGAAGTGGATAAATATAGGAATCCTAAAAGTGGAATGGTATTCTTTCAGCAAAGATTAAAATCAATATTGTGCTCTAGATGGACTAGACATCCTTTTTCTTGATGACATCAGGTTTTTAATTAGTGTCCTGAAAAGTGCCACATTTGACAAGGATTATGACATGAGATGGTATACAAGTCACTGCCACCCTTCAGAATTTCAACTCCTTAGGAGATACACCTTTTTTTAGAGAAACAGCCAACATGATTTTGACTTTGGATCATGACAATGTTTGCAACGAATTGAGGGCAATATGACATTATTGATTTATGGAGCTGCTTATGATATGAATTTCATAACTTACTACCGCAATGCCATATATAGCAGAAGTATTAATTTTCTAGTTGTTTCTTATAGATGGTTATGAAGTAAACTGTGGCATACATGTGTGAAACTACAAACTCTTGTTGTCCTATACAGAAGTGGCTGCTTTGCAGCATATGATGAAATTGGCCATGATTGGTAAAAAAAATAAAAAGATCCACATTTTAAGTTTTTTTTAATGAATTAAATCTTAAACCTGCATGGATATTTTTAGTTGGTTGATCACTGGCTAAAATTCTTATGGGTTAAATGTGAACACGTGTTTCTTTGTGTTTGCTATTCTCGGCTTTTAGATTCAATGCACAGTTTAAACATGCTGCCAAAGTTGGCCGTAAGCTATTATTGCTGAACATTCCCTAAGATATTACTTTGCTGCAGAGATCATCTGGTAGTGGTAAAGTTAGCAGAAGAGCTTTAGGAGTTTCTGCGAGCAGCTCAAGTCCTTCCAAAAGAAGTTCCGAGAAGCGTAAAGTTGCGACTTCCACTCTATGTATTTGCTTACTTATTTAGTTATTCAGTTTGAATTTTGTTATTGTGCTGCAAGTTCTTGGATATATATATGCTTCTATATTTCATACTTGTTTAATTTGACATCTGTTTCTGGTTGAATTTGTAACTTGGCTGATGTTCCTTAAACTTTTGGCAAGAGTTTCTTTAGCAGTACAAACTGCTTTGGGAAGATGGGTCTGCTTGCTGCTTTTGTTGCACTAGTTTTTTTTAAATGTCATACATTTTCTATTTTGCTTGTTGCTATTAGTGGTCATATTTTGTCGTTACTTCTTTTGTCCCATTCATTGTCTATTTTTATTCTGGTCCAATATCTTGATTTACACTGAGCTTTTAATTTTCTGATTGTGAAAATGGTGATACTATTTATTATATCCCATATTCACCATTTAAGCGGTCATAATTTTAATGTCTGCATGCTATTGAAAGGCAGCATCTGGAATTATGCATCTAAAGAAGCAGTGGTATAAAAGCATTGACTGAATGCTTAACATTTTTTACCATTTTGGTGACATGATAGAATAATTTGCTCTTAATGTAGCGCAAAGAGTTCTAGACCTTTTAGTAGGTTAAAGGAACTTAATGCGGGCATCGGTAATAGACAAAAACTCTTTAACTGGTGTTGCTATGGTTGTTAGTCTAATTATTTACCACTTTATTGTTTGAGAAATAGTTGCCCAAGGAATTTTTGCTAAGACTTATTTGGGCCATGAAACATGAGAAAATATGTGCCTTCATATACAAATTACAACAAAATGCTCAAGATGAATGCTTTATTATCTCCTCAGTACTCTCCTTGGGCGAAATAACTTTTAATTTACCTAATTCTGTTGCTTCGATGGAGCAATGAACCTTTATTCCTTGCAGAATTTGGACTAAAAAACATGGCTAATTTCTCTCTTTTTGATACTTTACACATGCTGTTATCAAAGTAATAAAAAATGTCTGGGCAGTGAAAGGCTTAGGTGGATGTCCTTGACAAATAGGTTGTCACCTAGAAAAAAATGCAATAAAAATAGTATGAAGTTATGAACTCACAGACACACACGTGTATCTACGTATGTGTGTGTGAGTGAAGTGAAAACATTTTTTATAATCAGTAAGTCCTCAAAAGAGACATGATATACAATGTTTATTCCTCATGCATTAACATCTTAATAGAGATTGCATAATCTGAATTCTTAACATCCTGCATTTCATATTGGATATTGTGATTATAATCCTATGGCTTGTCAAATTTATTCTCTCTCCCTTTTATGCTAGTGTTTTGATAGATATGTTACTTAATATTAACAAAAAGAACATGAGAAGAAATCCTTTTATTCTTTAATAAAGATTATTTGTAACAAGCATCCACTTAGCAGTAAAAGGTGGTTTTAGGTACCAATTTAGCTCCCTAAGCCCCATCTTGGTGTTCAAGCTGAAGCTTGGACTGAAACTCAAAATTGCCAGGTAACTAGAACAGGCAGTGATTTTGAGAACATTGGCACTTACATTGCAAACGACCTGATCCTCAAATGCTTTGGCTGATGTAGTGAGTTATAAACTAACGAAGCTTGTGTCAATTGTTCTGCAGTATTTTCTAATTCAATCTCCATAGGTGAATAAGACTCTTTGATAATTTTAGTTGTCAGCTTCCACGGTATCTTTTTTTATAATCAGGAGCTCTTTTAATCTCACTGACCTGGTTATGACAATTAATTCTTTTGGGCCACGAACATTTTGGTTAGCTCAAATCCCTTAATTGTGTGCTTATCTGGTTTTGAACTACTTAATGTTGCCATTATAAAGATCAGATGTATAGCAAGAACCACATTTATTTATCTAACATATTGCTTTTTCTCGATATCTATAACCTCCTGTTAGACTGTTTCCATTGTTCTAAAACCTGTCAGTATACCTTCGCTCCTTTCTTTTTTTTAATGTCTCAAATTTCTGCCTGACTGTCCGTTGTTGTAAAGCCTGTCGCTACACTTTTTTTCCTTTTATGTTGTCTTTGTTCCTCAAAACTTTGTCATAACCTTAATGTAACAGTTAACGGGATTGAAACTGTTTTTGATTGAATGAAAAATGCAGAAGTTAGTGCAATAGTGCCTGTTGGTGCTGGGCAGCTATGCCCTAGCTGTCAACTCTACAGTCACATTCATGCTTGTCACTGGTCATAATCTATTACATGAAAGATACATTTGAAATGGAAATACGATTCTTGAAGATAATATATCTTTCTTGTTTATAGATGGATGAATTTTTTTTTTTGATACATCATTTGAGATGATTGATGTCACATTTCCATTTTGTCTGTGTTAAATGATCAAATTATTCTTTTTTCTTTTTGTAACACTGAATGGACCATACTTGTGTTAAGTATGCTGTAGCCTATCCCATTTTCGCAGATATAGTCCAACTATGCATGCCTCCTTGTGTTCACATGCATGCATGTTTACATCTTTTTCTTTTCTTACCACATGTTTTCTTCATAAGTTTTGCATAAGATCTCTGTTTTCATCACTTTGCAAACGATATTATGCTAACAAAAATCTGATTATGGTGTGGTCATTAGTCTTTTATCTTATTATTCATCATATGTTGTAACTTGGAAGGACTATGTTTTACAATTTTCATTGGGTTGGTTGTAGTCATGGATTCTATCAACTCAATTTAATGACCATGGTAAGACTATCCGGCTCTATGTCATAGGTCCAATTAATGATATGTTTTGCCTCTGATCAATTTTAAATATCAAATACAAATGTTAGAAAAATGGAGCAGCATGTCCTATTGTTATGACTAGGCCTGATGGGATAATTGGCTCATTAACGTTATTGAGCTTGAACTATTATCTCATAATGCTTACCCTGAAGTTAACAGTAGTATACTCAGACTTTTATAAGTCAATCTTAATCTTAGTCCACTTCTAATGTTTCACTAAATCGGGGTGTTATAGTCTTCTTCACTTAAGAGCTTGACGTCATAGTCAAAACCTAGCATAGCCCAGATCGAACCCCAACATGGTGCATGTGAGACATGGCTCAATGGTGGTTCCATGCTGTGATGTGCCCTTTGACCTCGTTCACATTTAGTCCTTAACGACACAAACCTCTCACCATGTCTCCATTACTAGGGCGACTCTGATACCAATTGTTATGATCAAGCCTGATGGGGTAACTGGCCTATTACCTTCGTTAAGCTTGAACCATTAACTCAAATTGTTTATAGGCTGAAGTTACTAGTACTCTAGTAGTGCACTCATTAGACCCTTATAAGCTAGTTTTTGTCTTCGCCTACTTCTGATATTGGACTAATGTGGGGTGTTACACCTATAGTTCTCATTCTTGTTGATGAAGAAGAGGAGAGTTGATACTCTGGGTGGAAGCTTAATTATGCTAGGGAAAAGTCTCAAGTCAACATTTCTGTATAAGATTTCTTGTAAAATTACATATGAATTAGACAATTTTCCTTGAGCAGTATATAACCACTAAAAATTTTAAGAAATATATTATAGGTTGGCCTTTGAGCACATGCTTGAACTTGATTCATCTAGATTTCTGTCTACTGCATGATTGCATGTATTGTAAGTGTGCTTTATAAATACTGCACCATGCAGTATATGCTGATAGAAAAGTGTCATTGCGCTAACGTTGATAATGCGCTTGCCAATGTATACCAATGCATGTACTGGTGTCTGTATATCTTTTTATATGATGGTTCTTATGAGTTATGATACTTTAATCCTCATATTATGGTGCCTTTCTTGCTGATTCAACTTCCTATTCATGTATCTTTCTGTCTTTTGTTGGGTTATCACCTTTATTCCCAATGAGCAACCTTTTAGGTTCTTTTGGACACGAATCATTCTCTTTATTAGGCACCTTGAGGCATCATCATGAACCTTATTTACCACCATCTTTATATTCTAACAACAATGGTCATGTCTTTTCTCCTTTCTGCAGTATGTGTTGAAGGATAGCATGAAAAAGGGGAGTGCCAAAGACAAACCAACATACATTTTAATGTCAAGGAGAGAAGATCAGCAGCTTACAGTGGATAAATCTGTTTATGTACCTTCTCCAGGGAAAAAAGAAGCATTAGAAGATGAATTTGGTGTGTATGCTCAATTCTCATTTCTTGGACATCCCATCTAATTGACTTTGTGTTGCCCGCACTAGTTACTGGTGAATATTCTGATGTATTCTATCAGTTTGGGTTTGATCTATAGATTTTCACATAAGATGATTTGTGCCTTTTTAGGCTGCTTTTGCACGGAAATGGTTAGTTTACACTTTAACACAAACCTGGTCACAAAAATTCATGCATAGGGTCCTTCATGGTGTCCTAGATAACAATGACTGCTTTCTTTTGCTACTGTTTTCTTTTATAGAACTTGTATTTAGACTTGCATGCATGGTTTGGTAACTGAATTTTAACTTCTTCTTTGGTAGATTATATTCTTTTATTAGCATGTTCTCCTCCTTTTCTTATAATTTACATCATCTAATCATCAGCAATTCTTTTTTGTTATAGTTTATACTCTTAATTCCTCATAAGTTGGTCAGAACTTGGTAAGTTCTGTGTTGCTATAATTAGGTGCCTTATAGTTCAAAATTTTTAATGTGTGTTGTTGCCTCTTGTTATTTATTATGTTGATACAATTGTTTGGTTATAATCCTTAACCACGGTGCCCTAATTGATTAATATTCTGTAATAGTAGTTTGGTCGCCTTCCCTAAACTTTCTTGCCAGTCAGGTGCTTAGGCTAAAGTTTAAATTTTACGGGAGCTTTTAACATATAGAGAAGTAAAATGGTTAAATCCTATAAAATCGGGTATAATGTCATTCAATATTCTAACGGAAAATGATAATTTAAAAGTAACTTCTTTTAAATTACATAAGTTCATAATGAAGCATAATCACAATTAATCACCTGAATATGAACATGGCAGAGCATTAGAACCTGTTCGTGAATCCTATCTGCATGTCTTGTAATCTGCTTATGTTCATATATAGCTGTTCCTGAATTATACAGAATTTGCAAATTATTTGAAGGAAAATGTTATAGCATGATGTTGCCCATGTATTACTGTTCACAGATGTAATGTCGAGATGAGAAAACTTGGTATGATGATTTAGCCTTGCCATTGGATGAGGAATGAAAATCTAGAAGCCTTGTGAGAGAAAAAGCTACACCCTGACCTATTCTTGACGACTTCTACTTGGATAGTAATTTCAGATGTTTGTATGATTTTTTTATGAGTGTAAGTGTGACATCGGTGATTGAAAAATTGTACCTTTAGTTGTATTTAAGAAAGCCCAAATACTAGGTCAGCTCTGATACCAAATGTCACGACTCAGGCCTGATGGGCTAATTGGCCTATCAACTTCGTTTGGCCCGAACCACTGGCCAAAATACTCAAGTTGAAGTTGATAGTAATACACTCATCAGACCCTTATGAGTCAATCTTAATCTTGTCCATTTCCAATGTGGAAATAATTGGGCGTGTTACAGATATGCTGCTAGTTATGGACAGGATAGATGCCCTTCCTACTTGATTAATATGTGTTGTTTGTTAATGATATTATCTTGATTGATGAATTTAGATTAATTCTAAACTTCAGTTGTAGAGAAAAACCTTGGAAACTAAAGGTTTTTAGATTAACCAGATTTAAGGTTGAATATATGCATTGCTAAGAAAAGACATGAGTGTGTTTTGGATTCATTATTAAAAAAGAATGAGAGATTAATGAATACATTGTGCATACAATAAAAGATGAATGGTTAGAATGGAGAAGTTTAGTGGATTTGTGCAAATTATTTTGTTCCCCTTAGATAAAAGGAATATTTTATAACTAGTTGTAAATCTAGTCACTGCCTTCTCCCTTCGTCTTTTGTTTTTCTCTTTTTATTCTATTCTATCTGATTTTTGTCTCAATGAAAATGCAAGGTTTATCCATGAAGCTCAGTGGGAATATGTTCTTTTGATGTTGAACTTAGGTTAAGGCAGGTTTTCAAGCCTATAATTGACAGAAACGATTTATGGCTTTAATGGGCATATGAGAAGGATTGGTGATTTAATTTTGGCAAGCAAGGTTATTTGACAATAGGGAATGGTTTCAACTGTCAAGGTGTGTAAATAATCTGACAAGGGAACCTCCTTGTGTCATACACATAGAATGCCTTTATTAGTTTGAATAGTTGATCTCCACATAGTAGAACTACTGATATTGTTTTCTATAGGAGGGCCAAAAACTTCAGATGTCATTGTAATATTGTCAATCAAAGTTTAAAAGAATTTCTTAGATGTTATGAAGTGTCCATAACGGTGACTGACTGGCATTTATCAGCTAGATTTTTGCTCGAGGAAATACAACCCCTTTTTCAGAAGAAAAAACAAGAAGGGAAAGTAAAATTATGGTAATGAACTTTTAAATATCCCAGGAACTAATTCACTATCCATGCAACCTGGACATGGCTAATTAGGTTAAGATTGACTAATGTAACCAATTCTTATTCATGCATGTTTTGTGAACCTTGACAAGATTCGATAAAGTTCTAGATTCCACTTAATCGAGGGATTTTGTTAAATGTTTTTACAACAGGAAGTTGGCAGTTCTGAGAATCAATTGTTAATACAGCTTCTTGACTTTACATGTGTGCATATGTGTTGGTGTTATGTATGTGCTTTAGTGCTTGGCCTCAATTGCAACAACTTATTCTGATTGTTGGTTTAAATTGGCATCTCTTTGATACCACAGCAATGTTAGGCTTGTGGGGTTCTAATCCGTGAGCATCCTTCAGTTTAACTGATCTACAATCCTGACTGATTTATCTTCATGAATTATTTTTATTCTGAGTTCTTTACCTGATATAACATCATAATATGTGTTGGGGTTGTTTTGTTAACTTGTAGTAACTGAATTTCATGGAAATTTTGTAGCTTCTGAAACTTCTGAATCTGGAAAAGGAAGATTTGTGCTTTTGAAAGGGAAAGAGCAAGAAGTTTCTGATGTAAGATACTGATGACGATGTGATCTTTTTTGTCTTTTAATCTTTATATTAGTAACTGCTTCAAATATCCTTTGGCCAGGTGTCTAAGAGTTTGTTACAACAGCATATCATAACATCTTCAGTAAGAAATTCACCAACCTTACCATCTAGACAGAACCAGGCAAGCGGAAGAATCATTAGGAAAATACTCTCGAAGGAAGGGCATGCGGATCAGTCACATGTATCTGTGACCCATCCTGAGCAGCAAACACAAGCGGTAAATGTGGAGAAGGACAAGCGCCTGCCTCGGCCCCCCAGTGCAATCTCAAATACGAAAGATTACATTTCACGTATTTCATCACTTGCATCTGTTTCTGATGGTGATGATAAAAGATATATAGTTGATAAATTTGCTGTAAACAATATACAAGGTTCCATATCAATTAGTGAAAAGCATGAAAAGCGAACAAGGAAAAAGGATAGACCTGATCGTGGTGTTTGGGCCCCTCGTTGTCGTGCAGACAGATCTCGATCTGGTGATGGAAGTCCATATGCTGAGGTGACTCAGATGACGGATGCTTTAGAAAGCATATCCATTTCTCAACAGGCTGTTGGTAAAGTTGGGGAGGAGGACATGGTTGTTCAAAATGCTCGTGTTGGACGTAGCAATAATTTGCATGCCGCCTATGAAACATCATTAGGTCGTGTAGAAAGAAAAGCTGATATGTCTTCTGCAAGTAGAAGCGAAGATATGAAGATGTATGGAAGTGGACGAGTTGATTTTTCTTCATTGGATAATGGTATGGCCTTTCCAATTCAGTGTCTTTTTTGCTTTTTTTTTTTCTTTTTACTACATGACTGATATTTTTTTATAACTTATTTAGGTTCTCATAGGCATGTTGGCCGCCGTGCACGTGGTCCAAAGGAAACGGATAGCTCCTTGAGTCTTACGGAGGGAAAGAGTTTTAAAAGGGGTCCCACTGTCTACAGTTCCCACGAGGTGAAATTTGATAAAATGTTATTTCTGGTTTAAAGCTATTTCATGATATTATACTTACTCTTCCCAAACTATGTTCAGAGACAAGTATGGGTTCAGAAGTCAGGCTCAGCTTCGTGAATCTTCTAGTGAATGGTGAAGCCTTTTTTCTTTAGAACATGTGATTTTCTATTTATTAGTTACTTCTATGGCATTAGCTGAGTTCTACTAATTAATGATTCAGCTAAAATTTAGGGTTTCCACCATGGAAACAAGGATCAGAAAGTATAAATTGTCATCATTATAAAATATACTGGCATCATGTTTTAGTTCGGGCCACGGTTTTAATCATTTTATTAAGGTTTTTAGGATCTTTTTTTATATAGTGCTAAGAAAATTTATAAATTGTTGAGTTGTGAACACAATTAGGGGCATTGTGTTATTTAGAGAACAGCTAAGTGGAGTCGAAAAAATCACTTTTAAGGTTACTTTTTTGAGTTATTTATACTTTTAGTTGGTTGTTTTTACCTACAAGGAATCACATGTTATGTTGACATCTACTGAAGAGCCTTCTCTCAGATTACCTTCATGTTTGGAGTCTCATGCACTGGGCTGCCCTGAGTTGGGTAACTAGTGTACTGTGGTGTTGAAATCTATGATATATAGATATTAGTATATAGATTAATTTTATATAAATCATGCTTTATTAAACTAATTTATCTCGAAAAACTCCTGAAGCTCATTCGTTGGTTCTTTGGGAAGACAATAATGGGTTTGCTTTTTTCTTATTGGTTATTTAGTACTTATATGTTTGGATCCTTGTATTATGTGTACTATTTTATTTTGTATTAACTTGCTAATGTTTATGCTACAGGATATATGCAATTATGCACTATTGCAGATTTGTCAATTGTGGCAACATTTTGGTTGTGGGGCTCGGTCTATCAGTTCTTGATAATGTTTGCATGGCAGTTATGCGGCTTTGGATAAATGCTGCTCAAAGGATGCTGTTACCAAATTGTTCCATATGGAATTACAGCTATAGCTCTAGTTGAATCAAGAGCAGCATGATCTAAGGTAGCTAGGAAGTGAAATAAATTTGCTTGTGGGTCTGTGAGTTTCAAAAAAATATCAAGTTATTTGGATGGAATCCTGTTGGCCAGCTGATGGAAGATTCGTCTGTCTTCTATACCACTGAACAGTTTGAGCTGGCTAAGATACTTTTTCGCATAGAGATGTAAGCAAAGGCCCTTCTCAAGTATATTATGCCAACGAGCAACTTCTCTTGGTATAAACTGTAAAGAATAGATTGAGGAGGTCAGTGCTTCTTTCTGGCCATTGTTTATAGGTTTGAAAAGCGTTGTACGACTCACTGCTTCGTGGACTACTTGGTCTGGTTAGTACTTATACAGTAGTGGGAGAATCCCCGTTTTAAGCACCCCAAGTATTACCATTTGTTGCTGTAAAGTGTAATGGTTAAACCGGCTTAGGGTGGATCGGTCTGTCGTCAAAGTCTGTTTTGGAGTATTTGAACGAGTTGATTGAGGCATAAAACTCCGGTTTTGTGACTTGGTTTATGCTGTTATACTGCTAAATCTAAGACGGGTTTTATTTCAACTAAGTTGGTTTTATGGAAGCTATTTTTTGCCGATTTATCTCGTTAGGTTTGTGTTTGTTCTCACGGAAAAGGACTTCCCCCGAATAGTTTCTGATTCCTAAAATGGATGGAAACACCTGGTGTTTATTTACCTCTCATTTTGTTATTGGATTGCTGTGGATTGAGTATTATGATAAATCCACCAGAATAATTCTTCTCTTAAGATCCATCTATTTATTGCTGTTTCAACTTTGATTTTAATATATTAATTCTTTCAACATAAATCTTGCCCCTTTTTTTTTTTTCAAAGTGCTTGATCTTAAAATTTATCGCTTCATCTTACAAGAACTTTTGCTCTCTTATTGCCCTCGTCAAATTCATTCTCACTCAAATTAAGCTGGCACTACTTAATTATTTCCAAGAGGAGCTTATTATTTGAGGCAATTCATCCATGTTACTGAAATTGTGACGAGGTTAGCGTTTTCTTGATGTGGAATTAAGCTACCATCTTTCCTTATTTCAATTGATTTCTAGACACGAGGCAAAACACTTGAGAAATATGAGAATTCTTGAGACAAAAACTTGGCATGCAACAACTTTAGAAGGACAGGGAAGAGTGCAGTCTAAGCCGCACCAGCAGCACTGCGTGGCTTACGTGCAGCTGAACTTGCATTTTGTAAGTTATTGATCTTGTTTGAATGTGTGTCTGATCCAATTCTTGCTCATCCCCAGGGATTCATCATGAGCTTCAGGTGATGTTTTTGCTCGTGCAATGAGTTCACCAAGTTCTAATAATCATGGGGAGAGAGATCTAATTGATCATTCCGACAGGCATACATAAAGCAAAGTATCTCAGCATGGCCTGCTGCTACTTTTCACCATTTGCAGACAGGAAAAGCTGCCAACGTAAGGTTTGATCTTTATTAACAGATCAAAGGCTGCAAAGGAAGGTGATAAATAATGTGTCTAAACCACACCTGGATGCTGGAAACCCATCAAAGAGATCAAAGAATTCCAAGCCAAGAAAACACACATGCAAATTGGCAGATACCATATGTGTCATCAGTATGACGACAGGTGAAACCAAAGAACACAAAGAATAGTTTGGGTTGTTCAGACACAAAAAGGATTTGCATTTTGTGTCACATAACGAGAGCAGAAGTGCACTGCACCCACCGAAGGACCTGTAGAAGAGCTCCATATTGCGGATCAAGAAATGCATGGAGACGACTCTGAGCCTCACCACATTCGTTAGACAAAAAGAACTTTAGCCTAGAACAGTTGCTTGTCATTGAGATCTTAAATCTTTTGCTCAAGAAAAAGAGTGTCCCATCTCACTGTTGTTTCTTTTTCTTTTCACCCACTTCTTTGGATCGTCTCCGGCTACCCCATCGGTTCATGTTCTGATCTTATCCTACACATCGTTCATCGGTCACACTCCCAGAAGCCTACATAATGGTCCTCAACAGTCAATAGGAGAAGAGTGGGAAGGACTTTTGAAAAGAGGCACTTTTTGTTGATTGGATGTATAGAGAGAGAAACAAAGGGAAAGATGTGTCTGCGGATGGCCACTCAGTGGGGTTCATCTGTCTCCCCCTCCTGGAGAGAGAGAGAGAGAGAGAGAGAGAGAGAGAGAGAACCATGCAGAAATGGGTTACTCGCTGAACCCCTGCTCTGATCAACTCTGCTTTCAAATTTTGGTCCTTTGCGTTCCAAAGATCAATGATTCATGAATAGATTTTTGTTGAATCAATCAATGCCTTACCTTTGATTTAGTTTTGCAGGTCATAGCTATAGTTAACAGAAACATAAAAAAGGAAAAAGAGAAAGAGAAGATAAGATAGGGTATCATCAAAGGTTCATAGGACAGTATTAGGAAACAGAGCATAGTTAGACCACCCTCCCAATAATGACACAACAGCTCAGGTGTGATACTTCCACTACCACACTTGACAATTCCAACATAAACTACTGCTGAACCAACAAAGAATTTGAGGGGAATGAGAGCAGGTTGAGGCCAAAGATTAGAGAGGATTACAAAAGCAAATAGCTATGATGGAAAAGTATTGTACATGGACCACACTTGGAGCTGCATGACAACCTTAGCCATGCTTTCTTTTGATGAAGGTGATCACCACCACCATCAACCCATCAACAGAGTAAAGCTCATTGTTGTTCCAACAGTTCTTCTGCAACTCGCACTGAGATCTGAAAAGAAAGCAGCACCTTTGCTCATCAAAGTTAAAGAATTATAGGGGTCCATTTCATCATCATTACTGTAATTTACACACCACTCCCGCACATCTTCACCATCATCAGGTCAAGAGATCCGGGAAGAGCTTGCAGAAGCCGGTCTCCTTCTTGCCTGAGCTGCTCTCTTTCAGTGCAGTGGCAGAGGAAGAGGGAGAGTGGCTCTCCGGGACATGGTACGGGAACTCGGAGAGCATCTGGACAACCTCCCTCATCGTCGGCCTCTCCACGCTGTTCTCCTGCACGCACAGCATGGCCACGAAGAAGACATGCATCACCTCGGCTATCGGCACCGTGCTCAGCCTTGGATCAGCGATGGCGGCGACGTTGTCTCTGCTGCAGTCGGTGACCCTCTTGGCCCACTGAACTATGTCCACTCCGTCCCCGAACTCCCCCACCGGGCGTCGCCCGGTGATGAGCTCAAGTAGAACCACTCCGAAGCTGTAGACGTCGCTCTTCTCGTCTACTTTGAGCGTGTACGCATACTCTGCGATCAAATATGCAAGCAAAAACAGAGTAAGAGAACAGTTGTACACAAAACGAGGATTTAATGGACTATACATCATCCGAAAGAGAAGATGTAGAAGAACTCGGTGGCGAGTGACCCATTAACATTAATGGACTAATACATCATCGTGTGCATGTCCCGAGGGTCAGATAGCATATCCCCCATCAAATCAAAGGAGGAGGAGGAGGAGCAGTGTGAGGTGGGAGAATCTTTGTGATCCATGTATTTTACAGGTCTCGGGAGTTGCCATTGAAATCCATCACAAGCCTCAAAAAATCCCACGCTGTGCTGGTGTTGAGCACACAGGCAAGAGAGATAGAGAGAGAGAGAGAGATGTGGTGGATGATGTGATCTCTCACAAACCTAAATCTGAAGTGATGGGACCAGGTCGCTGAATCCCACTCCAAGATTTTTCGGGTGATTCAGTCAACCTAGAAGGCAGCTCCTTGGAAGGAGAACGAACAGTGATCTCAACGCAGGAAAAGAGTCGAGGCCTTCGAATTGGGAACAGCAGAAGGCACGCTTTCACCAAAGCCGATACTGCGAAAGCTGCCGCCCCTTCTTGTCGGTCCCCCACCCCACCCCTGGTCCTGTGACTCGGATTTCCATTTCCGGTGGTACGAAGCCGCGCACCGGAACAGGTGGGCGGATTCACGACGTGACATACAGCGCCTCAGCGTCACGTCCCTGTTCTCTCCCTCTCTCTCTCTGCCCATCAATCTGTGTGCATGCTGTCGCTTCAACGTGAGCCAGTCGCACAGTACCCCTGAGCTTTTATCTGGTGGGTAAAACACATAGGTTTTGTTTCTGTTGCAGAAATCAGAGGTCCCGAGTCTCACGCATGTTTAAGACTCTGACTCTGCAGACGGCTGCCGGTTTTTGGTAGCAGAATGAAAAGCGAAGCGGGAAACGGTTTTGTATGAGAGTGTTTCGGAAACAGAACGATCCATGTTTTGAGAACAGAAAACAGAAAACAGAAACGAGAAGGGTGAGAGCGCACCTGGAGCGATATAGCCGTAGGATCCGGCGATGGCAGACATGCTCTCGGAGGCGCCGCCGTCCTGCAAGAACTTGGCCAGGCCGAAGTCCGCCACGTGTGCCTCAAAACCCGTGTCGAGCAAGATGTTGTTGGACTTCACATCTCGGTGTACTATCATGGGACTGCAATCGTGGTGGAGGTAGCACAGCCCCCTCGCCGCCTCCACCGCGATCCGGTAGCGGCGGTCCCAGCCCAGGAAGCCGCCCCCCTTCCCGTGCAACACCTCGCCGAGGCTGCCGTTCCCCATGTACTCGTACACCAGCACGTTGGTGTCCTGGTTGGTGCAGAAGGCCAGCAGCCGCACGATGTTCCGGTGCCGGATGCTCCCCAGCGTCCGGACCTCCGCCCTGAACCCATGGTCGTGCCCGCCGGCCCTCAGTCGCTTCACCGCGATCGCCTCCCCGGCTCGGGTCCGCCCCATGTACACCACCCCGCCACCGCCGCGCCCGATCACGTTCCCGTCCCTCATGCACTCCAGCACGTCCGACACCCCGAAGTCCACCTTCTGGAACGCGGTGAGCCGCCACGCCGCGCCTCCAGGCCCCCGGCGGTACGACCGCGCCCGCACGGCCGCGGCCACCGCGAACACCAGCGAGCAGAGCAGCAGCCCCAGCGCGAATATCAACTTGAAGTCCCCCGCGCTGCGCGGCGCATGCACCCTGCCGGCCGTGTGGCTGCAGGGGTTCTCCAGGACCGGCCCGCAGAGGCCGACGTTGCCCGCGAACGAGGAGGCGTTCATGTAGGCCAGCTGCCCGACTTCCGGCAGCTCGCCGGAGAGGTCGTTGAACGAGAAGTCGGCCGCTGTGAGGCTCCTCATCGCCGCAATCGACCTCGGTATCGAGTCGCTCAAGTGGTTCATGGAAAGGTTCAGGTAATTCAGTATCGAAATTCCGGCGATCTCCGGCGGAATCGGGCCGGACAGATTGTTCTGGCTGAGATCGAGGTAGGTGAGCTGGGTGCAACTGCCGATCTCCGGCGGGATCGAGCCGGACAGGCGATTGCGGCTCAGGTCGAGCTTGACCATGCGCCGCAGCCCGCCGATGGCGCTGGGGATTGGACCGGCCAACTGATTGTTGCCAAGCAGCAAGGTTTGAATGGAAGAGAGGTTTGAGATGGAGGATGGTATTGGCCCGGCGAGCAGGTTGTTGGATAGGTTGAGCTCGGCCAGCTGGGTTGGACTGTGGCCACTGTTATCATCATTCGCTGGTACTGGACCAGAGAGGTAATTGTTCTGCAGCTCCAATAGGTTTAGGTTGGGAAGGTAGAGGAGGCCTAATGGGATGCTGCCATTGAGATAATTCTGACCGAGTCTCACTCTTGTGAGGCTGGAACACCTGCCTAAGCTCGCGGGCACGGCGCCGAACAAGAAATTGTTGAGTAGAATGAGGACTTTGAGCTGATTAAGAGGACACAGGTTAGCAGGGACTGCACCGGTGAGCTTGTTCGACGAAAGATCGAGCACCCGTATCCGGCCTCCCGAGCCGAGCCTCTCCGGTATGGCGCCCGTGAAGTTGTTCATGAAGAGCTGGAGCGTGTCCAGGTTAGGTAGCTCTGCGACGAACTCGGGTATCGAGCCATGCAATCGGTTCATGAAGAGGTTGAGCAGGTTCAGCTGGGTGAGGGCGGCCAGCTCGTGGGGAACTTCTCCGGTGAGCGCATTGTTCGACAGGTCGAGCAGCGTCAGCCTGGTGAGATTACCGAGCGACGGCGGTATCTGCCCGGACAACCGGTTGGAGTGCAGGAACAGCGTTTCGAGGTTGATCAACTTGCCGATCTGCCGCGGTATCTCCCCGTCGAGGCCGCAGCTCGAGAGGTCCAGGAGGACTAGATTGCTTAGTTTGCTCAGCTCGGTGGGAATGTCGCCGTCGAACACATTATAGTAGCCCAAGTAAAGCTGCTTGAGGCTTGTCAGGTTCCCCAACTCGGCGGGAATTCTGCCGCGGAGATCGTTGCCGTTCAACGACAGGTACTCTAACGTGGTTAATCTCCCATAGCTGGCCGGAATTTCTCCGTCGAAGTAGTTGCCGCCGAGGTCCAAGTACTTGATTCTCTTCAAGCTCGCGACGCCGGCCGGTAACGAGGCCGTGAAGTTGTTGTCGTAGGCGTCGAGCACCTCCAGGTTCGGCAGGCCCAAGTAGTCCCACTCGAGCCCGCCGTCGAACTGGTTGAAGGAGATGTTCAAGTACCGAAGGCTCGGCAAATGGGACACCCTGATCGCACCTTGGAGCTGGTTTCCGGCGAGCGAAAGGTTGACGAGGGAGTCGAGGCCGAAGATGTCGAGCGAAACAGAGCCAGAAATGTTCAAGTTGGAGAGATCGACGGCGACGACGCGGCCGTGCTCGCACTGGACTCCGAACCACGAGCACACTGAGCTAAGGTCCGCAGTATTCCAGCTCTCTACTTCTGGGGTAGAAGATTGGAAGCCTTCTCTTACGGAAGCCAACACTAAGGCATCGTTCTGAAGCGAAGCACAAGCAACAGGACTTACAACAGTAAACAAGGCGAGGAGGAGGAGAGAAGGGACCATTTTGATGAAGTTTTGGAGATCGATCTAGTCAGACATATCTCTACGAGAATATGACTTGGAGGAATGAAAGAGAAGAATGGAGGTTTACAGACTGTACATGGGAGGATATAAGGCTAAGGGCTTGGAATCTGAGAAGCTTCGCATGTGTATGGTTTTCAGGGAAGAGGCATCTTTCAGAGAGGAGACTTCACAGGGAAGATATGAAGGGAGATAGGTACCTCCTACTTCCTTCGTCTGATCTCTTTTATTTTATTGTTCTCCTTGTGCTCTTTGATATGTGTGTGGAGAGAGAGAGAAAGAGAGAGAGAGAGAGAGAGAGAGAGGTGGCTGTTGTGGCTCCTTCAGCTAGGCCAAAAATATATGGCAAGAGAGGGAAAGAGAAGAAGGTGGTCTTTAAATATTATTTGCAGGCAAACAAAGTGCTGACATTGGCTGCAGAATTCCATTAAAGTTTTAGATGTTAGGAAAAAGATCTATGAGGTTAAAGTGGGTCTCAAGATGTTGGCCCAAACTTGACAGATTGAGGTTTAGAATCGTCAGCAAATCTTAAGTGGTAAATATAGGAGCCATGTAGATCAACTCAAATGAGGCAACAGATTTGAATGAGGATTCAGCATGGCCTCAAAAAATCCTTATATCCCAAGAGAAGAAAGAGAACGTTGCATGTGCAGGAAGAAATTGCAAAGGAGCAACAACAACTGGGTTATTGCTTCACCATGTACCGAAGCTGGCACCTGCCACTGATTGCTGATGGGGCCACAGTTCAGAGCCTGCACACTGCCATTAAAAGTCTAGCTTGGAATGTCCTGGATGAGCACAAGGACCACAGTGTTTCATAGATGTTCTGTGTTGTCCACAATCAATAGGAAAAGAGGATGATGTGCAGAAGATGTGAGGAGTTTACTACTGTTTCAAGCATTTTCCAGTTCCTGTACTCTGGTCAGTGATGCCAATCGTGATTATAGCAGAATCATTATGTCCAGGTAACAGAGATCATACATGGCTATATAATCAATCAGGCAATGGAATGATTGTGACCTGCAATGATGGCTGTAATAATATATACAGCTGTTGATATGCTGCGTGGGAAGGAATAATTGAAGCTTTCTCTTTTATTTCCCTGCTTTATTTCTTGTCCCTCTCCTCTCTCCACCCTTCAAAGATACATGGTCCTCGAGAGAGAGAGAGAAAGAGAGAGAGAGATGGAGGTGGGGGTAAGATCCTCCTCCACTCCAAAAGAAAGGAAAAGATGCAGATGCATGGCCCCCTTCACATGGGAAAGAGTGCTCTTGTATCATATGGGAATTGCACAGGAGCCACTTCTCTTTTGCTTCTCTTCTTTCCCAAAGTTGCCTTCTTTGCTTCCTAGTGCTTCTACTTGACTCCTTTTTCCTCCTTTAGGCTTCGTGGATTATCTGGCTAAAGCTAATCCACTCCCTTGCATGCATGGGTCACTTTGAATTCATCCATGGCATCTGAAACCTCCCTTTTAGGGTGGGGGGGTGCTCTGTGGCTAGTTGGTAAGCACCTCCTCCTCGAAGCCAAGGAGAAGAAGGGTAGCCATTTGACAAGTCACCATCTGAGACTTTTGTGACGGTGGTGTAAGAAGCATGTGAAGTTTGCCACCAAGCAATGTGATGAATGCTAGTGGATTGAGAGAAGATCCAATGAGATATCTTGAATGGCCACATGAAATGGTCAGTCGTGATATTGATGCCCATCTAAGATCTTTCTCCAATGGCAAATGGCCCCTGAACAGTCTCTCTCTCTCTCTCTCTCTCTCTCTCTCTCTCTCTCTCTCTCTCTCTCTCTGTCAAGTGCAGAGAAGCAAGAACTACCTTGTCGGGCAACGGTAAACCTCTCCGTTTCCTTCACAAGAGATCAAACAGCATGTAGCGACAATTCAAGCAGGACGATAGGGAAGAAATGAAGTCACGAGACTCGCAAGACAACCACAAGAAGAACAGAAGACGGAAAGCATAGTTTTCTAGATGGATGATTGGACATCGAGTGAGTACAAGAGACAAATCAAACTAGTAAGTAATGTGCCCATCATTTTCGATATCAGCACGTCGATCACCGCACCCCATGCAGTGGTGCTGCCTGCGACAAAGCCGGTCTTCAGTTCAAGGAGAGAAGGAATGACCGCCAAAGGCCTTCAAAAGCCGAGGCACTAACACAGGCCTCTTTAGCTTTAACTAAAGAATGGTGCGCTTCGCCTCACACCCCTCATTTTACACTGGGAAAGCAGGCGATGAACGTGCTCGGCCAAAGGAAAAGACAAAAAGAGAGAAAGAGAGCTTCGAATTAAAGAGGAGGAGAAAACAAAGCGAGAACACATCATTCTTTTCTTCCCTCCATTCTTTGAAGAGATCATCGCTCTGGCTCGGAGGACAAGAGAGGATCTTTGGAAGGTGCCATGTCTCACCCTTTGCGTTGGCAATGAATGACACGAGAGAAACTAAAGTCTCGATGCGTGCACACTTCCCCAGTTTGATGGCAGAAGCCTTCCTTGCTCGCCCGGATGCCCCTGCCCAGCCACCATAGGCTTTCTTTTAGACTTCTCTAATGCATGTCCTTCTTCTCTCTTAATGTGCAGGAATCAACATGTCGAAGCTGAACACTTCACATCACACAGAGAAACTCGTATTGATTGCTTGTAACGAGATGGACATCTGCTTCTTTCTCGCTCGAGCTTTGCCACTTTGAACTCAGTGGAAGAATCCTCGCCTTTTCCTTTTGTCTTGTGCCGCTTCTTTGGAGTTGCAACGTCCACAGCATGCTTTGTTCACGTTGCAAAAGGAGCCACTGCTGCAAAAGAGACACTCAAGGTTGGTGTTCCATCAAGATCGGCAAAGCATTGCTTGCCGACCTATGTGGCCGATCCAAATGGTTTGAACATTGCGGCCAATTATTATTATTGTTCTATTACACTTCAACTACATTTAGTTCCATTACTTGCTTGCTTGATTCTAACTAAACATGTGAAATATAGGAGGCGATGAGCAGTGCGAACAAGATTAGAGATAATGCATGGGCAAGAAATGATCAAACAATAATTAGCGTAAAATATAGGAGGTGATGAGTAGTGTCTTCTTTCCGTTTTTTAAGGTGCTCGAGTCCAAGCATCTTCTTTCCGTTCTAAAAGCATATGATAGTGGAATGCCGATTTGGGTCTACACAATCCCACAAGTTTAGCTTCATGGATTATGGAGACACTGCTGTCGAAGAAAAAGATGATTATGGACTCGACCACACCAGTCTTTTTTGTGCTCATAGAAACTAACATCAATCGATCAGACAATGATGTGATGGAGCATTTGTCATCATTTCTAGCATTATTAGCTAAGGTATGCGCATATTATAATCGAATTAGTTTATGTTTTTACCTTGGTATAATAGCATTAACCTGTGCTTTACGTGAGCAGTCACAGATGATGGATCACCGAAGGCTGCCTCGCCTGTGTTGTTCCATCATGCTGCTGTCAGGCAGCCTTCGGAAAAGGGTTGACAACCATCAATAATGTTGAAACAGTGGAAGTATCAGTCTCATTCATGTCATATCTGCATCTCGAGTGGCATATCGACAATCACACTCTTTCCACCACCGTGGCTGATTCTGATCTCGTCTCCTTCCATGGGTGGATGCATTGCAATTGCACAAGAGTCAATTTCAGATGAAGAATCTCGTTATCTTAACGTATGCTAAGATGCACCATTATACACTGCTCGAAACCTGCGTAGAAATTGAAGGAGGTGCAGAAACTGAGAGGGATTGAATCGTCTGACAAGGTGATCAATGCTTTTGGCCCCTGGAGAAATGGCACAAGGCAAAGCATTAATGAAGGGAGAAGAAGAGCCGGCTGCCTCATCTGCTAATTGCAGCAACTGCCGCTGCCGGAAACTGACTCCATCAGTTCATCAAGGCGAGCAGAGACTGGCAGCACGGTACCTAAGCCTTCTTTGAACAGGAACAGGAACAGGTCATGGATCTCGAAAGTTTGGAAAGCTGCCTCCTGCTGCAGGTCTTCACTGGAAGAGACAACATAAGTACTTGGGACAGATTGCGGACCCTTTTGGTGTCATTTACCAGTTCATGCAGAAATTATGGTCAGATGCTCTTCTACTTTGTCAGAGTGGAGATTCTGTACAAGATTTGGATACAGTGCTCGGTCATCAGTGTCAAATAAATTAACATTCAAAGATGTTCTTGCACTGAATTCTGATGGGTAATTACAGTATTTTTTTTAGACATTTTATCCTAAAATCCTAACATTTATTGATTCTTTTCTGTACTGGATTGGATGGCATCTACTATTGGGTTTCTTTTACTGGATGGTGGGACCTTTTCTCCTCACTTGGACAAAAATATCTTTAGATTTTCTCTTATATAATTTGATTAGATTCATATCTTATTGATTATGTAGAATTTTAAGTTGAAACTGACAAAATTATACTTCAAATTGAATATTATCAGTTCAAAAATTCTCATATTCTGATAATTAATTATTATATTTTTTAAAAAAGAAAAATATTATACTAATTATCTTAAAATAATGTTTAATTGATTCTGTGAAAATTTTGATTGGTTTAATAAAAATTTGATAAAGTGTTTAATCACATAACCTATTAAAAAAACTAAGTTAACACTCGAAATTGAATCGAATCATACTCGATCACAAAAAAATGTCTAAATTTAACAATTAATATCATAATTTTTTAAATAATACTTATTATCTTAGAATGATATCCTAATGGTTCTGTGAAATTTTGGATTGATTTAGTAGAAAAATATCAGTTCAAAAAATCTTAAATTTTAATAATTAATATTATAAATTATTAAAAAAATTTAATATTAATCATCTACAGATCATGTTCTAGTTACATTTGAATTACACTAGATCATAAAACCAACCTATTCAAAGAGTCTCCCATTTCAATTAAGTTTATTTCGTCGATATTTTATTATTTATAAGAAACATACTCTCAAATAAAAATGAATAGAAAAACATTATCCATTAAAAAGCCAATAGTTGATGCATGCATGCAGTAGCTAAACTTATGTATCATTTAGTTATTCCTAAGTTTCACTTGGTTGCCTCAAAGCATAAGCATCCATAATCAAACTTGTGTATAAAAGGTTAAATATTTATCCTTCCCTTTTTCCTCTGTCTCCTTTGTGTGACATAAAGTCTCCTCAGGGATTCACTCAAAAGAGTTGAAGGATTCAGTTTCTGCAGTAGGAATGTTCACTATTCAGGCAAACATATCTAATATGAATATTCTTGTAAAGAATATATGTCATCAAATTTTACAGACAGCAAGTGATCCATTGAAAGGCCTAAAATTTTGATTGAAATTTTTTGGCTGAAACTTTATGGTAATAATCCTCACATCCAAATCTTTTACAGCTCTGAAAGAAAACTGAAGAACAAGTGGTAGACTGCAATTTCCTAAAAGATCTATGAACTTTAGCTATTAGATATGTTTGCTGAAAATTTATAGTAATAATCCTGCATGCAAATCTTTACAGTTTCGAAAGAAAACCGAAGAACAAGTGATTCCATTTCCATTCTGATTGCAATTTCCTTCCTTGGGGGAAAGATTACGACCAGACTATTAAGTTTATTCCCAGTAGATAAACAATGCATTCATTACCTTGAATGCATGAAATTTCATGATCCACATCTGCGTTCTTGGTCGATGTCCTCAGCACAGTGGGTGTCTCATCTGTTTCAGAAGTAGAGTTCCATAACCTTTAAGCAAACTTACATCAGTTTGATGCTTCATGAGATGTAAACCTCACAAGAACATATTGGCTGTGCCTATGCCACCAGCTCGAAGCAGTATCTCTTCAGGAATTCTATTTATCATTCTATAAAGTGTGACAAGTATTTTTAATTTGTGTTTCTACAAATTATTGATTTTTAATTCTATCAAGTTAATAGATCATTTATCTCATTGGGTTGAAATCATAGATAGATGAGATAATCCTCGTATATGCTATATAATCTGGTTTGGTTTCGGATTAGGATATAAAGCCATCAGTTATGAGATATTGTAATATCCAGTAGTAATAGATGGATCTTATAAGACGATGCTGAAAGAAAATTCTAAAGCAGTGAGCCTTCAAGAGATGCGCATCGAAATAATTAGGTTTAAGACTTTGATCTCACACGCCACTCGATTAATTCTATAGTCCAACCACATGAGCACACCACCATCGCAACGTAAGCGCTCACACTAACAAGAGAGATGACATGCTTTAGCTTAAGCCATCAACTTTGACTCCTTTGTCAGATAATGTATTCTGCAAAGCCAGCATCGAGCAGATTTCACTGTGCATGATCTCAGCCAAAAGCTTTCGAGATGCAGAGCTATCGGATGCAGTAGCAGAAGAAGCCCAGGAAATGGAAGACAGTAGAGAGACGTGGGTCGAGAAGAATCACTCACCCATGCCTACAATGCCGTGCTATCGGATCTGTCGCCCGCATGTTTTGTTCTTGCTTTTTCTTGAGATGATTGGAGGACAAATATACGACACAGATTCTTCTTGGAAGAAATATGCTTTGGGTCACAAAAATTCCCATTCTACTGTCGAACGCATGCTTGACAGAAGTCCATGGAATCAATTTTATATTAGGAATTTGCTCCACTTGATGTGTCAATAAATTTTAGTATATCCTGTGGAAGATTTGAGTCCTGAAAGTGAAATAGATTTCTTGAGAGTTTCTTTTTTGGTGATGGAATTCTTTGGTGGTTTATGAAGGGACTATTTGCAGGTATATGTTGGATTTTAGGGTACAAAATGAAGCCCATAATAAGATTTTGCAAGGCTAAAAATAGAAAATTCCAGCAATTAAATTTGAATATAAAAGAAAAAAACTAAAAATGACCAAAATGCTGATTTATTTAGAATAATTTAGTCGAATTCTTAATAAAGCAGGAGATGGGTAAGTGGGGAGGCGGCGGCCCCCACAAATGGGGCCCTTCCAGCCATAACGGCCATTGCTTTGCCGCCTTCGTTCCTTCGTCCGCTTCCGTAGATTTCGAGCGCATCCTCGATAACCCTCCACGGCGCAACGAGAGCGACGAGGAGTGGAACAAGTGGGGGAACGACGAAGTCGGTAGGTGAAGTCGAGGTGGGCAATCACGGCTTGAAGCGTTGGAGCCGACGGGAGGGGACACCACCGCCTCCTCGACACCGCACCGCAAGTGGAGACCCCCAAGCGCCGTCCCCCTTTCTCCACCGGCCTTCTCTTGGACAAGGAGCGCAGCCCCGCTCCCCACGGCGGTCGCGGCGCTCTCCCCTCAGCCGGTGGTAGCTCCTCCGACCTCCTCTTCCTCGCCGGCGGTGGGAGAGGACTCTCCCCCTCCTTTTCCCCTGCCCTATTTTGGTTAATTAGCTTAACCGTCCCCACCTCCCCCCTGTTCTCCCCTTTTCGCGTGTTACGTGAATAACCGATAGAGAAAGGAAGATGCTAACTATTAAGAGAGTCCCGACCGTGCTCTCAAACTATCAGGAAGATTCCGGCGAGCCCCGCGGCTGCGACCGAAACTGCCTCGGCAAGTGCTGCTTGCCTGGTAACGCGCAAAATTCCATCTTGATTTTCCCTTTTCTCTGAAACTCGTCCTTTTGTTTTCCTTCCTTTTTGGAATCCTCTTGGGCGATTCGATTTACTTTCACGTCTGATTTGTTGCGGGAAAACATTGGCAGTCTCCAAGCTTCCGCTTTATGCCTTCGAGAGCGACGCGAGGCCCAAAATTTCTTCCTCTGGTGACGACGAACCACCGTCCGACTTCTTCCTCAACACCCTTTTGCTGGGACAGGTACCATTCTTCTATACGTGCCATCAAAATTCGAACTTTTTTGGGGGTTCTTTCTAGTGTCTTTCTCAGTGATTCTGATGTGCTTTTGGGGATTTCACAGTGGGAGGATCGGATGAGCCGTGGGCTGTTCCGGTACGACGTGATGGCATGCGAGACTAAGGTGATCCCTGGGGAGTATGGCTTCGTTGCGCAGCTGAACGAAGGCCGCCACCTCAAGAAGAGGCCGACTGAGTTCCGCGTCGACCGCGTCCTCCAGCCTTTTGATCGTGCGAAGTTTAACTTCACCAAGGTCGGCCAGGAGGAGGTCCTGTTCCGCTTCGAGCCCGGGGAAAGTGGCAGTGGCCGCTTATTAGAGGATGATGCAGTTGGTGACGCCAACGCCCCCAATGTTGTTGCAATCAATGTAAGAGCTAAGAGCTACTCCCGATTCATGACATTCACGTTCAGCCGTTTCTATCTCTATTCACGTGTTTGCAGGTGAGCCCCATTGAGTATGGTCATGTGCTGCTGATTCCCCGCGTGCTCGACTGCTTGCCTCAGAGGATTGACCCTGATAGTTTCTTGCTCGCCCTTCATATGGCAGCGGAAGCAGGGAGCCCTTACTTTAGGCTCGGGTACAACAGCTTGGGTGCCTTTGCCACCATCAATCATCTGCATTTCCAGGTATATCCTCCAGAGTTGCTCGGTCTTGCTGTTTCATCTCTGCTTATAGCTACTGTTAGATTGACGCAATAAGTAAGTCACTGTGATGAAGTCTGCAGAAAGATTGACCAAGCAAGATTTTTATTGTGTCGAGACAGGCTTATTTCTTATCCATGCCCTTTCCTGTGGAGAAAGCTTCCACTCAAAGGATTCCAATTGTTGGAGGTCTGTCCCATAATGGAGTGAAGGTCTCACGATTGCTGAATTATCCCGTGAGGGGTCTTGTTTATGAGGGAGGAAATACTTTGAAGGACTTATCCGATGTAGTTGCCAACTCCTGCATCTGTCTCCAAGAGAACAATATCCCATTTAATGTTCTTATATCTGACTCTGGCCGGAGGATCTTCCTCTTTCCCCAGGTAAATTGCATTTGCTGTTTCCATCCGCCTCCATTCATCTTAGCATGGGCTTATTGTGTAGGTGGCCTAGTGAACTGCACTTCTGTGGTTTGTTAGGTGATCTGTCATAAGAATAAGCTTTTTTCACTTTTAATGTAGGTTTGGTCCTGGTAAATTATGTGACAGATAATGCAAGAAAGAAGTATGAAATGGATAAATGTCTCTTAGGGACAGGACTTGGAATCAGTTTATGCAATTCTTATATCATCCTGTGATAGATGTAAATTGATCAATGCATAGGATGCTTGATGTAAATGGGAATTACGCTATTGCAGTCATTACATTTTACTTTTCAGTTTATGCTATTACATTTTAGCTTGTCGAAAGCCTTTCTTTGAGAGTCCACAGATAGTTCTGCCCCAAAGACAAATAAATGAATTGGGTAACTGGCTCTTATGGACAGAATCTGGAATCATTCAATGTGATTCGAATGTCATCTTGATAGTATATAAATATTGTTGAATGGCTAGGATGGTTAATGTTAAAGGGAATTATGCTTTTTACCTTTGACTCTCTGTTTATACTATTACATTTTAGCTTCTTAAAAACATTTGACAATACACAAATCCTTCTGCTGCAAAGATATAAATGAGAAACCATGGATGGAAAACTAAAAACTTCTGCGACCAAGCATTACATGAACAACTTGCTCTTTTTACATATTTATCATATTGCAAGTATTTTTGTGTATCATATGTGCCTTAAGTTTATCAATTTGTATAGCTTACATCGTGCTGACATTGAGCTAAAGAAGAAAAAAGAAAAAAAAAGGAGAAGACATGATTAAGGAAAACAAACTTGGTTGTCTAACTTCTGGGTTTACATGGAAAAGATGCATTAATGACATTATGGATTTGACATCGTTTAGGCTTATTCCATCTTTTCCATTATATGCATGCTCAAGGAAGTAGATGAGATAGATGGTCTCAAGTCTCATCCGTACTAGGTGTCGCTAATGGAGCTTGCATTTTTCCGGTAGTACTTTTTTTTGACTGACCTTTCTTGCTTGCAGTAGTGCTTGTTCTTAGCACTCTTAACTCTAGAGAAAGAAGAGTTAGGTTGGTGCTGATAGGCTTTCTCCCTTTTCCGCGCCTTGCAGTGTTATGCTGAGAAACAGGCACTGGGTGAAGTGGGCCAGGACCTTTTAGATACTCAAGTGAATCCAGCTGTGTGGGAGATCAGTGGGCACATAGTCCTGAAGCGGAAGAAAGATTACGATGAGGCATCAGAGCACTATGCATGGAGGCTCTTGGCTGAGGTCTCCCTCTCGGAGGCAAGGTTTGAAGAAGTGAAAGTGTACATCTTTGAGGCCACTGGTCTGGTGGAGTCTGAGAAGGAAAAGATGGAGCCAGGAGATAACAGAGGAGCCCCATATCAGTCCCCATCCCCAGTGGGCACTGCTTCTCCTCACCTGAAGGTTGCCTGATTCTTCTGAATTGCCTACTGGTTTGCTTCTGCCTACCTACCAAGAAGAATGAGAGCACCAAGGGTCTGTCTTCCGTGTGTTTGTGTTGTGTAACACTGGGTCTTTTGACAAGGCAAGTGTGGTTCTCATGTAGCTTTGAACCCACTGCTGATTCAAGACTTCCATTGTCCACTGATATTTATGAACAGTAATGACAACTACTTTCTCCTTATGCTTGTTCTTCATAGTCTCTCTAATTTCATCAATCTTCTCTGAGGTTTTGTTCATGATAAATATAAAGGGCAGCTTTGGTTTTTGTCCTTGTATCAACACCATCACATCTTGTTTTTGTTAGAGCTTGTTCTTCGTAGTTTGCCCACATTTCATAGTCTTTTGCATAGAGCTTAGTGTTTATTTAATTACGAAGTTTGAACTTTGTTGCAAGTTCAATTCTATCAGCTTGGGTCTGACAAAGCTCAGCCATGAAACATTCATTCTTATTGGGAGAATATGAATTGGTTAGATGTGTATTTGCAGGGAAAGTGATTGTAGAAACAACTTGGAGCAAGAGACATGGCTGCAGAGATTCCACAGTAAATGTTTCTTCAGATATATTACTCTTTATCATCCACATTCCAAATTTGTCAGAGCTCAAATTATGAGCAACTTTACTTTGCATTTCCCAACTATGTCACATGTTGAATTATTGGATTTGACTCTCCTTCCACCAGCTATAGCACTGATAGAACTTGGTCACCACCAGCTCTAGCCCCGATTAAGCTCTTTCTTGATTGGGTCATTCACCATTGCACTATGATAGCATTTATATGGATCCACTTAAAATGCTTAGACCAACCTACTATAATCTTAGGAACTGACTTAATGTCAGGACTTCAGTTGGTAGTTAAAGCAGCTAACAACTTAAAATTTATAGCAGGATGCTTTAAACACTAAGTCTAAAGTAAGTGGGTCACATACATCATACTAATATTTTCATATATAAATATACTTATATTACCTTTAAACTATTGAAGTTAATTTGATATTATAATTAGTAAGTCATTGTCCCAGATGAAAATTGATTCGAATCTGATTTATTTTTTTCTTCGAGTAGGTCTTAAGTCAAATTTTGATACTCTATTTGGAACCCCTAAAATGTTACGTCAAGACACTCTTGACAATCTAATACTTTAGTTTGTAAGTTGGTTAGATAGTTCTGATTTACTCTAAGTGTAATTTGTGTATATTTGAAATATATTTATGAAACCCTTTTTATAGTGAATTCATTGAACTGTTACCTCTAAATGATATGAGAATATGGTGCTGTGATCTCAAACATAATTATTATCAATCTATGTGGAGTTCAGGACCATATAATGTTTTGACATATGATATAGATTTGATGATAATGTCCGAATAGTTAGTGGGATGAGCTAAAACCATTGAGTATCATTGTACTTCTCATATGGCATACTAGTGTTAGTCATTTGACATCGAGACGTCGATCACATGATATTGTGGGGTAGGATTGGTTGTATAATGTTAAGATATTGATCACCTAGCGTTAACATATCAATCATATGATATTGTCAATCGTTTGATGCCAAGGTATTCACCTCCATGTGTCAATGAATTGATCGTATGATGTTGAGGAGTCTACCGTGTGATCCTCTAGTGTTATCATAACAAAATATCTTATAATAGTACTTCTTTCCCTCAATCATCAATGTGTACTCCATTGTCATTCATCGATAAGTTTTGTCGTAAAATATATTTACATTACAAGACCTGAAACTAATAGGCTTGATTAAAATATTAATTAAAAATTTAAGAAATCAATTGACAAAAAATAAAGGTTGGAGACCGAATAAAAGAATTATTATTATCTATGATCACATCCCGTTCTAACGATCCTAACATAATTTCTCAATCAAAAACTGATTTTTTTTCCAGAAAATACCCTAAAATTCATTTTTATAAATATTTTCCTTGTCTTAATTTTAGTGGCACAGCCTCCTGTCCGACGAGACTCAGGGCACGATTCCAGCCACGAGTTGCGTGGGTGCACTCGTTCGCCTTGGTAACTTGAGTCGTTGCTTGACATGTGCAGCGATTCGAAGTCACCCCATCGCGTACCGGTCAGTCCCTTAAACCCGCGAGAACGTAAAACGTGGGGCCCTCTCCGCCCCCACCAGTCCAAAATCCCTGTTTGGCATCCCCTACCCACCGCGTTCCTCCGCTCGATTGCTTCTGTCACATGACAACGTGATTCGTCGGAGTGAGCTTTGCTCGACTTCCATTCGTATGCCGCTTTGTGTGCATATAGGTCGTAGACGGTTAGCGTACGCGAGCTACGTTCCCTCGTCTCTTCCTCCGCCCTTTTCTGGTTCTTGGATGGGCAAACCCTAGCGATGGGAGAAACGAGCCCTGATCCAGGGAACTCAAGGATGTTCTCGCGGTGGGAGTTCTCGCGATCGAGCGTGGTCAAGCGCGTGTGTAAGTTCCTCCTGAAGAAGAAGCTCGGGGAGGTGATATTGGGGGACATCGACCTCGACCAGCTTGATGTCCAGCTCAGCACCGGTACGATCCACCTCACCGACCTCGCTCTGAACGTCGATTTCCTCAACCAGAAGGTGATCATGTAGCTCCCCCCTTTCCTTTTCTCTTTTCTTCCGCTTCTTTAGGGTTTCCTTTTTCTCGTTTTTTAGTTTGCAATTGAGATGCAATGCTTTGGCTGGCTGTTCTTTTGTTTTTGGGTGATTTCTCTTAGTTTCCCAGTATCCGGTAATAAAAAGAGAAGCTGTATGAATAAACTGTGGATTTTGTTGAATGTTGCGATCACAATTATCGTACGGAGATTTGGACCACTCAAGATTCTTGATTTGTCCGCTAAATGCCGGCTGGATATATAGTGGTGCGTCTGGTGTATTACGTAGCGGTAGGTGATGGACCGATATATACCTGTGGGATCGTCAGGACGAACATAATTTGAGACTTTAATTGTCACAGAGGTTTGAAAGATTCAGTAAGTGGGGTTTATGGGCTTTTTTGTTCTAATTGGATATTGAGGGTTGTTGTTTGCATTTCACTCTGTCAGGCTTTCACTAAGAGGTAGACCCTTGTAAAACCATTAGTAATGTCTAGTGAAAATTCAGTTAAGATATTGGTTGCTGAAAGAAACCCTTCTTCTAGCATGTTAATGGTAAAGATTGTTTAAACTTGGAAATCAACAAACTTATACATTGGACGATCTAAACAACTTTTAAGTATATATCATTCTGAGAGTTTATTCTCTATTGCAAAGATAATGATCTGGGTAGTTTCTAGTTGATAGCATTATGTGAAAATTACTGAGGTAGCATTACTAGGAAATCAAATCCTGTAAATGACAAATATTTAGCTTTTGCAGTCTTCTTAAATTGATTTTCTGACATCATGAGGTGAAAATTTGCTTTTATGCTTCTTGATGATAGAGTTTTCCTTTTATTCCCCTGAAAAAATTCAATGTGTTGACTACACACTGTTGTGAAACTTGACCACATGTCTTGACAGGTTGTCTCTTTTGGTTCATTGTTGCCAAACAACTTCAAAGTGCTGGTTTAAGTTCTTGCTAGATTACACCATATTTTCATCTCTTATGTCACTAGTAGAGTTGTTCCTCTGTTTCAAACTTAGTTTTGTTGATTTGTTTGTGTTTCAGGTTTCTGGCATGCCAATTGTGATCAAAGAAGGATCATTAAAATCCTTATCTATTAGAATTCCTTGGAAGCTTAGAAACTGTGAGATAGAAATTAATGAAATTGAGCTTGTACTTGAACCATTTAGAGGTAACAATATTTCTCTCGCTGATGCAAAATGTAAATTGGCACATGATGGCCAACAATATATGAAAACCAATTCAGACAAGATTGAGCTGGGGCCTGCTCAGTATTACCATGGTTCTATTCCTCTAGATGTTCATGAAGGAGTTAAAACGATTGCCAAGATTGTGAAGTGGTTCCTAACAAGCTTTCATGTTAAACTAAATGGAATTATAGTTGCATTTGATCCCTGTTTAGATCTGGATGAAAGAAGAAACAGATCACATGAACTATTAGTTTTTCGAGTTAAAGAAACTGAATTTGGAACTTGTGTTTCTGAGGATTCTATGGCAAAGTTGACGAACTTCGTAAAATTTTGTGAAGCTAACATTGAGTTTCTTCTAATAGATGATATTGACAAGGGTATTGAACTTCATAGTGTTACAGGAAAGAGCTTTAATGAAAGATTTTTGCGACATGGTACCACTCCAATTTTGACTGGTGCAAGTGGTGGGTTCTCAGGGACATTGAACTTAAGCATACCATGGAAGAATGGATATTTGGATATACATAAAGTTGATGCAGATGTTTCCATCGATCCCATGGAATTAAGGGTGCAACCCAGCAGCATCGAGTGGCTCATAGCCACATGGCATTCTCTGAAGAACATTAGAGAATCTCAATGGACCTACAATCATAAACGTCCAGATTCTTTTAAATTTAGTTGCAAAAGTGGCAACCACTCATCAATGTCATGTACTGTATATCTAGATGCTGATGCTGAGACACCAGTTAAGGCCAATGAAGTAAGAAGCGTTTATTCTGCAATCACTCCAGAGGTAGTTCCGAATATGTTGCTTATGAGGACGAATGTGATTCACAATTGGATCCCAGAATATGTTTATCATGAGGATCAAAGTGATGTTGAGCCAGATTTGGGTGCAAGGTCTGTTTTCTGAACTTTAAATGATGACTACATGACATGGTAATATTGTCCATGCCCGTTATATAAATTCTTTCCCTAGATATTATCTCAGCAATGCCATTTTTTCCAAAATACGTGTATAGGAGTGACATATTGTTGTGTCATATAGTAGCTATTGAAATCCACTATTGTTTCTTATTTTTGCCATCTTAACTATTTCCGTGCCTTATAGAAGCTATTTTCGTTTAATTGTTCTTGTGGATGAAACCACATTCTCACATGTATCTGTTAGCTTGATAATGCTTTCTTTCTTTCTTGGTTTAACTATAAGATGAGAACAACAAAACAGGAATATATTCATGTAAAAGAGGCTTGTAAGAGTTTCAAGAGAATACATAAAAATGTTTCTGACAATGTTATTCGTGTGGTGTTTATTAAGGCCCAAATTTGACTTTGTCTCATGTTAGGTGAGGCTTTTCGCTCCACTGAGGCATACTTTGCTTCCCTTGTAGTGAACTACGTTGTGAGATTAACATCCTAGTCCTTATGACCAGATGGAAGTTATCTTCTGTGCAATCAGAAATGATAATTTGGCCCTGTGAATGATCTTATCCCTCTGATGTTTCTTTTATTCATTGGGAAGGTTAAGGCTATTTCTGTTAAATTTTGGTTTAACCTTCTTGTTAATAAGGTGTCATTGAGTCCTGGGTTGTCCCTTGGTCAATCAATTAATCTATCCAGTCAATCACTATGTGCTGGTGACTGGTGAGCAGTCTAATGGGTTCCTGACATAACCCCAGAGGTCCACAGTCTCTTCTATTCAGTACTGGATTAATTTTTATAGTTAATCAGATATTAAAATGATTGAACCTGGCCATTAGGTTCTCAGGTAGCCAATTCTATAGTTTCATTAGCACCTTGGATAAGCAGATTCACATTTTAAGTTTCCTTTGGCATATGGGTACTTGTGCTACCCTAGAGGTATACATGAGCTGGTAAGGTCAGTACTGGACTAGTTTTTATTCTGATCGGGCATTGAACAGACTGAACCTGTCCATTAGGCATCTCAGTTAGGCAAATCCATAGTTCCCTTATAACCTCAGATAGGTAGATCATAGTTTCATTCACTTTCCTTTGCCTAAGCACCTTAACTGCTGTTTTTAAGTTAGATTAGCTTATCAACTTAAGGTTTTTTTTGTTAAACTCGAGGTTTAAAAAAATCAAGCATAGTTTTTATTGTGAACTGGTACAGGGACTAGTATTCTCAATTTCGATGTGTATCGCCCGGTACAGGCAGTATGTACCGCTCCGAGAGGATACCGGTATGCGGACCGCTTTCTACTGGGCGGTACCAGTGTTTTGACTGGTACCGAGGCTTACCAATCGGTATTGCCTCAGATTTTGACCGTTATCGAGACGTACCGATCGGTATGCCTTGGCTTATCGATGGTACATACCAGTATGTACCATATTGAGCAAAGCTCGGTACGTTGGTATAGATCGGTATTCAAAACCCCGACAAGGACCATTGATTTTAGCTTGGTTTCGATTCATACAAGGCATACTATATTGTATTCTTACCTTATCAATCATACTACCAAATTTTAACTCTGGGAATCGGGTGGACACGGGGTAACATTTGATAGTTATCTTTTTCTTTCTCTTTCCTCTTATAGTTCCTCCATCTTTTACTCATGCTCTCTCTGCCCTCCTCATTCGGGTTGTCATCTCCTCATGTGCTTCTTCTTCCTCTTTGTTCTCTATCTGTACGTCCTTCTCCTCTTCCTCATCTTCTTTGTCTCCTCCTCCATTCCAAGGTATGCAATACCGTACTATACCGGTGTTTCGAGGTTGGCTCGGTACGGTACGATACCATGTATCGAGCGGTACGTCAGGGCGTATCGAGCGATACACCTAATTTAGGTGTAAAACCCTCCGAAAATAAAAAAAAAGGTTAGGATAGAGTTTTTAAGTTAGAAATAAATATAGCAATAGCATAAGTTTAGCAAAATCAATGTAAATTAGGTAAGAATAGTATCACATATCTTTTTCGGGCTTTGAAGAATATCTTGTACAAGGTTCGTATTTCGGTTTATTACGAATTGTCCTTATGTAAACATACCTCTTGATTAGAAAGTTCTTCCTCTTAATCTTCCCAAATTAGCCTTGATTCAATTCACAAATCGTTGTTTTGTAGAGTTTAGAAGAGCATAAATGTGAGAAAAATAGAGTTTGAGATAGTTTAAGAGAATATGAAAATGTAATAGAGTGAAATAGGGGAGAAGGAGTTTAAATACTATGAGAAAGGGCTCCAACGGTCAATTTGACTGTTGGAGAATTGTATCACTGTTATCGAGCAGTTTTAAATATTTCTTTCTCTTACTGTAGCACTGTAGCACGTTCCGTCCAGTAGCGGGCGGTTCGCATACCGGTATGTCGTCAGACCGGTACGTACCGCCCGTACTGGGCGGTACCATTCGAAATTGCATACCATGCTCCATTCTTCACTTCCTCTTTCTCTCTAGTCAGAGAGTACTAATAGTACCAAGTGTTGTTACATCTGTCCATACTGAATTTAGACATCGAATGAGTTTGTCAGAATTGAACTGAAAATGTAAAGTTGCTTATATAGTTCTTCGCTTTATTTTGCTTATATAGTTCTTCGCTTTATTTTGCTTATATAGTTCTTCGCTTTATTCTCTGTCTCTATGGGTTTGAATGGATGAACTGTTATTCGTGTGTCCTTTTAGGTGATTTTGGACCCCAAAAAAAAAGCTGCGAATTAAATTTGTGTAATTTGCCTTTTGTTTCCTTAGCTTCCATATTAATTTTAGTTCATGATTTACATAAAAACAGAGCATGTGACGATTCTTTCACATAAAAAACCTATTTTATCTGAATGCTTGCTTGCAAAGAGTAACATGACACCTCTTGCATGCACATCTTACATGCTGCCACGTGTCTATTGTAAGTATGATGTCCTATATCAGTGTATCCATTACTTTAGCTGGTGAATATTCTGATTCTTCTATGGATGACCAACTTTGATGGTTCCTGCTGTTGAAAAGTTTGCTAGGTTCATAGCTTTTTCATTCAATGCCAGTCTTGTTGCTTTTGTATACTCTCTAGTTCAATATGATGAATCCTCTATACTCAATGTAATTGAGCCATATAACCTTGGCCTTCCACAAAAAATGATTATGATTGATTTCTCAATTGGAATGAATGTTATCTGCAGCATCGATCAGTTTTTTGAATGTTTTGATGAGCTAAGGAGCTCCCAGGTGTACCCTGCTAGTGGTCATATATGGAACTGGACATGTTCTGTTTTCAATGCAATATCTGTTGCATCTAATCTTGCTTCTGGAATGGGAGACATTCCTAAAGGTAATTTCCATTGTCCATTTGCAAGACTTGTTGCCGTTGCATTAGTGGTGATCCCCTGACTTGTCATGTTACATTTTTTGTATAGCACATATCTGTTTTCTGTAGATTATCACTGTTTTAAATTACTTGCCATTTCAAAGGTGAGTGTTTCCTTAAATAACGTGCCGATGTAACCTTCTCAAGAAACATGACTTTTAACAATAACAACAACAACAAGACCGTAAGTCCCAATTATTTAGGGTTGGCTACATGAATTTTATTTAGGTCTTCCTTTATCTCTACCTGTACCACTAACATTAATCATTTTACCTCTTCTAACAACTGTATTTGGAGGTCTCATAAGCACATGCTTATACCATTTTAAACAATTTTATTTGATCTTATCTTTTATCGAAGCGATACCTAGTTCACAAATAATTTTTTTTTTTTTTATCTTTCATATTGACTCCGCACATCCATCTCAATATTACATTTTGTATATGTTGTGTTTTAACTGCCCAATACTTAAGAAACATGACTTTTATGCAAACCCCAAATGTCTTTTTTTGTTGAGCAAGTCTTGTCTGCAGGTGTTGTCTCATCAAAGATCTGTTACCAGTTTGTTGAACTCGTTTCTTTATGATTTGTATTCATGAACCTTCATTATTATAGCATTGTTCTTCCAAAGATGACAACACACAGTTTCATTATTATTTTTTAAGAATAATTAAGTTAATTACCCACCTTAAAGCTATTTGTTGCCTTGTCGTGAAAATTGGAACCATTTTTCATTTTCTAGAACTTAGTTACATGGGTGTAATTCCATTATTGTTTAATCTTTTAGCAATAATTTTCTCTCAAGTGAAAGTTCAGCAAGTATATCAGTTACACTATGCTTGTTGATGTTTATTCAGCACTTTGATCCTTGCACATGTTTCTTTTTATCTTTTCAATTTATTAGTTGACCTAATTTAACCTGTTCGATTTGTTCTGTAGTTCCTATTGTTTTTGTCCAATTTTGTACTTTAAGAAGTTAATTTTTTTGTCATTATATTGTTTTCAGAAATAACATATTATCATTTTTTATGTACTAGAAGACACCAATGACCAATATAGTGCTTTTCTCCTCCAAGGTGCATATAAATTGATCTATAATTTGATTTCAGTCTACTGTTCCTTCTGTACATATGGAACATCTATGATTAATGTATAATCTTAAATTGTACTTTTGTAGCCCTAGGTAAGTTGTACTTTGGTTTTATTATCTTGCTCCTTCTGTACATGTGTCGCCTCTGGTACGGCCTGCAGCTAGAATATTAGCATAGTAACTTCATTAAGTTTTTCATTTCTAAACCTCTTAAGTCCTTTGTTTATTCTCTACACCCTACTTATGATATAGAATTAGTTGTAGCAGTACTCAAACCTGTTTTAGATCATGCCTGGTACACCGATCATGTTCGATCCTGTATTGGGACATTGTTTTGATTCTTTTGAATTAAAATTTTAAATACTATTTATAACAGTACTATTTTTTAATTACCTTTATGACATCAGAAATCCATCAAGATATTCTTCACATATACTGATATACAACATTTACCCAGATTATTTAGTAGTTGAATCAGTAACTTTACAGTAAGTTTCATGTACTTTCTAGTTTCTATGACGTCGCTGCAACTTCTAGTTCCACTTCCCTTCCTTGGGTAATTTGAGTTAATGCATATCAACCCCTTTGGTACTCAACTAGCTTTCTATGGTATGTATTGGTCATGCAAAGTTTCAAATTTCATAATAGTGTGCATTGGTCAATAAAAGGCTTCAAATTTTACATGATTGGGTTTTCTGGTTATGTGCTAGGCTACAGGCATGGTACATGTCAACCAGAATAGATTGCTTGACACCAATCTGATAAAATGTTGGCTTATTCTCATCATGACATGCGATTTTGTGCTAATAGTGAGCTGGGGCATTGATGCAATATAGTTATAAACTAGGCTACTACCATGGTATGTGCTAGCCTGCTTGCATCCCTTGACACCAAGCCAACATGATGTCTGCATGTCGTTAGAATGACAAGAAACTCTCTGCTGATAATGGGCTGGCAGATTGATGCAATATGTATGCTTTTAGATATAATGAAGGTGAATCTAGATTGAATCTCTGTGGGAAGATTATGGTTTTCCTAGTTCTCTAGATATTTTGGAGCTAGTTTTGTTCTTTCCTTTTTCCCAGAGTTTGATTAGTCCAGATTCATTGAGTCTAGTAGTAGTATTTCTAGTCTAGGATAGGCTGTAACTTTGGTGGATTTAGATTAGAGAAAGTTAACCTGATTATTTCCTTTTGAAGTCTTTAATGTTGCTTAGGGACGAAGTAATCAAATCCAAGGACATAATCTAGTTTCTGTGTGAAGATAAATTGTGCTAATAGTTTTGAGTTTGCTAATGGCTTGTGGACCTTGTTATCCCTTTTAGTCTTCCTTATTCTTCCTCTAGTTTCTCCCCTTCCTATTTCTCTCCACCAATCTGTCAAACACTCCTCTGTCACTTGTATACGGCACTTGCCAGCTGACTGAAAACTGCCACTTTAATCAATGAGTTCTTATAGTTTTTCTTGTTCTAAGCATTTAACATTTCATATTTGATATCTGACATGAGAGCTAACTGCAATTCTACTAATTCAAATTCTTATTAGCTTGTATTATGTTGTAGTAATTATTTCCCAGTTCCTAACACTATAATTTCTGGCTGTGTTTCTAAATTCTCATCCATGTTGATTCAGAACAACATGTGGAGACAAGTTTACGAGCTGCAATTGCTGGTATCTCTGTTATTCTTTTCCTCAGAGACGATGATCAACAGTCTTCATATGGTTCCAACAAATTATTGAGTGAGCTAAGCTTTGGGTCTTATATGAGCTGCCATTCCCCTACGAATGTTGACGTATCCAGCACAACTGAAGTTGATCCTGTGAATGAAAAGATGCACCACCTTGAAGCAAAGTGTCAGAATGTAGTTCTAGATTTGGAGGTAAAAGTTGGTGCGCCTTACTTTGTCAATTCATTTGAAGCTTTTGTTTCACATTTTTTTGTGTGTGTTGGCTAACTTCATATATTTGACAAAGTCAGCAGACTTATTCTCAAAATACAAAGTTTAGCGCATCAGTCGAGCATATTAAAGTTGATGCGTACTATGATACTCAAAATTGTGCCACAGGAATTTCCTCACATGAGTGGAAGAATGAATCCAAAGAACAAATGTTTTTGAGCCCTTATCTACAAGAAAAGGTCCAAGATGCTCTTCCACCATTTCCTTTCCATATACGAAATCGTGTTTCAGAATCAGCTGTCAGGGATAAAGTTCTGAATGGCCTGAACCAGGTTAGATTGTTGGAAACTTTCGGTGAATGCAGCTGTAAGTTAAATGTCAACTCAAAAGACTCACATGGTGTGGCATTGACATCATTTGTCATCGAGTTGCCACCTTTTGTTTTATGGTTTCACTATGCTTTAGTCTATATGCTGCTGGACCTGTTTAGACGAATAAAGTGTCCTTCAAAGAAATACAACATAAATAAAGATGTTCAATCTGATATGCTGTCTGAAAGAGAGAGGATTTCGTTTCATGAGGTTGCTGAAAATTGCATTCATCATGATGTGACCAGTGTGTCTCCAAGAGCATTTCTTCAAGGAAATATAGTGCTTCCACAGGCAAGGATAATAATATGGTTTCCTTCTGAGTATTATGGAGATTTCAGTAACTCAACTTTTTTGGATAAGATCATCACTCTTGAGCATTCTGCAACTTTAAACTCTGAAGAAGCTTCAGATGCCTTTACAGTTCCAGAGGCAAGTTCTGGAAGTGATCAATCTCATACGCCTTCCAGTTCAATCCACTCGAGTATAAGAAACTTTTATATTTACTTGGTGGAATCTTCAAAAGAAAATGCTTTGGATGTTACGATTTCTACTTTAAATAGTCAACTCTTCACTGCTGTGAAGATTCTATCTGTTGAAGGTACAAAAAAATATTCTTGTTCTGGAGTTACCATGCTTTGGCAGAAGGGTCCTGTGACTGGCAGGTGGATGGCAGATCGAGCTTGGAGTTTGTCTGCATCACATGATCAAAATAGAAACAAAATTATTGGAAAAGAATCCGAATTCTCTTCTGTTACCAATGTAGAGGACCTTGAGGAAACAGGTTCTAATGTCCGCCAGGAGCTGATCCTCAGTTCTGCATTTTTATTGCAAATTCAGTTGTCTCGTGTTTGCATCGATCTTGATAATCATGATTTTAAGCTTCTAAATTGTTTGTTGAATAATCTCATTGATGGATATTCAGAGGCTGCCATTGGGGTGGACGTGTGTGTTGACAGTAGCATCAAGAACAAATTCCTCAGTTCCTCTAATGCATCTCAAACAACAATTCTTGTGAAATGTGATGTCTTAGATGCTTCTATTAGGCTAAATGAAGTAATTGAGGTCAACCATCTAGTACAAAAGGAGCTACAGGGATCATGGAATTACTTTAAATTGAAAGTTGACAAGTTTGAGTTGCTATCTGTCTCTAACACTGGTGGAGTTGGGGATGCAAAATTTTTATGGCTCAATCATGGTGAAGGTGAACTGTGGGGTTCCATCATTAGTAATGTTGAAAAATCTCGTGCAGTAGCAGAGGAGTTTCTTTTGTTAACCTGTAGAAATTCTGCAATGAGACGGGGTAATGGTGAAGGTGCTAATGCATTAATGTTTGGCCCTGCTGGTACTGCTGTAACAAACATGTGGAATCCACTGTCACAACAAAGCTATACTTCCATAATGGTTCGTTGTGGAACAGTTATTGCACCAGGTGGTCGGTTGGATTGGATTAGTGACATATTCTCATATTTTAGTTCATCTCCTAGAGAGAAAGGAAATGATGGAACAGCTGGAAAATTGTCTTTTTTTCTGGATTTGGTGGATGTTGCTCTGAGTTATGAACCTCATAATAAACAATCTGCAGTCAGCACTGAAGATAGAGACTGTGAGCATGATTCTGATGTTGAACCTGACAAAGAGACAGAAAAAGTATGCACAGCGTGCCTTTTAGCTGCAGCATCATTGAGCCTCTCTCATCATACTAAGTCAGACACAACCTTTGATTACAATATTCATCTAAAGGATGTAGGCTTTCTTATTTGTGAATCAACTGGCTCCTTACATGATATCGGTGGTTATTGTGTAGGTTATCTTCAAAAGGCTGGATATTGCAAAGTTGCTCAGGTTTCATTTCTGCTGGCTATTCTGAGAATTAGAGGGATGTTCTGGGAAATTGAATGTACAGATTCACATATCGATTTGGAATCCTGTCATGACACAACATTTGGTCTTTTCCGTTTAGTTTCCCAGCTCCAGCAGCTTTATGCACCTGATGTTGAAGATGCTTTAATACATTTACAGTCTAGATGGAATGCTATTCAGCTTGTAGATAAGGACCGGAATACAAGTTACATTGCAGAAGTTATCTCAAGCAATTCTGCAGGATCAGGTTTTGAGTTGTCAACTAGTAGTGAAGAACATCAAGCCGCTGGACTCCTGGATGAGATTCTTGAGAATGCTTTTGAATGTCATACTACATCTGATCATTGTGGAACACAATCTCATATCTCACTCAAACAATGTCAGCTAGGGGACATGTTGAATGTTAATGCCTCAAGAGCTGATGATGCTTTTGCAGCAAATATTCTGGATTCTGGTTCATCTTGCAGTGCAGAATTGGGACAGACTTTAAACCAACCCATAAATAGAACATACACAAGTCAGGTTATCGAGAGCTACTATGCATCTGACATGCTTCCATCATCCCCAGTGCCTGTCAGCAATTGTTCTTTTAGCAAAGATAGCAAATGTATAGATACATCATCTCATAAAGATACTGAACACAGACAAGGTGGGTGGTACCTGGATGATGGTTTGATGATATTAGAAGACCATATTTCAACAAATCTGAATCAGCCTGAAGGAAAGAGTTTGCAGCAAGAAGGGGAATTTGGAGCTGACAATTTTTACCCTGTTGATTGTTGTCTTCTAAATGGAAGAGTAGTTCTTAAAAATATGAATGCAAGGTGGTGCATGTATGCTGGCCATGACTGGACTAAACCAAAGGGACTTCCTGTGTGTAGTGTGACCCAGAATGGAAGAGATAGGAGCACATTCCTAGAGCTTAGCTTGGTTGGGTTGTATCTTCAGTATGACATATATCCTGAAGGTGTAACTTATGTCTCGAAGTTTTCTCTGTCCATTCAGGATGTTCAGATTTATGACAGAAGCAGTGATGCACCTTGGAAGATGGTGTGAAATTTTGTCTTGACTTTTTATACATGTCATTGATATTTTCACGCTAGTAAACACTAGTAAAGAATCATGTTTGAAGTATTCGTTATTTTGAATATAGGTTTTAGGTAATTACCAACCAAAAGATTATCTGAGAGAATCCCATGCTAAAGCATTCAAATTGATATTGGAAGCTGTAAGGCCCAACCCACTAACACCTCTGGAGGAATACAGGTACTTGTCAGATGCTTCCTATTTAAACATTAAATTGGTCATTGTATTTTTTGTGACTTTACCATTTAGATAATACATATTTGATTTGTGTAATGTTTTTATTTGAAATACTAGGATTGCTTTAGCAAAGCCAGTTAAGTGCAATTCACGAACCTACAAAGGAAAACACTGATAGTTTCCTATCAAATTTCATGTTTCTGATTTCCCTGTCCATGTCCAATCTATTTATAGAGATTCAGTCTTACTTTATTTTCCATGTGCGAATAGCTAGCTTTGCCAACAGTCACCTTCTAAAAGTCTAGTTGATTCGGATATCTTAAAGCTTCCATGATGAGCTTATCAGTCATAACCACTTCTACATTCAAGATGAAGCTATTCTGAATTATACATTTGTACATCACCTGACCTCTTATGACAGGTAGGTCACTGTAGGTGTATGAGATTTGTTTTATTTAGAGACCATCATGTAGAAGTGACTTTTTATTTGTTTGTTTCTATGTGATTATGACTTGTATAAGTTACATATTAAGTCTAATTATCCATCTGAATCACAACAATTAGACCATGAAATTTTATTGCATTGTGTTGGATTGTTGCTTCATTTAGCCATGGCTAAATGGTTTATCACAGGAAATAATGCAGTGGTACATTTTTTAGTGAAACAGGGAAAAGAATCTTAGATAAATTTTATTTAGAAGGTGATATTGGATTTAGGGATGGAAAGAATTGAGATAACAGCAATTGAAGTCGAGGATAAAATTGGTAAATTCACTGTTTCAACTTAATGATCACTAAGTTCACCTTTGTCTCAATCGACTCAGTAATCCACTGTTTATTTTAATCAATGTTCCTCTTGAGAGTTCATATATATTGCAGACAGAGAACACTAAACCTGAAAATCTGATCAAATGAACATGAGGGTTTGTTTGTTTGAATCAATATTTGAGCTGCGACAGTCAGATATGACTTCTTGAGGTAAAAAATATTTCTAAGCAACCACAAGAAGCAGCTGTAATGTCCCAACTATTTGGGTTGACTATATTGATCTTATCCTGCCTTTTGCCTCTATTTAGGGCAATATCACTAGTAAAACTGTGAGCAATCAAATCACTTTTTATTATATTTATAATGTTTTTTAAATGTTTTCCTCTACCTTTTGACACCATTAGTCTTTATAGATCACCATGTTTGATTAAGTGATCAATTGGTATTTTTGGCGATGCCCACACCATCTAAAACGATATTCTATAAGCTTATTTTCTGTTGCTTCTATGCCTAACAAATGGAAACATTCTTATATTATTTCTATAGTAACATCATCCATATCGATATCCTCATCTCAGTAATGCTATCCGTTTCATTTTTTTCTTGACTATTTAGCATTTTGATCAATAAAGCATTGTTGATCTTGTAACTGTGTTATAAAATTTTATTTTTAATCTAAGGACCACACAATGTTCATATAGGAATTTTCTCTCCACTTTTACCATCTTGCCTTTACTACATAAATGATGTTTTCATTAATATTTCTTATTCAGTCGGATAATATATATAATATATCTAAAACTTCTACTTTTGGATTATTCTCGTCTATTTTAACTGAACTTTCAATCGGTCTCCTTAGCTTTGCTAAAATTCGTACTTCGTATCAGGTTTTACCTCAGCTTACCCTTAGTTTTTAGCATGTGTTTAGAATTGATTCCAACTAAATTTTCATATGTTGAAAGTTGTAACAATATTATCAACAAATAGCATTCACCAGGGTTTGCCGTACTACAGTGCTCGGTACACCTCGGTGTACCGGTCGGTACACCCGTACCGTACCGTACCGAGCACGAGTCGAAACGCCGGTACGGTACGGTACGGTACGGCGAACCTTGGCATTCACCATGGGAGTTTATCCTTCACTTCATTCTTGACTAAACTACCAAAGTTGGTACTCAGAATAGATTTGTAACACACACACACACATATATATTTATGTATAGATATTTATATATATGTATGTGTGTGTATATATATATATGTCTCTGTGTGTGTGTGTTTGTATATATATATATATATATATATGTATATGTATATATATATGTATATATATGTATATATATATATATATATATATATATGTATATGTATATATATATATTATATAATATAATAGCTTCATTTGTAATAAGCTTAAAAGACACTCTCCTCTTGTAGTTTTAACACTTGTGACAACTGTATGCGTAAATCTTTTATCACATCAATGGAACTACTAGATCACCTCTCTTTCTCTCTCTTTTTTTTTTTCTAAGTCCACCATTAAAATCTCTCAGAAATCTATTGAAGATTATAAAATAATTATTTAAATTGCCTTAAATTTGAAAATTAGCTTTCTGCAACTCACTGGTTTGTACAGGGTTGCTGAAAATTCTGGTTCAGTCTATGTGATGGAAACATGCCACTATGTGACAGCAGGAAAAGATGGGCTTTGCATATTTTTCTGGGGATACACTTAAGAAAAGCCTTTGTTGAAATGTTTGAGAAAATTTCTGTAAAATTGTCATTTAATACAAGTTGAAACTTATTTATGTTTTTCAATTTGGCTGATTGGGTACCCATGTTAATTGTCATAGCATTCATCAGTGCTCAAGTTTTGGTGGTTTTCAGGTTACATATTGAGCTTTTGCCTCTTCGGTTGCATCTCGATCAAACCCATCTCAATTTTCTCATCAGTTTCTTTGGCAAGGATTTATTTAATGATACCTCTCCAGTTCCACCTAATAATTTGGATGAGTCTGACATGTCAAAGACAAGCAGCAGGAGGTTTGGAAGCCAGACAATGGTAGAGGTGGCTCTTCTTCCATTCTTCCAGGCTAGTTCTTCAGACTCATTTTCTCTCACTTAGGCTCTTCAGCCATAACTTAGTGAAAAAGATATGCTCTGTTAAATATTTTTCAATTAACCTGATATCTTCAGCAAGTGGTATGGCCATTCTGACTCTTCCAACTCTATTCATTGAAGTATGTCTTTAAAAAAGTGGCTCAGCTGAACCAACCAAACTTCTTTGAAGGACCAAGCTAAGCCTTCACCACACACCATTGTGGAAGAGGAATAGAGATGCTTAACAATTAATAGGAATGTCCCTCTTCCCTGGTGGGAAGAGCTATGGCACTCCTTTGTTTTGCATTTTTATCAAAGTATGGATAGCTATTTCTCAATGTTAAGTTCCTCAAAGCTTCAAGTTGGATTTACTTTATCTCATAACTATGTTATTTAAAATAAAATTTGCATTTGTACAAACTTATATTATAAGAAATATGCTGCCTTTTCTCCTTCCAAGATTTCCAGCTTGAGCAACATGGAACAACTAAAACTAGTCCAACTGTTTTTACATATTTTTCAAAAGTGCTACTTTCTTAGAAGATCTGTGACATAAGACTATGCCTTTCAGTAGATCGTATATTATCCAATCCAGATAAAACCATATGTGAATCAGCATTTTGATCTGACAACCCAGTAACTGACCTGATTTAATGATCCAATATATAGTCAGATCTGTTACAGATTGACCTTGAGTCAATCTGTTTATGACAAATTATTCAATGACTGTACGTTGATTTCTAAGGTAAATATTCAGCATAAATAATTTTCAAAACTTAATTAAATGGTGTTAAGACAATATTTGAATAATTGATGTTGGGATTCCTTGGAATTGGATTGTGTTTGCACTTATCAGAACAAAGCTTGATTGTTAACTAGATCAGATTTGGATTAGCTTTTAGCCAATCCATTATCAGATTCTTTTGGATGCATGGATGTGAATCCAGTCTTCAATGCCCTGGCTGCATAAAACTATCAATTTAGCTGCAATTTCAATTACTAAGAACTGGTGACACTTTATTAATATTGCAACCATTAAAAGAGCAAAAATTGGTTCTATAGATAACGAAAATAGTTTAATATGTTGTTCATGATTATGCTAGCTTCCATGACAATAATGGTTCTATGAGTCCCAAGAAATGCAATCTCGTATAGGACCCTGTACTGATCCCTTTTTGGACCGGTACATACCACAAATATCAGTGGTTTGACACAAAAAAAGGTTGAGGGAAAATCAATTGAAAATTGGAAAACTAGAAGAGACAAGGCGGAGGAGGGAAGGAGGAGGAGAGGTCACGATGCAGAAGGAGAGGAGGGAAGGGGGCAGTGGAGGAGGAGGAGGCAACAATGTAAAAGGAGAGGAAGGAAGGAAGCAGCGGAGGAGGGAAGTGGGAAGACGACGATGCAAAAGGAGAGGAGGAGGGAAGGAAGTGGTGGGAGGGAGAGGAGGGGGGGTGGGGGGGTGAGGAAACGACACAAAAGGAGAGGAGGGAAGGGGGAAGAATAGAAGGAGAGGTGGCAGCATAGGAGAGGACGAAAATAGGCAGTCAGGAGGAAAGGAGGAGTGAATGTAACAGCAGAGGAGGAATGGAGGTGGAAAAAGAGGATGAAGAGAAGGAGAAGAAGATTACTGATGAGGGCCAACAACAACTGACACGAGCAGCGAGCAAGTGGTGAGGGGTGAAGGCAATGAAGGAGGCAGATGTGGGTGTAGGGGAGAACACATGAGGATAAGTTCGGGTTTTATTTTATTTTTTATTTTAAAATTTTAAAATAAAAATGCTAGCTGGGTTTACTGCTCAGTCCAGGCCTAGTAATGGTCTTGTGCCAGGCGATAAGCCTGGTTAATGGGCCTTACCACCCAATACACAGGGACCTGTGCCAGGCGGTAAGCCTGGTTCATCAGCCTTACTCCCAGTGCACAGGGTTCACTGAGCGATAAGCCTGTATTCCAGTTGGACCACTCGAAATTGGGTTTGTTTGCATGCTGGGTGGTGGTTGGACCGATAAATACTGGTCATACCATACCAAACAGTGAAATTGCATTCCTTGGAGAGACCAATATTCTTCTACCTACATTCATTACTGCTTAAGTAGTTTCTGTTATGTTCCTCCTATGGTGATCACAATGCACAATATGCTAAGATATACTTGATAACAGTAACATCATGCACTGTCGTGTCTGATTCTTTTCTAATCTTTCTCATTGTAGAAATGTGATGTGAGGCCTGTGGTTGTACGTGTTGACTATATTCCTCGTCATTGTGATGCAGCTGCACTAAGAAGAGGAAACTATGCTGAACTTCTCAATTTAGTGCCATGGAAGGTAACTTGCTAAATTACAATTGTTTTTTTTTTCATTCTTGCATTATCAGGATTTGAAGTGATATATATAGCTGACTGGACCATGCCCTCTTTCAACTCGACTTTAGAAAAAATATGCTTTTCTAAGGAAGTTAATATTAGGAGACTGATAAGTCAGCAGGTAGTTGAGATCGTGAAACCACACAGAAAGTTAGCTGACTTGGTGTAACTACTGCTTCAGGTTACCATGAGCAATTCATAAGATAGTGTATCATACTTCTCAATTGTCGACTTATGTAATGAACCATTATAACTTTTATAACTTAAATTTAGAATAATCCAATATGATTTAGGGTCTTCAGACATTGACAATGTCTGTTGCTGTTCAGGTTTACATTGAAATAAGCTCTCTAATACCTTGCATACTCTTAAAGATTTTTAACTTTATAACATTATAATATATCTTTTTTGAAAATTTCACTGTTTGAAAATTTCCATAGATGGCATCTTTCTTCTTATGTATAAGTTATCTTTCTCAAGGTTGGTATATCTTTTATATTAGTGTTTTAAACTTATAATAGGTTCCTTCACTCTTGGCATGTTTTAGTTCCTCCTGTGGTGGTAGTAACCTAAATATTTTCTGATAGCATGAATTTGCATGGAAGGACTCAATAATTTCATGTCAGTAACCTAAATATTTTGTTTTGTTTAAAACAAAAATGTCATTGGGTATGTACAGGATCTTCAATGGGGAGCTTTCATGTTGTGTGCATGGTTCTGTGAATCTGTTGTTGCTGTCATCTTTGTTGTTCTGCTCATAAGCTTTTGCTTTAGGATAAGCAAATTTTACTTTCTGCCCCAATCAGCTAAATGCTCCTATGATTTATTCACTTGAAGATTAGACAAAGGAGTTTAGCGAGCCATCCTGCAAAACTTCAGAGGTGATGTCATTTCTCACAGACTTGAAGAGTAGGGTCCCTGTACGTGGGCCCCACACATCGGATCTGTGAGAGTTGACATCAAGTCAGTAGATAGCTTGTCCTTGTACAAATTAGTACCTTAGAGTCATACGTTCTAGCTTAAAATTGCTTGTTGGCCATCAGTGTTTTGCTTGCATCGTTTATTTCATCATTCTAACTACTGACTTTAAAATGTGTAATTGTTGAACTTAGTTTTCAACAGCATGTTATTTGTTTATAAATGGCTCTCTTTGTATGTTCCTTTCACTAGAATCACTCTTATTGTACTTGATATTATGTGTGTTGATACATTTAAGTTTCTTTGTGCTAGTCCTGTTAGCTGGTGAATGTTACTCTCTCTTTAACTAATGACTAAGATTTACATACATTTTTAATATATAAAAAAATAATGTTTGAATGGAAAGATCATAAATTTTGATTTGATGATCTTGTAATATAATTAGCTTTTTAACAAACTCATACCTAGTAGAATTCCATGGTCTTAACTCCTAAGGTTTTATTATGATAGTTTTGTATGATAAATTGAATTGAGACCTTAATGGCTATGATAGATAGTAGATACTCTTTGTATTTGTGTGTTCAGCTATGATAAAAGTTTCTGAGAATCTTGACAACTAAATTTGTTTTGGAGACAGAAAATGATGAGAATGGATGAACAAGTCATTGAAGAAATGTTCAACTGAATTATATTGTTACTAAAAGCTAATGAAAACTTTTGGTATTGTTCACCAAGGGGGATATAACAAAATCCAGTCGTGGACTAAAACTTGATTGAAATGGCAATTTGATAGTTGCAACCATCAAATAAAAGCTTTCTATAAAAAGAAAAAACTTATAGGACAAATAGAAGATTGAGCATGTTCACTAGTTTTGCAAAAGAGGATTTCACCCAGTAAATTCTTGATCAAGGATTTTAATTTCGAATACTACCATCCGTACCGGGCGGTATGTACTGATTCGCCAGTAAATCGGTACACGGACAGCTCGCTATCGGGCGGTACCATCAATTGGGGTTGTTTCCGCCCCATTACTGTCCTAAATCGGTTGATGACCGAGGGAGAAGAAAGAAGAGGGAGAAGCGTGGTATTAACCGAGGCAAGAAAGAAAAGGGAGAAGAAGAGGAGAACCTGGAGATCGACGCCACTCTCCCTCCTCATCTGTCGGCGACTTCTCATCCGCGCGTGGAGAAGAGAGGCGACGTTGCGAGCAGAAAAGGGGCGACGTTGCAGAAAACGATTTTCTTTTACTTATATACATATATATATATATACATATATATATACATATATATATATGTATATATATATATACATATATATATATACATATATATATATGTATATATATATATATATATATATACACATATATATACATACATAAAACGAGGTGACGTCGCCCTGGTTTTCTGCCCGCATGGGGAGAAGAAACCAAGGTTTTCATCTCCCCACGTGCCAAAAAGGGTGATGAGGCAGTCGACCTTTTTTTTTTTTACTTATATATATATATATATATATATATATATATATATAATACCGTTCAGTATATAGTACCGTACCGTACCAAGCGAATCTCGAAACTTTGGTACGGTACGATATTTCAATCCTTGCATACAAGCACTTACATTTCACTCTAAATGTTTTTTTTTTATGCTTGCCTCTTTTTAGCTCAACAAAGCAGACTGCACCAAGTTGGTGTGAGAGTATTTCTTCTATTATGCATTCATTACACCAGAATTTGACCTTGTATTTACTGCTCAGAGTTAATCTTGATGTAATTGTATCATTTTACTATTGTGATAAAGCATTAATGTTTCCAAACTTTAGTTCCTCGAAGGTTTTATTGTAAACAGTGGATCCTTTGGCTTTATTTACAGGGAATTGATTTGCAACTCAAACATGTTTGTGCTACTGGGATTTATGGGTGGAGCAACATTTGTGAAACTGTTGTTGGGGAGTGGTTGGAAGATATCGCTCACAACCAGGTTTTTATCGTTCTTTTTCAATTATTTCTGCTGAAGAATAGTTATGATTATAAAATATCCAATCTTCATTCTAATTATAATGTCTTTTTATAGATCCGTAATTTATTGAAAGGGCTTCCACCCATAAAATCATTGTCTGCTGTCAGTTCTGGCACTAAAAAGTTGGTGTCACTGCCAGTAAAAAGCTACAAGAAAGAACATAAGTTTCTGACGGGAATGCAGAGAGGTAAGCATGTATTCATTTTTTACTGTCTCCGTTTAGATGTCTGTCTTCTTCTTGCAAGTTGCTTCGTTGACATTGGTTGGTTTATATTTTCTAATAATATAAAAGCTTAAGATGATTAGTTTATTTTAGTTTGTCATTTCTTTAACCATCGCTTCAAGTTCTGGTAGAATATTCCCTGTTGGTTTGCTATCCAAAATCTAAATGCTACATCTGGTGCGCTATGCCATGTTGAGTGCCCCTTGGACATGAAAAGAGAAAAAAGTACCGCCAGAAAATTATTCCCACTATTCAATATGCAGATCAGAGATATTTATGTCTAAGAAGAAAACAAGAAAAAGAGATTTAATTCTAGCTTCAAATTGATAAAAACATACTTAGCAATATCAAACATTTTTTTCCACTTAAAATACTAATATGGATGGTTAAAATGGAAAAAGAACAAACCCAGTGTATGAGGCTCTTTCCAATGTGTTTTCTGGGATCAATGTACTTAGCCTTACATTTATATAGAGAGGATGTCTCCATGACCTGAATCCTGATCACTCAGGTCGCAAAGGAGTGACCTTACCCTTGCACCAAGGCCTGTCGTCTACCGATATGGATGATTTGTAGTTCTGTTTTTTGTGCAATCAGGCATGCTAGCCAAAAAGGTAAAGACCTGAATGATTGACTTTAGATATTAGAGGGCTTGAAGAAATAAATGGTCTTACGAGCGAAATGCAAACTGCTAGTTTTTACTCAAACTTTATTGATGGAATTCTTTTAAAAATGCAGTTAAGCATAATGTATTTGAAATCTGCAAGTATTTACTAGTTTTCGAAAGTCACCTTTCGTAGTCTTGCATTTCATACAAGCCATACAAGAACAGAATGCACTGAACTATCAGCATCATTTTGTAGGAGCAATGTCTTTCATTAAGAGCATATCAATTGAAGCTGTGGGGCTGGGATTGCATTTGGCAGCTGGAGCACATGAGATTTTACTCCAAACTGAAGACTTCCTTACAAGTATTCCTATGTCTGTCCCATTGTCCGAGATAAAGAGAAAAAAAGCAAATGTAAGATCTAATCAACCTGAAAATGCGCAAGAGGGGATCCAGCAGGTACACAATTCTCATGTGCCATGTTACCAAGTTATACTGATGGGCATATTTATGAGGTTTCAAAAGCTTCTTTTTTCTTTATGATTATAGGATTTTGGTATTGCACATTACAAAATTAACTAGTGGTCATATTTATTCTCATGCACCATATTACAAGGTTATACTAACGAGCATACCATGTATTCACAAGTTGGATAATTACTTAATATGATTTTTTGAAATTCAATCAATCGTAAACCTCAAATAATTTAAACTGCCTTTTAAGTATTGGGGGTGTTCCTGATGATGTGCTTCAACCAAAACCTTAGTAGCTGCACTCACCTAAAGCAAAAAGGATGGGACATTCACTGGATTTTATTTTATGGTGCCTAAAATTGATGGAGCAGTGTTTTTGTTACTTTGGTTTGTGTTTGCTATTGCTCCTCCTATCCATTGTGGGAGTGATTAAAGATCAGCTGCAAATCATTTAGTCCTATCCATATCCATGACATTTTTCACTCTTCTCTGTAGGCTTATGAGAGTTTAAGTGATGGCTTTGGTAGAACTACATCTGCTTTACTTGTGACTCCATTAAAAGCTTATCAGCGAGGTGCTGGTACAGGATCAGTCCTTGCAACTGCTATTCGTGGAACTCCTGCTGCTGCTATAGCTCCTTTGTCTGCTTCTGCTCGTGCTGTTCACTGGACATTACTGGGACTGAGAAATAGGTGATTTTATTTTGCTATGAATATTTCATTAACTAATTTATTCACCCTGCAGTTGATTTGTACCTTACTATGTCCAGAGAGAGTTTTTCATTAGGACTACCACGTTTAAATAGATTCCAAGTTTCCAACCACGACTAGTAAATGCACCAGCCTCACATCTATGAGATAAATTATATGCATTGAAGGTGTTGGATAAATTGGTTTCTAAATGAAATTGAAAACACCAGGTGTTTATAATGAATTGTAGTTATATCCCAAGTACAAAAAAAGAACTCTGCACTCTTAGTTATATTTTTCTTTGATAGGTATGGAAGAATTAGGCTTTATGTTTTTGCATCGAGAGACTTCAATAAACCAAACTTTGTACTCTTTTCATTTCTTTTATTGACAGGAAGTATTTTATTATGCAGAAGCTTGAAAATCTTTGTTAATGATTAGTTTGCATATTGCAGCATGGATCCTGAGCACAAAAAGGAATCCGTGGAGAAATATCTGGGTTCGTCTCAATCATAAGATTGCCATCTTTTTTTCCTTGGCAGTTAAGATGCATCATCCATATATATGGTATCACTAGAATTGTTGGCCCATTTTCTGCTCAAGCTTGTGCCCCATAAATCAGATAGCCATGTGTGGCGCTGGTTACAATTGCCTGTACATAGTGTGCTAGTACATTGTAAGCATCCTTAAACTGAGTCAGTAGTAAGTTAAGTTACATCAAATAATGGTTAATGTTTCTTGGATGATGCAGGTGTATAGCTCTTCAAGAGTGGTTCTTTATGCAACAGAATAAGATGGTAACCTTTGTACAGAATTAGGTAACTAAAGTCTGCTATTTTTGTCACAGATTGTGAATAGGGATTTTGTGTATAAAGCATGTTGATTGTGTGTGTGCGCCTATTTCTCCCACCTATATTTCTTTTCTTCTTGATGAAATTTTTTGTAAATCCTTGTAAGCAACAAGGCTAGATAGCCATATTGGTGTCTTCCTTTCAAGAAAAGGTTGCATGCATTCTGTTGCTAACTTGATTCCAATCAGCTTATATTTTGCCAAAATCTTAATCAACAATAACTGTCCCACAGACTGACGGCTTGCTATTGAGAATTCCTGGTAATCAGATACTTCATGCTCTCTAAACTTGGTTATACCTTCATTTCCCTATTTGAAATAACTTTTAGTACTTCCAAGCCTTCGGTGTTGAATACAAATATTATAAATAGCTACGTTGATGTATTATCATGTTTAAGTGCACATGCAATGTAAGTGTGCTGATGTATTGTTTGAACAAAGAATTTTAAGTTGATTGGTTCTCTGATGTATTCCCAATACTGTGTCATGGCTTAAACAAAAGTAAGACTGTCATAGAGTGGAAATTTCTGGCAGGATTGGATGTGATTACAGCTAAATTGTAGTTCAGGTGTTTAGTAAATGAATTCAAATGTGTGTTAGCATGAACATGTTTTGATCCATCATTGCAGTCCAGTATGAACATTAACAACTAAGTGGTAATTTATGATGGAATCTGTACCGGTCTTTTGGAAGAACTGTTTCCTGTTGGTAATCATGTGAACCACATTGTCATAGTACGCATATTCATGTGCTGAAACTTCCAAGACAGTAGCAACCCGTTTCCTTTTGACCTAGGGACCAGTCGGAGGAAGTCAGATGTAATGAAGCTTAAGCTTCCTAGTTCTCGCAAAGCAAGTTCCATGCAGCTTACACATCAACATTGTCAGAGTAGAGTGGTACAACTAGTTCTCTTTAAAATCTCAAAAGATTACTTTCACTTCACATTTTGATTAGGCCACAATAATTATCGAAATTGTATGTCCTTTCTCTGTGATTGGTTACAATGCGGGCCCGGTGATGGTCCCTATCGTTGGATGTAATAACAAGGCCGGTCGCTCGTGCAGGTAATCGGTACTTTCATAAGGCCACGCTAAAAGGTCTCCTGCAGCGGTCAACAATAAGGCGACCTCTGACTTGCCTTGCTCACAGGACGACCAATGAGCTCCGCAGGTTCTTCCAATGACAGAAAGGGTATGTCTTCGGGTAACCAAGTTTGGTAGAAAAGGTTTGCTTTTAGGCCACGATACGTCCAGCATGACGTCACATCTTCAGACCACGCGTTTTTTTTTTTCATTTTAGTCCTTATAATCTTTTAAATTTGTGTCTCGTTTTCTCATGCAAACGAAAATCATGCTTTTAAATTCTTTCGTGGTCTTCAGTTACAGTCAATCTTAATTAACTCATAGAATTTGTTTTTTTGTAGTTGTATCCAGTTGAAGCCGATTTATGATATAACCAAAAAGACCAAGAAAAACCTATTTAGAGAGGATAGGAGTATAAAAATAAATACAATTGGTTATGTGAAATTTTTTTTGGTAGAAATTTCCTAATTGACTTAATGCGAAGGACTAATATATATGGATAAAAATGTATAGGAATTTCCTGCAAGCAAGAACTAAAGGTCTTTTGTTTTAAAAGACAAAGATGTTAGGGTCTTACATGTAAAAGCTTAGGAGACAATATAAATAACCCACCGGTCTCCGAAGTCTTTCTTAATTGGTTCCGTCCCGTCTCTCCCCTCGCTTCCGCGAGCCCTAAGGATGAATCTTTTTTGAGGGGCATTCTCGCTGTCGATTCTTGTGATTTATTTCCGTACTTATTCGTTTTCCCAACCTTCTCGGAGTAAGTGCAAGAACCCCGGCTTCTTTCTTAAATCCTGGGTTAAAATTCTGGGTTTTCTGTGTCTTTCTGCGATTCCTGTTGGATTGGGTTATGCGTGTGGTTTCGTTTCGGCAGTTTGTTGATTGAATTTAGCACTAGGTGAAGGAAAGATTGGTTCTTGGATTATCGGCGTTGATCATTTCGCCGATTCTTTGGCTTTTGGTTGTGAGAGATCGGGATTTGATGGATATTGAGTAGTAGGTGCCCTCTTGGCCGTAGTTTGAGTCACCTGCCTTTTGTGTGAGGTGAGATTCTTCATCTATCTAAAAGTTGGAGTTTATATGTACTAGTGTCATCTTCTGAAGCTTCCGTTACTCTGTTCTCGCTCATCTTGTACACGAAGTGGTCGAATGCTTCAGAATCTAAGGCTTCCACTCGAGTTGAAGTGTAAAGTGGAAAAAAGAGAGAACTTCCGTTTCTCTCATTTTGACGAAAATTAGGAAGCTTTTGTATGTATACCGAGCTAATGATAGATTCTAACCAAAACTAACTGTAGCGAAAGATGGTACAGCTGCATGGGCCTTCTCAGCCATTGAGCAATATCTCTAGTTAAATCAAAAGCATTCAAATCACTCTTTTAGTATGCCTTCCTCTTCCTCTCCACACGCCATTAGTTCTAATTGTCATGTCGTCTTGTCACGACATCTATAGATCTCCTATAAACATGTGCGTATCATCATAGATGATTTTTCTTGTTTTATCCTTAAATTTGAGGGGAGTGTAGTTTATTGTAAATGCAATTTGACCAATCACAATTTACAAGCAAGTGTTTCCGTATCATGATTAAGCATGTGGTGCTTCAGTTGCATGTATCGTTTTATGCTGGTAGGAGTGAACAATAAGCTAATTGTACATGTCAACCCATGTGAAGTTGATCACCAAACTTGTGCTCTATAGCTTGCGGTGATGGTTGTATAGGTTGACACATTGTGGGAACTATTGAATTGTTATTTTGGTCTTGATTAGTATTGTTTCACTAGCTCTAAATATTACTTAGGGCATTGACATCTATTCCATTTTGATTTTATAGGTTGCTGCTTAATTTCTTCTTGTTTGCTTAATTTATTTGTCTTGATTTTTGCTTGTGTTGACTCTTGTCAGATGACATTCATCTGACAGGCTTCTTGTAGTATGATATAACAAATGATGCGGATAAAAAATTAACGCAAAAGCCAATGATATCAATAATATAATTGGAAAAGACACAAGGAATTATGCTGTGACTAGCCAAAATTTCACTTGCCTCATTAGTCAACTAACTAAGATAATAAAGGTATTCATATCTTAGCTTGTTTTGGTAACTTTTCAATGATTCCTATCAAATGTTAGTTTCCTAAATTAGGAACTTCTATGAAGAATAAAAGAACGAGCATGAAATTTTATTAATGCTCATGTGCTTTATTATCCTTGCTGTTTTCCTTTATAGAGGGCAGCCCTTTGCTGAGAGCTAACTTCTGAATGTAGGTTTTCTGATGATAAAGCATGTGTGCACAGCTGTAAAATTGCTTCATTTTGATCTCTGAAATCTGAATCATTGCCTATGAGTTTCAACTGATGAAATTACATATTGAAATGCTGGGTAGCATTGCCTTCATCCAACCATCCCTGGACACCAGAATGATGGAAGTCTTAACGATGATAAAATTTAAGTACTTGGCATTTTTGCATAGTCCATATGAAGCACAAAGATTATTAGGCGGAAGCTTCATTTGATGCTTTCCTCTAATTTTTTATATTACATAATATCTAAGTAATAATTTATAGGTATTTAGGCTTTGGATGAAGGTTGGTATCCCTTTTTCTCTATAAAATGTTCTTATTTTGGAAATTGTTCTCTGAAGTTTTTGGCAATAGATGTTTTACTAACATGGAGAACCTTATGCCTGTCTACAGAAAAATAAATACAAGATGTTGTTATGTAATTGTTTTCCAAACAAAGTTTCCTTTTGTATTGAACATGCAATTGATTTGCTAGGAAAGGATATGTATATATTTTTCTCTTTATTGATGCAGCTATTTAAACTTTGGGTTGGCAGACAAGTGATTTCTGTATCATTGCATTTCACCTTCACTTGAGAAGAAATTCTTCACTTACATTGGTTTCAGAAATCATCAGAAAATGCCTTCACTGCAGTTATTGCCATTAACTGAACATGGGCGAAGCCTTCTGGTATCTAGGAGGTATGTTGAGCCATTTGACTTGTGTATGTTGTCTGTTTCTTGGTCAATGGTTTTGTTCATTTATCGGTTGTGATGCTTAAGTCAAATACTCTGGTTCATATTTAACATACTGCCTTTATTGAAATACTCTGTTTTAGTTGAATCTCAGTGAATCATTCAGTTTTGTAGTTCATAAGAAATGGGAGAAGATGACAAGAGAGCCTTGATGAGGAACACAATAATGTTGTTATGTTCTATTTATTTCTGTTACATTTGATATTCGTGTGTCAGGTTAATTGCTCAATCTTTGCTGGTTGATGCAACTTTCTAATTGATGCTGGTTTATTTAACTTTCTAATGAAGAACACAATCCTTACTGGTTGATGCAACTTTCTAATTGCTCAATATTTGCTATCGTCAGGATTGTGGCTCTTATGGTAAATGCTAATAGGTCAGAGAGGATGAAGAAAAAGTTAAAAGGTTAAAAAAACATAGTGTTCATATTGATAACTGCTGATTGGTACTGTTCATGTTCCATAGGATATTTGATCGTATGTGGGCACAAGGGTTGCCTAATGTTTTAATACTTATATTTGATCGTATGTGGGAACAAGGGTTGCCTAATGGGTTAATACTTATATTTGATTGTATGTGGGCACAAGGGTTGCCATAAGCCCTTTGTTTTTCTCTTACAGAAGCATTGTCATAGTGTGGGAACAAGGGTTGCCTAGTGTATGGCATCCATGCTGCATAATAGTGACACATTAGCACCACATCATTGTCTTGTGCAGTGTCTGCCGTACCGAATCGTACCGCCTGGTATGAGCGGTATGTACCGGTCCGACAGGCCAGCGGTACACGGACCGCCCGGTACCGGTCCGCACTGTAGCAGTGCTACAGTACACCAGTACACTGTAGCACTGCACTGTAGCAGTGCTATAGTGCTCGGTACACCGTACCGTACCGGTACCGAGCCCAGGTCGAAATACCAGTACGGTATGGTATTATGAACCTTGGTCTTGTGAGTGTTTCATCACTACCATGTCAAAACAGAGTTTAGCATGAGGTAGTGTCAATGGCTAAAATGGAGAAAATCAAAGATGGGTCAAGTAACGTTTAAATCACCGGAGGATAAGTTAATATGTCAAACCATAGTTGGGTAAACTGTAATTTACCCTCTTTTTGGTATTGATTGCTCTGTTCCAGTTATTCTTCTTCCATTGAAATCTAGTTTTGGCCATCAGTTGTGGTAGTAATACAGCTTGTAGAGAAGGTGCTTTAATTAAAACTGACATGGAGCATTTACCAATTTCAACAGCAAAAAAGGTTGAAAAAGAATTTCATATCTGCTGTTAGCGCACAGAGTCTTGTCATCTTGTGAAGTATTGCTCTAGCACAAAAAAGTGGAAGATAGATTAATTGGGAAATGGAAGTAATGTCCACCATTGGTGATGGTTCAATGTGTTATCCTGGTACTTTGTATTGAAGGGTCAGAGCAGTCCTTGAGATCTATAGAGATTTGGATGGAAGTTAGAGAAGGGTTCAAGAAAACTTATAGCATCTTAATTGCAATGTTCAGTTTAAATATGACTGAAAACACCTGATTTTGTTTGAACAAGCCTTTCTTTTAGTGCCTATATCATAGTGAACCTTGAAGATGCAGTCAATGATTCCTAATTTTTTGACATCCAACTCGTATCTCGACTTGTATTTAACAATTTCTACAGTGCCAATTGGTTCAAGAATGAACATCCTGTAGTAGTTCACAAAACAACCATATTCAGTCAAAATGGTGTAGCCAATAGAATAGTCAATTTGAACAAATATAGAACTAGCTATTGTCTTCATACTGAGGTAAGAAATTAAAATTTCTTCTTTTTTTTCTTTATAAACTTTTGTTCATTTTATCTTTTCTTTTTCATATTCTCTAACAAGAAAAAAACAATTTAATTATTTTTTGTTTTGCTATTAGATGACTTCAAAGTTCAAACTTTTCCCTTTACAATTATTCTTACACCAAATGGACTCTACTTATTTACTGTTATCTTCCTCAGACTCTCATGCTAGTATATAAATCCCATCATTATCGTCTATGCCTTTCAACATTTTTTTAATTATGTGATGGATAACCTAATCCAGAAGGCGATATGTATTTGTTTTAACATTGTCTGTCATAAAGACTCTGTATGAAAATCCTCACCAATGTTTTGATGTGGTAACAAGCAGGAGAACGTTGGCAGCAGTCTCAGCTGTGTTAGTGGCTGGTGGAACTTTTGCATACATGCAATCACGTCAGAGTCGAATATCTCTTAATTCACATGATTCTTTAAATCACATCACTTCTAGAGAAAACGAAGAGAGTTTGAGCCAAAATAGTGTTAATGATCAGCTGGTTCGACCAGCAAGGCAGAGAAGAAAAGGAATGAGATCTTTACATGCTTTAGCTGCAATCTTGCTCTCCAGGATGGGGCCAAATGGCATGCGCAACCTTCTGTTCTTAGTGACTACTGCGGTGAATTTTTTTCACCTTTTTTTGTGCATATTTCCGTACACTGTGTTAACTTGATTCTCTCCTCCATCACTTAGCATGTGTTGCATGTTTATAAGTATCTCTGACGTGGAAACTTGTCTAATGCTTTTGTGGATTTACAACACAAATTGGCATGTATTAAGCATACCAAAATGTTGCTGGGATGATCAAAGTTTAATAAATAGATATGATAGTTGTTGCATGATACCAGTGATGTGGGTGCATCTACACATGGTTCTTTTTGTTCCTGATATTCATCTTATTTTTTTTCCATTCTCTAAACATTTATTTAACACAAATCAGACAATGAAATTTTTTTTCATCCTATAAAATTTGTCATTGATAAAGTCAAGTCTTTTAGCATGGGTAAGAAGCAGTAGAAGGTTTCTTAGTCCCAGCTACTAGCATTTTAAATACTTGTTTAGTCCTCTAACCACATGGTGTATGCCTTAAAGAATTAGATACTGAAACATTTTTGCTGACTTTTCATGTAGCAGAAAGAAACAAAGCATGCTTAATTAATTCCCTTGTTAAGTGTTTTCTATTGAAAAAATGACTTGTTTCTTTTCAATCTTATATTAGATTCATTTACTTCAATATGCTTTCTTGCTCTTAAGAAACAGTGAGAAATGGTATTTGGATAAAATAAATATTCATATAGGTTTAACTTTCAACTAAAAAGGAAAACCTTTTACTTTGGAAAGAAGCTAGAAAAACATTATAGTCCCCGCATTGGCATTCTGAATTATACACATCCTCTAATTTCTTTTTTGTATGTGTTGAAGAATTAGACATACGTTTTATCGGTAACATTTTATGCAGACTCAATTTTTTATGTTTAATTGATTTCCATTGTTTTCATGTATATATGAAATATTCTTGGTTATGTAGGATATATTTCTCTAAAGTCTAAACTACTAAGCATCAAGTCAAAACATATTGCAGGTATTGAGAACTGCCTTGAGTCACAGATTGGCAAAAGTTCAGGGATTTTTATTTCGGGCTGCTTTTCTTCAGCGAGTACCCACTTTTTTGCGCTTAATTGCTGAGAATCTTCTTTTATGTTTTCTCCAGTCCACTTTGTATTCAACTTCAAAGTACTTGACAGGAGCCTTAGGTCTACGATTCAGAAAAATTTTGACAGAACTGATACATTCTGATTATTTCGAGGTAAGCTCAGCTTCTTTCTAATTGATGTGGCTTTTAGAGCAAGTTTGGTTATTCTTTGATTCCTCATTCAAGTTCACATAAAATATTTTTACTTGAATGGATCTCAAGTTTTTGAAGCATTACTTAGTACTTACTAATCTTCATCTGTTAATGTTAGCCTTGCAATTTGGAGTGGAACCAATATGAAGAGCTCCAAGTTTAATCTGTGAGGATTGTTCAAAACTGAAAAAATGAAGGGCATATCTGAGTTGATAATATAAATACTTAAGGAGTATCTTTTTGTTGGAAGGCATTTACAAAACTTGGACTAGTAATCAGGTTGTCAGCACTAGGAATTAGGATCTCAGTGTGATACAATACATATGAACTAGCCAGAAATTTTTGACCTGCTTGATTGTCAGAACATAAAGTTTGATAAGCATCCAGTTTTGGACTCAAAGATAGTTATTTGACACATTTTCAAATGTCATGATATTAGTCTTGAAGCACCTTCACCTTATGAACTCCATTGTCTGTAGTATCTAAAATATTGTAAGATCTGCAGACCAGGAGATCAGGGTAAACTGGATGGTACACCTGGCACAGATCCTGTCTCGCCTGATACAGGACAATTCTGGACCTGTACTGGGAAGTTTCTTCTTTTTTGTTTTGTCAGTTTTTTTCAGGCTTTAATGAAACTCGATATGTACCAGTGACCAATCTGAATCTTAACCGGTACAGAACCAATACACGAATTTGTGAACCTTGGTTTATGCTTTTTCTAGTGTTTGTATAATGGGCAAATATATTTTAAAAAATCATTGTATGGGGAAATGTTGTCAGACAGGAAAGCAACTTCTGATCTATGCTGTTTAATGTTGGGACTTCATTCCATTTTAACATTATCATGGTTCTCTACATTTCCTTCGGAGGATTACTATCTCTTTTTATGTTAAGTCAGTGATGAGTTGCCGTTTTAGTGCATAACATTTACACAGTTCCTTTGCCTTGTATGCTATAACTGAATGCTATTTGGAACGTTTTAGCTTCTCTATTTTTTGGTGGAGTATGACAATAATGTCAGACAGGATATCTAAATTGGTTTTTGGGCATAATTTTCTTTGTTTTTTCTGTGTCTACATGAAATTAGGCGCATAGCTTTCTTGTTGAAGATGCACTTATTTTTATGTTATAATATTTTTCTTCTTGATTTGGCTGTGGAATGCAGAATATGGTGTACTATAAAATCTCACATGTCAGTGATCGAACCAGCAGCCCAGAGCAGCGGATTGCTAGTGATATACCAAAGTTTTGTTCTGAATTGAGTGACCTTATACAAGAGGATCTCATTGCAGTTGCTGATGGTCTGATATATACCTGGCGCCTTTGTTCATATGCAAGTCCAAAATATGTGCTCTGGATACTGGTAATATCTATTTCTTTCATGCAATTCTTTGATGAATTATTTCTCATCACATTTCAAAATTTTGATTTATTTCTTTGTTTTCAGGCATATGTCTTAGGGGCAGGTGCAGCTATTAGGAACTTCTCTCCTGCATTTGGAAAACTAATGTCCAAGGAGCAACAGTTGGAAGGGGATTATCGGCAGCTTCACTCACGATTAAGGACTCATGCTGAAAGTGTAGCGTTCTATGGAGGAGAGAATAGAGAAGCATCTCATATCAAAGAGAAGTTTGAGAAGCTTATAAAACACTTGAACATTGTGCTTCATGATCGTTGGTGGTTTGGAATGATTCAAGACTTCCTCTTGAAATACCTTGGTGCTACTGTTGGGGTGGTCCTGATTATTGAGCCCTTTTTTGCTGGTAATCTTAGACCTGATACTTCAACACTAGGAAGAGCAGAAATGTTGAGTAATCTTCGTTATCATACAAGTGTGATTATGTCGCTTTTCCAATCACTCGGGACTCTCTCCATCAGTTCTGCACGACTTAACCGTCTCAGGTTATTGCATGATGATTTTATTAATACTAAAGGGGATCATGTCATTCCTTCTGCAGATATTTTATCTAGTTTATCATTTGAACTTTTCAAAATGTCATTTTTATTTTAGGGAATGAATCTTTGTTTGTGCTCTACTTGCATGAATTTGCTGGCTTTGTCAAAGTGATTAGCAAACCAAATGTATATATTTCCCAGTGCTATAGAATTTTTTTCCTCACATTGCCTGAATTTTTGTAGTTATTATTGTACACTTTGCCCTTAACAACATCTTGAAGAGTCATAATTTTAACTAGTTTTTGTAAAACTGATTCTATATTCATGATCTTCTTTATTGTTACTTTCCAATGATCGAAGACTGAGCCCTTTTGCCGAATATATTGTGTCCAGTTACAGCGGGTCGATGATTAATGTTAACTGAAACTTCACCAAGAATTCAGCACACTAACTAAAATAGTTGCAATAAGAAAATGAAAGATGCAAAAGTTGTACATTTTTCCAATGCTTGTCCGACCGGTATTTACTAGTTTGGTCAAGTACCAGTATCAGCATATATAGCTTGGTACTAGTACATGTGAAATCCATTTTTGAAAAAGCTTATTTAAAATATCTTCTTTAGAGACTGGTATTTTGGTTTGTTCAATCCTTTGAATATACTGAGAGGAATTTCTATAAAAAGATTATGGGAAAATCTTAGTTAAAATATCTCACTTTAAGATATTAATGGAATAAGATATGCATGTTGGAGAACGAATCTGTGACACAAAAGAAAAAGATGCAGCAAGGCGGATGGATATTTAATTAGTTTACACTTGTCATCGATGGAAATATTCTGTCCTGAAGAAAATTGAAGTTGAAAGAAATATACATCTTAACAAGCAAAACATTTTGCAAACAAAAAAGCACCAGCCACTGCAATTATACTCTCTCCAATTTTGTATATACATGTCATGCTATGCAATTTTGTCTGGACAAAGGCATCTAAGTATTTCTACCTCCAATTTTGCACCATTGTATTGCTTGCTCTTCACCCTTTAGAACTGATATTGATACCTTATTTTTTTTATCATTCTTCCTAGTTTATACTCTATATTTTGATTATCTACTTTTGGACGTCCTAATATATAGGCAATTGAATGTTCATGGTTATCATTAGAGTAATTTCATTTCTTTTCTTCATTGTCGTAATTGTGGCATTTCACCGAGCAAAGAAACTGTTCTTATTTGCCTTACTATTTCTCATTTTGATATTTCTTTACACTACGCCTTTGCATTTGTCTGTGGGTAACTAATCTTCAATGGTTATCGTAGGGTTAATTTTGTGTGCTTCTTTTATTCATGTTCTTGTAATCACAGACAACTTATATATATCATTTTTCTTACTATATTCCACTGGATCATCTTTATAGCTAGTTTATGAAGCAGTACTTGGCTTTGTACACACCTTATTTGAGCATTGAGACCAAAGAATTGTGTATATCAGTACCCAACAAATTAAACCATCAACCAGTAGACAGGCAGAAAAGAAAGTCATGTAGTGGTATAAATGATAAAGCCAAGAAAAAGATGAGAGGTCAATTTCATAGTTGAGGTTTGTGATTAAGGCCACAGTTGTTTGCACACAAAGGAAAAGATACTGTCATCTGTTGTAGAATGGGCAGGTCAACACATTTTCTTTGTGACTAATGCTGCAGTGCCTTAAAGGGATCAGAAACAGTAATCCAGCAAGCTTTATTTTGGCTTTAGCTGTGGAATCTTATGTTGTACTGAAGTTTGATTATTTGTCCATTAATGCCTAAGAAATTTTTTAGGTTTACATAATCCTCGTCATTGAATTGGAAGGCTCCTTGCATTTGTATGTCTTCTTGGTTCATGAACTAAATGTGGTTGAAACTTGTTTTTCTTGTAAAATCATTGCTCAGTTTGGCTGCTGGATGCTGTAATGAATTAATCAGCTTTTGTGTTTGTTACAGTTTATGGTCTTCAAATTCATTTTTTCTATACATTTTGCATTTTGTTTTCAGAATGACAAATGGGGTGATCGCCCGGAGAGAGTACTAGTTTGCATTGTAGACTTCCTTTTACTTTATGACTACTTCAATGAGTCGATAAGCAAGTAGTGATGAGTCCAATTTGTCATATTCTCTAGATGTTGTTCTTGAATTAGTTAATAAGAGACATGAAATATCAATTCATTTAGTTGACCATTTCCTGGAGATAATTCTTCCAATTGTAATTCTTATTCAGTGGTTATGCTGACCGCATTCATGATCTAATGATTGTTGCAAAGGAGCTATCTGCTACCTACGACAGATCATTGATTCAGAGAAGTACCAGTGGAAATTATATCAGTGAAGCAAATTATATTGAGTTTGCAGGTGTTCAGGTAGTTCAAATTATTTGGAACTTTTGTCTGTTTCTTATCCTTGTGATACTAACTTTAGATGCTTACAGGTAGTTACACCGACCGGAAATGTATTGGTGGATGATTTGAGTCTCAGGGTAGAATCAGGCTCTAATCTACTAATCACTGGTAAATTTCTTTTCTTTAATTCCTTGTTAATGTGTAATCTCACATTTTCCTTGTCTCTGTTTGCCTAATGACATGGAGTTTTCAGTTTTCACCATGAGCTTTTAGATTGAGGCCTCTATTTAGTCTGTCATGGACAGCATGTTTTCTTACAACTGTACAAACTATTCATATTGTCTATAATTCTATAGAAGAAAGTAGGGATCTAATTTATCATTATCCTGCTATTTATGTAGTTCCTGAGGTCAATTTGTAACATTAGTTTTCACTCAGAGATTTGGATTTTTTTTTTTAGTGAACTTGGTCATTTAGCCTTGTGTACTCTTTACATGTAAGAATCTTATTATAAGCGGATTCATTTGCATGACACCTGTACCATGGAGGCTCTCTGTTTACTGTTAGAGAAATACCATCCAGAACATAAACATTTGCCTCTATTGTAATGAAAATATTAGTAGAGCTTATTTAGAAGCTTTTACATAATTTTATGGTTTTCTTTGTGAATCCAAAGAAAATTTATTTCTACTCGTATTACTTCTCAGACGGACCTAACAAAAATCTAACATTCAAAAGGGCAAGTTTTGTGACAATCAGAGGGCTTGATATGCTTATTTTCTTCCAAAACTTTTCAAAAAAAATGGAAACTTATCGAAAAGTGTATCTAGAATTTTTAAATTTTTACGGAGTAGAAGCTTCCTACTTCTGATTGTTAAAGCAGGTCCATTCATATTTGGTACCTACTTGCCGTATTTCTGATGGAAATTGGAAGTTCATCTTATCTCTGAGATCACGTGACTATTTACTCAATTATTTGGATTATTTTCCTTCCCCCTCTCTTTTAACCTCATCTAAGATGTCTCACTGAGGGAGGTCCTCCACTTGAATAGCATGTTGCCATTACCTTAAGCTCTCTTTTTTGTTGAACCATGTATTGTCCTCCACTATCCATCAACCTACACCTTTATAATCCCTCATGTGATGCTAAGCTTACACCTTTTTTTATTTTTGTTTCTAGAACTGACAGTTAAGCAGTGGCCTAGATGTTTTGAAAACAAAAATTAAACAAGATTTCTTAATTTTAAAATATAAAAAATAATTTTGAACACCCTGTGAAAATCTTGTTATGTTTGATTTTACATTTGTGCCATTTTCTTTGAGGGAAGCAGCTTTCTTAAATTAGTTTCTGGTCTGATTCATGGATTTGCTTTCTTAGAGTAATTTCTGAAATCTGAACTGATTTTGCTTTTACAAATTATGATTCCTTTTATCAGCTAATTAATATCTTTTCTGCTCTTTATGGTTGGTATAAAAAACTGCAACCATTGAGTTTTATATCTAGAATCTATCAATGGAGAAATAGCATTGTTAGTACTTCACACATTTTTGAAATATTTGTTGATGTCAGCATTGGCTTTTCGCACAAGTGAAATCCAACATTTGTTAGTTACAAAAACAAAAACAACTAGCTGGAGTTTAGCAGGCAGTGTTTCTTCTATTTGCTTAATTCAGATAATATTTTAATGTTCTTGAAGTGTGCTTAATGGTGCATTTTGTCTCTTATAATTGAGATTTGCTTGTATAGGTCCCAATGGAAGTGGGAAAAGTTCTCTCTTCCGGGTTCTTGGAGGTCTTTGGCCACTGGTATCTGGCTACATTGTAAAACCTGGGATTGGTTCAGATCTCAATAAGGAGATTTTCTATGTGCCACAACGGCCATATACAGCAGTTGGGACACTTCGTGACCAGTTGATTTATCCCCTTACAGTGGATCAAGAGACTGAACCACTCACCCATGAGGGAATGGTTGAGCTCTTAAGAAATGTAACATTTTTCTTGGACTTTTTGATTTTCCTATCCTTCCCCTCACAATTTTCCTTTATTTTTCAGTTGCTTAAATGCCTATTATTCTGACCTTATTGATTCACAAAGTACTGTTTTTGAAGTTGTTTAATGTAAAATAGAAAGATAAATTTTCATTTGTCAGGTTGATCTTGAGTATTTGCTAGATCGTTACCCATTGGAAAGGGAAATTAACTGGGGAGATGAGCTTTCCCTTGGTGAACAACAGAGGCTTGGAATGGCCAGGTTGTTTTATCATAAGCCTAAGTTTGCTATTCTTGATGAGTGTACAAGTGCAGTCACAACCAATATGGAGGAACGCTTCTGTAAGATGGTTCGAGCAATGGGGACATCATGCATAACAATTTCACACCGACCTGCTTTAGTTGCATTCCACGACATAGTTTTGTCATTAGATGGGGAAGGAGGATGGAGAGTCCAGTATAAGAGGTTACAGTCCATAATTGTCTTAATCTCTTTGGTTCTGCACAGATAACTGATTGTTGACTTCAGACTTTTTCAATTTTCAGAATAACTCAATCCCTTCCTTCTGAGACAATTCCTGATTTACCAAATTCATCAGAAATTAATCGTCAAAATGATGCACTAGCTGTTCAAAGAGCTTTTTCTACCAGTGGAAAGGTTTAAGCAGAACACCTTCATTATTTACTACATGCTATTCAAAAAAACCTTCTGATGCCTTTTTCTTCTCAGGGAAACACATTATCAGAATCAGAGGTTCATCCGTATTCTAGTAGGGTCATTATATCATCACCTGAAATTGACAAGAAAGTTCCACTTCCAATTGCTCCGCAACTGCAGAAGCCTCCAAGGGTGCTGCCGCATAGAGTTGCTGCAATGTTCAACGTACTGGTAGGTTATTTATGTCTTGTTTTATCTTCTTTCATATCTATAGGTCAGAGTCAGACAAACTCTTTGCATTGGTAATTAGTTAAGAAGTTTTCAGGAAAACTAAGCTGACAGTTCTTCTGAGGGCAGCTTAACTCAAAATGAATTTGGCAAACATCATTTAGACTGGTCATGTTTTTAGTAAAAGATGTGAAGTGAACCTCATAAGTAAGTTATTTTCCTGTGTGGACATTTTTTTTTCAGGTTCCCTCCCTATTTGATCGACAAGGCATGAAGTTGTTTGCAGTTGCTTTACTTGTGGTGTCTAGAACATGGATCTCAGATCGCATTGCTTCCTTGAATGGTATTGTGATATGTAAGATTTAGGTCCTAGATACACAAGTGAATCAGTTTTCTTCATGTGTTTGGTTGACTTTACAGGGACCAGTGTAAAGTATGTCTTGGAACAGGACAAAGCAGCCTTTATTCGGTTGACTGGTTTAAGTGTTCTTCAAAGTGCTGCAAACTCTTTCGTTGCACCTACATTAAGGTATAATTTTCACTATTTCATGGTACAAACATTTTAATCGTGAAAACTAATTTAATTAGGAAACCATCAATCTGCTGAATTTGATTTTCTGTAAAACCTTTGCCTCATCATCCCCTTGCTTTTCTCGTTGGCCAGTTTGGTTTAGAGAACTCATTGGCATGGCATCTGAAGTACCCAAAATTATCATGGTCAGCTTTTGCTGATAATGGCTTTAAACCACCTTGTTGCTAATGGAAACTTTTTGGTGCATGTTTAGTACTGTGTTAGGATTTGTCTTCTGTTAGCTGGGGCTTTTCCTCTTTGAAGGGAAGTAGTGCCTCCAAGAAAAAAATAAAAAATGAAACTCATGAGGGAGAGAGGAAGATAATTAAACTATTCTACTTTGTTATCAATCAAATTCGGAAGCTAACACAAGTCTCAGGTCTCTCAACCATGTTTCTTTGGCAGATACAGGAAATAAAAATGCTAATTTTGTCACCTCATACTACGATAAATGCATTATCATTTGGTTTAGAGCATACTATGAACAATGCCAACAAGGCTGGATTGTTGTTGTGGTTTAATTTTTGAAGTTTAAATTGCCTTGGACACTTGCTACACTAGGAATATTCCTTCAATATGCATGTTGTTGCATGAATTGTGAGCATCTTCCTGCTCTTATCCATCATGAAATACAGGCAACACCTTAACAGGTACCTAGAATAACCTATGACTAAGTTGTGCATTAAGATGGTTATGTTGTTCAGCTCTCTCTCTCTCTCTTTCTCTCTCATGCACGTATACATGTGCATGCATAATTATGTTCACTCTCCTCTTCAAACCCATTGTTCACTGATTAGTCACTATTTTTTTGCCTTGGTTTGTAATATTGGTTGTCATAGGTAAATTTTAGGAAATACCTTACCAGATTCTACTTGTCATATATAGTTTCCAGTAAATCAAAAACTAATTATCGAATCTATCATTCTTGAATGATTTGTTCTCCATTACTTGGAAAATGTATTTATATAAAAGAATAATTGCCATTTGAATGTCAAATAGTTGGAAAACACAGTTCCACAAGAACAGAAGTTATATCTTCTGACCATATACAAAATCCCAGTTTGTTGCTAGGTCAATTTTTAACTTGTCAAATGCCAACATGAACGACAAGTTTTAGTTCAAAGCTGATTTGTCTTACAATACCACCACCTAATTGTGTGGTTATGTTTAGTGTTGTTCATCTTTTTGATGCACTGGTACTAAGGCTCCATATATTCTAGTGATCTCATCCAGACTAGCATACTTGTCTAAATTTTCCAGTTTTGTTTCTGTGCATTAATTAAGATTAACCTTTGTTCCTTATAGGAGTGATTTTGGCTTTCTTAGATAATAATTATGGCTAATGTTTTTTTATTTCTTCCAAGAGTCTAGAGTTAACTGGAGTCATTTAGTTGGAAAATAAAAAAGGAAAAAAACTAATGGGGTTTTCCTATACTAATGTTGGATAGATGTTCCCACCAAGGTTCGTAATTTTGTACCATACCGAGCGGTATGCCAAGATGTACTTAATATATAAAAATATTAAAAAATAACATTAAAAAATAAAAAAAGGAGGTGTATGTTGCCTCGGTGACGTCACCTCCTTTTCTTCTACTCGTTGCATTAGACGAGGAGAAGAATGCGGTCTTCTCCTTATCTGCGGTGTTCGACGAAGACATCGAAGGCCGCAAACGTCTCCAGCCTTCGGCTAAGTAGCAGCCATTAGCAAGTACCAAGCAGAGGTGCCATCGGCCAAGAGAGAGGGAGAAGGAAGGAGGAGAACCAAAAACCGGCAGCGAGCAACCAGCACATTCAGCGCAAGAAGTCCGAGCAACTATTGCTCCCAAGATCTTTGCTTAGTTCCTTGTTTTAGGTACTTTGATTCCAAACATTAGAGATTGTTTTATTTTTGGTTTATAGTTTTTCTGCAACAAAAAAGGCAACTCCTCCACGAAGTCATAAATCCGCTTGGTGGAAGGTTCAGTGTTATTGAGTTCTTCCCCCATACTGTCACGACCTTAGCTGGAATTGCCTAAGGCGTGCGGCACCCTTGCGGCCAAAGACGCGAACTTAGCTTGCGTTGCCTAAGTCGCGAGTCACCCGTGCGGCAAAGACGCGAATTTAGCTTGCCTCGCCTAAGTCGCGCTTCGCCCTTGCGATCTTGCTCCGCAAGGATCAGCCCACTTTGTAACCTCTCGCAGGTCCCGAAGGACCTGTAAAAGAGAAAGAGAGTTAGATCGAAAGAACGAGCAACGGACAAGTCCCGAAGTCTCGCGAAAAGGAAAGCTTTACAAGCAATTCGTCGAACACCTTGTGTGCACAAGAGAAAAGAGGGAGAGGGGGAAAAGCAAGGCTTTCAAGGATGAACGAACAGCTGCAAGCCCACAAACAGCCGCTCACCTGGTCCCGGACGCAACACCAAGTTCCCGTAAAGGTCACGTGCGAACTTGCGAAAGAGTGTTCAACGCCCGGTATATAACCGAAGCCCCATCCAGCCATGTGCCACCCGGGGGGTTCCTGGGTGCTGAGATGGCTGACATTTTGGTGAGCGGAGGCAGCACTCCGCTCACCTCCCGCGGCACGCGAAAACGGAGCCGTTTTGGGCTGTTTTGGGGTTGTTTTGCTCGGTTCGGTGAGCGACCGCTTTGCAACGCTGCAGCTTGTTCGAACTTACATATTTACAAGCAAAATGACCCAAAACCATGGGAAAACATGCTGTCAAGCAGCTGTACATGCGGGAGTGAGCGACGAACGGTTCGTTGAACGAAGTTGTTGCGGGTGCGCGACGACCGTTCGTGACATTCTCCCCCACTTAAACTGTCGACGCCCTCGTCGACGCTTGTTGGTAGTTGTTGATGACGTCTTCTTCATGTCGCAGGGCGTCTTCAGGCTCCCAACTGGCTTCAGTTCGGGGAAGCTTTCGCCACTTCACCAAGTACTCTGTTTGCTCCGCTCCGTTGGGTAGCTTTATCTTGCGATCCGCCAGAATGGTTTCCACTCGCTTCTCGTAGGAGGCTGTGATGGGAGGTAGCCGAGTTGGAACACTTCGAGAAGCATCTTGCGGATCTGAATGGTAGGCCTTCAGGTTGCTGGCGTGAAGAACGTTGTGAATTTTGAACCACGCCGGCAGCTGCAACTTGTAAGAAACATTGCCTACCCTGTTGATAATTGGGAAGGGCCCTTCATACTTACGCACCAATCCTTTGTGGACTCTTTTCCTGAAGAATTGGAGTGATGCTGGTTGGAGCTTTACCAACACCAAATCGCCAACTTTGAACTCCTGTGGTCGCCTTCCCAAGTCTGCCCACTTCTTCATCCGTTTTGCCGCCTTCTCCAAGTAAGCCCGCGCAATATCGGCATTCCGATGCCACTCCTTTGCGAAATGGTAGGCTGATGGACTACTCCCAGTATACCCAATTGCCATAGTGTGCGGAGTCGACGGTTGTTGTCCTGTGATAATTTCGAAGGGGCTCTTGTTGGATGCAGAGCTCCGCTGCAAGTTGTAGGAGAATTGGGCGATGTCCAACAGCTTCACCCAATCTCGTTGATTGGCACTCACATAGTGCCGGAGATACTGCTCTAAGAGCGAATTTATTCTTTCAGTCTGACCATCCGTCTGGGGGTGGAGGCTTGTAGAGAAGTATAACTTTGACCCCAACAATTTGAATAGCTCGGTCCAGAAACGTCCCAGGAACCGAGCGTCTCGATCACTCACGATATTGTGTGGGACTCCCCAATACTTCACTACACCCTTCATCATCAGTCTGGCCGCCTCTTCAGCTGAACAGTGTAGGGGAGCAGCAATGAAAGTTGCATACTTTGAAAACCGATCGACCACCACAAGTATCGATCCAAGTCCCCCTACAGGTGGCAAGCTTGATATGAAGTCTAAGGAAATGCTCTCCCATGGCCTTTCTGGTACGGGCAACGGCTCCAAAAGTCCCACCGGCTTCCGCTGCTCCACCTTGTCTTGTTGGCAAGTAAGGCATGTTCGAACATACTCCTCCACATCAATCCCCATCTTCGGCCAGTAGAAGGCCCTCTCCACGAGAGCCAACGTTCTGTGAATGCCGGGATGTCCAGCCCAAAGGGAATCGTGACACTCTTTTAAGAGTTCACGCCTTAAATTGTCCACTCGGGGAACATAAACCCTGTTCCCTTTTGTGTAAACAAGTCCCTCCTGGACCCAAAATCGTCGTGCCTTACCTTCTTTGATGAGCTGCATCAGGATAACTGCTTGGGGATCACTATACAGTCCATCTCTGATTCGGGAAAGGAAGTTGGAGTGTAACTGACTCGTTTGGCCTCTGCCCTCCAGTTGTGCAGCATTCACGCACTCCACCTTTCGACTCAGCGCATCGGCCACGACATTTGCCTTCCCGGGCTTATATTCCATTGCCATATCAAATTCAGCCAGGAAGTCCTGCCACCGTGCTTGCTTTGGGGAGAGCTTCTTCTGAGTTTGGAAATAACTCAGGGCGATGTTGTCTGTCCTCAACACAAATCGCGACCCGAGGAGGTAGTGTCGCCAAACTCGTAGGCAGTGGATCACCGCTGTCATCTCCTTCTCATGCACTGGATACCGCCTCTCGGTCTCGTTGAGTTTGCGGCTCTCGTAGGCCACCGGATGACCTTCTTGCATGAGTACTCCACCAATAGCAAAGTCCGAAGCATCTGTATGGACTTCAAAGGGCTCTCCATAGTTTGGCAATTTGAGCACTGGTTCTTCCAGAACAGCAGCCTTCAGATCTTGGAATGCTATCTCACATCTGTCAGACCACTTCCAAGGCTGCTCCTTCTTCAGCAACTCCGTCAGAGGGGTTGCCCGCTTCGAATATCCCGCGATGAAGCGTCGATAGTAGTTGACGAAACCAAGGAAGGATCTCAACTCTGGCACCTTCTTTGGAGTTCGCCATTCCGCAACTGCTTGCACCTTCGACTTGTCCATCCGGATGGAGCCATCACCGATTCGGTGCCCCAAGAACAGGATCTCAGTCTGAGCAAAGTAGCATTTCTCCCTTTTTACGAACAAAGTGTTCTCCCTGAGAACCTTGAAAATCGTCCGAAGGTGCTTGACGTGCTCCTCGAGCGTTTGGCTGTAAACGACGATGTCGTCCAAGTAGACGACCACGAACTTATCCAAATACTCCTTGAATAGCTGGTTCATGAGAGTACAGAATGTTGCCGGAGCGTTGGTTAAGCCGAAAGGCATCACCAAGAACTCAAACGCTCCATATCTGGTCACACATGTAGTCTTTGCTTCGTCGCCTTCAGCAATGCGCACCTGCCAATACCCCGACCGAAGGTCGAGTTTTGAGAAATACTTCGCCTTGCCCAATTGGTCGAACAAGTCCGCGATGAGCGGGATGGGATACTTGTTCTTCACTGTTACTTTGTTGAGGGCTCGGTAGTCGACGCATAATCGGAGGCTCCCATCTTGTTTCTTCTGAAAGAGAACTGGAGCTCCGAAAGGTGCTTTTGAGCTGCGGATGAGACCACCGCTTAGCAGTTCACCTAACTGCTTTCTGAGTTCTGCTAACTCTGGCGGGGGCATGCGATAGGGTGGTCTCGCTGGAGGCTTCACTCCTGGCTCCAGCTCGATACTATGATCCACGCCTCTGCGTGGTGGGAGAGTCTTCGGCAACTCGGGTGGCATAACGTCTTTGAACTCCTTCAAGACGTTCGCCACTACAGCAGGTTCTTGAATGGCCTCTTCGTTGAGTGGCTCTAGCTTCATAGCAGCCACGAATGTCAGTTCGCCCTTTCGCACCCCTTTCTTCAATTGTAAGGCCGAAATGTGTTGGGGCTCCTTGGTTCCTCTCCGAGAGACGGGAACCACGCAGGGGTCATCGCCTCCCATCATACATAGGGAGTTCAAGAACGGCATCGGCACCAACTTCGCCGCGTGCATAAACTCCATTCCAAGAATCACTTGGAAGTCGTCTAGTGGCACAGCCATCATGTTGGTGTTTCCGCTCCAAGTCCCGATTCTGATGGGAACTCCCTTCGCCAACCCGGAGATTCGCCTGGCCTCCGAGTTCACCGCTTTCATTCGGCTTGGGCTCTTCTCCAATGTCAACCCAAGTCGTTGTGCTTCACGATCGGCTATGAAGTTGTGGGTAGCGCCCGTGTCCACCATGGCACGGGTCGTTTGGCCATTCAGCTTGATGTCCACATACATCAGATCACTGCTTCCTACTCTTTGTGCCTTCGTCTTTATGTTCTCCCCCACTTGACCCCGCATAGCGTTCAATAGACGCATTGCTCCCATTCGGGGTCCTTGCGACTCTTCATCGTCGCTGCTGGATTCTGAACTGCTTGAGCTAAGGGCCACAGCTTTGCCCTTGTCCGAACGGGGAGGGTGGATGGATGCCGTCAACGCATTGAGTGCCTGTTTTTGTGGGCACTCCCTTACCATGTGCGGTCCTCCGCACAAGAAGCATCCTCCCGGTTTTGAGGCCTTGCCTTTCGGGTTCGGCCCTTTGTGGGAGCTCTTCTTCTTTTGTTCACCCCCGAGCTCCTTCCCTCGAGAATGTTTTTGAGGGCGATTGCTTGAAGATTGTTTCCTTCTCGCTGGGTCTTCAGAGGAAACGAAGTCGGTGAGCCTTTCTGCAGCTGCAATTGCCCCGACCACGTCGGTAACATTCCTTCGATTCAGCTCTTGCTGAGCCCATGGTTTCAAACCATCAAGGAAACTGAACAACTTGTCCTTCTCGGACATGTCCTGTATGTCCAGCATCAGTGCAGAAAACTGCTTTACATAGTCTCGGATGGTGGTACTTTGGCGGAGTTGTCTCAACTTCCTTCTTGCGACGAACTCTGTGTTCTCCGGTAGGAACTGAGTTCTCAACTCCCGCTTCAAGTCTTCCCATGTGTCGACTCGACACCGACCTTGTTGGATTTCCTCCCAACGAGTTCGCCACCAAAGTTTCGCATCTCCGTTCAGATACATTGTTGCTATTGAAACTTTGGTATCTTCAGAATCGGGTCTCGTAGCTCGGAAGTATTGTTCCATGTCGAACAGAAAGTTCTCGAGCTCCTTGGCATCTCTGGCCCCTCCGTATCCATGGGGCTCAGGTGCCCTCAAGTTTTGTGGCGGTGCAACGCGGGTGTTGCCTCCTCCCGCATTTAGCGTTCTTGTGAGCATAGCCACCTTCGCCGTGAGTTCCGCCACAACATCTTGTAAGTGCTGCACGGAGTCCTTGGTGTCATCGGACAGTCGGTCGACTAGGGCCTCGACCTTGTCGATCCTGGACTCCGCTTCCTCTTGCGAGCTCTCTACCCCAACAAGTCTTTGTTGGCCATGGTAGAGTTCCTCCATGCTCGCTTCCAGAACATCCAGGCGGGTTTCCGCCGTCGTGAGTCTCTCCTTATGACTCTTTTTCCCAGTTAGCGCACCAGATTGCGCTTCCTCCGCTCGCGGAGAGTTGCCAACTTCTCGCTCATCCTGTTCGCTGCCGCGATCTTCATGAGCGGCTCCAACAGCATGAGAGCGAGTGTGCACATGCAGCCCGCCTGCGGCTGCTTGGGGCAAGGGTCCGGCCTGCCCCGTCTTGCTTGATTCGCCACGATGCTTTGCCATGGCGAAGTTGCGAAGTTCGTTCGCTGTTCGATCGAAGAGCTTGCCCGCTCTGATACCACAATGTCACGACCTTAGCTGGAATTGCCTAAGGCGTGCGGCACCCTTGCGGCCAAAGACGCGAACTTAGCTTGCGTTGCCTAAGTCGCGAGTCACCCGTGCGGCAAAGACGCGAATTTAGCTTGCCTCGCCTAAGTCGCGCTTCGCCCTTGCGATCTTGCTCCGCAAGGATCAGCCCACTTTGTAACCTCTCGCAGGTCCCGAAGGACCTGTAAAAGAGAAAGAGAGTTAGATCGAAAGAACGAGCAACGGACAAGTCCCGAAGTCTCGCGAAAAGGAAAGCTTTACAAGCAATTCGTCGAACACCTTGTGTGCACAAGAGAAAAGAGGGAGAGGGGGAAAAGCAAGGCTTTCAAGGATGAACGAACAGCTGCAAGCCCACAAACAGCCGCTCACCTGGTCCCGGACGCAACACCAAGTTCCCGTAAAGGTCACGTGCGAACTTGCGAAAGAGTGTTCAACGCCCGGTATATAACCGAAGCCCCATCCAGCCATGTGCCACCCGGGGGGTTCCTGGGTGCTGAGATGGCTGACATTTTGGTGAGCGGAGGCAGCACTCCGCTCACCTCCCGCGGCACGCGAAAACGGAGCCGTTTTGGGCTGTTTTGGGGTTGTTTTGCTCGGTTCGGTGAGCGACCGCTTTGCAACGCTGCAGCTTGTTCGAACTTACATATTTACAAGCAAAATGACCCAAAACCATGGGAAAACATGCTGTCAAGCAGCTGTACATGCGGGAGTGAGCGACGAACGGTTCGTTGAACGAAGTTGTTGCGGGTGCGCGACGACCGTTCGTGACAATACGGATCATTGAATATGTCCTGCTAGTACATCTGAGAATCTCATGCTGGATGCTGTTATGTGATCAGAATTCCCATCAGCAACACATTTATGAATACATAACTTAATGTGATCAGAATTCCCATATGTTCAGGAACTATTTGCTCAGTCTGCAAGGGATTGTTGAACAAACATTTCTGGAATTCTGATTGATCTTGGAATTCATTGTTCTTGTCCTTCCATTTTAGATATACTTTGTCTTAAAAAGTTCTATAAGCAGTCACGTAGTATCTATCTGTATGCTTTTTCTTTGCTACTTTGATCACTCATTAGCCGGTCATTATCGATAATTGAGTTGTTACATTTGATATTTATGCATTTTGTGGTCTAGTTTTTCATTATGTGCTCTCAATTAATTCATAAACTACAGTTTTATATGCTAGTCTATCTTTCCATGACTTGATTCATATGCTATTCTGACGTTCCAACAATTCAGAACATACAGTACCACAATTAAGCTCATAGGTACCTAAACTAGCTTTCATTGTTTCAGGCATCTCACTGCCAGGCTTGCCCTTGGATGGCGAATTCGATTAACTCATCATTTACTTAAAAATTATCTGAAGAGAAATACTTTTTACAAGGTAATTCCTTTCCTAAACTTGTCTTCCCACACATTAATACATACGTGGGTTTTAAATTTATTTTTAGAAATTCTTTGGAATAAAACAGGTTATTTTTGGGGAGCAGATATGCTTCGTTTAGGATCACACGTTAAGTGTTCATTATGTGATGTCAAAATGGAAATTGAAGGTTTTTATGCTGGATGAGACTAGCAATATCAAGACTCAACTTACCGACTGCTAAACTTTAAAGTGCTGAGATGAACATAGTCTTAACTCTAAAGCAAGGTTCGTCATACCGCAGCATACCGTTTGGTACGAGCGGTACATACCAGTTCGATAGGGAACCATTATAGGCGATACATTGGTATGCCCCATATACTATGTGCTGGCACTCTCGGTATGGATCGGTAAGGCGAACCATGCCCTAAAGTACATCAATGATTTTCTGTTGAATTTGTTTGGTTATAATATAGTTGATGTGATGATTGCTTCAACTTTCCTGTGGAGAACCGGGAAATTAAGGAAAACTTAGGATAGGAGATGATTGGTTGATTAGAAGCTAAGATTTAGGAAGATCAAATAAGGAGAATATCAATATTTTAAATCTCGGTCCAGTCTAATGTCAGTGATCTACCAGATGGAATGTTACTGGTGTACCAGGTGGTATAGCAGCCCATATTGCCTGATATCAGCTGAAGAAAATTAAAAAATATATCAAATACCATTCGATAGCTCAGACCGGTAAATACCTATTGTTATGGACCATGGAATTGAGTATTTAAAACCTAGGAGAATGTTAACCATAAGATATAGGAGCTAAAAAGGTGGATGGTTACCTGATTGCAGCACGATCCTTAGTTGAGTTACTTCAGTCTATGAAATTAAACATGCTTATGTTGCAAGAACTTCCTCAAAAATCTGAACCTTATACATGGTTCTTCATTCAGTGCCTTCATTTTTGTTTCTCTATAAAAGACTATTGTCCCAATTTAAAGAGTCCAACTGCTGGAGATAGGGAAACCATCACTATTTTGCCTCTCTGTTCACTGGTGAGAAGTTTCCATGCTCACTCATTCTGTTGTGTATGAACTGAAACTGTCATTTGACATATTCTTGCTAATACTTGATAATATTCAGTAATAAATGATAAGTTTAATACAGTATTTTCCTTATTGTGATGCTTCTGTGAGATTTCATCCGGTGGTTTTTATTCCAGGTGTTCCACATGTCTGGTAAACATATTGATGCAGATCAGAGAATAACACATGATGTTGAAAAGTTGACTTCTGACCTCTCAGGATTGGTTACCGGTATGGTAAAACCATCTGTAGACATTATTTGGTGAGTGTTTGATTGTAGTATAATTGTGCAGCCACAAACTTTATTACTTTCTAGGAACTACTAAATATGAAACATCGATATAAATCCTGACTGCTGCTGGTTACTTCCAAAAAAAATTATATATATTCAGGTTCACATGGAGGATGAAACTCTTAAGTGGAAGAAGAGGAGTTGCTATATTGTATGCTTATATGCTTCTGGGTTTGGGCCTTTTGAGAAGTGTCGCTCCAGAATTTGGTGATCTAGCAAGTAAGGAACAACAGCTTGAGGGGACTTTTAGGTAAGCTTTTTTGTTATTCTCTTGAGCTATTATATATGTAGTTTTTCTTCTCCACTTGCATAATTGTTTGTATGCTTTATAATCTTTAGTTCTTTATCAAGCATTTCTGATCCTGTTCACTAGGTATATGCACTCAAGACTACGCACACATGCTGAATCTATTGCTTTCTTTGGTGGTGGTTCTCGGGAAAAAGCAGTAAGTTCGTTGCACTTCTCATATTGGTTTTATGTCAAGATGCCAGTCTTCTGTTTTAACCAATCCTTACTGTTTCAGTCATATTATTATCATTCTTTGCTTCATTTTATTATTTAAACATGAGGTACTAACTTGAATGAGCATCTCATGGTTCAATAATTTCATTTTCTTGGTCAAGCTCCTATCGTATGACCAAATGATTGAAGCACTAATTGGTTGCTCCACTCAGTTTTCTGTCAATCTCCATGCCTTGTATTTTGACAACTTCACAAAACATCTTTAGAGAATAGTTTTTAAAAAATTTCAACACAAGGATTGACATTCTGTGACACGGTTTATGTCAATTGATTGGCATGATTTGTTCTTACTTTTTTTTCCTGTACAGTATGATCACCGTTTTAGCACTGCAATTCTTGATTTAACATATTTGTAATATTGTTTAGTCAATTTGTGTAAATATTAACTACTATTCTGAAGTATTCAATATCTTAATGTTCAGAGGACTCGATAATTCGCTACTTGTTTTGACGTATTGGACTTCACATCTGATACATTTTGAACTATTTTTTATCACCTAAACTTCTGATGATATTGCATTAGTTTGGTGTTGTTTCTGATGTTCTGAGAATCTGAATATTATCAAACAGATGCTTGATTCAAGATTCAGGGAATTGCTTCAGCACTGTGAGATCCACCTGAGAAATAAGTGGCTCTATGGTATACTGGATGATTTCATCACAAAACAACTCCCGCACAATGTAACTTGGGTACTGAGCCTATTGTACGCTGTGGAGCATAAAGGCGACCGTGCACTGACTTCCACTCAAGGTTGATAAAAAATGAGGTTGTTTAAGTTAATTGAGTAACAAAAACTTGTCTTATTCAAAACTGTATTTTCTTTCTCAGGGGAGCTTGCACATGCACTGCGGTTCTTAGCATCTGTTGTGTCGCAAAGCTTTTTAGCATTTGGAGATATTCTTCAGTTGCATAAGAAGTTTCTTGAGCTCTCTGGTGGTATAAATAGGATTTTTGAGCTCGAAGAACTTCTTGATGCTGCCCAAAACGGTAGGCATCCTTAGTAACTATAACGATAGTTTTTTTCCATTGCATTCTAAAACATCTCGCACTGACTTATATTAACTTTATGCAGCAATTTTGTGGCTGGTGTATCTTATATTTCTTTTGTCATGGTCAAAAGTCATTTGCAGGTTTCTTGTTTTTTTTTTTTATATCTCTAGTATGTGGCAAGCGTGTGTCTAGTGTATCTTCATTTCTGTCATAGTCAAAAAGACATGTGGCAAACCTGTGTCTGGTCACTGGTGTATTTTCTTTTCTGTCATAGTCAAAATATATTTTCACTTTGAAGTATGCCAATGTAGGTTCTATAGGAAAAGACATGCAATGTGGGAATGACTGATATCACTAAAATGTTCTATCAGTATATAAGGACACTGGCAATATGTAATTACTGTTCCTTGATGGATGCTGTAATATGTGAAGTTTTCGGTTGCAATCTCAGCAATTATGCACTAAAAGTCATGCTAAAAAAGTAAAAATTATGTTAAACAGTTTAGCTTAAAATGTCTGGATATGCATGTATACTTAGACTAGTGTGGTACATATGTGATGTGCACAGGCATATGATCATTCTACTGTTGAGATTCTGGTTGTAGGCTTTGTCACCCTTATTTAGGATTGCATAACTTATTTTCCTCAGCTTCAATTTTAATAACAAATAAAATCAATCATGAAACTGGTGTTATTGAGCATTTCTTCAAGCAGCGCTTTCTCGTTTGCTTTTTGATCAATTGCTATCACTGAATATTGCCTTTTGGTTTCATGGCTGAGTGCTAAAAAAAGCATTGTATGGCAATTTCTTCAAACATGCAGAGGGTTCTTTACCTGATGCTTCTTTGTGCTCTGATGCAAATGACACCCATGCTCAAGATATTATTTCATTCAGAAAGGTGGATATTATTACTCCATCACAAAAGCTACTGGCTAAGCAATTGACTTGTGATATCGTAAATGGGAAAAGTCTACTTGTTACTGGTCAGTATGAAAGAATTTGATTTTATTTTGTTTTAACATAAACATAATAGAATTTTCTGGTTGTTTGAAGGTCCAAATGGGAGTGGAAAAAGTTCCATTTTTAGAGCTCTTCGAGGCTTATGGCCAATTGTATCTGGAAGTCTTGTGAAGCCCTGCCACAACATGTTTTATGTTCCACAGCAGCCATATACAAGCCTAGGGACTTTGAGGGATCAAGTCATATATCCTCTCTCACGTGAAGAAGCAGAGCTGAGGATGATATCTATGGTCAGAACTGGTAAGTCACTGATCTCTTCCCACTCCAAACTCTATTTACATATTTGTTTAACTGAATCTCTGCACAATTTTAAAGAAAATATTGCAAATCTGATATGGCTAGAAGCACATGATTAAGGTATTTCAAAGCTTATGCATGTTAGGATTCCCTGACACAAGTCAGAATGTATGTCAATTTATTGCCGGAGGAAGGCCATGGTTGTTAAAGGCACCAAGGCTCCAAAACACCTGAGGCACTAGGCTTCAGATTGAGACGCTCACCAATTTGAAAATTATAAAAAAAATTAGGACAGACAATCATTAAAATAAAAACTAGACTATACATGAATTCCATATCATCTCATATCCAAATTCCAAAATATCATCACTAGAATATAGAATTACATTTATTTAGTTATTGAAGTATTGCATTGCCCAAATCTAACAACAAGAATGACAAAACAAAGGAAGATTAACATTAAAGGTTCAAGAATTCCATGAGGGGTTATCAAATGGAGAAGCAAAGCGAGGCTTTCAGTGAAGGCCAGGGAGGGGGCCTTGGGACCAGAGGAAGATGGCTATCGGGGGATGAAGTAGAGAGGGCCAGGGAGAAGAGGAGAGGTGGCTGTATATGCATAGTCTATCTTTATATTCGTCATGTGTATGCACACAGTTTTGGTCTCCAAACCTGAGAGTTCTCTCTCCCTCTGCTGGGGAGAGAGAGAAGGGTGGCTGCTGTGGTGATGGCAGGCATCCGGACGCAAGGGAGAGCGACACCGAGAGGAGAGGGGGGACACTCCAAAGGCACCACTGGAGGGCCGCCTTCTGGTTGCTGGCCACTATTCATCCACAAGGAGTTTGCTCATGGGGGTTAGATTTCCAAATCGAGTTTGGTTTAGATCAGGCTTGATTTGGTTTAGTTAGATCAGCATATAGTAATATTTGGTCAGGTTGGGTTGGGTTCAAACTAGCCTGATTTCATTCAGATGCTCACCTTGAGCCACCTAGCACTTGGGTTCAAGCGCACACCTAGACCGTGCCTAGTTTAAATTAAGCCTCGCCTCGTCACACCCAAGTGCCTAGGCTAGGCTAATTTTTTTGTCTGTGATGGCTAACCTAAGGTCATGTTAACTGGCGTAAATATGCTGGCTGGAACAAGTACCAGCATGCCTTTATGCTACAAAATGGAAATCCTTGATTGCATTTGTGAACATATGAGGTTGCCTCTTTCATTCATCTTGCAATATCACTAGCTCATTTTTAACTGCAGAATATGAACTGTTTTTTTATGTGAAATGAGGAGAAGACTCCTAGTCTGTTTCAGCATTCATAATGTCTTTCTATTCTCCATGTATATGCACACATTCTTGGCCTCCAAATCTGAGAATCAGATCTCCCTAAATGTCTTATAGTTTATAAATTGGTTTATAAATATTTAACCAATTGAACAAAAAGATCTCACTAAATCTTGATCGTCATACAGTGATTTAAAAAACGCTATGCGCTCGCCCGAGCAAAGCAAGGCGCTCTAAAATATTAAAATATAAAAAATATAATATAATTAAAAAATATAATTATTTAAATAAAAATATAATATTAAATTAAAAATATATTGTTAATAGTATATTACTTAAGTTAGAAGAGGAGAAAGAAATATTCTCTGAAATATTAAAATATAAAAAATATAATTAATTAAATTAAAATATAATATTAAATTTAAAATATACTATTAATAGTATATTACTTAAAGTTAGAGGGGGGAGAAAAAATTGTTAATAGCAGCACTACGAACGACAATAGCGGCTACGATTTAATATATTGTTAACAATATATTACTTAAAGTTAGAGAGGCGAGAAAAAAATGTTCACAGTAACAGAGATAGCAGCAGCACTGTAAACGATAGCAACAACAACGGTGGAAGCTGCGGACAGTAGCAGTGATAGTGGCGAAAGCTGCAGATAGTAGCAGTGGCGGCAACAGCAGAAGCTGCGGTCAGTAGCGACGGAAGCTCCAGAGGGCGTTCATCAGTGACGGAGGAACCCGTGGTCCTCTCCCTCGATAGTGGAAGGATGCGACCGCAGAAGGAAGCTATGGGGGTCGTCGAACTCGTCCGTCGACAATAGAGGAAGGCTCGGTCCGTTGCGTCTGCAGCGAAGGCAGCAGCAGAAAGTGTCGACGGCGGACGCAGGAGCGCTAGGGTTCCTCAAGGTCGCGTAGGTGTGAAGCATGATTTTGAGGTAAGAAATTACGAACCGAACCAGCCTTAAACCGGTTTGGTTCGCCTAAAAGAGTTGGGTGCACGCTCGAAGTGCCCAGCACTTGCGTTTGGGCGAGCGTCCTGGCGACACCTCATTGAAGCGCGCCTCCTGGATCACACACGAGGTGCTCGGTCCTCGCCTCGCCCGAGCGCTTAGGTGAGCACCCGAGCGCCTATTTAAATCACTATCGCCATATCTAGTAATTCTTCTCTGTAATCAGTATAAGAAAATGCTCAAAACAGCCAAATAATAAACAACAAAAGAGCATAAACAAGTTTGAACTTTCATATATTTTGTCACTGTTATTTTTGGCTTAGTTAAGTGCATAACTAACCAGTGATAATGACTGGTTACCACGACCTAAAAAATAAATTGACTAGCCGTTTCATGAAGTAATCTTAGTGACTCACCTTGTACCTGCTCATGTGCTGTCTGGCGTAGGACAATTCCACATTCTGCGTATTTATGGCTCAAATCTGATCTTTTGATTAACGTATCAAGCTTGAACACCATGCCCAAGTTTGAAGTGAGCCAACCATGAAGCCTTTCCTAATACTAACTTGTATGTTTACTTATTTGATGTTTGAATCTTTATTTCTTTTAGTTCTTGGTGTATTGCACTTGATTTTTTCATGAAACTATTATATTTTTATTGTATTTATCTCAATGAATTTTTTTCTGCTGAAGAGAGCTGGTCTAATTTTTTCTCTTCTACCATTTTGGTTGATGCAGTTGAAGCATAACTAACCGATATAAAATACTCTTATTGAGTCTATACCTGGTCTCTTTCTTTTTCTACATTTGTCATCCATGAGGTGGTATTGGAATCAAGCTATTTAATCATAATATCACCATTTTTGGTCTTAAAGGGGAATGAGGGTGGAGCATGATACCTTGAAGGCTAGAGAAGGAAAGTTCTTGTTCCAGAAGATTACACTACTAGTTTTAGGGTTTGTTTTGTATAGTTAGAAATTGATTTTGTCGTCAAAATTTGACATGCTTTAAGTGAAGTATTTTACTTCTACAAGGACACACTTTAAAATTAATTGGGTTGCATGTGTTGGTGAAAACCTATTAAGCCAACCATAAATAACACCAAGTTCATGGTTGTATAGAGAAGAAGGGAAAATTAAAAGCACCTAGGAATGCTTGTGTCATAAAAGAATCAGTTATTTTGGACCTTTTGGTATATCTTGCCACGTCAAGACCTTTTAATAATATGTCTTTTAAGTCAATTCATGTAGGTTTCACTCACCTTTACCAGAATAAGTGCTCTTAATTTATCTTATTTATGCTTTTTAAACTTCTTTTTATTGAGTGAATGATTTTAATCATCTATTTGAACATGTTTATCTTCTGTTATATTCATGTAGGCAGTGGTTCTGATGCTACTCTTCTCCTGGATGCTCACCTAAAAACTATTCTAGAAGGTGTTAGATTAGTTTATCTTCTTGAACGAGAAGGCTGGGATGCTACTGCAAACTGGGAAGATGTTCTCTCTTTAGGAGAACAACAGAGGCTTGGAATGGTGAATTTACCAATTCCATCGCGATAAATATTGTTATTATGATTGCAACATCATTCAATTGTGTGCTCATGTACTCAACTTTTGCATCTTATGTTGTTTATCTGTTCTTTACAGGCCCGCTTATTCTTCCACCACCCTAAATATGGTGTCCTGGATGAATGTACCAAGTATGCAATCAACAATCTTGCTGGATTATTGAATTGTTGGATTGAAACTATCAATTACTTAATTACTTTTCCTTTACAGTGCCACTAGTGTTGATGTTGAAGAACACCTGTACAGACTAGCAAATGAAATGGGGATAACAGTTATCACATCCTCGCAGGTAAGGAATAACAGAAGAATCCTTCTTTTTTTTTTCCCATCTCGAACTTCAGCATCCTTCTGTTGCTTGCCTTATTTTATTAATATGCTTCTTTATAGCGACCTGCCCTCATACCATTCCATTCCATGGAGTTGAAACTTATTGATGGTGAGGGCAAGTGGGAATTATGTGCAATCGACCAATGATGACATCTATATGCCAGAATCTTCAGTTGTAATTACATTCCTATTTTTTGGTCATTTGTTCCATATGATGCATCAGAGATGCTAAAGTTTCCCACACAAAATTCAGCTAGTTGTCATTATGTGCTAACACAATTGAAGCCAGATGCATGGATGGATCCAGATGGACCAGATCTCCACTAGATGCGTAGTTATCTCAAAGGCGAAGTTTATTCTTCAGAAATATTCGCACCATAAGACGACTCTGACTCAGATTAGTAGCAGGATAATAGCAATGTCTATGCCGGAGATGTTGACCAAGGCATATTATTCAGATAGAAATTATACAAGGGCTTGCATCTGACACTTAAAAGATGCTGATAGTGGTTGGATGCTCCTAAACAACATTATTTTAGAATAAGATGTCATTTTTTGACAGATTGATTGAAATAATTCTCAGAATTGACTCCTGTTATCAAATTCCAATAACAGACTGGTTCAACTTGGTTGCATGGGGTGGGGGAGACTGAGAAATTGTCACCATAACCATATGGATAGAGAGGAAAGTCTTAGATGATTGTTGTATTTTTTTGACACATTTTTTCCTAGTGTTATTTTTTAAATTCTTCGAGTAAATGTAAATTTTGCTGGATGTTTTTGGATCCAGATTTATTTAAGTGATTGTGGTGTACATTAATTACTTTTTAATGTCTTCTGGTGTACATTAAGTGATTGTGGTGAATAACAAGATTTCTTGGTCAATTGGAACTGTGTGGCTTTTATCAGTCATGGCAGAGAATATAAGTGGAATATTTCTGAATCAAAACATCATGAAGAAATCCTGAACCCATCCCATGTGCTCCCCTTCGATTGATTAGATTCTCTCTGAGGTCTCTGTTCCTTTCTGATAGTTGCAGTCTGCAATGGAAGAAGCTTTGATGCTGTTGCTTTGGACTGGTTAATACCTCTGCTTTAAGTCTTCTGCTACCATTGGAGCTTTCTTGGCATTGTTACTAGTCCTGTGATGTAATGGTTATTCTGACCCAGCTGAAGTCCTCATGTCCATCAGAAGTAATCATATATGCCTTGGAAAACAAATTGTTTTGTTTCATTGGTCCATGGGAAATGGAGAAAGATAAAGATGGAAAGGACTAAGAGATCATTGCAGATCTTTTGCAGGCTTTGAAATCCTCTCCATTACCAACAAGTTAGTAATTACTCTCTCTCTCTCTCATATGGAGAGATCCACCTACTCAATTTTGCAGATTTAGTTTCCTATTTGTGCCTAAAGTTCTTGAGAAAAGAGCATGCAACCAGTAGAGCTACTTGTCCTTTGATCGCCTTATCATATGGAAGGTCAAGTTTCAAAGCCCTTTGTTTCACCAGCAACCTAATTCATTCTTTTATGCAATTCAACAATATTGCCAAGCTTTGATTCATACACTCAGGTTTTTGGCATCACATCAACTTGCTGCACCACATCTCAGGATGAGATCAAGGTTTTCTGTTGTAATGGCTTGATTGAGAGTATCAAAAGACTCGAAATGAAGGCCACATGTTTAATATTGATTGATACTGTTAGTATCATATGAGATTTGGATTTTATCTTTCTTTCTCCTCTGCTTATCTGGTGAAGAGATTGAAGATGCAGAAAGCATGATGGAGAGAGATCATGAACGAGACAAGGTTGAGATTGACTGATTCATAATATTAGTATTACATGGGGTTGAGATTTGATGTTTCTTTACAACAGGAGAGCATCAACACAGCAGGAAGAAGAAAGACATCCAAGCTTTGGTGTTCTACAGGACTAGGCCAGAAGCCAGAAGTTCTTCTGCCATCTGGTGCTCACAAGGTATCCACCCACTCCACCGCTCTGTTTCCTCACTGCCATGGTCAAGCACTCGGCTCTGCTGATGCACTGCTCCACCAAGTCCTCATGGCTGCTCTGGAACATGCTGCACTTGGAGAAGCCATCATCATTAGAGAGAGAGAGAGAGAGAGAGAGAGAGAGAGAGAGACGATGGACTCACCAGCATAGTGAGGATGGTTTGGACTGCTTCAGCACCAGAACAGAGGCATCTAGCTTCTTGACTTGGCCCAGAACGGTGGCCAGTTTGGGTCCTTGGATAACCAATGCTTCCACTCGTACCTGAGAATTACCAGTGACAGCGTAAGAATGGAGACGATACAATAAAGCTTTGCTAAAAGCAGAAGGAAAAGGAAAAGAGAAAAGGGAGGGAAGATAAGAAAATAAAGCTGCACTCTTTTCCTTGAAGTTCCAATCTTTTCTTCGTATCAAAGATGTGAATTCAAGGTTAGAGAACATGATACAGCAGTGTAACCGATGATGATGGTGACGGTGAGGGCCGGCACCATTACCTGGGGTCGCATCGCCTTGCACATGGAACCAAGGGAGTTGACGAGTTGCGAAGTCTCCTCCTCCCTGTGAGCAGAGGCGGAGCAATGGGGAGGGAGGACATGGAGGAGGGTCATGACGTCCCCCTTGTTCGCCACATGAGTCAACGCCCACATCATGGCATGCTTGGCGCGAGCGGTGCGGTCTATCACCACCATCACCCTCTTCCTCATCACCGCCCCCTCCTTTTTCCCCCCTTCCCTCCTCTCGGAAGCGCAGGCATGAGCGTAGCAAGCAGAGGCTTGTTCTTCCCGTCCCTTCTTCTTCGTGCGCTCACCCCCTCTTCTCTCCCAGCTCATCCTTCGCTTCTCTCTTCGCTCGGCTTCGAGGAGCTTGCTTTTCTCAGAGCATGCAGGTTGATTTATAGCGGCGTTCTTGAGACGGGGGAAAAGAACAAAAGGATAAAGGAAAAGAGAAAGAGGGAAGAGGAGGAGGTCACGAGCGAAGACAACAAACAGCACAGCATCACAGCTCCACGGCAGGGATGGGAATCTTTCTGCCCTCTGTGAGCCCCTCTGACCGATAGGTGATGATAAAGAAGAACAAGGACAGCTTTCACTTCCTCGGTAAATGAATCCATGGCAAGAAGATCGATCGATTCACCCATCCAGTGTGATGGATCACTAGATAAAGATTCGCTGCCGTCTACCATCTTGCACTAACAGTGCGCATGATGCAGCAGGGTCGGCATCCTTCCATGGGAAGCAGGAAGGGTAGCTGGAGCCGGAAAAGGACATCGATCGAAGACTGCATTGTTGGGTCATGTGTTGCTTTCCGGACAAAATCTCCTTTTGGATTCATGAGTTGATGACAGCTTAGCCACATTGAATCGTCAGATGGATATAATACAAGATCTTTCATTTAGGTTACTGCACTCACCGTGCATGAACACGAAGCCCACACGCCTCTGCTTCAGTGAGAATATAGTACTGCAGTAATCATCAGTATGTGTGGCCTACGCATGATGGAGGTTTGCAGGGCCGCAAGAGCGCGAGAGAACGACGCTGAGGGCTGCGCTTCCATGGCCAACACGCGTCGATGCCTTCGACTGTACGATTCCATTTGGCAGCGCTCCTCCATGTGACGTCTCGAATGGCTTCTCGTTCCCTGTTGCTTCTCTCACGAGGCCTGTGGACAACAGTACGCTCTTGTGACCCATTCATGCCGTGCTCGCTGTACACGGAGCTGCCGAGGGTCGATTGTGTGATGGAACTGTGCCTGTGAACCCTGCGCATCTACCTGAGGCTAACGAAGGGATGAGATGGCGGATTGTTTGATGGACCTGTGCCTGTGAACCCTGCGCATCTACCCGAGGCTAGCGAAGGGATGAGAGAGAGGGGGAGAAGACAAAGGCATCCCATCAAGACAGTCCTTTCATCTCATGGAGCGGTAGATGGTGAAGGCTGCCGTGTAATGTATAGCTCAAGAACACAAGCTGCCAAGGATCATGTGAGGTGAGAAGAGAGAGAGAGAGAGAGAGAGAGGAATGCGTTTCACATGCAACAAAACCAAAAACTCATCTACCTTCGACAACCAGAATAAGAATGACAACGAGGGTGCATGATCTCTACTCCAACCGCTGGGTTCCATCCTTGTTCTAACATCATCAACAAAGCTTGAAGCAGGTGATGATATTGATCTTTATATATGTCGGTGATGGTGCGAGATTTACATTGTTTTTCTAATCAGAAGAAAAAAGAAACTATTTATTCAAAAAAATTATTGTAAGAGTATATATATATATATATATATATATATATATATATATATAGATTGGCATTGTTAGCAATGACATGTAGAATTCAAGAAGAAGAGACTTAAATGTTGAATCACATTATAGCATAGAGAGATTTTATTTTGATAAATACAATTATTTATGAAGTGGTAAGGGTAGTTATTAGATATTGATGAGGGCTAAATACTTGCTTATGATATGATTTAAGTAGAAATAAACACTTCTTTTCTTGTTTACTTGAGATGCAAAGAATTGTATATTGCTAATATGTGAAATTAGTTTAATAAAAGAAAGAGAGATGATAATATATTTATTTTGTTATGTATTTATATGCACAGCTAGAAACGGGGATTTGGATCCCATCCAGCTTACGTTTCACGCTGGTCTCCATCTGATGCTGGAGTTCGACCCTAAATGTGGGTCCCACATCAACGGAGGGTTCCGATGCGGGGAGTCTGTGGATCGAGACTCGTGGCTTCTGGAGAGGAACCGCTTCGATTCGGCGACGGTATATCTCCAGCAGCGGTCGGGCCGGCGGCCGACGCGACGGTGAGTGGCCGTTCGGCTGCCGGCAGCAAGGCGGAGGTCGGTGGCGGTAGCGTGTAGAGGTATGCTTCCGTGTTCTTTGTTCGCCCCTTCTCGCCATGTCTTTCCTCTTCGGCGGGTCGAAAGCCTCGAAACCCTAGATCTTTATGCCGATAGACTGATGGCTTGATTCCTGGGGCGGAAGACCACTGGTGCGAGGCATCTCTGGCCCTCGGAAGACGCCCGAAACCACGAAACGGGCCGCCGCCTCTTCTCCGATTCCATGAGCCCAGTCCCGCTTCAAGGTCGTCTTTTTATCCGGATGTTCCATAATTTACGAAAAACAAGTTGCAATTATGGGTTCTTCGGTGCAAGAATCGATCAAAGTTAGTGAATTTATTCTCTAGTCCTCAGGAATTTAGGGAAGATTCATTGGGTTTGCTCTCGTCAGGCATTTCCCCCCAGTTTCTGGAGTACATTGTCTCTGCCCTTATATCCTGGCAGTCTCTTTTCTTTCTTTTTAGCAATGCCTCAGAGATACACACACACACACACATGGTAGGTCTAAGTCAATCTGCTAGGAGGGTTGATAATACAAATCAATATCATCTTGTCTCATCAACTGGCTTAGGCTTTTATATGAAATGACACTGACAAAAAAATTTAAGAACTGAACTTAACAGAGTAATCAGAAACATCTGATGGTCCATGGGTTCAGAAATCAGAGAATAAAACAGACTATGGAGAGTTTGTGGTAATTACCTTTACATTAATAATCACATATGAAGTACTTCAGAGAAATCACATATGAAGCTGAAAAATATGAGGCAATCAAGAGGTTAATATCTTGCTAGAACATTATTCAAATGTATGGCTGACTACTTGATAATTCACTCAGCTACCAATATATTGATAATTCAATGTGTTGCTAATGCTCAAAGCCCATAAATGTAATCTGAAGGATATCACACTTTTATCTTATACAGACAACCATAGAAATATTGTCAACAATGCCGCCTACTTGGGAAATGTACACTATTGCTCATACAAGATCTCTAGAATCACTCCTGGACTCCTAAATACCTTAGCACAAATTTTGGTACAAACTACAAACCATAATCATATCTTTTAGCATTTGATATCAAGCTTAAGAAGTTCATCCTCCCCAACGATAAAAATTTTATCATTATCTCTCAGAACATCAATGGAGTCTACCTCAGCAGCATCTTCATTTGTCAATATTTTGTATCTTGCATCGACTTCAAACTTCTTGCCTGTCAATGATGAAAAATGATAAATAAATAAGAAACAAGAAATCTGTTTTGAATAAGCAGGTATTTTAGCTGCTAAAATATATTGATCTAAATCCTGTAGTTTCTCTTGTAAGGATGTTTGAACTAGGTGGGTGATTTCTGCTTACATATAAATGACAAGTCAGATTTGTGCATACCAATAATTGTTCTGAGCTCTTCCATGGTGCTTGGTAAACTTATTAGCTTTCCAGTTTCTGAATGGCTGTTTCTGAGCAGTGGATGGCCGTTGAATACACTAATCCTTGGTCGATGTTCATTTGCTTCCAATTTCAGGGAATTATCTTGCTCTCTAAGTACTTCTGTTTTCTTAAACGCTCCATAAGGTTCTAATGCCATAGTTGGATATCCAACATCTCTTTGCTGGATCATTTCTTCTAATATTTCTTTTTTCATCCTCCTTTCTATGCTCCCATTTGGATTTGATTTCACTATGCTCGCCCCATTCATGACCAGGAATGTAACCATTTCTTCATGATTTTCAGCACTTGCTATCTGCAATGCTGTCAGTCCTTCATGGTTCTCGGAATCTATGTTTAAACCATGGTTTAACAGCTCTCTCATAGTCGAAAGGTCATTTCTTTTAGACGCAAGACATAGAAGATCGGCACTGGTATAGGGATTGGAAACACATGCACACCGGTGCAAGATATTGAAAATGTTATGGTGTTTTCCTGTGATAGCATCCCATAATGGAGTATTTCCATCCATGTCTGACATTTTTGAACTAAAATCAGTATATCTCCTCAATTTTGTATGAATGATAGAAGATATGTGAAATATTCTGAAGCCTAAGCTGCATACCTTGTATATTGATGTTGCAGGCATGGTTGATTAGAACCAAAACACAATCCTCGTATCCTTTTGATGCTGCTATATGCTAAATGCACAATAAAGTAACAATCGTTATGAAACAATGCATTGCATTTCTTCTAAAAGTATAAATGCATATATACGATCATGCCCGTCATGATTCATGATATAAGAGTTGCACTTAAGAAACCCTTTTCTTGTGTTAGTTTATCATAGCAGTTTTCAGGTTAAAGATGAAGTTGTTTCCACATCTTGGTAGCCAAACAAATTTTAGATCCCTAGGACAATGGTCAATTGATGTCTTCACCAATTCATAAGTTGTAGCATTCTCTTCTGCAGATTATGTTTTGATCTTTTCTTTTCCAGGGACTGCATATGTTTCTCATTAGCACCAACATCCGTTTGATGTGAAATACAGAAAAGAACCAAACAAACTGTTGATATGCAAATGCAGCAATATTTGTAGAGAGAAGGAAATTTTACCAATGGAGTTCTTCCTTTGGAGTCACCAATATCAGGATCCATTCCTGCTTTGAGGAGTTTGTCAAGGAAGCAACTATTTCCTGTAGCAGCTACTGTGAGTAGATTGCACGGTTTGTTAGTTTCTTCAAATTCTCCATTCTCCCCTATCAGATTATCGATGCTGATGTCCTTGAATTCTGTTTGATGCTTTAAATTATGAAATGTTCTTGTTATTTTCTACCGATTTGTAATTATTGAAAGATTTCTAATATGTACTCATTCTACAACTTGTAACTGTGAAAACACTTAAACTATTACCTTAAGAAAGTTCTTCATGATAATTATACCATCCTTTTGTTTTGCATGCAGAACTTCTTTCAGGGTGCTCTGCTTGAACTTTAACAGCTGAGACAATGTTCTGGTGCGGAATATAAAGCTTTGAGGCCTTTCGCTGAGTGCAGTAAATTCTCCAAATATATCTCCTGTGCTAAACTTCCCTACAACTTGTTCCATCTCATTATCAGAATATATGATTTCAACTTCACCTGATACAACAATGTATACATCTTCTGGGGCTTCATTTTGCATGATGACATCCTCTCTGGGTGGAATGTACTCGACTTTCATCTTAGTTACCTGATCCAGAAATCACAAAGAATGTGAGTCAAATATTCACGTAGTGCATTTTCTCTGGTGCTGGTGGACATAGAGTTGAATTTGAACCAGAGATTGCTAAGTTTACCAACAGTAAGAGTGTTTCCCTCGAGACACCTTTAAAGAGGTAAGCCTCCTTGACAGTCGGCAGGAAGAGATGCTGACAGATGCTTTTGCATAGTGCTTTTGGTAATTGGTCCATCAGATGTTGTTGGTTTAAGGTCTCTGCTTTAAATCTAAGACACATATAAGCCAATATCTGTTCTTTCAGATGTGGTGGTAAGTGGTTTCTGCATACAAAGTTAGATGCAACTTGTATGCTATTCCTCTGCAATAAATTCCAGACACAAATGAGTTTAAAGTTGTAAAGCTATTACGTGTTTTATGATCTTATAATTTGCATCAATCAGGAGTTTATGTATGAAAAGACTGATGCAACTATACAAAAGAAAAAAAAGGATTGGTGAATCCTTACGAATTCCATTGTGCGTCGTGTTCCTTCAACAACCAGATTGGTCATATTTCCAATCAAGTATGCAGTGAGGCCTAGGTTACAGAGCATATAGAAAATATTAAAGATCATTTCTCTTGTGTTCACAGCATGAAGATCGCCATAACCAACTGTTGTCATTGTGGATATAGACCAGTAGATGGAGGCTATGTAACGCATCCACAAGTTAGCTTCCCTGAAGTTTGGCACTGCAGCACCAATCCAAGTCTTCCCTTGATGTGGATACCGATCAGCCAGCAAGTAGTAGAGGCATCCAGCACAGTGGACTAAGAAAAAGGTAACCTGCATCAACCATGTTGGAAGTTTCTTTTACGTTTCCAATCAAGCATTTAATTGCTTATCGTTTAACTTGCATGCCAGACCCATTTGATTAGCCTGGTTTGCTACAGTTATATTTTAGCAGATTAATATTGCATCATCTAATATCACTATTTTAAGTCTTTGATGGGATGCAATAGATCATTAGCAGAAGAAATTGGAGTCAGATCTACTTACAAATAGGAGTCTAACGCATCTAATGCAGAAATAGCTGAACCTGATATCTTTTTCTAGCCTGCACTAGCCCATGAAGAAAATTAAAAACTTTCAGACTTCCATATATTTTTCTCCATGATTCAGTTTAGTTGCTACCTTGTGAAGAATTGTTTGACCTTCCTGAGACGCCAGAGTCTTAATGTGCCCAACAAGCTGTAAGAGACTCCTGCCTTGACTCTTCCAGTGATCAAGTAGCCAAGACCCTCAAATGGAAGTGTTGATGTCAAATCCATGATGAACCATGTTGACAAGTATCTGAGGAAGGTTATTTAGTGAATAACTATGAAATTGCAATACAACCAATATGCAGTAAATCATTACTGTTAATATAGTGTTCTTGATACCATCTTTTTGATGGTGCATTGGTGTAAAATGTTCAAGTTTTACCGCCATTTGATCAGTATGGTTAGTATCACCTTTTGTTGTATGATTATGAAATTGTGGGTCACACGACCTACTTATTTGGTCATCAATGTCTGCTTGTCAGATTCTACCTATAGGTTAGTCTCAAGATAAGATTAGTATTTCATACCAAGTCTAGAATTATATATGCATTAGCAATTAACTATTACCTACCATGATATTGGTTAGATGTACTACAACATTATCTGATAGCCTACAGAACTCAAAGCTGTAAGTAGAATAACAACTTAAAGTGTTAACCTTCTTAGGGGAGTAATATGAGTGTATGCAATAAAGCTTAACTGAATTAAACATATAGTTATTGATGGAGTTTCATGGAGAAGAAATTTCTGCAGCATTCAACCTGTCAAACATAATTGTGGAGATTTTACTGAGGATCTATCAAATTTAATTAAGACAGTCACTGAAGCAAAGAAGAGAACTTGCAAGTGCAATATTTGTCTTCACCACTTTAGATCTTTGGGTAAAATTTAGAAGCCATGGCCTTGTTTAGATAACAGAAAACACTTAACTCTCTGTCACTCCCTCCCTCTGTTTTTTATCCCTTTTTTAACTTATTCAATAATGAGTAGCTGACTTTTGGTAGAACAAGTTAGTTGCAGAGACAGATTTGTGGTTAAGCAAATATTTCAGAGTTGCAGAGACAGAACAAGTTATAATTTAGATGGTCATTCTTTGTATGTTAACCGAAGGAACCTATTACTGAAACTGTTTTTTATTCAAACAAGGATAATGTACAAGAAGACTTAATGGTGGTAAAATGTGATTGATTGGGAACTAAGGGCTGAACAACTCTTTACTCCGTCACTTATTCTTGCAATAATTGTTTAAATAAGAACAGTGACATACAAGTATCTCTATCTTCTTTTTTTTTTTTCAGTTTTGGGCCATAATTTGTAACAGATATTGACTATCTTTCGTGTCCATAAGTTAATTGACTCGGTATGTGACAGCCATTTCCTAGATTTCATCAGACGGAATCAGAGATTCACTTGACAGGTAACCTATCTGTGCATATATATCCAGGTTAACTTGGATACCTATGCGCAGAGATTCACTTATTGCATGTTGGCCCAGTGAATCAAAAATATTCTGGAAATTAACCTTTTTACATCCAAAAAGGTATTAAGCTTCTGTAATATTTGCCAACTTTGCTGGATGCTTTATATATATATATATATATTTGCATGGTAAAGGATTTTACCCACAGAACAACTGTTGGAGATCACTCAATTATGCTCTGGCCATATCATTTTACTTGAGTTTCATCTGAAGAATTGTCTTGTTTTGTAACTACAGCATACCTGTAATCAGAATTCAAGTTAGTGATGTTGATGATTGATGACTGGAGACAAGTTCATGGTACATCATGAGCTGGCATATCACATGTATCAGTTTGATTTTAGCATAAGGTTGTACAAGAGCAACCCCCATGTCATAAAATGACAGAATGGAAGACAGTGGTAGAGGCATTGCAGGATCCTTATGGTCGCAAATTTTGTACATTTTTTTACAACCACAAGTCGATAAGTTTTTCTACCATTATTGGTGGGGTCAGTCTGTGGGCTGGGATACCTCAGTCGGGTCAGTTACATTAAAAAGCCTGACATTATCTTCTTTTTTTTTTTTTTCCTTTCATAAGATCTATAAAGCACTTGAAAGCTTAAGTCTTTGTGCTAAGTGCTAGTGTTGATTGTGCAGTGCTACAAGAATAAGCTGAAATCAAAGAATGAACAAATTGACAGCACTAGATGTGGTAGTTATCTCAAGTACTGGTGAAGCAAGCTTAACAAGACAATCAGTTTGTGATGGCCAGGTAACAATCTGGTGGGCCCCTCATGTTGGTGATAGAATAACATCTGACAATATCTTGTTTTCTTTTTTCCTTTCATGAGATCTATAAAAACTTGAAAGCTTGAAGTATATTTGTGCAAGAGTTGGTGCTGATCGTGCATCGCTACAGTGATTAAGCCGAAATCAAGAATTGAACAAAATGACAGCACTACATGTGGTAGGGTGGTGGTTATCTCAAGTTCTAGTGAAAGCAAGCTTACCAAGACAACCTGCTTGTCATGGTCAGGTATTAGCATTCCTTTCTACTTAACCGACCTTCTAGATTTGATGAACTACAGCCAACTTGAAACCGTACTCCACAACAAGGAGCTACAGCAGCACTCTTATCATTTTTTATACAATTCTCTAGAATCTACTCAAGTCTTGATTTGCTACTTGATGTGTTGATACCCTGGTGGGCTCCTCATGTTGGTGATAGAATAAAAAGTCTAACAATATCTTATTTTTTTTCACTTTTCCTTTCATGAGAGCTAAATCTGCAGTGTTATCTCAAGCTTACCAAAATGACAGCACTAGTTGTGGTGGTTATCTCAAGCTTACCAAGAAAACCTGCTTGTGATGGCCAGGTATCAGCCAATAATACACTATGGTGGCCCCCTTATGTTGGTGACACAATGAAAAGTGTAGGTGCCCTTCTCTTGTGAACCCAAGTGGTTGGTAGAGTTAGTGTAGCAATTAGCATGCAAACAAAAAAAAGAAAAATCATGGCTTTCCTGAGCCTGAGGGAGTGGAGTCCAAGCAATCTGAGTGGAACCTGCGTGATTCTGACAGCGCCAAGATGAAACGAGTCCTCCAGAAGAAGCCCACGCAGCTCAGGTTTTGATGAAGTAGGTGCTACAAGACTGCCACCAGAACCCATTTGTTTTCCTGGGTACCCCCTTCTACTATTTTTCTTGTGGTCACAATGAAAAGTCCGCAACCCGGAAGAATGATTTTTCTCGTAGTTGCCTTCAAATCAAGAGTTCGAGAACCTATGTGACAGATTGCCTGAGGTTTGTTTGCTTGTTCGAGACAAAGCACAGAGACACTCACACTAAGCCTGTTAAGGTCTCAAATTCCGTACCTAGTCATGGGAACTCTCTTTTTATTTCTGTAAGTGGTGATATATGGAACTTTAGATGATTTAAGTGCTAATTTTGGATCATTTAGAGAAGAACTAATGGTTATATAAATTTTGTTTGAAGGTGATGAGCAAAGGTGTAAGAGGGCATAGATGAGTGGGCGAAGAACAGACCTGGTGGCAATCTTCCTGGGGTCACAAACAAGAACCTGCGTCCTGGAATCGATGTAAGCCACGAAGAACGTGAGAACGATGTCGGCCGCGAAGAAGGCGTCGATGACGTTGTCGGTGAGGAACAGCCCACCCTTCGGCGCAGCGTGCATGAACGCGATCTCGAACGGATACACCCATGCAGAGTACGCTACCAGCGCCACCATGAACGCTTCCCAGCACCTGCAAGACAACATCTTGGAGCTTTCGTTCGTCAGCGAAAGAGAGAATTCGTCGCCATGGAGCTCTGCGCGTAGTTCTAACCTGTATCTCGAGTCCATGGGCAAGAAGATTCTCCATCGCGAGCCGTTCGGGTTCTGGCTGCAGCTTGACATGCCGAGGGGAGGAAGAACGAGCTTGGAGAGGCTGCTGAGGCTAAGGGACTCGGAGCTGCTCTCATCGCCGTGCTTCCTGCAGCCGTTCGTCATGGAGTTGTGAGCCTTCATGGCCGTACCGGAGTCTTGGCACGGGCTGCCTGCCATATTTTTGTTGTCATGAAAGCATCAGGAGGAGAGAAGCAGGATCGAGTCACACAAGCCTGGCACAAATAATGGAGGGCGAAGGATGACGACAATGTTGTGGTTCTGGCACAGATGAACCATCTGAGTGCATTTTTCGGTGATGGTGGGATAATTCCCGGGCCACTCGTAGCTGGGTGGCCAGCCTCTTTTTGTCTTGCATTCTTCTCTCATTCAGGGGGGTGATATATCTGCATCATTACATAATGTTTTCTGAATGTAACTCTCACATTCAATTTGGCCGACGTACCCAACTCTATCTCCTCTTCTTTATTGCCTAAAATTATGTACCTGCGTCGATCATTGGACAATCAAATGGCAAATCAATTTTTGAGTTGCTGCACTTGTTATTTTTGAGTAGATATTCTTATAATGAATGCAGCGAAAGAAATCAATATGATGATTGAGACCAATACAATCAATGATAGATATGAACCAAAACCAATATCTCTAATTCACACTTCAATCTGTCGATTGTGTCCGGCTTTCATTTCCCCACGGATGCCAACAGTAATAAATACCTAACGCAATAAATTCAAGCTCACTGCAATTAAGTGACATATAGGCAAAAAAAAGATTTTGAAAATGACTTTCATTAAAGATATCTTACTTGGAGTTTCACCGAATAAGGTTCCCTATGGGAGAACAGGGAAAACATCTAGGTTGAAACCTGGTTGGATGAGATGGTGATTCTTGAATCAGATTTGGCAGCCATTAAGACACTAAGATGATGATGGTTTGATTTGTGTGTCCATGGAGAAACATCTAGTGATTGAGAAGAAAAAGATTTGTGCTTACCTTTCCTTTTCTTTCTTGAGATTATGCTCAGGGTTTCTCTCCAAGAAATGATTTTAGCATGGAGGGCACTTGGAGAGCAAGCTCAAATGTGCCATGGAGATCCACAAGCATCATTCTCACAGCCATCTAATACTGCAAGTTGCTGAAAAGAAAAAAGATGCGACATCATTTTTATCTGTTAGGACTTTTCATTTACCAGTGCCAGGATTTCATTACTAGAGATTCAGAATATGGATCAACATATGTTAAAAGAAGAAACGTCCACTGAAAAAAAAAACAAGAATAAATTTTGGCTAATTAACACTTGTCTTGATGGAGGCCCACCTGTTCAAGGACTCTCTGTTCTAGATAATTGCTTTCCTTCATGTAATGGTGGTGTTCATTGGCCATCTAGAAAGAGAGTCTATTGTTCATGTAATGGTAAAGTTTCGAATATAAAGACCTGTTCAAGTTTATAACTCAAAACAGAACCATTTTGGTCCTCCTGCAGAAATAGAACATTCTCCTCCAGCAAAAGTTCTGATATAATTGTCTCCTTCTGCAGCCCATATCTGCAAAAAGAAAAGTGAAAAAGGGATGGAGGATTAAGTGATGAAAGTGAGTTAAAGTGACCTCCATGAAGGCCCTACAGGTAGTTTCAAAGTGGAAACTCTGATAATTGATAGTCCAACAAATGCTTGAGGGCAGAGGTCATGGTGGGTTTCTCTATCTAGCTTTTCAAGTATGGTTCTTTTTAGGCTTCACATCACATCTGCAGGAGGATTTCAGATTCCACGACCACTACTGAAAGTTCTCCACAGTCCGCTCAACATGAGTACAATAACAGCCGTTGCTTTCTTTCACTTGAACAAAGTGATAAGATATATATATATATATATATATAGAGAGAGAGAGAGAGAGAGGTTTTTCTGCTTCCTCATCGGTACTCTGTGCTTTCCTCAACAATCTGTGCGATGGTTAATTAGACTTCAATGTGATTTTCCCTTATCTGAAAAGGAAAAGAAAAGGAGACAAGATCATTAGTCGCTATCTTAAATATCTCGAATATTAACATTGAAAAAATTGAATGAACAAGACAGAAGAGATAATAGAAGAAAGTGCAGATTCTGGTATGACTAATAGTGCAACAAGATCTTCGTAATACAGAAAAATAAAAATTATGCATGATGTGCATATCTTGTTCTAGAAAATATCTTGGGCAAGAAGAGAGAAAAAAAAGAAGTGGATTAGAAACAAGAGACTGCAGAAGGAAAAAAAAAATGATTTTTCTTTTTTTCGCTATAACTGATGGTAGGACAAGTTGGCTACAGAAAAAACCATTTGGTGATGTGCACCATGTGTTACAGTTTTAAATTTTGCACACTGAACGAGGGAAAAAACAATTATTGTCCAGTAAAAACTCTATGATTGAACCCCAGACATATTTTCCAAATGAAAAGAGCATCTAATCCTGGTTCAAATACATTTTCTACAAACTCAATCTTGAAGATTCATAATCTGTTTTAAGTCAGTCAGTCCTAAAACCTTGGTGACTAAGCAAGAGGGAACAAACAGTATTTCCTTAACTTTTTGGAGTCTGGACTACTGTTTTTCATGACGGTCAAGGTTTATTTGATTCAATTGACAGGATAAAGTAAAGTAGGATTTTGAGTTTTCTAATCTCAAAGATCTACCATTGCCAAAAAGATGAAGGATCCTACTTTGAGGGGGGAAAGATCCTAATTCCCGAGAGAGGATTGGAAGACGTGAGAACCATTTCACCATTTTTTTTTGTGTACCAATTTCATCTAATATTAAATTATTATGAAAATAGTAGTTATTTTCTATGAAATGCATGTTAAAGTATGCACATATAAGAGCATTTTTTTAAAGTCAGTAACAAGCATGGATTTAAATTGCTCTCATCTAACCATAGAGCTTTGGACCTCCAAAATCTTCATTCCAATTTCTCTCCAATGTCCGAAAATATTAATGTCTTCAGATGTGATTTCTCTTATCATGTTTTCCTTGATGAAAATTTCTTTTTCAGTGTACAAACGTATTATCATCATATCTATCAGCCTCTCAAACATTTACTAAGTATTTCCCTAACAACACATCATTTCAAAACTAGGGGACAAGTATCTGTCCACCGTTGACACATGCTCCAGTGAATCTAAACTAAAAATCCTTACTAAATAATGTTTAAAGAAGCCCATGATATGCAATTCAAAAGGATAAATTTGAACAGTTTACAATAAATGATATTAGCAATAAGCAGCTCATTTTGGAGATTTATTATCACCAATGTATTTCCAATATAAAAATAACATCATGATTCATATTTGCAAACCAGCAGCCCAGGTAGACTGGGGTTCAACTTTCAATACTGAAATATAAAAATAAAATTTCTGTCTTCCTTTTAGAGACAATAAAGGTAATCAGTTAGCAATGAGATAATCCAACGAAGAAACGGAACCTCCCAGTCATGACGTTTAACTTCCATTAAAGAATTCAATACCCACCACTGGCCCAACATCAGCACTTACCAAAGGAAAAAAGTCAAGTCCCAAAAGTTTCCAATACCCCTTTTTTTTGCAAAGAAAAAAAAAAGTTTATGTCCAATCCCACAAGTTTCCAATCCCTTTGTCTATAGTTTGGGAACATCCACTGAACTCCAATGCTATAATCATAATTTTGGAATTAAGTGATGCAGAAGGTAGATATGATATAGATTTAAAGAAAAAGATTAAATAGAAGCCATGAAGCACAACAACAACTAATGGGCATAAAAATTGATATAAATCAATGTACAAAACCAGAAAAATACAGCTCCAGAAGTAGAATTTAGCCAAGCAATTCAAAATGAAACATACAATTCCAAGCGAAGACACCCTTACACCAAACCTAAAAACGAAAGGCAACTCTCTTACATCAGGCTATAATCCCTTGGGATATTAAGGAAACACTAGTTTAAGTATATGCTTTATACATGATCTAAATTTAACTTCAATTCGGAGTCAAAAGAGGCAATAGGCAACTTTACCAAAGAAAGGGATCGGACAACAGCATTATCTTTCAAGATGGCTGTTGTGTGTGAGAGTCTCTCAGTCTTCTTACTGAGGTCAGCAATTTTCTCACTAGCCCGTTTCAGTTATAATTTTAATCATGGGTAGTTCATATTCTCACTAAATCAAAATTGAAAGGAACAGTATAAATCACTCAAAGAACAAAATGAAGCAAAAGCATTGCTGAATAAAAGAGAGGATTTGAACCTTGGCAGCCACAATACGACCAATGTGAGCGATGTCACACGTCAAGATAGCCCCACACTTAATCCGCAATAAGCCTAAGTCAAACATAATCCCCACAAAACCTTGGCCGTCAGGTTCAGGGGATCACCATGAGGACGATTCGAGTCCCCAAAAAATTCGTCCTCGCGAACCCGTCGCGGGTGAATTCCAGCTGCTGGTCGAGGAGATGCAGAAAAATAGGCGGAGGGACGGAAGGATGCGTGAAGGGTCGCGGAGACCGGAATCGAGCTCAACGGGGATCGGGTCGCCAGCGATACGGGCGTGGGGAAGTGGTGGAGGCAAGGGAGCGTCATCGATCCCAGCGAAAGGTTGTCCATGGCGAAGCTCTCGCATCAAAGATTAGAAGCAAGAACAAGAACTCTGATATAAAGATCGAAGTAACAGGAGCATCAGCAACGAACAACGACAGGACCTGAGACGAAAATAGCGGCGAGCTCCCATCGACGGCGGACAGAGAGAATGAGAGAGAGGGCGCAAGTAGAAGAAACCCTAACCGGAAGAAAAGGCGACGAGGAGACGAGACGGAACAATAGAAAGGGGGAGGAGAGACGAGCAGCGGCCGGTGGCGGAGGCGAGAACGCCGAGGAAAGAGGGAGTGAACCTGGACGGGATTATTGGCCGGAATCGATGCTGGCGTCACCAGGACCGACCGGTCACCACCGTTTTCGGTCCTCGTATGCCCTTTGCTCGTATCGCATCGGTGGACTTGTATTCCGCTCCGTTGCGCCATTATACGATGGGATCGGCTGCAAGATATTTTGTACAGATCCTGCGCAAGGCGAATAACATCTCAACGCGTGTGAATACTATCGTTTTCTTTTTTATAGATATCAATTTACGATCAGGTCCTCACAATATGAGTTTACGAATCTTACAGATAGGATGATCCATGGAGTATGTATTAGACTGCCGGCCTGCAGACATCCAAAGCCTGGTTGATGGCCCAAGTACGATCAACCTTGATCTATATATTAATTTAGATCAAATAGATTACAGCAAGAAGAAGAAGAAGAAGATGATCTTGCAGATCTTTCCAAGCTCAAATGATGCCAATAATGGCACCCACCACTTGGTCTCTGTGTTCGCAGGACGAAGCAGCAAGCACATGCCTTTGCTGCCTTCGGCCACCAATGACCAGTTCAAAGGGCAGGAAGCAGTCAGATTCCCCGCATAAAGCCAACCCTTGGCGAGGACAGCAAGCCTTGGGCGTGGCCACCATCAACAGCCCCGTCTCTTCTTTTCCTTTCTGCCCTTTTCCTTGTTTGATGATGGTGTTGGGTTGCCCCTCTCAGGCCTCTCCCCTGTCTTCTTCCTGTTGGATCGACGTTGAGTCTGGCCGGTGGGGCCATGTTGATGTCCGAAAGCAAACCCTCTCGAAGAGCAGTCAGCTTCATTCAAAGACAGAAAAGATAGCAGAATGATGGGCACTAATGGGAGCTTGGAGATCTCCTTTACTGTGACTCTGTGATGTCTCTCCATGCCTTCGTTATAAGGCTGCTCTCATGGCACCCAAACCTAGGCTACAAGAGAACTTGAAGCTCAGTGGTAAGCTGATGGTGATCAGAAGATGCTTGTGACAAGGAATTTGTCACTGGTTTGATCTGCTACTTTTTGTGTTGAGAGGCCTAGGACCTTTGATAGCTTGGTGCAGGCTATGTTCCTTGCAGAAAAAGGGATGATGCAGGCTAGGGTTTCAGGAGATCACACATGCACATGGGTGAACAGAGAAGCAAAGATTGTTGTCCACTGAGTAAAAAACTTGAAGGTTGCAGATAAAATGGAATTCATCATTCTCCTTCAGCAGTTTTCCTTCGGAACATAATTTGTCTTTATTTTTTCTCCTCTTTTTGATGCTTTCTTCAAAGGAGGATAGATTGAGACTTTGAACTGCCAAAAGCAAGACTCTGGCTTTCTTTCTTTCCTTTTAGAACATCTCTGGCTCCCAGTTGGGTTATAAACAACAGCACATTAGCTGCTAAATTGTAGATGGAATTTTTGAGGAGGTTCAGTGGAAATACTAATGCAACATCAGCAAGGGCAAGAAATGTGGAGGAGATCTCATAACATGCAAAGGATTTTTATCTCCTTAAATGTTAGTGCAGTAAGTCCCAAGTCCCAACCAACAAATTCACAGACAGCAAGGATCATAAGATTGTTTTCTGAGATGAAGACAATATGGCATGGTCATTCTGAGCATGACAAGAGAGGATGTCACTGATACTTTTCTAAATCTAGCACAAAGAACAAAAGGTTCAGAAAACTATCCAAAGAGTGAATTAGGATGTCCTGCAAAACATGGCCTTTTCTTCTGCACCTTCAATTAAAGCAGGAAATGGTCTCATACAAGACTCAGGACCACCAACAATTGGTTACATCTTTAATGCCACACATAATAGACTACAATTTGGGTTGATTAAGCAGTATGCCTTAATTCTACATAAGTTTAATCTTCTTTGTCATGAATGCAGAACTTAGGGTCCTCTGAGAAAGAAAGCAAAAGCAAAGTTTAAACTATGGAGGGAAAGAGGCACTGTTATCTGAAGGATTTCAGTCTCTTTCTTTTGCCACTCAAAAGGAACCAATGTTTTTGCTTTGGCAAATCTTCCCAATGACTGATTGCCACAGTTTCTTCTCTCTCTCTCTCTCTCTCTTGTGTGTGTGTGTGTTAGATGGTCTAACTGTGTGATAGATGATTGATGCACTCTGTACACATGGTTGTCTGCTCTCCCTGGAGTCAATGCAGTGAACATTCTGGGACAGAGAGCTCTCTTTGTCAATTCACTATGTGCAGAGGATCACTGTGGTGTGCATCAAAACTATCAACTCCTTTTTCCTCACCACCACCTATTAAACTACATGTAATCCTGACAAGTTAGCATAGGATTCACCTGCAAATTAGAGATAGAGAGGGTGTTCAGATTCCCTATGCATCAGAACCTTTGTATCTTTCCTTCCCCATGAAAAGCACTTCCCTGTTCCCAATTCATTTGGGAGCACTACAATTTACTATCTTCATTACATTGAAGATATGCAATATTTATTGTGGATTTCAAACCTTTGTATCTAAATTGGATGGGCCAAACTTGCAGACAGTACTGAAAACATCAAACAAGTAGAATACTTCAAGTTATATGATTGAGGAGACCAGCAGTTCAAATATTTCCAAGTACAATGTAATGCTGACACTACATATTAGACAAAGATTTGCCTTCAACAGTGTAACCATATGCTTTGAAGATAATTTGCTGGATTAGCAGCATGAGAACTCCTCCTTGCACATAATCTCCAGAGTGGGCAAAACATGGACCGGCAAAGTTAAAGATGAAGTTTTGTATGAGCTAACATCATTGAACCCATGAGAAGGATTAGTTGCTAATCCTTCACAGCCATTTCCTTTCTTCGAGCTCTTCAGTTGCAGTTCACCAGGAAGCTCAGGTGGATTCAGCTGAGCTCTTGATCTTGTACCTGTAGAGAAGCTTCTTCCTTTTGGAGCCAGAGTTATGGACTGTCAGAACAATTTTGCCTGCCTCTCCGATCTTGAAGCTGCCTTTGAGGACTGGCTCATCGGCGGCGACCAACTTCCTCTCCTTCTGCACGATCACCGTGTATCCGTTCTCCGACCTTGGCACGAACTCGGCGCCGTACGTCACTTCCCAGCCAAGAACTCGCAGCTCCCAAACGAGAAGACATTTCTGCAGAGACAGCATTACGTTCCAAAATGCATGCAATTGCTACTGGTTCAGAAGTGGAAGAAGAGTTCCCTACCTCAGTAACCTGAATCTCTATGGCTTGCCTCATTGAGGGCTTGATGGTGATCTCTGTAACAGCATCAGAAGAGGTGAAGTCTGGGTCATTCTCCTTGCTCAGGCCGCCATATCGAACCGGGACTTGCTCGGGAGCAATGTATCTGATGAGATGAATCGATTGTGCATCAGGACAACCAAACTATGGTGGAGCAAGGTGAAGGCAGAAGACAATATTGACAGATGCTGCTAACTTGGAGAGCGTCTCGGCTGTGTTTGAGGGCCTTGCGAAGACGAACTTGCTCCTGGTCCTCTGCGTGAAGAAGGGGCTCATCATCCGATTGAAGGCCAAATACCACCATGGAACATTGATGAATATCTAACGATGGCAACACAGAATGTGTCAGCATTCAAACAATTATTGAATAGACGAAAATATAGGCATGCAGAGACCAATTCAGCTCCACAGATCAAATTTCTTTGCATCTTTTTTATTCGATCCATTCATCAAAATGCAATTTTGGTGAAAAGAAGATTCAATCCACCACTTTGTTCAACTAAGAATTCTTTGGAAACAATGGAAGAAGAAGAAGGAACTCCAGCTACCTGCTTGGCGACGAACTCCGGGTAGTTATCTTGGAGCAGAGCGAAGGCATGGCGGAGTTCCTTGGCCGGGCCGGTCGAGTTCTTGAGATCAGCGACCTGCACCATCGTCGAGATTCCGCCTGGAGTGAAGTCCAGCAGATTCCGGATGCCCTTCTCCAGGAACTGGATCCTCCACCTCAAGAACCGCTTCTTCTTCTTCTCGTCAGCGAAAGCCAGCGCGTAGAGCTCCTTGCTTTGGAGTTCCCCGTAGACGTTGTAGCACACGGGGTGGCCGGCTCTGTCGGCGCCGTGCATGAACACCGCCCTTTCCAGCTCCGGGACGCCGAGGTCCTCCGATAGGAGGGCCTCGATGCCGAACTCCTCCCTCCAGAGCACGGCGTTCTTTAGCATGGCCATGGCTTCCTTCGCCTTGAAGTCCCTCGCACGGAGGAACTTGATGAGCACAGTGTCGCTCCTCTCGTCGACCAGAAGTGGGATGCCCCAGATGAGGACCTCCTTCGCGGCCGACGCCGCGGCGGCGGCATCGGTCTTCTCCGCTTCCTCCTCAGCAGCCACTGGAGTCATGGCCTCCTCGGGTGGAGGAGTGGCGGCGACGGAGACCACGGTTTCCTCTATGGCTTCCAGCGTCTTGGCCCCATCCTCGTTCGCCGTGACGGTATTCTTATCCGCCGCCGATTGCTGTTCCGGGGCCTCGTCGGCCTCCGCCTGCCTGCTCGGTGGAGCCGGCGTCTCGGTCGCGGGCTTCGGCGGCGCTTCCACAAGGGTAGATGCGGGCGGCTCCTCGAGCTTTGCCTCCTTGGCCAATGGGGCAGCTGGTGGAGGCGGAGCGGAAGAGAACTCGCGGCTGGCGAGGGCGGCCCGTACGAGTTGCTTCATCTCATCGAGGGCCTTCTTCTCGTGGTCCTCGAGGTCAGCAACGAGGCTGCTCTCCTCCTTGAAGGAGATGGCCTGGAAGACGGAGGCAGCCTTCTCCGCGGCCTCCTTCTCCGCGCCACATGCCCGCTTCTCCTCCGCCTCAGCGGCCGCCTCGGCGGCCAGTGCCGACAGTAATGCCACCTTCTTTGGCCCTTTCACAACCTCCGGAGCAGGTACCACATCCAGTTGCTTAACCACCTCGTCCGTCGGCGTCAGCGCCACCTTCCCGACCATGACCTCCTCGGTCGCCGCCACCGCAGCTGCCTTGCTCTGGCTCACCTCGGCCATGTGCTTCGGGTTGCGTAATACTATTACAAGACGTTATAATTGGGAGAGGGAGACGACAATATATTGCGAACGTGGACAATAGAAAGCTTCATTTCCACATTAGTCCCTCACATCTTAAAAATTTTCATATAAAGTCCATCTCAAGTCTTATTGAAAATCTACAGAAAAATTTGAGCCGAACCGGAGTCAACTCCGGTCCGGTTTTCTTCCCACTAGACTTCACATAAACGTGCAAGATAAAAGGCTTCATATTTCGTACAAAGCCCTTTCCAATTTGAGTCGAATTGAAATTAATGACGGCCTGACTCGGGTTCGGTTCTTTTCCACACTACTTTGGGCCGAACCGGTCCTTTGCCGCTTGCCCAGCATCTGGAGCTACTGAAAGCCGGGCCGTGGGCTTCCACTTATCTCAAGTCATCATCTCCAAGCACGGCCAAGTTCATCCCTTTAGCTCTGCTGTTTGGCCATATCGAAGGTGAATCTCTTGATCGACTATCGTTCCGTTGATTCGGTGTAGCTTCTTATTTCTTTGTTTATATTGAGAAGACTCATTGTAGATTTCTTCCTTGGGTTGCCTGGTCCCTTTTCATTCGGTTTCTTGTTATGTTATAACAAGGATTGTTGTTTGGACTGCAGAGTTGCTGATCTGATCATTACATGATGCAGTTCGGAGCCTGTTCTATTTACATGCTTGTGTAAGCAAACATCAACTGAACATGAGCTCTGAACCTTGCATTTACTGTCTGATGCAGAAGTTTCACAAAGGATTCAGTGGGCTCTGCATGTCTCTGTTGAATCAATTGGAGTTTCTCATCTAAGCTGGAGTGTAGAATTAGCACAGCCCTTACTTTGTCCATTTCCAGTGTCATTGAAAACGATGAGTCAATTATTCAGTTTGACACATTGAAATCAAGATGTAAACTGGATAGTGGAGTGCTTAGGGATGAAGTGCATTGCAAACAAAGATGGCACATCATAGCTGAATGTGAAACTATTGAGCACACTGAACATAGAGAAGGAAGAAGGCTTAATGTTTCAGTGATGATTAAGAGAACATGTTTTCTTTTCTAGGAAGACAAATATTGGGCTATTGAATCCTGTGTTGGAAGAATTACAGGTGAGACACCATTCTAGATAAACTATGACCTACATTGGATGCTTGATGTCTTCTGTTTGAAGGATCATCTTCTAGATTTATGATGCTTATTAATTGTATACGGAAGCATTTGCAGTTGCCATATTAACTGGTTGGCAATTCTGCTTTGTTTGTGAGACTGAATTGTCATGGTTTGATTCATGCTGATGAACTATTTGATTGATCCCCACAAAGTCTTCTGAGTTTAGAGGTGACTTCAAGCATCCACAAAACTCTCTATGGTAAAATAAGCTGAGAATAGAAAAGGAATCCACAACAAGAACTCTAAAATGTTCTGCCCAAAATACTAAACAGATTGCACATCTAAGGAAAGTTTCACTGGTAAGTAAGAACCATGAATACAAGAGAACAAGGGAAACTCGTCTCCTCCTGTCCTGTTTGGAGTTTTGTTGATGTGATGATGAACATCACTGGAAGTTTCCATTCACCAAATTTTTCTTGGTTGCCTCTGTGCCACTTCATCAGTGATGCACTGGTGAAATCTTGGCAGTTGCTGTGAGGCAGGCTTTGCCTAATTTTCCTTCTTCTTTCTACCTCCATCTGTCATCAATTCTCAATTCGACAAGTCTGTGATGCCTGGCTACGATCAAGGTTTTCCACCGTACAAGTAGAAGCCAAGTTGGTGCAGCATGTTGTGGAGGACAAATGAACAAGTAGTGTTCCCTCGAGGTGTGTCAGGAATGGCCATCAACCATGGCACATCAATCCACCCTCTTTCCCTTTCGCTCACCATATGCATTTACTCCTTCCAACCATCACCGGAATCGCTGCACTTGTATCTTTTCCTATTCACAGATGATCTCTCAAGAAGATTCAGGTGTTAAAGCCGAGATAAAGCAGCAAGCAATAAGCACATAAGGAGCAGGGCAAGCTGGTGGGTAGAAGAAGGTGGGCAAGAAACCAGAGTTTAGTCCCAGCACCATATACTAGTATTAAACATAGAAGATAATATATATATACACACATATAACAATAGCAAGTCATAATGTTCAATGAAAACAAGTGAAGAGGCTGGTAAACTCCAAGGAATATGAACCATGATAAGTATGATGTCAGAACAAGCAGTGTTCAGTGTAAATTAGATCTCCATGGAGCTCTAGAAAGGGCATGGTGTTTGATTACTTGAGGGCATGGATAAAATATCTCTAGCTGTTGGTGCCTTGATGGAGATAGCTTCCAGCCTAATAAAGCCAAACCCATCAACACCAACAGGGTTGGGTGGGGTTGGCCCTTCTAGAATCTAAGCCCTACACTTTTCCCAACAGCCATCCACTGATTCAAAGGTTAAAGATCCCCAGAAAAAGGAAGGACATGAGGGAAGCAAAAGACATCACAGGCACAACCCTGAATTCAATGGAACACAGGCAGTGGTGGTTGTGTCTTTGGGTGATGTCATTTGGCTACCAACCACCAACTACCAGTCCAATGCCTCTTTCTGCATATGTCCAGCTTCTCTCTCTCTCTCTCTCTTCTCTTCCTGTCCAAGTTGGTAGCAGAGAACCGAGAGGCTTGGCTGTGCCTTCCAACCAGAACCAGTGCATCAGAATCCCCCTTTGCATGGGGCCTCTGCTGCACTATCCTTGGATGCATGGGGCTGAGGTGCTGAGTAAAGGTCAGGAGGAACATGGGAGATTCTTTCATTATTACCAATTTTTTAGGTCTTGGATAATGCATGGTAGATTTTGTGGAATCGATATCTTCCACCCATATGTGGGATGGTCAAAGGGGAATAGCCTTTTCACGCCTAAAGGTCATGCCAGTGGTGGACACATTGTACGCTTGATGCTTTCGGAAGGTGTCCCAGTGCTCGGCATGAGGCCTTCCATTGTCACTCAGGATAAGCAAGAGAGGAATCTCGAAACCATTTCTTTCCCTTGTAAAGATGTTTTTCCTCTCTCTCTCTCTCTCTCTCTCTCTCTCTTTCTTCCTCATCGTAGAGGACTTTAGAAGCTACAGCTGCTGCATGCAAGTGTGTAGGGCCCTCTCCTCTCCGCCGGACCAATGCAACATGGAAGCTTGGTCTGCAATAAACCACCCCCTCTTGACCTCGAGGAAGTATGAGGTTAACACCTGCAACACCGTCTCGCACATCGCTATTTGAGACAGAGGACAGCAAGCTTTATGGTTCATAACTCGAACCTGAGGAGGACCACATTTAGAACATGGAAATACTGCGACAGTGGCAACTTCATGGAATACAGTAGAAAGAAGAAGATGAATCGAGCATGGGAATACAGGCCGGAATTAGGAACTCAGATCAGTGAACCAAACCACCACAGCACAATGGTTGCATGCATGATTTGTGGTATAATAGCTTCTGATACGTGGATTCATCTTCTTTTTCCTCATTTTTTTTCTGTTCTACATTCTTTCCGCTGATCGATTCAACGACAGTTCCTCAAGTGAAGTGCAATAGTACCACCAGCTGCTAGAATTAAATGTGTGCTGTGGCATGAAAGCTACTCGATAATTGGAGCTTAGTACCATGGCCGACAAGTGGATACTATAGTTAATCAATAGATGCTTTCAGGAACTAAGTACTGTTGCATGTGAAGTTGATTATTGACATTACTGACACATATCTAACCAGTACTAACCCATATGTTTTTTCTTCTCCCAAGGACTGGTGGCATTAATTAGAGTAGAATAAACTGGCATCCAATGAGCTGTCAACTTTTGGATATATAAATATATATAGATGGAGAGAGAGAGAAGAAGAAGAAGAAGAAGAAGAAGAAGAAGAGGAAGAGGAGCAGAGTTTGACCAAAGAGATCTGACAAGTTACCTGACACTGTAGTCCAACAACTTAATTTGCTACTGTATTTATTAGCCTACCAACTGCTACCTTTCCTGATATGATTCTTGGCATTTTTACAGGGAAATCTAAAAGCCCTATCTGCAAGTTTGTGTTGGCATGCAAGTGTGTGTGTTCAGTTCTAACATGAAGATATGTATGGATACATCAAAAAGAAAGAGTGGAGTGTTAATATCCTACCAACTGCCACACCACACTGCACAAGAGACACTCCATTCATCCTCTAACCAACCAAACCCCACAAGCCATCCCTTGCGCTTCCCACTCATTAATGGCAGATGAGGTTAACCTACCACGCACAGCACATCACATGTTCGCCACACTTGTATAGGTGACAAAGGCCTCAGCTGATGTGCCCCCAACACCATTCCTTGCTGCGTTTCACACATTTCTTATCACCATTGGCCTCCTTTTGTTTGGCACCTAACAACACATTTAGCTTTAACAGAGACTGCACACTGATTCAGCAGTTCAAAGTAACTCAAAACATACTTCCACACCGTGGGAAGGTATCATCACAGAGTTACAATGCAACCTCAACTAGTGTTGAGCTTCTTCCAGGCGTCTGATTACCCTCAGTACATGCGGCGGGTTTTGGGTGGTGTGGCAGCTACAAGCTTCGCCGCTCTGGAAACCCAGATGGCAACACAAACAAATGGCCTGAGGGCTGCTGCTTGTTGCGGCGGATGTTAGAGGCTCCGAAGGTCGGGAGCGCTTGGGGGACCGGTGGGGGAGACTGATGGAGAGGGCGAGGTCGAGGTCGAGGTAGCCGTCCGGGTCGTCGTCCTGGCTGCCTCCGCTGCTGTTGGTCTCGTCGCAGGAGTCGGTCGCTGACGCTTTCGGGACGGCGGTCTCGGATGGGTGAGGGGCGGCGAAGGCAGCGGTGGCGCCGCCGTTGATCGGGCCGTGCGTCTGGGGGTCGATGCCTCGGCTGAGGAGCTTCCGCTTGATGTGGGTGTTCCAGTAGTTCTTGATCTCGTTGTCCGTCCTCCCCGGTAATCTCCCCGCTATCAGCGACCACCTGCAACGACGAATCAACGTTACACGCATGCGAACAAGAAGCAGCAGCTGTTGTGTACGTAGGTCTGTCATCGACCGGTGAAGCCAAAGAAGGCGACGCACTTGTTTCCGAGCAGGCCATGGAGCTTGATGATGAGTTCATCTTCCTCCTCTGTGAAGTTGCCGCGCTTGAGGTCGGGCCGGAGGTAGTTGATCCACCTGAGCCTGCAGCTCTTCCCGCACCGAAGCAAGCCTGTACAAACAAGCACGGAAGCATAAGCAAAAGCTGGGTGGCAGCACAGGATGGGATGCTCGAGAGGAGGACCTGCAGCTTTTGGGAGTGATCTCCAGCAACCTTCGCCATGGGCTTTGATGTAGGAGATGAGCTTCTGGTCTTCCTCCTTGGTCCATGCTCCTTTGTTGGTGTGTGCCTTCTCACAGCATGGAGACCTGCCCATACCAGCACAACCAGTGGGGCTTCCGTGTGATCTGCAGCTTGAGATGGGAGAAGGAAGAGGCAAAGGAGGAGAGAGAGAGAGAGAGAGAGATAGAGACAAAGAAGGCTGAGTTGGAAAGGAAGGAGTGGAACAAGGGAAGAGAGAGAGAGAGGGGAGGGATGGATTTATATGAGAAGGGAAGCTGTGAACGCACATTGACTCCATCCTTTGAGGATCATTTGACTGAGTTTTGTGCGAGCACAGAGAGAGAGAGAGTGAGAGAGAGAGAGAGAGAGAGCCGGGCGTTGGATTCGTTAGGTAGGTCTACCTGTACGTCTGGGTTTGCGGCTGTTTGTTTTGCATATTGGTCCTTACATTGTAAGCTAATTATCAATGAATCCTCGTTTTATCACTATTTACAACATGATTCTCTTAATGCGTTTTTGTATATTGGTCCTTTAATTTTAAGCTAATTATCAATAAATCCTCGTTTTATCACTATTTACAACATGATTCTCTTAATGCGTTTTTGTATATTGGTCCTTTAATTTTAAGTTAATTATCAATAAATCATCGCTTTATCGCTATTTACAACATGACCTGCAATTGTCCTATAAGCCTTTTTTTGCATATTGATCCTTTAAATTTAAGCTATTTATTAATGAATTCTCCTTTTATCACTGTTTACAACATGACTTGCAATTATTGCTTTTAGCATTTACACTTCTAATGCTGACAACCAAACACCTCAAAAACACTAATATTCATGGAATTTGATTTGTTAATCAATTTTTAATTCCTATATATGAATGAAATCATCCTCTTTTTTGTTACAAAATAAAAAAAAAGGATCAATCAAAAAGTGAACATTTAATCAAAGGAATGAAGAATATTATAACCAAAAATTAAAAAAAATGATTTATTCACATTGTGATAATATCATTTAAATTCATATTTAGTGAATTTCGATTTGTACTTAAACCAACTAATGGAGGTTAAAGGCAAGGGCTAAAATTTAATAGAAATCTAAAGGATTGTATAGAGATGTCAATAGACAAAAAGCAATGGCCTATGTGAAAAGAACACAGTGTGTAAATAAAATATTATTTTGTTGCAATCTGCATATTTTTATGGCCCATCTCACAAAGGTTCTAGAAACCCTCACTTATGTGTGTAGGAGGAGCAAAAGGGGTGGAGAGAGAGAATCCATCAATTTGGTGACCAACCCTTCTCCTCTTTGTTTGTGGAACAAGTTGAGCTTTTCTTCAATTTTTTTTACTAATTACTTTATTCTTATTTATTGGCAGTCTTAGCCAATGCAGTCATCCATGACTTACTTTTGTGAGAAGCTTGTGTTCCTAACATTCTTTATGCATTCATGTGTATGAAGATGTGACTTTGTTCATCAATTCTTTCAAATTACAAAAATATTGTTTGGGTAGGCTGAGATATTGATGTTTAAAGTTGGATGAACAACTTTGAACTTGGCTTCAATTCTGTATTAGGTTCATGTTTGCCAACATTAAGCTTCCATGGTATTTATCTCAAATAAAAATTTATTGTGCATCATCATGGATAGAGATAGCCAGTTCTCTAATATCTAGTTGGAATTAACATAAATGATTAGTAACACTATTAATGGATCCTTATGATAAACTTAATGTGGCAGACAAAGATCACCTTTTATACACAAAAGAAAAGTGTTTGGTATTTTACTTCATAGTTTGTATACACATCTTCTATATCTCCCATCTTTCTTCATGCTCTCTCCCATCCTTGGACTCTTCATGAATGCAAGGGAAGACATTTGCCAGAGTACTCATCTCATGCAATAAATTAGGGTACCATTTTGTCATAGGCTTATTAATGACAGCTTTTCTCTTCTAATCATGGTTGTCATCATGTCCAATTTGTTCATCCTGGTCAAGTTTTTCATCTATATTTCTCTTCATTTTATGTGCCTCTGATGAGAATTGGCTCACCTCCATTGCCACTAATCTTAATGATTAAACATGTGTAAATCATCCTCAATGATTTCATCATAGATTACACCTGTTGCATGCAGTACACACATGGAAACAATGTCTGTTTTGTCTCTCTAGAAATAAGCAGGGGCAGAAACACAATGTCATGGTCATTATTATACTTTTCACCTACCAGTCACTGTTGCATACTGGCCAGGCAATCAAGCATCTTAGAAAGTTAGAAGAGAAGAAAGATGGGGTGACAAGAACAATCAACAGGTTAGGGAAGTAATGAGAGATATGTTGAGATGTTCCAGAGTCTTGACTCCAGCAGCAGGTTGTGTACTTGCACTCACTCAATGCCCATCTGCACCAGTACACTCTTCCAGTCTCCCTGAAGATATCCATCCATCAATTGGACTGTGATCCAGCTTCAAGGAAACAAGAAAAGTTGGCACATGTGACCCTACAAGATTCAAAAGATGACAGCTTTTACTCTGAACCAAGTGGCTCATTCATGACCTTCCTAATAAGCTTAAGAGAGGAAGGGAAGGGCACCAGAAGTTTCTTTACTTCCTTCCAGAGCTTAGCCACCTTTTCTTGACTTATTCACCAGCTTCTCAATCTGTAGGACTGAAAGAAACAAGGAAAGATGGGAAAGGAATGCCAGTTGATGGAACCATCCCCAATGGTCTCAATCCAAATGGACCATGCCTAATTCATCACAATGAAGGCTGGGGGTTGGAGGGCTTCTAGAGAGAGGAGAGGACTGTTGGGGCTTTGGTTCTACCTCACCTAATCACTGTGGTTGGTTTGTGTTGTTGACTGCTTATGGATTATATACCCACATTCCCAGGACAACTAGAATATCTTGACTGTCACTGCACTGGTCATTGTAGCAGCAGATAATTGTTGTGGGAAGACCAGCTGATGACACAAGGTCTCAACCAAAATTTTCTCCTCAACTACTGTACACCAGGTGGGTGCATGCATAAATAAGAGATTGCTTTTGATTTCCATGAAAAAGATTTGGACTGCACAGGGGAACATAAAATAAATTGTTGTTATCAAGAGAAACAAATGATGTTTTGGTTATCTATATGCAAAGGCTGTGTGCTAATCCACCTTAAGCTGATGGTTGCTGCCACATCTGATTTAGGCCCCTCATGATGAATCTTTCAGATTGCTTCTCCTGCACAAGCTCAACCTTATATTGAAGGCAGGCTAATGAGGTTGATAAGTTAGAACAATCCATGACAAGAAGCTGACACTGGGAAATAAATGATCCTGCTGATGTACAAAAACATTGTTCCTTGGATCAGCCACAGTTTGATGCAAGTGTTGACAGGTTACCAGATGCACCAGGGGTTCAATTCTCTGTGGTTGAGTTACATGTGACTATGTAGAATGCATCCACCAACTTCATCTGTTTTCTGAAACCGAGTGCTGCAATCATAGGCCAGACACAAAGAAGGCATTCATTGTGGAAACCTACCAGATGAGGAATCAACCAAAAACTTGGTACCGCACCAACCAATCCGACTGATATGGGTCTCAATTATATTGTAAAGCTCCACCAACCTCTGCCTCCTCATGCATGAGTGTATCACAGCACAGGCATGTGCATTCCCAACCCTCATTTCCAGCCAAGGTTTTTGGGTTGAAAGATCTTCATCACCAAACCCATGTTTCTGGGGAAGTACAAGGTAGAAGAAAGTGAGGATAGAACTATTGGTTGCTGTCTAAGATATTTAATGCTTGAATGGCTAACCCCATTACCCTCAGTGTGGCATAAAACTTATGCAGGCAGACTGCTTTTGTCCTACAATTTACTTCTTCATCCTAATCTTTCACTTAGAATTCAAGCCAGCACTACTATGAAGAAGTGCTACTTGAACTGTGCCATTGTTACGCCTTCTTTGTTCTTATTATCTTTGCATTAATTGCAGACATGGCCTCTATAGCATGCATCTGTTCTAGGCAAGATCCTCAGTTTTGTGTCAGTATTGGGATTTTACATTAGAATCACTGATCATATACAAACAGATAGTGAAGGTTTGCGTACTGGTCTTGGTCGCACATGTACAAACAGATAGTGAAGGTTTGCATACTGGTCTTGGAACTGCGACCGATGCCATCTAGAGCAGCCACATCTTCATTTCCCTGCACAGGTGACATTAGATGAATTTTGTGACTCAAAGCTTGTATCAGGATTGGTTCAAGATAGAGATGTTAAGATGATTTTGGTGATGGAGATTTAACGAAGAACCCGAACCGATAGAAATTAGTAGGAATCAGAAAAGTTTGACTTACATTCGTGAAGGTGTCATCCATGGATTCTACTGCCACAATCTGCCTTTCGAGCAAAAAAACCTTTTCATGTTAATTAGAAGGAACTTAAGCCTGAGTTAGTGGTTGGTATTAGAAAAGCTGCGTCACATGATGAGGACTTTTGAACTGTACATAAAGGACAAGATAGAGAATGAGGAGGCACCACAGCAATTTCCTTGAGCAGCCACTCATGGTTGCCACTAGGAAGGAAATAAGAGATGGCAGATGGAAGGAGGAAAGAGAAGAGGGAGAGATTTTACAGGCTGAAAGTTCTCTGCATGCTTTGTTGTTTATCTTCTTGCTTGACCACAGCAACCACTGAGGAACTTCAATACCTATCAATTTCCATCAAATGAAAGTAAATTATTCCAATATGTAAACAGAAATGATAACACCAATTTCTGCTATCAAGTGACAACAATTCAAATTTTTAATAATTCATCAAAAAAATTAAAAGGGGAAAAAAACTTTGTTTCGCAAACATTAAGTTGCCTTCAGAAGAGAGAAAAGGATATGTCATGGATCTCATTTTTGATTAAACACCATCACTGGTACATAACTATCACCTGCTGGGAATGATTCTAGGAAGGAACAGCAGATACATCAAAAATCTGATTCATTCAGGATATATGCATCAAGCACCAACTAGAGATCATTTACCTCTTCTGAATTGCTCTAGCAGTGGATTTGTTAGTCTTTGCTGCCTCCAATGAATTGTAATCTTTTGGTCCTCCGACTTCAGAAAGGAAACAGAAGAAAGAATTTAGAGAATGCAATCATCTGGTGCACGGTAGTCGTCCTTGCAGATTCATCTGCAAAGAGTTTAGATAAGCAGATTCATCAGTAGAATAACATCAATCTCTCATCTGACTGCTTAATTTCTTGGAAGAACAACAATAATTATTATCTCTTATTAGAACAGGGAGGCAGTCCCTTCTGAAACATTTGTCGGTGATGATTCCAATCGTTTACTGCCTATTATTTCTAAGGAATAGGTAATATGAACCCTTAATCATACTGAAATCTTCTATAATAAAGAAAAAGATAATATTTTTTTCTTTCATTGCATATAACCTAACATAACTCTGTCCACATTATGATCAAAACTTGAAATTATTGGCAATCTTCGAGGAAGAAGATTATTATCCATCCAGCAGTGCTGTATCTTTTGGTAAATGTTCTTCATCATCACAGAACAGCTTCACATGACAAACCTAAACATCCTTTCTATAACTTAGATTTCAGACACTGCCAATGCTGCTGATAAATGTCTGATTGATTAGTTACCAACAGTTCCAAAAGCTTAAGATCTTAAGAAAACTCAAATGAAGAACTGAGTATTGTATAAATGAATTCTATAATTGAACACTAATATTATTACAATATAAATAAGAAAGAAACCAATATATCTGCAAGCTTTTAATAACTACAATGTAAAATACCAAGTTCTCAGCAAGAATGAAGATTGTACATTAGTCCAAGCCAATGAACATGAAATTACAACATTACAACATCTTTCTATATGTGTATCTTTCTTGGTTTATCAATCAAATCACTAATAGCATTGTTTTGATTTTTGAAGCCAATTTGAACTTAGTGTACATAATTCTTGTCATTAATCTCCATGCAATAGGATTATAACCAATCGGGTGGCTCAGAATACTGTAATCATTGGAGATGGAGACCCTCATGAACGTGAACATAGAAAAGAAGATACACCATATGAATGCAGGGATGAGAAGGTGGAACCACTTGGATGCACAGAAGGAAAAGAACCAAGAAGAGATTCATTGACAAGCTGAAATATTCGTTCCTGAACAGATAATCTTCTTTTGACACTGCAAACTCTGAGCTGGTTTGGTGGCCTTCTCTGCTGTCTGCACCTTGTTGATGACAGGTAGGGGGTTGGACTAGGTAATGGTGATTCATCGGCTGGTGGTGCTCAGAATTCATGCTCCGGCCACCAGCTCTACGATAAGCATTGAATGCCGCGAGCATCCGCCGATTAGTCTCCGACGTGCTCAGCCCAGGATGCTGCGCCACCAGGCCGCTCGTTGGCTGTGGCATGAACTGTAGTGGTGCTTGGGCCCGCTGATCCTGCCGTGACGGGGAGCATCCAGAACGGAGCCCAGCTCCGTTATTTGGGGCAACCGCCCACATTGCAGCCGGAGGCAGGACGCTCGACGGCCGCTGTTGCAATTGGAGGCTGCTGGTCCCCCTCACGGACTTGGAGGCCGACGATGGAGAAGAAGGGCTAACCCCTCCTCCTTTTTCCTGCTGCTGCTGTGGTGGACGAGTCTGCTGCTCATCTTTGCAGAGATTTTCTCTGAGACGTTTCCTCAAATATGTGTCTGCGGAATCGCCACCGACTCTGCTGCCGAGCCGCCTTCTTGTAGGCGGCCAGAAGCTGATGCATATATATATATATATATATATATATATATATATATATAGTATTTTTAGGCAAAAATAGTGTGTGTATGGATCACTACTTACTGGTCAAAAAGATGACTCCATGCATGTCTGTCTCTTTCACTTCATCTGCTTCCCCAAAGGACTGAGACAAGTGGTGCTGAATTGTTTGATGACGATTAGGAAAGTGATGAGGAGGGCACCATCAAATTGTATGACTGCTGCTGCTTCCTAACCTACCGCCAGGCGACATGGGCAGCCACGCCATTGCAGGTGGGCGTCAGATGGAGCATCTAATGCTGATGATAACCATCTCTTCCTTCAAAGACATCTCGATTCCGCAAGAACATTCCGTCTCTTGCCGACTGACCTCCCGTTAATGCGATGCCAGGCAGCAGAATACTCATCTGCCGGTCAACTCCAGATTGCTCCACCTTTATCCACATTCTTATTCTAAGATGAACAGCAAGGTGTTTGATTATTTTACTCCACGAGCATCAACTTTGATCCATCTTCGTGCTCATCTTTTCACTCACCAATCCATTCCTCTCTGACTCTGGCACAACAATCCTTCTCTTTTGGGGCTTAAAAGTAGACTTCAGCATAGTGTAGCCAAATGTGAACTATGTTTTTACTAGCATCTGAATCAATTCCTTTTCAGAGACTTGATTGAGTTTAGACTCAATAATTGTTTTATGATGCGGATTCAAATAAGCAAAGCTTCTCTACTATCGTATGGAGGAGCGTCTGATGAAGAACTCATCCCACTCACAGCTGGATAAGGAACTCATCCATGGGTATTCTGATCAGCAAAGCAATAGCATACATGTGTTGTAGATTTGAAGGCCGAGCTGTCTGCGTCAGTCATCGTCGCTGGCCATGATAATTCTGCAGCAGCTCATCTGTCTTCTTCTGCCTCTTCACCACCAAAGCTGGCACTGTCGAGCAACAGGGGCTTGGCATGGGTAAGACTTGGTGGGCGACGCATGCGTGGTCTGAGCCTTGCCTTTGCCGTCTCTCCTTGCATGCCCGTACGTGCCTGCTCCGTGAAGCTTTGTGCGTGCAGTAAAATGGCTGACGCATGTAGGAGGAGAATAAGGACAGCGCAACTACCATTAGATTTAGCTTTAGGTTTCTGAAAACAAAGAATGTAATAGAACTCATGAATCGTGCGATTCCATGTTCTCCGATGAGCTCTCTTTCAATCATGGATTGATAACCAAGATTGTCTCAAAAGGTAGAAGAACCAAAAAGAAGTGATGATCGTCTCTCTCTCACTCGTTCAGCTCACCTAAAGGCCTTCATGTAGTACTGTTGACAGAAGTAGCTCAATCTATAACTGATGTTTGGGCTGCAACTTCACCTACATATGATGTTGATGTGCTACAACCTTGTTTCCAGTGTGTCTACAAACATCAAGTCTCATTTGCTCTTCACATGCTTGTCTTTAGGCATTCCTCCTGCTTGCTTTTCATTGACTGACACAGGCAAGACTTCTAATGAGTACATCTGCTAGCTGTGGGATGTTGAGAACTTACCATCCACCATCACAGTTTCAACAAGATATCTGATGAGTAGCAGCTGGCTGTGAGATGCTCAAAACCTACACATCCACCTCCCAAATAAACACCTTTAGAGATCACTTGCTTCAGGCAAATTTCTATGTTACAAGAAAAGACAATTACATTGGCTTTCATAATCCAAGTATCGAGTATACAAACATCCTCCTTATATTCTATAACCAGCAGGAATTCCAATAAGTTTAATTGGGAAATCCAATATCTGTATATATATATATATATATATATATATGTATATATAGTAAGATAAGATAAGATGAGTTGCTGCCGTCAGTTGATTGGATACTCTCCACAGGCATGGACTTCCTTGACCCTCTTATCGTACTCATCATCGTCTTCCTCTTCTTCCACTCCAGTCTCTTGGTTCTCGTGCTTGCCTTCCTCCAGCTCGTCCTCCTTGGCCCAGGCAAAGCCTGCTGCCGGAGCAGGCGAGCCCGGAGTTATCCTTGCCTCCTCAACAATCTTCATTATCTCATCCACACTCTGAAGAGAGAAGGTAGGCGCAGTGTTGTCCCTCTTGTAGTATATAGCTTGTGCTGCTTCGGTCAGCGACCTGGGCAAGTTCTTCAAGAACCAGGGGTGGTGCCTTATCTCCCTAATCGTTATCCTCTGGATAAAACAGCAGCAAGTCAATCCATTACGGTAACATCTGAATCAGATTCTACCGTGAGGCTTTGGAGGACCAAACTACCTTCGATGGGTCGGCCATAAAGATCCCGGAGAGCAGTTGCCTGCAATCCTTTGAAATATGGACGTACTCTGGTATTGTGTACTGCACTGACATGATCCTCTGCGGTCCAAACAAGACATGAGAACATCGAAGGAGGAGACGATGGAGGAGAGGATAAGAGCTATAACCACTACCGTCATGGTTTTCCTAAAATTCTTGGTGTCTTCTGGGTCTTCAAAGGGATATGCTCCCACGAGCATCACGTACAGAGTAACCCCACAGGACCACACATCAGCCATCTGCACCATTAAATACACTAATTAGAATCAGCTTACAGAGGAGAACTGCAGCACAGAGAACAAAAAAGGGAGCATCAAAAGATAGATTAATGGTCAAGCGAACCCAATGCGATTATGCTTCGTCTTCAATGCAAGTCACGATCACCATGTTCTGTCTCCTAAAAATTCCAAGCACAGCTCTGCACCAACCACCACCGGGGCCCCACGCAGCCGGGTGGACGTCGTCCGCAACAAGATCATCTTTACTGATGATTCTCCGGTGTGTACGCGCCGCAGCGAGTCGTCGTCCGCATCCCCTCGGGGCCCCTTCGAGATGGAAAGCAGAACGCGGAGGAAGAGAGAGGAAGGAGAGAGAGGAATGGATGCGGGGCTGACCTTGCCATCGTACTCACGCCGCGAGAGGACTTCGGGGGCGATGTATGCGGGCGTGCCCACCGTCGACTTGGGGCGGGAGTGAAGCAGCGACGACTGTTTCACGCGCACATGAAGACAAAAAGGCACAGTTTTGTTGGATAGAGGAATTGCCATTGACTCGGAAATGGATTAGGAGACGAAAGAAGGATCGGTAACCTTGGAGTAACCGAAGTCGCAGATCTTGAGGCGCGGCGCCGGGCTGCCGTCGAGCAAGGTGTTCTCCAGTTTCAGATCCCGGTGGCAGATTTGCTGGAACAATTGTAATCGTCGTACGATCTCGTAGAAAGATTACTTTTTTTTGGACTGAAAATGTGATTTTGAGGGGAGGTTTTACCATGAAATGGCAGTAGCTGACGCCAGAGATGAGCTGCTGAAAGAAATATCTCGCCTGCATACGCCGCAGCTGAAGGTTAAGAAAGCGATTTGGGAGACTGTGTTGAAGAAATTGAGAGCTTGCTACCAAAAGAAAACGGAGGAAACATTGAGGAAGAAAGTGAAACCTCATCTTCGCTGAATCTTCCGGCGTGGCAGATGCGGTCGAAGAGCTCTCCGCCGGCGGCGTATTCCAACACGATTGCCAGATGCGTGGGCGTCAGCATCACCTGCGGTCAAACGAACAACGAGCCAAATTGACTACCCGAACCCTCTTAAGGCGACGCGATTAGGGCTTTCTAGCGCTCGAAAATTCGACCTCTTTGAAACGGATGATGTTGGGATGACTCAGCGACCGCTGGTTGATTATCTCCCGCGCAACGTTCTCGTTGATCTGCGACACCCGTAATGGGACGGAACGACACCGCAATCAGGGGATTCGATCGGCACCATACCGGAAGAAGAAAACGGAAGCAAAGATCGAACCTTGGGGCCTCGGGGGATGTACTTCATGGCAACAAGCTCGCCCGTGTCCTTGTTCCTCATCAACCGCGCGACCCCAAAGTTGCCCGATCCGATGTCCTTCACCAGCTCGTACTTCTCCATCATCCACCCACGCCACCGAATCCACGCACGAACACCACCGGAAGAACAAGGCCCCTTGCCGAGAACAGCTATCGACGGAAGCCGAAAGGGAGGCCGTCGTTCGAGAGCTCGAACGAAGCAGCAGCAGAGGAGGCGTGAGGAACAAGGAAGCAAAGAATGCGGGGTTGAAGGGAGGTTTATTCGAAGACTTGCGGCGCTTTTGGGAGGTAAAGGCACGCGAGCGGGCGGGAATAGGATGGATCCGTAGAATGTATCGGTAGTGAATTGGCGGGGAGCTCCGAACCGTCGCGATTTCCTAATACTCTTTGCTACCTACTCGTCTCACCTACCTCCTCTGTACAAGTATAACTGGCAGCCACTGGGACCCAGCAGACCCACCCGGGTAATCACAGATAATGGATAACAAAGAAAATGGACGGTTCTGATCCACTCTCGTACAATGCTTTCAGGTAGGATCGCCTTTCTGTGTGAGTGGGGAGTGGGGAGTCCCTGAATCCTGTCTTGGCCCGCGTAGAACGCAAGTCGGCCTGACCAATTTAGCCTCATTGATCTTTGCAATGAAAGCTACAATAATAATAATATTATTATTATTATTACATAAATTTTGATTAATTTGTTGCGTGACGAAAGATCTACTCGACTAGATTTCATAATCATAGGGACTGTAATAAATACTTGAAGGTGATTATATTCACTCTCCTGATTTGTTACATAATAAAAGGAATTGATAGTAGATGTACAATTACAATCTTCCTTATTTGTTGCATGATTAGATAGATTCATTCGTTATACGATTAGAGGGATTCATTGAATGATCGGACTGAAAATTCATGTATTTTGAAAGGCTCGATTCGATGAACTATTTAAGAATCAAATAAAATCATAATTGAAATCTATTTCTTAATGGCTAGATTTGTAATTGTGTCAAAGGATTTCTCGATGATCATTACATTCGATTCATTTCTTATGTTTGAATAGTCACCTTCCCGATTTGTTACATGATGATGAAAGGAATTGATTGCATGATCGCCTTCTTTATTTATTGTATGATTGAAGTGATTTGTTACGTGATCACATTCCATGTTTGTCATTCATGCGTTTCTTGAATGATCTGATAACAAGTTTAATCTATAGTAATGACAAGTTTTGGGGCATACTGTGGACGATAACACGTCACGTATGATACGTTAATCTATGGTAATCATATCTTTCAGAACGTAAATGCAACTCACTCATGCATGTAAATCGTGTCCGACACTATAACGTGTCTCACTGAAGTGAAGTCAAAATATACGGTCAATAATCTCCAACTTGTTTGACTGAAGTCAAAATAATAGCCGTTGTAACGGTCCGCCTCATATATAACACGTTTCGCTTGAGTCATAATACCGGCCGGTATAATGATCGCGAACCGTTATTTTGGGGTCGAGATGGAGGAGCGAGGGAGTGGCTGTTTAAATAGGAGACGAGTCGAACCCAAAACTGCCCGCCTTTCGACTCTCTTCTCTCTCTTCCGTTCTCATCTTTCTCCGCCCCAATTCGTAGGGTTTCCGCTGCGATGGCCACCGACGTCGCGCACCGTGTGCAGATCCCGGTTCCGGGAAGGAGCGGCAGCGGCGGCAATTCACCCTAGGGGAGCTTCTCCAAACCCGCGTCTACTAACCGAGCCTCGTAAGCATCGTCTTTATTGCTCGTTGATCTGCTGATTCTTGATCAATCATCTCCGTTGATGATCGAGTTGGAACAGGGGGGAGAGGAGGGTGAAGAGGCTGAGGTTGTCGAAAGCCCTGATCATCTCCGAGGGGACGATGGTTTCCGAGGCGTGCCGGAGATTGGCTGCTCGTAGGGTAGATGCCGTTCTGCTGACGGATGCCAATGAGTTTCTCTCTGGTATTGTGACCGCTAAGGTTGTCTCATTTCTCTTTACATGATTGCGCTATCTCGTGAGTTGAGGTTGATTGGCTGCGTTCTTTTTCTGGTGTTATTTTCCGGATAGGATGTAGCGACGAGGGTTGTAGCAGAGGGTTTGGACCCAGAGAAGACGATCATTTCAAATATTATGACTAGGAACCCAACGTTCGTCATGGCAGATACGCTGGCCATCGAGGCATTGCAGAAGATGATTCAAGGTACCCCTTTCTTGTTGGATCTTTAACTTAATTTCTGCAGAATCTTTGGCAGGATGCTTGCTGACAATTCCGTAAATTGTCATAGGAAACGTACAAGAAAACAACATAATAAGTTTTACTTTGCTTGACCGCCTAGATGTTTAAAATACATTGGCTTGTTCTTTGTTGTTGTTACTTGAAAAGTTGCATCCAAATATATGACTAGCCAAACTCACTCTATATGAATAGTATTAAGATCCCTGATTAATCTACCAAAGGCCTTCTGTGGATTTATCTGCAGTATAATAGTTGGCTTTAAATTTCATAGTTATGTGATGGAATTAGAAGAATTTAGATGCTGCCACTGTCAATAAAAGGTTGAAGCAAGAGGTTTTGTTGCAAGAATCAGTTTTCCAGTTGAGAACTTTCTTTTTTCTCTGACTCAGAATCTCTTGAAACCTGTGAGACTCTTGCATTGACAAAACCATGACAGTTCTGTTAGTGATGGCTTTGGTTTCTGATTGAAAGGTTGAAACCCTTGAACCCTGTAAGCAATTTTCAGATAATGTCATGAGACGCTGTGGGTTTGGAGACATGTTCTGCTGTACAAAACAATTTTGTTACGCGTCATAGTATTTTACATCTTTTTGATCAATTCAAAATTTAGTATCAAGCTCATGGACCCAAGTGTATTATAATTTTTTTCTTAGCTATTACAATAAGTATTCCATCATGATACTTAATCCTTTTCCTTTCCATATTTCATTTCTATAGGAAAATTTAAGCACCTTCCAGTTGTAGAAAATGGTGAGGTTATTGCCATGTTGAACATTGCTAAGTGCCTGTTTGATGCTATTTCAAGAATGGAAAGGGCTATGGAGCAAGGCAATGCTATAACAGCTGCACTCAAGGGTCTTGAAAGTCAAATGGAAAGTAAATTTTCAGGTCAGCAGATTTACTTTGTGGATTAGAATAGGATGGCTTGCGGCATTCATAGCATAATATCTTTTGCGCACACCATATTTACTTGCCAGTAAAGACAGAAATGTGATTATACAATGAAAAAGGATGAGATGAGTTCTAACCTCTCTAGTATAGACTGATACTAGACGGTGCTAATAATTCATTTTGATGGTATACTAACCATAAAACGATTATTGTATGTAGGGAAGTAGAATATCTCGTAGCTCCTTTTTTGTTATGTCTTGGAAAGCCTTTTAACTATCATATTCAAACTAGCAGACTTAATCATCAGCTCCTATGTCAAGTAAAAGACTGTTTGGCTCTTTTAAGATTAATCTCTATATAATTTAGTCCTTGAATCATTTTATTGGTGAACAGAGAAAGATGGAACTTCGATTAATCCCGAACAAATTTGTTATCAGTCCTTGAATTTAGTAACTTTATGAATTTGTTCCTGGCTGCAATTCCTTATACATTCACTGAAGCTCTTCACCAAAATATATGTAATCCTGTTCTGTCAACTATCATCTCAGAGAATGTGAGGTATAGTTGCATTTTTTTCAGAAATATGTAGCGCTTGGTGAATCACAACAATTGTTTGATGCCATATGTTTTAGCAAGAATGTGGTTTTATATGCTTTCTAATTATCTCTAAATTCAGGGTTGTGCTAGTATCTCCTTCAGATTCTGTCTATGTTGCCACAAAAAAGATGCTTGAATTCCAAGTTGACTCAGTCATTGTTGCAACCAGAAACGGGCTTCAAGGGGTTCTAACGTATGTTCCTTTCTTGGATTTTCTTTCTTTCTTTCTTTCTTTTGCATTTGAAGCTCGCTTGCTGTAGTACTGCCACTGCTTCATAGTGATTATTGATGTCTGCCCAAATGCAACATATTGCAGCTCAAAGTATGTGGTTATGTGTGTAGTTGCTCAACATCTTTCTCCCGAACTGACTCCATTAGAAAAGGTATCTTCTGCTGAACTCATTTTGCAAAGTTCTTTCTTTAGATGATCGTATAGCTCATGTATGAGGTATGAAATAAGTTCTCTAAGTTGTCTGGAAAAGTCAAAGTATAGTATTAAATTTTGATTAAGTGACATTTAACTGTGACTTAATATTGAATTGTGTTCTGTTATCTTTTCTTATATGATATTTTTATTGCTTCTGATTTTGTTCCCCGAAATCTGGATATTTACTAACCATGAGTTATTTTTGAGATGCAAAGGTAATGACTGCAAACACTGAGTGTGCTACAATGGAGATGACTATTCTTGAGGCATTGCATCTAATGCGTGACAGTAATTTTTTATATCTTCCAGTGCTAAGCAGAGGTAATTTGCTTTTGCTTTTCATCGATGATGAATTTCTTTGCTTCATCTATCTAACCTGCTTATATCACAGAAGATCATGTTGTTGCTTGTTTGGATGTTCTTCAAGTAACCAGTGCTGTGATCCTGATGGTAAGTGTCACCAAGTTATACCTCTCTAATCTTGTGTCCAAAATAATTAAATTTGTTTAATTTTTTTTATTTCTATACTAGACTGCTAACTTTTAGTTGACTTAAATTGAATGGTTGGGATCTGGATTTATTTTCATGTAATAACCTTCTCTATAACAATAAAATTCTGAGATATCTTCATGTCTGGAATGCAAATGCATAGCCTTGCAAATTCAGGCTTCTGAAACTTGGTGCAAAGAAATTAAGAATTAAAAATGCTCTTTTTTGCTTCTTATGTTGCATGGATACCGTGCCAACCATACATACTAGGTGCCAGCAAGACCTTAATCCTGATGGTTTGTTACCTGTACACTCCAGTTCACCAAGAGTAAATATACCAGATAATTGGACACTGGGTATTGATGCAGATACAGAATCTCATAAACGGTAAAATCCTAGGAAATTGGCTCAAGGCTTTAAGTTTTGTGCCATGTCACCTCTGTCATGTCTGAAAATTGTTCTCTTGAGGCAATGGTTCTACATTAAACAGGGGTAAAGGAGGTAGACAGTGACTAGCATCTCAGTCATATCTTATTGTTTGTCATATTAAAAATCTTTCAAAATCTAGGTTTAGATTTTTTATATTAATTACTGATTTATACTAAGCATGCATAATATACATGTCTTCTTTTCGAGTGGTAAATCATCTTGATAAGATTTGATCCAAAGACCTTGTTATCAACAGTCAAGTTGCTCACATGCATGTATTGAAGCAAGGTATTTCTTTAATGTTCCACGTTTATGCAGAACATGTACAAGAGTTTTAGTGTCTCCTGGTGTTTATCATAACATGATTTCTGATATGGTAGCAGTATCTTTATCTTGACCAAAATACTCTTTTGTGCTAACTTAAAAGAACTTTATCCACTTGTAGGTTGAAGGAGATACTGGAGCTATAAATGGCATGGTAGACATTGTGAAGCAGAAGTTCTTGGATTCTGCTTCTGCTCTGGAAACAGGATATCAGGAATATGATACACATAGGTATCTTCTTGGTTCCTTGTCAAGTTGGATTTTCCTAGTAGGCAGGCTAAATAAGAATCCAACTTTCTCTTTGCCAGTGAGCTATCTGCTGTGATGACATCAGAGGATGCAGAGGCCAAGAATATGTATCCTCCTCTCTTTGGAAATTCATTTGCCTTCAAGTTTAAAGACCAAAAGGGACATATGCATAGATTCAAATGTGGTAAGTACAATAAAGATTATTTTTTATCAGAAGTAGGGTTATTACTCCACTCCTGACAAACATCAAATATGTGATCGTTGTGTATGCCCTTTTCTCTTGTTAGGTACGAAGACTCTAGTTGAGCTTGTATCGGCTGTAACTCAGAGACTTGGGCTTGATGGTGATAAATGCAGAATTAAACTCTTTGTAAGTTTGTTTTTATGCATAATGTTACAACCCTTTTGCTGGTCTGAGATTTGATCATTGCGTATGATGGAGTATGAAGACACTGAAGGAGATAAAGTTCTACTCTCCTCTGACGATGATCTTGTTGGAGCAATAAACCATGCAAAATTAACTGGATGGAAGGTAATTGTTTCTTCTTCTCTGATCAAATCATCAACATTATCATGGAAACAAAACCTGAAACCTCAGAGCAATGCATTTAATATGGTGTATTTGATTCTAAGGACTTTACTTTTATGTTCAGTTTGTGACAACTTTAGCAGTTTCGATGTTGTCAATATTTTTGGCTTCTTTAGGGTCAAGTTTCATTAGTTTCTAGTGATAAAGATCTGGGTCCATCTTCTCAAATGATAAAGATCTGTAGAATTATTTGAATACTATATTGATCACCAACCTGTGGTAGCATATTCTGTCTTTCATTTAAGAAATTATACTCATTTATTGGATCTTTTTCTCATGTATTTAAGTGTACTTGCATGTCCCAATACATCGTATTTTCTCTCATGGTGACTTTGTATTGACATAAATATCCATATTAGTCCAGCTCTGCGATACTCTTTTCTTAGATAGTTTAATGTGACATTTGTATATGTGGAATGCCATTGCTTAAGTAATAAAAGGGAATCAGTCTGCTAACTGTGTTTGGCATATCTTTGCTGATTTAGATTTAAGAGTGATAGTTCCTTCATTTATTGCAAATAAAGATTATTGGACATTAGGAAGGGAAGGAAGTTGGTCAGTCCTGATACTCTAAAGTCTAAACAATGACTTCATTGATGATGCGAGTCTGGTGCTGCTTCTTGTAGAATAAAATTTTTGTTCTTCCACTAGTGCTTTAGTACTGAGCACTAACAGTTGCTTCTCACTTTAAATTGGATCTGTTCAATGAAATTGGTAAGTGAGGCTTTCTCATTTCTTGTACCGTTTGATTATTCAGGTTTTAAGGCTGCACATTGATGACCCAGGGACCAATAAGATAATTCTAAGTTCAAAGTCAGGTATTTCCACAATGCAGAGAAATGAATGGACATCACTTAGAGCTGGAATTTTAGCAGGAACCATTGCAGTAACAAGCATTGGAGTTATGGTGTATCTGAAGCGATCTAAGGTGTGATTCCCCTCAAGATTAGAAGAAATACTCAGATCAATAAGTGCAGAATGCCAGAACCAAGCTCCGGCGGAAATATGAACTTTATTACGATCACAATCTCGGACAAAAGAGATCACAGATAACTTGAGTTCCACGCATTTTTCATGACACCACACTGAATGTTAAATCGATGCAATTTTATCGGGTGGAACAAGTCAAAAAATGTATATTGTTCCAGAGTGTTTGGCACAAATAACTTACAGAAAGTGTAGTTTTTTGGCCTCAGAATGGAACCAAGTTGCAGGTGCCGTGTCTATCTAGTTCCTCTTCATCTCCAAGTTGCTACACTTGGAGAATACAAGTGTCCTCGTAAATGATCAGTACTTTGGGCAAAGTTCAAAGGATTTGAAGTTCAGCCATGTTTGCAAGCACAAATACCAACTTGAGGAGGGTGGGAAAGTTGCCATAATAGTGGTCTGTTAGTTGCAGACTGCTGGATAGATTTTTTTGGTTCTCATGCCTTTTAGCTCCATCTGATATATTTTCAGAAGCCATTTCATAGCCAAGACTCACTGGTGCTGAGCTCTCGATTACATGGGTGTTTTTAAGCTGGTATTTATCCTACACTTGGAAAGTAGACCCCTGTGTTGCTAGTTCAGTTGACTTATCCTATATTTTCTGATATCTTCTGTTTCAGAGCTGCATGCCGTTGGATTAGGGAACTCCAAACAAATGGAGGCAGCTCCCTTCTGTTACATCTGAGCTTATTGGTCATATAAATCGTTAAGGGAAAAAAGAAGGGGGATGGAACCAAAGAGGCACTAGAAATGTCTCAAGAAAGTGGGAGGCGCAAGCCGGTACTTGATGGGGAAAGTTCACAAAGGATATGAAGTTCAGCCATCTTTGCAGCCACAAATGCCAACATTAGACGGGTGGGAAAGTTGCCATAGTGGTCTCTGTTTGATGGAAACGAATCTTCTTTGGCTTCCTCTGATATGGTTTCTGGAGCGAGATCAAAGTCAAGACTCATTGGTGTTGACTCGTGGATCACACCAGTTAAAGGTGTGACCTCTGAGGTATTCATCTTTAAGCACCAGTTAAAGATATGGATAATTGCACCAGTTAAAGGCAACGTCTTTAAGCAGCTTCTGGTATTCATCTTACGCTAAGGACATTATCTTCTGTGACCTCTGAGGTATTCAACAGATGTCCTTCCATCCAAAGATCTTGTGACCTCCAAGGACATTATCTTCTGGTTCAAAGCTGCAGGGAGATGGATTGGGGAATTCCAAACAAATAGCATGCAGTTAGCTTTCCGTTACATCTGAACTATTAGTCGTATGAAAAGTAAAGGGAATATAAAGGATGGATGGAACCCAAGAACAGCAAGTAAGATCTCGAGAAAGAGGAGGCACAATTTGTGGAAACTTTTATTGAGTATCCTACAGTTTCTGTAGTCAAGTTCATATACCTCTATTCCAGATGTGTGCAGTAAGTGGCAGTACCATTTTGATCTCTCCGCTTGCCATCATATGTATGGTATTTCCTTCACTCAGCGGAGTGAGGAGACGTTAGCAGCCAACAAATGTAAGCCATGGGATGTAACCGATGTGTCGTGCATAGCAATTTTAGTTGGAGGTAAGCAGCGAGAAAGGGAAAAATTGATAGCTTAATTTTCTTGTGATTTTTCTGCGTAGAAGTAAAATGTGGAGAGAAGAAGCTAAAATGCATTCTGGTTTTGGGCCAAATTTTTCATCAGCTCAGTGGTAGTATTCACATTCCATGGGCTCTGTTAAGGCCCATCTAACTTCATGCATGGGCTTATTATTGCAAGGCCGAATAACTAACTCGGGCCTACATCCACTGAGCTCCGTGGGCCAAGAAGGATTCAACGTACGAACACCTCCGTGGAATTACCCCGTATCTGGCCTGCGATAAAAGGCCCCCATGATTTTTTTAGTCTTGAAGACGAGGATAAAAAAAAAATTCAACAAAAGCAAGAGCAAAGGGGAATACATATAAAGGGACTAATTATATAATGTCTTTTATAGTTAGATATTTTTAACATCTCGATTCGAACTTAAAAAATTTATATTAGAATTATGAAACATTTAATCTCATTTACTCTAAATGTTATTATCTTTATCAATGGAAGATACAACACTTAAATAACACATGATATAAAAATGATAAGCAAAAATATAATTTTAACATCCTATATGAGATATTTACACTAATTGAAGGTGAGGCAAAGGTCTTACGTCTCGCTAACACAGATGTAGAGCAGTGTGGCACGGTGCTAATGCAAATGCCTTACTTCCCGTTAACACAATTGTAGAGTCTCCTTGGAGGAGGAAAAGGGAGAGTAGCGACGGGAATTAAGGCAAAGGGAGAGGAGGAAGAGGATAAGAATGATGGTCACTCTACATTTGCATTAATAGGAGGTGAGGTAAAGGCCTTATGTCCTATCGACATAGGTTGAGAGCAGCATCAAAGAAGGAAAAGAATGGAGAGCGATGATGTGAGACGAGGCAAAGGCAGAAAAGGAAGAGGATAAGGACAATGATTGCTTTGTATCATATTGCATTTGCGTCAATACTACTTTACATCTGCTTTGGTTAGATGTGAGGCATTTGCGATGGTGGGATGCAAGGTTTTTGCTTCTCCTCCTGTTGACATAGATGTAGAGTGACACTGACGACGAAGATGCAGGACAATGTAGGGTGGCCATCGTCCTCGTCCTCTTCCTCCTCTTCTTTTGCCTTATCTTTCGTCGTCACTCTCCCTCATCTTCCTCATCTTGCGTTACTTTGCATCTACATCCTTTTTCTCCTCTCTCTCTGCCTCACATTTTGTTGTCACTCTCCCTCCTCTTCCTCTTCTAACATGCATCTAGATCAACGAAACATAAGCCCTTTGCCTCATCTCCCACTAACACAGATGTCTCACCTGAGATGTTAAAATTATCTTTTTATCCATTATTTTCGTGTATGCATGTGCTATCACGTGTTGTATCTTCTATCGATAGATCTGATAATATTAAAGTAAATAAAATTAATTTTTTTAATATAATTATATGATTTTTAATATAAAAACTTATAGTTTAGAGACGAGAAAACTAAATAAAATCTATGTACTAATATATAACTAGCTCGGATAACAAAGGAAAGAAAAGAATTAAAACGAACATGAAAATAACGAAAAGAGGGACCGAAGAGAGAAAATAGAGAGAAAAATCTGATGACTAAGTTGGTTCTTATAATAAGAAAGAAAATTTCATTTATCTAATAAGAAAGAGAATTTATAAATTGTTGACTAACACATGTGGAGAATTGGATATCCGATTCTCTTTTCGGTCAACCAACAAGTTGCCGTTTTGGTAGCTTTCTTTTGCGTGTGCACATGTATATACATCATCATCAAATCATCAATTCATGATACCAGTAGTGCAAAGTAGTTAGACATGTCACACACACAAAGCAGATTCACAGGAAAGCTATGTAAAAGACAAGAAAAAGGAAAAAGCCTGTAAAGGGCAACAACTCCTAATTATAATCACAAACTTACACGATTCGTATTTGTTTTATTATCGTATCAAATAAATATCTATCAGCACCCGAGCTAAATTCTTATCCAACAGTATCAACCTCAATCAATCCAAGGACATGGTAAAAGAAGCCAACTTACAGTGATCTTATAGCTGGAGAAAGAGCATGCGCAGGAGAGATTGTAAAGGCAACAAGTCGATAGTTGTGACTACAACCTATTTACAACATATTTCTATTCATCATATTACTGTCTCCAACAAAAGTCCATCACCCAAAGTTAAAAGCAGCCTAATCAATCCAAGGAAATAGTAATCCAATGTTATGGAGTAGAGGCTGACTTACAAACAAAAAGGACCAACAACATGGAAACCACAAATGATGAATAGCAAAAGGCAATATGTAGTAGTAGTATGCACATAGCAGTATCTGAATGCTAGCCAGGTACGAAGTAATCCATCTTGTCCACAGGAAGATTCAACACCGACGTTTCAGCCTGTGACATGCGGTGTAGACGATTTGTTAGTTCAACACTATTTGCAACATATTAGACAACTTCAGAGGAAGAAAGAGCACAGATATTATAGAGAAATGTTACTGTGCTAAATTTGGCTGGCATGACAAGACAACATGCAAACTCGGAATAAATTAAGATGTCCATACAGTCAGGACATAGCACAATAATCACAGAATGGCATTTTGATGAATGGACAGATTGGCTGCAAAATCAAGAATCTTGGTCTTGGTTCTTAGTAGAAACATAGTATCAAATTCAACGATTCATCGTTTGAATTAGGACTTTCGACCTTGTTTATGCAACTTTAAAACTGAGACGACATGTTGCGCAATAATAACATGAAAATAACTTGTTACTAGTCAACATAGTTCCCAAGATAAAGCATGCAAACAGAAACTATCATGACAATAAAACTTTACAGCAGAATTAAAATACAAGAAGCACCTACTGCAACATCTGAGTGCTTTATCATAAACTGCAGAATTTGCAAGAAAGAATACCTCTTCAAATGAAACAAACACAAACGGTGTCAAACCCCTTCCGTGGGATATAGCAGGCACATCTGGATCATGTGTCTCATCCTCTTCCCAACCTTCCACGATTCCAAGCATGTCATCTCCATGGTTTCTTACTTCACTTTCATTTACACCAGTTGTAACGAGCTTCAAGACATCTAGCCGATTGTTTGCCCCTAGAGTTGTACCTCTGAGCCTACAGAAAGCCAAAGAAGTAGATAATACCTTCAACTCGAGGGAAGGAAACCTTTTGGTTTGAGGAGGAGAAACTGTTTAATACTGGCTTTTAATCAAGGAAATTACTCATTGCTAAACTTCAATAAAAACAACTTCATTGTAGTACCTAAGTCGCATTCTCAGCAAAGTATAACGCAAGCCTGGGTATAAGAGAGCAGTTTCTACCTACAAAAAGTCAATAACAAAGTGATATACATAAAGCAGCCAGATAGCAAATTATTGCAAAGAAAGAAAAGGTCACCAAGAAACATCCAATAATGACAGATATAGAGGACATGCACCAAAGTGTAAGCTTCAGTTAAAATAAAACTAACCTGATCTTCAGTTAAGATATAGTCACCTTTGAAGACACAGTCAGCTTTAGATGCACGATTCATGCATTTAACCACGTCTTTAACTTTTTGTGAAGAGATCTATTAGTCAAGAACAAATTATTCATAACATGACAATCATATCATGAATATAATTCATCATTCCTTATTACAGTTCAGAATTAAAACCTTGTAGAGGAACTTCCCACTTGGATAAAATCTCAAGTAACGGTAGTAACAAACCTGCAGAGAATAATAAAATAGTTGAGAAACAGAACATAAAGTTCCTAAAAATAAACACAATCTACAAACCATGCTTTTTGCACATAAAGATTCCTGCACCAGTAAACATTTAAAATTCATTGTGTAAAAGGAAAAAAAAAAATCCTAAAAAGCATGTCAGTACTTTGTAAGCAACTATTGAAATTGATTCATTTTGGTGCCTCCAAAGGAGCCATTAAGATGATGTGTATAAATACAATCACATATCATAAAAGGTTCAGAAAAAAACATACCACATGGACAGGATTTGTAACTTTCCACTCTGCAACCCCTGTACGAATGTAGGTATTCCGGCTAACGTAGAGACCTGATAATATAAGGAAACTTGTAAAACTTTCTGAACCCCAAAAATGATATACCTAAAAACTGAATTTGAACAGATTAGGAGATATTTAAAATTTTAAATGATGAAAAAAGTCATACAAAAGAAGCTGAAATTTTTCTTAACATTGCAAAAAAGGAAATGAACATGCAGTTTCTGTTGAAGGTTTTATGGGAAATGAAATAACTTTTTTATGGTAAAAGAAGTCACTTTTCAAGAATTTAATGCACCTAAGAGTCCGTAAAAGGCATGATGAGGTATGATACATTACAATGGACCAGATTGACACTGTTGATGTATAGATGAAAAAGAATAAACAATAGATAAAGCAGTATTTTGTTTTTTGATTAGTTCATGAATCGTGACAAGAACTCCATCCAAATGGATGGGGAAAATATTGTATGCAGAAAAGGTGGGCACTTCTACTTATACAACACAGCAAATTCACAAATTGCCACTGGCCAGATGAGTCACTACGAAATCATAGACAAAACTGGCAATTTGTAGAGTCAACAATGTACAGATATCAGGATCACAATCCACAAACATATTTACATACGTACTTCTTTTGAACTGTTTATTAATAAAATAAGATTTATCACAGTACATCAATGCAACTATAAGCAACCACAGTCTATAAGTATGTTTATGGTCACATGTTCATGGTAAAATGTTGAAGTATTACCATCATTTCGAATCCTTGGTCTCCAGACCCACATTTTCCTCCAAGAACCATCATAGAGAGACTGGACAATTCTGTAGTTTGTCTCCACTCCAGAAGCCTTCATAAGCAGGTTTATATGAATCGGTGAAAATCATTCACAAAAAAAACAGCTATCAACTATTTCTGAAAATTACAAGTACCTGCCAAATTTTCAGGCATGCATTGCGCCACAAGTTGGGATTCCGAATAGCGTACCTCCATTTGCGACAAACGCAGGCCGCCCTCCCTAAAGTGTAGGGATTCATTCTTGAGAAAACCTAATTACAACCATCCATATGCAATTCAGTATTATTATTTTCATGACACGAGTTCAAGCAATTGTTTGAGAGATGAGAGCTAATTATGAGCTTGGAAAGAAGTGACAGAAAGGTCAGAATGTGATAGAAAACCTACCATACCTATGAAACAAATAAAAATTCAAGTGAAATAAAATGTTACAAAAAGACGTTTTGAGTTTCTGCATTCTATGATGTATAGACAATATATTATGGTTCTTCAGTGTATTAATAAGTTACTGCAATAACCTCTGATTCTGGCCTTGCTACTTGAACATCTTGTCGACCATAGAGAAAAACAAAGAATGAATTCAAGCAGCATGCCTTGATATATTTTGTGCAATACAGATGGAAACAAAACAGTACCTCCAAGAGCAACTCATCTGGCAAACATCGATGTATCAGAGAAGGATCAGTGAAAGGTGTACTGCTGACACTTCCAAAGGGAGCAACAGGCCGGACCCTATTCCCATATAGATCTGATTAAGAGAACCAAGAACATGAAACCAATTCAAAAAGAAATATACATCCCAATATAATACAGACTTAAATTAATAAAATATTCAAAGCTAATGATAACATAAATTTAAGTGCCATTGGAAACACCATGGAACAACTATAAGGGTTGGACCTGCAGTAAGAACTAGACGCTGAACTTACTTAGCCAAGGTCTCTCTGTTCCAACAAATTGCATGGTCCTCAGACGAGAGAATGTGCCAAATTCTGAAGGAACTGGGATGGAAACATCTGCAGAAAAATGCATCATAAATTCAGTAGAGAAGTAACAAACAATGACTTCCACAAAAACAATGTAACTCTTCAAAGATATAAGTTAAATGCTCATATGATTAGAACAATTTTCAAGAGCGACAAAGATAGACAAAGCTAAGGATCCTTCACTTCATTCTAAGGTTGTCACTTAGCAGCATAGAGTTGGTTCCTCAATAACGTCAGATTATTTTTCTCATAAGCAATAACATGATCTTATCATCATTTGTTTTGCTTCCACACCTTGAACTTGGAAGTACAAGATATATGTATCATTAACACATTGTAAGATACAATCAGTGACTATAACTTGAAAATTCTCAAAATGGAAAGAAAAACCTCTTGTCCTATTAAATGCAACAGTTGATTTTCTATAGGGTTCGTATGGTATATCTCTGTCTGTTCAACTCAGTCGAGCAGCATCGGAACTCTAACAGTACATGGACGACTAAAAGACCTACACAAAGACAAAGTTCACTCTCCAATTGTGAAGACCTTTCGGTTGATGTTGAAATTTGCTGTCCTTCAATTTCTAGGACAACAATTAAAAATGCTTATGAATACTTCCAAAGCACAAGGAGCCTTACTGAAATAAAGAATAGCCAGATAAAACACGAAGCACAAAGAGAGCTCAACAAGACATCATAGTAAACCAGAAGATGCATCGATTTCATGATTCAATCAAAAAAAGGAAAAAAAATCACGAAATCACCCAGACGATCTTCATGTTTTTACATCACAAAAATAATCTAAAGGACAACAGAAACAACCACATGATTGCAAGATCAAAATTATCTTCTTTGTAGAGAGAATCCATACCCAGAAAAACAAACTCCATTTTGACCCACAAAAGAATAACATCGAATCAAACAAACGAAAATTTTCCAAGTTTGAGCCAGAATTCACCTCGTCGCAGAAACGCCAGTCAAATTCCGAAACTATAAAAGCATGATAATACAAAAGAAAGAAAAACGTGTCAAGCCATTCATCTGCGGAAACGAAAGATCCCGATTCGATCACGAACCGGCCGACAGGGAACCCATCGACGAGTAATTAAAAGCGTCAAATAGGAGGCAAATTCGTATATGAGAATCTACCTGAGGCCATTGTTGGTATCGGCGATCGCTAGGGTTTCGAGGTCCAAGAACGAGACGAGGAGAGAGAGAGAGAGAGAGAGGCAACCAAGCTACGGAGTCAGACGCTCCGCCCTCTCCTCCCGAGAATGACCGCGGAAACAAAGATGTAGTCGGGATCGCTACCGCCCGATTCGAGACGGACGTTTCTGATTCTCTGATTATATCGCGTCCGTGGAATCTCCAGAAGGTGCGTAGTACCGAGGTACTTAACGACGGGCGTTATCACAGCCGCAAATTCAATTACGACTCTTAATCTCCACCCTGCAAATCAATGAGTTGGTGGCCACAGGTGTCAACGGACCCAGGTTAATCCGGAAAAATAACCCGATCCATGTCGAGGTTAAGTGTTGGACCTCGATCCCAAAAAGTCCGATCCGATATGAAGAAAAAGAAAGACACCTCAACCAGATAAAGACGGATGATACTACTGCTATTAATTTCAGCCAATCAAAAATTGACACGTAAAATTCAATCAATACTTACGCTAGAGATGATAAAAAGAAAACCTCTGGGGTCAAAAATGATGTATTCTCTACGAGTATGTATGGACTTAACTATAGGGGCAAATCTCTAATGTAATCTTTTACGACGAGTGAGATACAAACATCTTCTACAGTAAAACTGAAATGACATAGGATGTAAATATATTTTTTTTACCTTTTATTAAAAAAAATTTCTCATCAAATTTAAATTACTCAAAGACATACAAAATAAGTCGAGTTAGGCCAATTTTGTAAAATCAAATTTATTGTATTCGAACTTTCTTTATTATTATTATTTCTGAGGTATTTGATGTGCATGTCAGTATATCTGAGGTACTAAATGTCCTGGGAATCACACTGTTGATGACTGTTCTCATCTCTTCCTTCCCACCAATAAAAAATATGGACATGGAATGTTCTAATCCACACTACAAACACATACCATAGCAGCAAGATCAAGTAGGCACAAAATGTTCATCTAATAAACAATATATGTTGCTAGTGTTTTACTAGCAAATGGTAAGCAATTCTCTTGCTTCGGTATGACAAGAGATTGTGTTGAATTAAGTATATCAATCAATCAGGATACATTCCTGATAAGATATATTTTGGGCTTTGGCCATCAACGTCACACCAGTACATCCCGTCCCGAAAAGCTCAGGACGACACTGCTTGGCGTCGTTCCGTGCGTTCCAAGACGATGACCACACAAAGGTACCTCCTCGCCACTCGAGGATCGGTCATCACGCCAAACCCGCGTACGATCAACCCTCGTACAGTAGTATAAAAACCCCTGACATCTGACCAAAGGGATACAAAAAAACAAATAGAACCAAGCACTAACTTACTCGTTGAGGGACCAAAGTCAGTAACCACCCGACGAGAGCCTTTTGTGCAGGAGAGCGACCACCCCCCGAGACGCGACCATCCCGACTGAGAGATACCAATCAACATCCCGACACCAGCATCCTGTCTGGCGGGCATCATCGACCTCATCAACCAGCTCTGCCGACCGAAAACTCTCGACATCAACCCGCGGACCAGATCGTGCTGACTCACCAACCACGGGGCATCAGTTCATCAATAATTACTACTTGTATCATGGTCATCCTAAAAGTCAAACAAGTACATGCACAGGAATTAACGTGTCGGTGCATCGAGAATAACTATCATGTTCAACTGATGACCACAAGAAAGATATCCTTGCATAGGGAGTTTTGACAGTATAGAACAGGTGCAATGAATATTCACTTGCATTATCGATTGAACAAACAGGGTAACAGTTAAATTTATTAGGATCATGTAAAATGTGATAATCGATGTTATTTATCTTATCATGCGAGGTAGAATAACAAGTTCAGAGAGAAAGCTAATAAACATAATGGCAAACATAAAACCCAATAGCTCTGGAAATGGTAGCACTAAACATCTAATAAGCTTCCTCCAACTCTGTCACGAGGAATGAGACGCAACTCTGAGCCATGCTTCAGAAACACATTGCCTGCATATGCACATACATTTCTTATATAAATCAGCAAATGCCATCAAGTTTCAGAGGAAGAAAAAGAATAATTGGCCATATCATCATCGCCATACAGATCAATGCATTGACACAAGCTTTATATATAAAAGAGACCACTCTATGTGCCGATTGGTTGTTCTGAAATCTTCACATGCTTATATGTAACAAAGAGACAACCATTTATCTGCATACGTGTACAAGTTGTGTTTTGCCAATACCATGAAATACTTGACATGAAGCAAAAGACATTGTTGCCAAAACAGAAACATCATCCCAGGTATTGCACAAGTTCAACAGTTGCATTGCCTCAATTCTATACTGATCAGGACAACTTAAACATAGAAAATAAAATTGACGCTTCATATTTAGCAATATTCAGTAAACTAATTCCTGCAGGTTTGTTCAAAATATCTTAAAATGTCTCCTTATGCGTTGAAGGGAAGTTAACTAACTTTAAATAATATGTATGAGAACTATCTAGATCCAGCAAATAGTTACAAATATATTTTGAACTGGTGATTACTAGGATCCTAATTCGCCTGTTCACGAAAAATATAAATAGCCCCTTGGTCACCCAATTTTGAAGAATATGGTTATGATTATCTAAATAGCATTCCATTAATCAAGACAGTAAAAACCAAGAGTAACTAGGAGAATGAACACACTTGAAAATCTTAATGGCATGAACCTTTAATGAGTCTTAGTCAAACATTCTTTCACAAATGAATTAAAAGGCTGCAAATTATCGAGCAAAGAGTATCATTCCATCTCTATACCAAACTTGCATCAAATCAAAGGCGCTAAAAGGTTTCAAAAGGGATCTCATGATAATGAAAGATAGCTGAGTAAAACATTGATACATGAGAAGCTCAAATTATGATTGCAACAAAAAAATTGACATGATAACTTCCAAGTTAGATTAACCAAAACATAAGTGTCATAGGAAAATTGAGATATTAACAGGTAAGGGTACACAAGGATGGCAATAACATACCAGCACTTTGCTGCGGGTTGATACCCACGCCATCTGCAAAGAGGAGGAAAAGGTCAAGACTTTCAAGTACTCCGAACAGATAAATCCAATGCAAAACAAATTACATGTAACATGACGATTAATCCCATATCGAAAATGACCAAGACTAAGATTGACTTATAAGGATCTGACGGGTGTACTATTAACAATTTTAACTAAAACATTTTAGCTAATGGTTTGAGGTTAAACAAAATTGAAAGGTCAATTATCCCATTAAATAAGTGGAAGCTTCATTGAATTGCGAAGCATTCTCCGTCTTAGGCATAAAAAAGAGATGAGCTAAGTGGAAGATTCATTAAATAATGAAACTCACTTGCTAAGCAATTCTGTTGACCCTTCATCAGAGTGACTCACATGCCTAATGCTAGGGTTTTAATGCTAGGGTTTGATCTGGGTTATGCTGAATCTTGCCGAGGACATCAAGCTTTTAACTAGAATAGTTTGTAACACCCCGATTAGTGGCTTCGTCTCACATCCATCATGATATGGTTTGATCTGAGTTATGTTATGTAACATCCTGCTCAGTCCCATATTGGAAGTGGAACAGACTAAAATTCACTTGGTATAATGATAGTACTATTAGCAACTTCAACTTAACCATTTTAACCCATTGTTTTGGGATGAAAGAAAAGGGTAGAACCTTAAAATAAGTCTAATTCTGCATAAAGGGCAAATCACCCTTCAAATATATAGACGAATTAACCCAAAACAGGTTCCAAATCGAATAATTCTCAAAAAAAAAAAAAAGGCCCCGAGTCTCATCTTTTCCTTCTCATGCGCGGTAGATTAGAATCACAAGCTAGAAAGGGTAGAACTATACCATTGGTAATGATCGCGCTGGTCTGAGGTGGGACCTTGAACTCCTCCGCAGCAAATTTTAGCACAGCGGTAAAGGGTGCCGCCTCCGGGACGCTGAAACTGGGATCAGCACAAAAGATTCAAAGCAAATTAACTAAGGCGTACGAAACCCTAGAAATCAAAGGGGAGAGAGAGAGAGAGACGGTAGGCGGAAAGAGAATGGAGGACTTACACTTTGTAGGGCAGCTTCGGATCGGAGGTCAAGATCACCTTAAACGAGACCTTTCCTCCACCTGCACCACCACTTCCTGCCGCTGCCATCTCTCTCGCTGCCACGGAGGAATCCCAACGAGGCGCGAGCGCAAGATGTACGATACGAAACGGGGCATCGGCCGATATATGATGTCTTCGACCCGTTATAATGGGTATACCGAAACCGTTCTAAACAAATCGTTATGATTCGATCCACGTCAAATTTTTATATTCTCATTTCATGTGATGTAGGGTTTTTTACTTCGGTAACAGATACATCCCTATCATTTACCCTTATCATGATTTGGGAAGACACTTGGGGCCCATAGCTTACGACCAGTGGGTCCGTACACTGTCACTCTAAGTAGATGGCGTGGGTAAATGTACGATTTTATGATGCTGTTGGGCATTAATATTTAGTAGCATTCACTGCCCGGAATCGGGGCCACCTTCGGAGGCCGCGGTTCTCAGGTCCCATCCAGATCCCCTACTACACCTCAGACACCAACATGACTAACGACTGGGATCTCGTTTTCTCCTGCAAAGGGCCCCAAGTCATCCGCCACTAGAGGAAAAGCAAACCCGTTGATCCCAAACATGCGATCCACTCTCCTCTGCCAAATCCAGCTGTCTTCATGTACTGCTCCACGAGGCCGCTGTGTGTCACTCACAGGCTCACCACAAAAAGAAGACCACACCACGCTTTGATTCATTGCTCCAACAATGGCTCTGTGCAAGCTTCTCCTCCTGACCTTCCTGCTCGCCAATGCAGCGGCCGCTATGGTCGAAGCCCAGGCGGAGGACGCCGGGCTGAGCCTCATGAGAGAAGCTATGGACTGGCCTTCCTCCTTCCCCTTCGCTCCCCAGGAGGAGGCGGAGTTCTACGGCGAAGGCATCGGAGAGGACGAAGTCAGCAAGGACGCGAGGAGGTCACTCTTCTGGCACCGGATGCGCTACTATATCTCCTACGCCGCGCTCTCGGCCAACCGCGTCCCCTGCCCGCCCCGCTCCGGGCGGTCCTACTACACCCACAACTGCTACAGGGCCAGGGGACCCGTCCACCCTTACTCCAGGAACTGCGAGGTCATCACCCGCTGCAGGAGGTGATCGTGATGCTGTTTACTGAAAGGTTTCTGCATCTCTACATGTGTGTCTGCTTTAATGCCAACCCTCTCTTCTAGCTGCATTGCTGCGACGGCAATGTGTATCATCCAACTACAAATATGTGTGTATGTGTCTTGGTAGATTTGGCTGTATGGCTCGAGGACTCTGGAACCTGATAAATATGCAGTTGATCTTTGGAGATTATGAAATGGCTGTTGTTCTTATGCTATTTCTTACTCTTCGTGCTTGTTAGATCTGTTAATCTGTCAGCGCTATTTTCCTTGAAGGTTAATGGGAGACGGTACGGATTCATGTGGAGATCGTCCTGACCTGACTATGATCAAGTTTTAGTGGATTCTGATTCCATTTTGGTAAAGCTTGTGCCGTGTTTGATAGATCTGGAATATGACATTATGATGTAGGCATGGGCTACTGAAACAATACACTGCAGAAAGCTAAAGTTTTGGACATGGAGACTGTTCTTGCCCTTTTGTTTTTGGTGTTTGCATTGTCTAGTTCTTGCATGGTAGCCCGTGAACTGGGTTGAGATCCTAAACATCACTCGTGATTGCAATCACTGCAGTCCATGCTATATTTCCTCACATGATTACAGTGCATATAGATCTCCCTATTCTCATGAAGCGGCTACATGAACAATTGGCTTTCTGGAATCTGTTCCTCTATTACCAGACGATCGAAATCTACATTTACATCTTAAATTCAATGAAGTAGTTCTTGATTCTTTAAAATCTAATTGACTGAAGTTGCTTTCGATTTGTTAAAGATTTAGATTACATGGGGTGGCAGTATCTAACTCTAACAGAGTTGTTTAGGCAACAAGGAAGACGAACAGTAGCACGAAAATTAAGGTTGGGTAGTTTGAGAATCTCGCCACCCCCCCCCCCCACCCTCCCAATCATGGCCTCCTCTTGCTTGCGGTGGAAGATGGGTTGCCGTCGAAGAGCTCGTCGATCAAGGTCTCGAGGTCATCCGGGCCGAACTTGATGTACTTCTCGGTCTGCCGCCCCGGGTCGAGGTACTGCGAGAACCTGCCCAGGAAGGAGCGGTAGGCGGGCACCACCACTGCCGACACCGACACCCTCAGCTCCGACTGCAGCTGCTCGTCGCTCACCACCCACGAGCTCTGTGCCTTGTGGGTCTCCTCGATCATGGCGTTGAAGCTCTTGAACCGCTCCTTGAGCACCGGCTTCGCGACGCTACCCTTGGCCTGCAGTCCATCGTCTCGCAGGCAGGCCAGCACCCTCGACCACGTCTCCCGCTGGTAGTTCTTGTGGTACTGCCGCAACTCCGATGACCGCTTCCGGTACCACGTCTCCCCCAGCAGCTGATGGATCTCTGGCGACCCCTTGACCTTCTTCGCGATGTACCTCCCGTTGTTCATCAGGAAGATGTTGCACAGCGCTTGATCCTTGTAGAGCCTTGATTTCGACTCCAGGTTCGAGTGCAGCAAGTTCATCGCCTCCATCAATTGAGCTGCGAATGGATTATGGCCCTCGCCGTTGCTACCGTTCCGGCCATTGCCGCCTCCCCGAGCACCCTCGCCGTCCGCCGCACAGGATGATGTCTTCTCGGAATGTTTGTGCTCTTTGAAGACCTGCTCCAACGTGTTCTTGTACTCGCAGGCGTACTTAAGGTAGTTCATGACGTAGCGAGTGAGAGGGTGGACTGCGCCGCCCGGCACAGGGGTCTTGCTGCTGTCGGCCTTTATCGAGCTCTCAAGGTCGCAGAAGATGCCGACGGCGGCCTCCCCAAGACGACACCGCACCGAGGCGATCTCCGCCTTGGGGTCCGCGATAATGGAGGACTCGTCCTGCTCGGCCCCCTCCGGTAGCAGGGCGTCCACGGCCGGCGTCACGTCGCGCAAGGCCTCGTAGATGTCGAGCACTTTAAAGAGCTTCTCGGCCGAGCGTTTTGTCATGGAGACGGCCTCCGCGAAGGTGATGAGCTGGACGGTGGCGCCACGGGCGAAGCGGCGAAACAGGCGATCGGAGACGGCGGGGTGACCGGCGAACACGGCCTCGCAGAGGTCGCGCTCTGCGGCGAAGGAAGCCGTGATGGTGTGGCGGAAGGCCTTGATCCATGTCGCGATCTCGCTTTGCAGCGAATCCCAAGCCCTCTTGAGCACGTCTTCGATGCTGACCTTGTCGAAGCCGAGGCTCGGCAAACCCGCCTCGAAGGCATTGTGCCGAGCGATGGCGAACAACTGACAGCACTCGATGTCATACCCGGCGGAGATCATGGCGTCCGCGATCCCGTGCAGCCTCTCCACGGTCTCCGGTGGATACGGCGGCCGAGACTCGCCGGAAATGGACTCCGACGAGGGCCGCACACTGCGGTCGGGATCGTGATTGAGGCTAAACGACGGCTGCCGCTTGGCCTTCAAGCTGATGCTGCCGGCATCATGCTTTGCTCTGGGATCTTGAAGCAATGAGTGGAACTCGTCTTCGAGGAAGCACATGGCGTGGTGGAGAACGCCGCCGGCTCGGTTCATCGCCTGGTTATACCTGGTGTCCGACGAGAACCTCGTCACCGCCACCGTCAGCTTCGACACCCTGCCGATCGCATCAAGAAGAGGGAATTCGTCGTTGTCGGAGCACCATTTAGCCTCGCCGCTTTCGTACCTACCGATCTCCTTCTCCAACAAAGTGACGAACCGTTCGACGGTGGGTTCAGGGATGTCCGGCGGCTCGCGGCTCTCATCTCGGCCGTGTTCTTCAACAGAGAGAAGAACGGTGAGGAATACATCGATGTTCTCGGAGACGAAGAAGAAGCTGGCTCGCGGCTCCTCAGCATTGCCTGCTATGGGCTTCTCCTCGGTTTCCTCCTCTTCTATCGTGTCCACACCATGCGTCACTCTCTTCCCATACTGCTCCAGCTTTAAGGATCCCAGGGAGAGGTTGCGGTCGATCTCGTGATGCTTCTCATCGCGACTGGCGGTGAAGCTGCTGGACTTCTGGGGAAGACGAGGTTGATTTCCCTCCATCAATGGCCACCTCTCCTATTTGATGTGTTCTTCGTCTCAAGAACCAAAAAGAAGATTAAAACTAACAAGAGGCAAAGTAGAAGAGAGAAGGGCGGTGCAGAGAGAGACGAAAAGGAGGAAAACAGAGGGTGTCAAGGATGAACCCAAGCAGAGGAGGGATAAGAAAAGGGTGGCGGAAACCGAGGAGGAAGTGTGATGGAGGTTTGAAATGGTCATTAATTGCACGAGAGACAGAAAGAGAGAGAGAGAGGGCAAATTAAGCTAATTGGACTAAGTCTCTTTTGGTTGTCTCTACACACGGCGAAAGTTGGAGCCACGTAAATATAGCAGCCATGGTTTAGACGTGTCTGTTGGTATGCATGTGGGAATAAACAATAGGATTAAGGATGGTTTCAAAGTATATTAACCAATGGTTAGTTTAGTAGATAATTATAGATAGACTTGTTTTATGTCATAAAGAACAAGAAGTTGCTGCCCTGCTTTTTTCAGGGGGATATGATTCTGGACCCTACTTTTTTTTTGCGTTGAATTTGCAAAGCATTTTCATAAATATTTGTAATGTATAAATTTAGCTTTACAGCATTCTTTTTACTAATTTAAATTATTAGTTCTTTTAGTAATCAATTCTTAATTATTTTTTTATTCAAACAAATCTTAGAATCTTTTATCATAAATTTTCTTTAAGATAAAAATATGAGAATTTGTAAAATGAATAGTTATCAATGGTGCATTTGATGCACCATTGCGGTCTTATATTTACACAAACAAAATATCTAATTATCTCAAAATGAATAGTTATTGATGAGAGTAATAATGGCGACATGACACGTAACGACGTCAGCTACGTCTAGACGACACTCTGCCCGCGGAAGAGGGCAATAATACCGACTCGATGTGCACTGACGTCACCCGCTCTCAAATAACGACTTCATCGTTGTCTGATCCCGCACGCTCGGCCGAGGTAGAGGAGGACGACGACCGAGGCTTGCCCATACCCTGCGGTAGTTCGGTTCTCCACGCAACACCAACGGCAATGTCAGACGCCATCAGAGGTACGGTCTTACTCCTACAAGCAATCACATCAGGTAATACTAAACTTGCCTATAAATATCCCAGAGTTCTAAACGAAAAGGGACTCCTTCATCCAAGATCCCCTCCGCATCCACTGACTTAAGCATTGGAGGGGTCGGGTTGAGCTTCCGACCCGACCTATGTGCAGGTGCAAGAACGGGGTCGCCTCTTCCCGACGTTGCGACAAAGCATTCCTTCCGACGTGACATCCCGATCGGACCACCGTAATCAGCCACTGGGAGACCTCGAGGGATGCCGTGAGAGATCCTCATCATTCGGACCCCCGACCAAGCCGCGTCGGCCTCGAGGCCACGGCATAAAGTTGTTTACATCAACAGTTATCATGACCATGATCAAGTGCATGGCATTTCACAAAGAGACAGTGGTGAATGAACGAAACCATCCTTATTTGTACATCACATAGCTATGATGTTATTAGTCAACAGAGAGCAAATTGATAGGAGCAACAGCTCCATCATTGTAACGTCGACGACAAGGGTCTGCTACTCCGCTGGCAGCAAATCCCCACAGTCGTATTGATGGACGGCGAAGAAGATCCTAGAATGGAGAAACTTGTAGTAGATGTTACGCCGGAACCACTCGACCGACGATCGCCACACTCCGGCGTTTCCTCCCTGCTGCACCCACCCGGAAAGGTAGGACGCGGCGATCAGCCACGTGGCGCGCCACCGCCGCTCCCGCACGTAACTCTCCAGCCCCGCGGCGAGCTGGCCCCGGGACCGTGCCCCGGCGAGGTTCCGCGCGAGCACGATGGCGTCCTCCAGCGCTGTGCACCCGCCCTGCGCGAGGTCCGGCGTCATCGGGTGCATGGCGTCGCCGGCGACCGTCACGCACCCCTTGTGGATCCGGCCCAGCAGGACGTCCCACGGGAGTCGGAAGACCAGCGGTGCCCAGCTCAGGGTGGCGAGGTCGACGTGGCGCACCACCATTTGGAACTCGGGTGGAAAGTCGATGGCAAGCTTCTCCGTCACTTCCGCCAGGATCAGCTCGGGGTCTCTTTCTATCTCTTTCTCTGCATGAGTTCGTGAAGAATCAGAGAGAGAGAGAGAGAGAGAGAGAGAGAGAGAGAGAGAGAGAGGGTTGCCTCTTGCAGTGGAGGGGTGGGTGATGAACCAGTAAAGGTCGTTGCTGTTAAGAAGTGCAAACCCAGCCCTCTTGTCATCAATAACGTACTGCGCGGCTCCGTTCTTGAGCCCATGGCCTTCAGGAAACACCGCAAGGCCTCGGACGGCCGACCGACCGGAATGAACCGGCTCACTGAGCCCCAGCCACCGCGCCACCACCGAGTGCACACCGTCACAGCCGATCAGCACCTGCACATCGATCACGAGATCGTATCATGTGACTGAGATCATTCAAGTGCAGTAACAGAGTCGACGCATATACCTTGGCTTTGACGACGGATCCGTCATCCAAGTGCACGGCCGTGGCAGACGACGACGCGTCTTGATCAATAGAGGTTATCTTTGACGAGAACCTTATGGTTCCCGGTTTCAGCTCCTCAGCAAGCGTCTCTAACAGATCCTTCCGGTGCACTATTCGAGTTGCCGTGTCACCCCTGTGAGTTCAACGCACAACACCTTCAGGTCGATCTGCTTCAAGCTTAACGGTGGTAAGAAACGAGTACCTCTGCGACCGGGTGAAGGGCACCGCTTGAATTGATCCGGTGGGGAGGTCTGTGACAACCGTTCTGGGAAAGCAGTGACAATGCACGGTCATCACATGTTAGTAGCGCTGAAGGTGTTCGGAGAAATAACATGACCAGAAGAAGCCGAGGCATACTTTGGGACGGTAGGACAGGAGGGAAGGAGCTTGTGGGCGACGCCGAGGACATCGAGCGCGCGCCAAGCGTTGGAGGACAGCCCTATGGCCGCTCCGGTGGCGCGGAGCGCAGGGGACCTCTCCAGGACCAGGGTCTGCAGGCCCACGATCTTGAGCGCCACCGCCGTCGCCAGCCCCGCGATTCCAGCTCCCACGATCACCACCTCATGCTGCTCTTCCTCCATCACTAGAGAGTATCGAAACCTGGTGCAGCTGACGATGCCGTATGGCCTGGTTATGTATGTGTGCCCGAGGAAGGAAGTCGATCACCGCTGGGCTACGTCTCCTGGGGATTCAACATAAGTTTCCGCAGGCTGATCTTGACTAGAACCTTTGAACACAACGTAAGATGTTTTTCTTCTTCCCAGACTCTTCCACATCACTCTCTCCTCGGAATCACGAAGCTTCTGCTAGTGATTCGATGTTTGCGGAGACGCAAGTGCTGATCCAAGAATTGAACCCTTTTGTTGACCGATTGAAATGCCCGTGCAAGAATTCTATGGAAATATAAGTCAGCCAAATTTTGAGCCTTCATGCCAAACATCGATTCATCGCCCAGCGAATAGAAAATTTTGATGCATTATGTCCGAGAAAGGTAGTAGATTTGGATGAACCAAAAAAAAATGTACACCGAAGACACTATAATATAACATAACAGCGTCATCATGATCACAAAATTCGACCTTTTCTATTTTACAGAACGTAAGTTGGTAATTTCAACAGCACTACCAGCAGCAATTTGTTTGCAGGAAGAAGAAGGCATGCGCTTCTTCTGTTTCCACATACAGCTTAGAATCCACACCTATAATAGTTCCACTTCAGAGGAGATCTCGACGTGATGATCTCATTCGGCATCGTTCAGTGTGCCATCCACCCGCTCGCTGCGGCTTCGTACGATCCGAAGGAATACTTCCCTGAGCTGGCGCTCCAGGGGATCGAGGCCGTCCTTCAGAGCCTCGCAGACTTGGGCCAGCTCCTGCACCCCCTGCCTGAGCTCTGCCTCCGTGTCCTCCGCCATCGGGAACCCGACGGCGTCCAACAGGTCCAGCAGGTGGTGCACGAATTCCTCGATGTGGTGAATCTCCTTCAACAGCCCGACGGAGTTCTTCCTGTCCTTCTTCTTGGACTCCTCCATGATCCTCTCGTGGAGCGACGTGATCGGGGCCGCCCACGGGAAGCTGCGTGGGATGGAGAAGTGGACCTGGAGACCGCGATCCTGGCACGGGATGGCGGCCACGAGTGCCCACATCACGAAGAGGAGCACCGAGCTCATCGTGTACACCGGCACGGCGATGACCTCGTGGCCTCGAGGCGCGGCCATGTTGCTCCCGATGGCCTGCAGCTGCCGCGCCGCTGACCAGGACCGCGAGATGCTCCAGGAGCGGGAGCGGAAGTGGGCGCTGCGGTCGTTCGACGAGGAAGATGACGAGCCTCCGTTGCGGCCGAAGGAGAGGTTGCGGTGGGAGAGGACCGAGCCGGCGTCCTTGTCGTCGAGCATGAGGATGGCGAGTTCGATTAGTGCCTTCTTGGCCCGGCGGAGATGTCCCTCGCCGAGGGGCCGTTGCTGCGGTCCGAGGGCCTCCAGCACGATCTCGAGGTGCATTCGCCAGTGCCGGATCTGCTCGATGCCATCGCGCACGGCGTTGCAGATGTCAAGCGCCTTCACGGCGCGGTCGAAGAAATCGGATACGAGGCGGTCGACAGGGTCCGAAGGGCAACGGTATCCGAAGAGGATCATGCGGAACTCCTCCTGGCACATGAGGAAGGTGTCGAGGAGCCGCCGCACCCAGGAAATAGAGAGGACGTCGTCATCCCCGGACGCAAGGTCCTGGAAGAGGTCGGCGATCTGGCGCTGGAAGGCGACAAGCTCCCTTTGGTCTCCGCCGGCGTCGTGGCCGTGGAAGTAGGCGTCCATCAGTGGCTGGTCGCGCCGGAAGCTCAGGATAGAGAGGGCGCCGAAAGCGAAAGGAGCCGATGAGCCTTGCAGGTCGGCAGGGGGCATCGTCGCACCGTCGAATCCCCCCAAAACCGAAGCCAAAAGAATCAAAACGACCAACGAATGTGATCAAATTAGAAGGCCAAAACGCGGGGAAAGAGAGAGATCGGAGGCAAGGAAGGGAAGTCGATTCAAAGGTCTTCCAATGGCGGATGCTCGAAACCCTAGTTTTGTTGGATCGCCGTGGGCAAAGGGATCGTTTCGTCCTCGGGTAACAACCACAAGATTATTCCTTCTTAATCGTGCTTAATTCCTTAATGGTCGGTTAAATAGGAGTTAATTAACCGCATAGAGAAGGGTCTCCCGTGACACTCGACACGGGCGCGACACGGTTCAGCCACGTTAACTGTAGACCGCCACCGTTACCGGGCGTCGTTATTGGAAACAGACCGCTGTGATTCGAAGTAATGCCATTTAACGGCTGAAATATCGTCGCATACGTTCTCTTCGCGGGACTCGTCGCACGCGTTGGGCGGAACGGACGGAGTCCTGGTCATCGGGAAAGATGTGATTTGACTAAAATACTCCAGACCCTTTTGCTCGACGCAGAGCACCATCGGAGGGCATAGTGGACAATTCAATCGGTACCCCGGGCGATGCGAAGTAAGAATCGGTGACCACGATAACGTTGGGGGGACGACTTAACCGATGAGGTGAGAGTGGACCCGATGCGTTGCGGCCCACAGGACGAGAGGTCAGCGGATCGTCCACGTCATCGTCGGAAGGAAGACAGAAGTGCTTCCGCTCGTATTTTGACTGACCCTTTCCGCCATCCATTTTCTGATTCGGCCTTATTTGTGGGGGCTGCCATAGCACGTGGAGACTCCTACGACGATATATTTAGTCGTTGTAATGGCTAATTAAAGATAGATTCGTTCGCCGTTGACTGTCCGATCTTGCGTCGGTGATGAGTGATGCTCATTAGAGAGAGAGAGAGAGAGAAGAGAAGAGATTCATCCAAGAAGATGTTCTTCCTCTTTTCCTCCTCTACTGTTCATTGCAGACAATCTATGATGGGCTAACCCAGCTTTTTGATCTGCAAATCCCAAGCTCGGCCTGAATGCCTTTAATCTCTCTCTCTCTCTCTCTCTCATCTTCCTTCTCTTCTTGCACTTGTCTTCATGCCTCCTTGTTGAGTAGCGAAATGGAGAATGGGTTGAATGTGAATAGCGCTGATGAGTGTTCATCAGAATCCAAAAAATATATAGATTTTATAAATTTAAACCATTTTGTCTCTTCATCTGAAGGTTCTAACTGAATCAATGCTTTTAATTTGTCTGCTATATTAGTGAATTATAGAGTCAAGCTCATGGAGAAAAGTAGTGTATATAATACATCTGCTGAATATTTAGTATCTCAGATTCATCTGTTGTGGAATTTCTGTGATATACATTACTAAGTTGATAAGAAAAACAATCTTGGCAGCACTGCCTTGGTTAATGCATCCACCTGTAAGCTGTGGAAGGATTCAGAAAGAGAAATGAGAAGATCATCTCCGGTGCACGCATGTCAGCTAATGTGGGTGCTACAAAGCCCATATCACTTGTTGTTGCCGTTGTAGTAATAGTATCGATGACGATAACAGCTGCATGTGGTGATATCTCGCATGACTTGAGCTGTCTCTCTTTCTAACTCTTCTTCATGCTTCTTTCTTTTTCCTTGGACAGCAGTGTTGGGCATGAAGAAGAACTCCAATCATGGTGGCCGATGTGCTCCAAAACGACTACTCTCTCAGTGCCACTGGATATTTAGCAGCAAGGGTTGCCAAGATTAGAAACAAGCAGGTGAAAGTAATGGAGATAACTCCTCGCTGCAACCTCGACGCACCACCAGCCCAGCAGAATCAAACACATCGCACCTTTTGGAATTGGGTCTCATACGCCACCCAAGCACATGGATCATGTCGAATTGGGTCTCATGCGCCACCCAAGCACATGGATCATGTCGTCTTTAACCTTCCCGAATTGTGTATGTGATCATCGTCTTCATGTTGTCAGTCGTCTTGTTGGAGGTGCTTCATCATTGATGCTTGACTCTGAGACCAGAAGGTTGGGGGAGGGGCACCTGAGCTGTTGTCGGAGCTGCGTGATGCGAATCTGGCGGCCATGTCGCGGACAAGTCGATGCTGTTCAACAGCAGCACCGTACTAGGATCAGGACCAGACGAAGAAGATGAAGAAGCTGGTGAATTCTAACAAGGACAGCCAAACCGAAGCCAGCCACTATCTTCGACGCCGACGGCCACGATCGACGTCCCACTTCGGATCTGGCCGCTCGATTCGATCACGTTGAGGAAAACGTCCCCCTCCGCAGTGGCCGCAGCTGTTGAAACCCGTGGTTGTCTCCTCGTGCAGCACTGTGTGGTGCGGATCACGATTGCGATGGGTGCTTCGAGATGCGTTCGTGATCCCGATCGGCGATGGTGGTGATGAGTGCTGTGCATCATGATCATGGAAAGGTGCACACACTATGTAGTGGTGTGAACGAGTTAGTGGCTAGCTAAGGCATGTAGGTCCAACCCTAGTTGAGAACTTACAAGCTTACATTATTTAGGGGCTGCATCGATGTTAGTTGTCATCATATATGATGAGAATATGGTAATGACACATCTTTTCCAGTTGATCGCCACTTAAGCTTTGTAGTCTGATAGAGATCTCAGAGTTTGATGCTGTGACAATGTTAGGAGTTTTGCTGCGATGGTTTGCCAGTTGACCACTTACTACCAGTCTGTCATTAGTCTTCTTCTCCCCCACTCAAACTCAAGCTTCGGGCAATCCAAAAGGAAGGCCTCTGATTCACACACCTTTCACAAGCCTCTGGCACTTGTGTGGACAGATCTAATGAGTCTTCTTCTTTGCAGTAGAGCTGGTCTAGGTAGCTGCTTTCACCTTGGTCTGTAGCAGCTTGGCCAGTTCCATGAATGGTCCATATACTTTTTCTTGAAGAACATTTTCTTCTTTACTGAAAAGCTTTCTTGATAAAGAGAGAAGAATCCTGCCTTCTCATTTATCTTTTCTGTCTTCTTCCTTTTAGTTTATCTGTAGGATATCAAACCATATCAACCTGATGCCTTGTGCACCAGCATCAATGATATATTTGAAAGAGAGGGTCATAGCGGAGCAAAGACTAATATGATGATGTAAACTAAAGCCGAAGAAGCAACTTTGTGTGGCAAAATCCACGTCGAGAATTGGGCTTAAGCTCCAATCAGCAGATTCCAATTCTAAAAAATAACCAGATTTGCGTAGTAATCGCAATGATCGATGCACTTAAAAGAGGAAAGCTTGCAGCTGCAGTGCTGCTCAGGTGGTGCGACCCACTATGTTTTCTGAGTTCATGTCCCACAAAGGTACCAAACACTGTGAGCCATCCTACCATCTGGTGCATTATAATCGCACTCCTTTGTTTGCGATGCTGTCACAGCCATGATCGCCGGCTGCTTTGGACTCGAGCAGGAGTAATTTGGCATGAAACGTGATAGCTAGAACAGTGCTTCCTATCTGCTTATCATCTGTAGCAACATATCCGGGCTTTCTGTGCTTTCATTCTCCGAATGCTGCTGGACGAGAAAAATGAAGGAAATCTAATAATTGAATTGAAGCAAAGAAAATTTGCAACTGATTAGAACAAGTAAATCTATCGATGGGATTTAAGTTGCTCCGAAGGCGTTTTCAAAGCAGCGAAAATTCTGTGCACATCACAGATATACAGTCGAAGTGGGTCCTTCCAGCGCTCCTTTTATACAAAAGGATGACACCCATCTCACTTCCACCCACCTCTTCTCCGAGCGCTCCATCCTTGAAACTGTGAGGCAAAAGCTCGAGAGTCATGGCAGCAAACAAGCCATATGTTGCCGCAGTTCTCATACAACTTGCGTATGCTGGGTTCTATGTGATATCAAAGGCTGCTTTCGACAAGGGTATGAGCACATATGTGTTCATCTTTTATCGGCAAGCTGCTGCTTCTGTACTACTCGCGCCGATTGCAGTCATCTTTGAAAGGTGGAAATGTATCGCGATTTGAACTTGTTCCGAAATGTTTCTCTTCTTTCTTTAGCTGCAGACTTCATGTTGGTTATTGATTTCAGGAAAAGCTCTCATCCGCTGACCTTTAAGATATCATTGAAGCTGTTCTTGCTTGCATTACTTGGGTATGTTCTTGATCTGCATAAGCTGCTGCTGGTTTCTGTCAGTATAAACCCCCCAAGTAATGTTGATTTGCTTCGTTTCAGGATTACTTGGAGCCTTAACGTGTATAACATCGGTCTGAAATATACTTCAGCATCAGTGGCTTCGGCGGCTACAAACTCCATCCCAGTGTTCACCTTCTTCTTGGCTGTGCTCCTCAGGTTTGTGACTCTTGTACCGACTTTATCTGCTTACTTAGAAAGACAATACTAGAATTAAAGAGAGATTCAAATATTTTCAGCAGACAAGAGGAGGATCAAATTTCATTATGCTAGATATCGATCTTTTCGACTACTTTTCTTTATTGCTGAAAAATTCCAAATAGAAATCTTAAGGCCAATGGCAGAGCCTTTTGCTGTTCTTGTTGGAGTAAGCAATACATTTGTCTGAAGAAGAGAATGACTTAACATGGAAATGGAGTGAACGCTGTAAAGTTTCTAATCACCTATCTATGTGAATCTCATTTGATGGAATCAGAGAGCAGGCATATAAGTTGACCGATCATTCTCTTTCTCTCACTTCTCACAAGTTGTCATCGTTGATAGAACATTTGCATCAAACTGTCAAACCTAAGGATCCGACAAACTTGGATGAGGCACTTTAATCACTGGCTTAATGTGCAAGCATTGGTTGTGATTCATTTTGTTCACTGCCTTTTTTGTCACCTTGATGGAAACCTACATGAAAACCAATGAGAAGATTCAGTCTTCTCTTGTCATAATAATTGATAATGTACAGTATCAAAGTGAGATGGAATCCTACATGGAAGTTTGAGAGCCTCAAGCAACTCAAATGGCTATGAGTGAAATGCATTCATCTCTGACAAAAACTCTCTCACACACTGATTTCTAAATGTTCTTAAAAATCATACATCATATTCAGTGGAATCAAGCTCTGTTTCCAAAGCTTCATGGTTGATTTTGAGGTACACAGACATACATGTGGTTTATAATGCATGATTTGTCCAACTTTGCTTTCCAGAATGGAGAGCATCAAAATGAGGAGCCTCTCAGGAATATGCAAAGCAGTGGGGGTAACAGTATGCTTGGCTGGTGTGGTCACCATTGCCTTGTACAGAGGCCCTTATATCCATCCCTTCAACCTCCTCCCCCACCATGGCCACAGTACAAGCAACCAAGATCATGCCCTGGCTCATTCCAAGGCCACCTGGATCAAAGGATCCTTCTTCATGATCATCGCCAACTTAACCTGGTCCCTGTGGTTAGTCTTACAGGTATTCATGGCACACATTGCACTATTTAAAGACAGCAATATAGGAGTGTTTGATACCAGCCCACATCTCTTTGACAGGGGATTGTGTTGAAGGAGTACCCCTCCAAGCTACTTTTCACCACTCTCCAGAGTCTCTTCAGCACCTTTCAGTCTCTCTTTGTTGCAATGGCATTTGAGAGGGATAGCACAAAGTGGAAGTTGCATTTGGACATGGGCCTACTTGCTATTCTCTATTGTGTAAGCATTCTCAACACTGCAAATCTTTATCTTATCTAATTCTAGTGGATGAAACCTTTTTATTGGTGAACAAGGTCTGATGGCCTCCCCAAGAAAGAGAGATTCTTTGGTGAATTATGCTTTTGGAAAGGAATTCGCTGGACAGAGCAAGAAAAAGCATTATTGGTGTCAATTGGATTCGATTGTCACTAATGAATTCTACTTTGATTGCATGGCAGGGGCTTGTCATAACAGGAGTTTCTTTCTACTTACAGAGCTGGTGTATTGAGAAGAAAGGCCCTGTTTTTGCTGCAATCTTCACACCATTAGCTCTTGTTTTCACCATGTTATGTTCAACTATTTTCTTAGGCGAGATGATTTATCTTGGAAGGTGAGCTCTTCCTGCCTGCTTTCATTCTGTCTTTGGAATTCACCATCCAATCTATGTGATCTAATCCTTTGTCATCATTTTGATTTCAGTATCATAGGTGGAATCCTAATGGTTGGAGGCCTTTACTGTGTTCTATGGGGCAAGAGTAAGGAAAGCATGACTTGTGAGGTCTCAATTGAAGATGGAAAACCACCTGTGCAGGAGAAGGAATCAACATGAACTAAACCACTTTGATGTTGTGTTAGCAACAAGTGATGCAAGCCTTTATCATAGTATTTGTAGTTATATATATATATATATAAATAATATGTACTTATTTGGAATCTGAAGTTATAATGTGTTGACACTAACAACAATCCCTATTAATCTTCTCATGTAATAGATGCATATCAACATCATCATCTAAAGCATAGGACATATCAACAGCACTGCAACTACAGGTGTCTGCAACCAATGCCACCACTGAACTCCATCTCTTTGTTGCTAATTATCTCTGAAAAGGAAGTCAATATTACATCACTCACAGATATAAAAAGGAAAAAGGTTAGTATAATTAAAGCAGAGATAGAAAGAACCTTTCATCACTCCCCACCCAAAGCCTAATGGAATCAGCCGAGGTAAAAGCTCTGTCGACGTCTAAAAGCTCTGTTTCTTCTTCAACGGCAGTAGCATAAGCTCCTTTCAATCCGGTAGCAGCACTTGAGAACCCCTTCCCAAACATGTGAGAGAATCTTGGAGTTGGAGCAATGAGAGACGATTGGCATTGTGTTCTTGTGCTTTGTCTCCCATGTCAGAACTGTATGAGGCATCTGTCCACCACTCGATGGCTGTCACCATTATCTTCCCAAACACCCAACTCTCTCATTAGTTTTGGCTTCTGGCCATGCTTTAAGTGCATGAAACATCCTATAATCTCTATAATTATTCTTTGGTTGACTTTCCTAGTGCACCTCCTTTTGTGGATTCCATGTGCAAGAAGAACTCACCCTCTCTGTCCTTCCCATTCAACACTCTGCCACTGGTGCTCAACTGTTCCTTTCATTGTGGAAGGTGAGGAAGACAACCATGACCAAGGGATAGAAAAAGAAGACTGACTCACCATGAATCTTTCCCAAAGCTTAGAGTGAGACAGGAAGATTTTTCTCTTCACCCTGTACAAACACCTATCAAAAAGTATCAGACAATTCTTTTCCTCAGGTGGTATCTAATATGGTGCCTTTAAGAAAAAGGATTAGATGTCCCATTTGGAAAATTATAGATCAAACACACTGAATATGCCTGCAACAAAGTTGAGACATTAGAATAATGAAGATAATGACCAAAGAAAACCAATGATTACAGTGGAGTTTTAAATATAAACAAAGGTTAAAATAAATTTGATTCTTCAGAAAGCAAGAATAATCCATCAATAGTTTTTAAATAATTATAAATTTAAATCATTTTCTTTTGAGATCCAAACCAAATCATATTGCATGATAGAGATTGGCAAATTAGATCAAATAGGAAGATCACACTAATGATTTCCAATCTCTCTCTCTCTCTCTCTCTCTAATGACTACTTTATGATATACAAGCGTATCTATGTAAGCTCTAATCAAAAGATTGCAAGTCAAAAGCTGGGAGTTTAATTTTGTCATCACATGTGATCAAGCTAATTAGCACCATAGTTTCTTCACTTAATCTTCTTTTCTTAGGAGGCATTGACTGTCCTTTGGGGGGTTTTACATGAATTCCATGAGTTCTATATCCGACAATGCCGGACAGTTGTGCTCTCTTAGATCCTGTCAATATCTTCTACGCATCTTGTGCTCTTAAAGAAGTGATGTGTGTCCCACAATCCAATTTATACACATCCTATGCTCTTTTCTATTTCTTCAACACATCTTCTCTCAGATTCTGCTTGGGTTCTTTATCCACATATTCCCTTTGTCTTCTCTGCCTTCTTTTCATGAGATGTTAATGTACATATCTTTTCTTTCTTTGAGAGACTAAAGTAGATTTTTAATTTAGGGAAGCAAAGCACATTAGCATGAATTCATTAATAAAAGACAGCAAATCATGGCCTTTTCTATCAGGGATTTTTTTTGTATGTGACAATGTCGAAGAACATGAACAATAGCCAACAAAAAAATAGAAGCAAATCAAACATATCTCCTCAGCATATTCTTTGTCTGTGGAAAATTAACACTCTTGTTTGTATCTGACCACAGAAGCTAAGAACATATGCACAATGCAAATTAAATATTGTTTATAAACCATAAAGCTATCTACATATTCTTCAAGAATATTAGGTCTCCAAAAAGCATTATCCAATCTTGTCACAGCGCTATGGTGGTCTCTTGCTATTCACAGTTTGCTTAGTGCAATCTCCATGTATGAACAGCTTTCTCCGATCTTGTCCAATGCAGCACCATGGTGTCTTGTGAGTGCAATCTCCATGCATGCTCAATGTTGAGTGCAAGTTGAAGCGGGTCATCTCATCGCTCTACTTAAGGAAGACACTCATCGCCTCTTGGCCACCCATGGCTGCACATAAACCCTATGTTGCTGCGGTCCTCTTACAGCTCACGTCCACCGGCTACTTCGTTATATCCAAGGCTGCCTTCGACAAGGGCTTGAGCACCTTCGTCTTCATCTTCTACCGGCATGCAGCTGCCTCACTGTTACTTGCACCGCTCGCTGTCATCTTCGAGAGGTATATAGTTCTTCTGCCGCCCTCTTTGTTTCTTCTTCTTGCTGTAGCTGCAGTCCCTCGTCAGCTCGGTTCCCGATCTCAGGAGGAGGTCTCCGCCACTGACGGTGATGACAGCGTTGAAGCTGTTCATGCATGCAATGTTAGGGTACGTGCATGCGTTCTAATCGGCATCAGTTTCTGCTACTACTTGAGGTGTGTCTGTGACAGAGATTAATGGGGTGCGTGTGGGGTGTTTTAGGATTACCTTCAGCTTGAACTTGTATAACGTGGGAGTGAAGTATACTTCGGCATCGGTGGCCTCAGCAACTACGAACTCAGTACCAGTGTTTACCTTCTTTTTTGCTGTGCTCTTCAGGTGTGTGACTTGCTCTTCTAATCATACAATTCGCTTCGCTTATATACTGAAGAGATCACGTCGATGCAATGATAGAGAGAATTATATATTAGGGTAGAGGGAATCATCATGGAAATCGGACAACTTGTGTTTCTCCATCATGATGAGAAATGATGAAGAAAGGTGGTCAGCTTTCGTAACTCCAAAAGGGTAATCATTTGTGGGGCAGGTGATTATTAATCAACGTGGCCATGATCATCTATCCGTGGTCTTTACCTTTCAGTGGTCTCACCACTCCAAAAATTAATGAGTCAGGTCAGATCAAAACAGGTTAGCTCAGCTAAGAAAACAGGAAAACATGATTTAGGTGGTAGAGTCAAATCAAGTACATCATGATCCACATATATATATATATATATATGTATATATTTTATTTTAGATTCTACTCCGAAACAAAGCCTTTGTTGTTTCTCTCACTATACTTAATGCTAGGCTTATGGGATCCTTATGAAACTATTTAGACTATCTCTTAATTCAAATGTGGTTTAGACTAAATCAAGATATTATAACCTCTCGAGTTAAAAATTCGATTTTTAGTATTTATGAAGTTTAGTCCAGTGATGATAATGCTCTCTAGCATTATTCATATGAAGCCCTGAGATTGAGATTGCAAGCAGTATTGATCATCTATGCAAAGCAAGCATCAGAAACTTATACTTCCATTGCATCATGTTGTAGTAGATTCTCTCTCTCTCAAACGCAGGTTTTCGTTGATGTGGCCACAGAATGGAGAGCATCAAGATGAAGAGCTTCTCGGGAGTAGGCAAAGCACTGGGAGTAGCGCTTTGCCTGGCCGGAGTTGTGATGACTGCCCTCTACAGAGGACCTCGCATCCACCCCTTGAACCTCCACTTCCCCTCCGGCCACCACAGGATGAGCCACTTAGATGAGGAGCCTGCTGTTTCCAAGACCACCTGGATCAAAGGAACCCTCTTCGTCATCACTGCCACCATGACCTGGTCTCTGTGGTTGGTCCTACAGGTGATCAGCCTCCACAACCCTCCATCTCCATCTCCATGGTGCTACTTAACCATCCATCACTTTGCACAGGGGATCTTGATGAGGGAGTACCCCTCCAAGCTTCTTTTCACCACTCTCGAGTGCCTCTTCGCCACACTTCAGTCGATCTTCGTTGCCATGGCGTTTGAGAGAGACACCTCCAAGTGGAAGCTGCAGCTGGATGTCGGCCTGCTTGCCATCCTCTACTGTGTAAGTGTAGATGAATATTGGATGAATGAATACTGTTGCCAGCCAAAGTGGTGTTGTTTTTGCGGTCATCCATTGCATTCCTCAAAACGAGAAACACAGTATGAATCATACGTTGAATGCATGGCAGGGGTTTGTGGTGACAGGAGTTGCTTTCTACATACAAACTTGGTGCATAGAGAAGAAGGGTCCTGTCTTCCTGGCAGTTTTCACACCTTTATCTCTTGTTTTCACCATCATATGTTCATCTATTTTTCTAGGAGAGATGATTTCTCTGGGAAGGTAGAGAACACATGACCTGGTTGATTTCCTTCTTGCATGATGATCGATCATTTTAGTTGATTTAACTGTTGTGTTGATAAACACTTGGGTTTCAGTATTTTAGGTGGGCTGCTAATGGTCGGAGGCCTTTATTGTGTTCTATGGGGAAAGAACAAGGAGACTGTCACCTGTGAGGCCTCAGTAGAAGATGGAAATTCACAATCGCAGAAGGAAGCAACATGAATTGAACCACTTTGATGTTATCTTTACAATGAGATATGTAATGATGTTTGAAATCTAATGGAAATGTTATATTAGCTAACACAATAGCCATTGGTTTAAGAATTAAAAGAAAAGATCAAAACATTGTGATGAAGTGATGGAGGCCATACCAATTTAAACGGAACTTACAGAACCTCAACCATCAACATGTAAGATTAGTACAAATTCAAGAGCTTCCTTCTCCTCAACCAGGAAAATTTACAAGAATTAATTATAAAGGTCGTATCGTGATACATCTGAGAATAGCCTTTTTTTACTACGGAAAGCGAGAAGGCGAAATAAATAATAACAACAATGAATTTTACAATGCAATCGAGATTCGAATCAGAAGAAAAGAACACAACTGAACAGACAACAGACGGTGAGATGCAGCAGCTACATGCAACATCGTTACATTAAACAAGCCTTCACACATCTTTCTTCTCCAAGGCAGCTGGACCTCCTTCCGTCGGGCTAGATTCCACAGCCTCCATCTTGCCAGTATCCACTTGGGCTTTCACTTCTGAACCCAGTGGTTCCACATCTGCTGTGATTACTTCAGAATCCGATGCCGGAGGAAGAACAGACGTCTCCTGTGGGGTCGAGTTTGAGATAGCTTCAGCAGCTTCTGCTTCGGCTTTAGGTACCTCGGTGGGTTGCTTGTCTGCTTCATGCAGCACAGCCTCATCGATTGCTTTGTTGTCAATTACTTCTTCCTTCACTTCCATAGGTTCTGGTGTAACAGTCTCTGAGACGACATTCTTATCAGTCTCAGAGGATCTGATCACCTCTTCGTTCTGCTAAGATAGCATTTTCAATTAGTGTTAGTTTGAATTTGTATACCTTTTGTAAAGTTTGTACTGTCGTCATATTGAATAGACAAGATAAAAACATATGCACATTCTGACCTATAAATGAAATATATATTCAGTTATCAAATCGCTAACGAGAAGGATGGAATTTAGATCAGAAATAATTTCATATAGTTAGACAGAGAAGTTCATGGGTATCACAAGACATGGAATCCAGGACACAGAATTTTATGGTGGGAGTCGCTGAGAGTTACTTTCAACTGGAAGCACCTCCGATCTGAAAATTGCACCACCAAGATTACACATCAGCAAGGGCCATAAAAAAATAAAATTCTATCGTTTTGGTGCTTATTGGATAACTCTAGATTTTCAAATTTGTGAGATTCAGGTTGGAGAAGAGTGATATGTGTTAAAACATTTGCCATATTCATTTAACTTCGAGTTACCAGGGTTATTTCCTGCATACGTGGAAAGCCTTAAATTGACATCGCAGTAGCTGTTGCTCTTTATTTGTGTTCTGTGCTATGATGATTGTATGTCGAATGAAGTATCATCCATCCTATGTGCTTATACTTTTCTTATCCCATGAATGAATGATTCAATGCCTCTTTTATGTCAAAAAATTTTACAGAAGTTTCTAAACCTACATACAGGGTTTACACACTCCAGGTTTAAACGATGTGTGTTATAATAAATTGGTACAAGCTTTAACCATGCCTTACTGTTAATGAACTAATGATAAAACTGGACAATCTTCGGTTTTCTGGCTTCTAAGTCACAGTGATACACCTCATACATTAAAAGGTTACAAAATGAAGATGAACCTATGGTTGGAAGTGATCATGAGTGCTAGAATACTAAAGCAGAAAAGAAGGTAGGTATATCTTTAATCACGTACAGGCATGATTGTGGAGTATGTCACAGTAATGATATCTAGTGGGATCAACCCTTGATGTAAACCACAAGCTATAAAGTAGGTGGGCACAAGCATCTGAAGGGTTGGACCTTTCAATTTGATAGATGAATGGAAAAAAGTAAAAGAGCTGGCACTTGAAAGAACATACGAGGTCCTGAGAGCATGTGCTAAAAAGACAACCACCAGCCTTTATGAGAAAATTAAAAGAATAAGTCTCCTTCATAAAGCTAAAGAAAAAAACTCCAATTAATTGTGTGGTCACTGTCAAAATGCTCAGATATTTTACTGGATTAAGGATAGCATTATTAACCCTAAAAGAAAAGGCATGTACAATCATCTCCCAAAAATGAAAACAAAGAATTCTCACATTTCAGATTAAAGCTATATTCCTCTGCTTTTATAAAATAACAAAATAAGTGTAGCTGGTTCTTTAAGAGAATCTTTTTATTTGCTAAGCATACAGATTGTCCTTCATCAGGGCATCATGCAATAAAGGACCAACCATTTAATAAGTTTCCTGCCAATATTATATACTCTATGCCAATTTTGTGATTCATTGTTAATGTGAAAAGCATGTGTAAAACATAACCTTTCAGTAAGGTTTGAAAATGGAAGAAATAATATAAGGCACATAGTACATCCAACAGCCAATCTATGAGTTCGCACTGACAATAGATCTAATGAGTTCCACTTATGAAAGAGAAGTTCAGAAGTGGTGGAGGACAAAACTAAAGCTTGGGATACTTATTGGCTACAGAGTGAATTTTGTCAGTTTATGATTTTTGTAAGGGTGGGCATAAATGCCAATGTAATGCAATTTATAACTTCTATTGCAGAATCCAATGAAGATCTGGGTGTCAATCATTTTGTATAGAAAACTCAGGAATTGCCTATATCAATTAGCAGAGAAACACCTTAATTTTGCAGTCTTAAACATCTTCGGAAGCAAGGGTGCCACATTCACTATAGATTGCTATTTAGATGTCAATGTTAGATTTGCATTCTAGCGCTCTTTGAAGAAAAATTCTAGCACATTGATCACAAAGGGCATGAAAGACCCAAACAGGAACTAACCACAACATAAAAAGTTTCATCTCAGAGTACTTGTTGCTACCTGCAAGTGGGTGACAAGGAGCACCTATCAGGTGGGCCTTGTCACACCATAGAATTAAATGCTATGTCACCTACTTGGAATATAGTTGTCTTAGGAGCCTATAAAAAATTTGCAGTGACCTTCCAGAATCTTTATGTGCATGTAAACCACTTTCCTATGAAAGTAGTATCCTTTTTCTAATGTGATGGGTCCAAATCAGCATACTCCGATCTCATGATTGCTCTCTTAAGACTTAAACTAGGAGGGATATTGAGTAGCATGAAAGCTTGCAAGGAAGGTTTTCCTCTTGAGCTCACAAGTGTCCCATTAGTCAAAGTTCAAAAAAAAAAAAAGCACAGAGATGACATAAATGAAGAGAAAACAACAATAAATTTATATTTTTGGGGCAAAGATGAAGAAGGTGCATTGTCTCAGAAGATGAAGAGTATGGACACACATATGACCCCAAAATCCCAAGTATGGAATACAAAAGAAAACCTAACAAGAAACTTTGGACCAACAGGCTCAAGCCATCCACTACTATCTCAGACCACTTATTTTCACCCCAATTAGCTTTCTTTTTCTCATGACATTGTCGGTAGCGGAGTCCTGATGCGACTGGAATTCACGGCACACCCAACAACAAGTCACACTAATAGTTTTTCATGGTAGCAGACGCTGAAACATTGACATCAATAAGCAACTTGCAATTTTCCTGTTCTCAACGAAATCCATGGGATAGTATCAGAAGACTATTAGGTTGATTGCACAACAAAATCGACATGGAGCTTCTACTGCGAGAACTTTACATCATCCAGATATTTCCAAAGTAGCAAGCCAGTCAATAATTCAATAAGCATGTGGTCTTGCCTAGCACAATAAAGGCAGAGGTTTTGCTTGCTGTCACCCTCATCTATATATATATTTACTATGCTGATTGTGAAGTTTTACCAGCGGCCAATGGTTGTAATTGATTGGTGGTTTTGGAGATCTGAGATGATGAGATCACATACAAATTAAGAACTTTCCCTCATTAAATGCACCAAATAAGATCCAAAGTCGAGATAGACTCTTCAGAAGATGCCAAAGAGGTATAAAGATCGCAACTTTTTTCCTCGTTCATCAGAAAAAAGAGCCACTGACGCCTAAATCAGAGGAGAAGGAGGAAGGAAGGAAGGAAGGCAGCGACGCGCACCTTGAACAGCTCGCCGAGAGATCTCCGGCGGTTGTCATCCGGCGCCGGGCCCGGCCCCTGCTCGACCTCCTGCCCTCCGCCGCCATCCTCCACCTGGGGATCCGGCTCCATCGGCGGGGGCGCGTCACCCTGCGCCATGGGCTTCGTCGCGCACGCTCCCATGCTTCTCCCCTACTCGCGCTCACACTCCCGCCCCGTCTCGCTAAGCAGCAAGCCAAGGTGATATAGACGAAGGAAACCGAAGTTTCTCCACTCCGGGATACACCCAGAAGGGTACCACCTCAGTGGAAGGTGGGCCATGGCCTGGGACCCTGCCTGGGTGCAGCTGGGGCAGACAGAAAAGTACATTTACCGGCATACGAGTATCATGCGACAATAAACCGAAGACATCATCATATGACTAAGCCAAATTAGATAATAAATAATACAGATAATTTGTATTAATACTATGTGATAAGATATATTTTGGACTCCTGCCACGTCACCACCCGCGCCTCTGCTACTTCGGCACGAGGGGGGACCCCCATGTGTCGAGTCAGAAGCCACATCGAGGCACCCCTCGATATGTCCCGTCCCGAAAAGCTCAGGACGACGTCGCCCGGCATCGTCCTGGAATGTCTGAGACGATGACTGTACAAAGATACCACCTCGCCCCTCGGGAATCGATCATTGCGCCAAATCCACGTACGGTCGATCCTCGTGTAATAGTATAAAAGCACCCGATTGACATCTAGCTAGGGGAGAAAAAAGAGAAGAAAAGGAAGAATCAACCACTAACTCAGTCGTCGAGAGGCCAAAGTCGAGAACTCCCAGACGAGGGCCTTCTGTGTAGGAGCGCTGCTACCCCGGAAGTGCGACTATCCGACCGAGAGACGACCTCCCCGAAGACGACGCTAGTGCCCCAACCGTGAAGCGCTTTCGCTCATATGGCATCGGCATCTCGACTTGCGGACGAAGCCACCCTCGGCGCCTCGCCCAATCGATCTCAAAGCTCCCGACATCAATCCGTGAACCAAACTACGGCCACGGTGCTTTAGTTCACTAACACTCTTCGTCGAGAACCTCTAATGTGAGCCACATCACAACGAGGCTCTTCTACTTGCTTGAATGCTTCATATCAAGTAGTAAGTAAACAGCTGAAGTGATGAGAAGATGGTGCTGCCTCTGGAATTGGAAGCTGATCAAAGTGTCTTGAGTTCATCACAGGGTGGGAAAAGACATCCTCTGCATTCAGAACATATCACTGAAACAAAAGTTCCATAGGGTGATTACACAGACTTCATCTTACCAGTGTTGGAATCACACAATGCGCAATAGAAACCATATGCAGTATGCTTTGATCTACAAATGACTTAAGACAAATACAACCTCTACACCTTCTTTATCACGATATTTGGCTAATAACTGCCTGCACAAAAGATAATGTTGACACAGAGTATAATGTAGAACAACTTGATTGACAAGTCCAAGTTTCAGAATGTAGAACATCAGCAGGTAAGGATACACTCAACCTTCTCAAGCAAAATAATCTTCTTCATTGAAGCCTCCTTGGAACTTATTCAACTCAAAGATATTATGCCTCACCACATAATAATTGAATACAAAGATCACACACATTTTCCATAAACCTATTGTCAGATCAGAAGATATGATACTTCCACCTTCCAACAGAGCATTCTGTCATAACTTCAAGTTGCCACATCCTTGGCCAAAGATATAACAAATCAAGATATTTTGTTAGGTTGTCGCTTTAAACAAAAAGTGGTCACATGTAAGGTAATCACAAATATCTCTATAGTTACGCCAAAATCCTGCTAACAGGTACTTCAGAAATTTTTTAGTCCTGAAAAGCTAAAGAAAATAAATAAATACATAAATAGAGATTACTCTATCGAAATGCAAGAAAGGTAAGCAAGCCATAGAATTTATAGGAAATGAATTGAATCTCGAACAGCTTAGAGATCTAAGTATCTGAAAGTCTGCTACATGAGAAAAATATGATAATATGAAAGAACATGCTTAGAGCACCATGCACTAGATATTATCTTTTAGTAAGAAGATAGTATATAGTTAAATGAGGAAGAGCTCATTGAGCTTTTAGTCGACTTTGATTACGGAGATAGAAAATTGAACTCTTAAAATACCAAATATTAGACATCGATATTCCCAACTCGTTGGCAATTTTTCAAGGAACCTCTGCTTCAGCCCACATATCTTTCCAAAATTGACATCGTCCAATACAATTTTCAGGTGCATGGTAATTCATTATAATATACTTATGCAGGTTCCTTTGGAACCTGGTTGATATAATAAGGTGCTATGTTGTCTCCACCTGAACAAGGAGGAAAAAAATGTCTTCCTAATTCTAGATCAATTAGCAGAACTACGTTAAACCGAAAACTGATTGTAACTTTAATAGGCAAAAACAAACACGTCAAAATAACTACCAACGTCTCCATAACTGAATTGAAGGGGGGAAAAAAAATTAACAACTCGGATCAAGGGTGCAATAGTTGCAAACATAAAAAAATAAGGAAGTTTGATAATTACTATCATAAATTCCCCTGTTGGTACATTGTTTTGCAAAAACACCAAACAAAGTCTACAGAACGAGCTAACTACTCGGTTCACCTAAGCTTACCTTACTGAACACTTGAAATTCAATCATTTCCATCAAAGAACGATGATTCACTGCTGTCTTTTTAAAATAACATCCAACTCTAACTCCTTCTGCCTTATTTCGAGGGATAGGTGTTCGTTCTCAAGTTTCATTCGTTCATTTTCCAGCCTCATTCTGTTTAGTTCTCTGTCTTTCTTCTTACTAAACCTTTGCCACTTGTAATGTTGTCTCTCGAGTTCCAGCATCTGAGCTTGAATATACAATCTCTTCTCTTCAAGCTGAAGTGGATAGGAATTACACCGGTGATGCATCAGTGTGGATTGAGATCCTTCTGAAAATACTTGGTTCATATCTACAGTTAAGCCTGGAGATTGAAGGCTTCTACAACAATTTTGTGAACCTGAAGGGTTCCCTAGAACCACTTCTTGATGGTCAACCCCAAATTTTATCCTTTTCGGAAAGCACGATGCCACCAAGTCACCATGCAATGCATTACGCTCTAGAACATCACCTTCCTCGTTATCACTGTCAGCACCTTGATCCACTTCATCGATATCTCCGTGCAAGCTCCTCCTCGTGTCATGCTCGTCCCTACTTCTAAGTGCCTGTTGAAGTGATCGTTGAAGTGCTGGGTCGGCAGGTAAATTCAACCGGTTACAATTGTGATATGAGCACATCTCCTCATAGAAAAGATGCTTTGAGCTCAAAATCTTCCTCACATCATCCTTTGACTTTTCAGAGAGGTTATTCATGTGGTCCAAAAGTGATGGATTCTCGACAACCTTGCAAGATGTGCCCCTACCAAGAATATCTGTGAGCCTCTTGTATCTCTTATTGAGATCATTGAACTTATCTTCGCATTGCTGAGGTGAGACATAACAACCTCTCTGAGCCATCACTTTTGATATGGCCTTCCACTTCCCCTTTCTCTGCAGTATCACATGTTTCCTCCTGCCACCACACTCAGAAGCAACATCTTCCCCTGTGTAAGAAACTGCAGTTATCAAAAGCCTCACCATCGCATCGGTCCACTTCATCCGGTGCCATGGGGAGCCGTTCTTCCCTTTTCCAGCCTCGTTTTGACCATCAACTCCATCTTCATTCAAGCTTGGCTCATCCTCATCGCTCACAGAGGTCTTACCACGTTCTCCTTTATTATAATCCATGAATCCTCGATGATTAAATTCCTGGGCTGACGTGGGGAAAGCATCATGCATCGACGAGTGGATCATCGAGCCTTGATGGCTGTGCATGTGTCCTTGCAAACCTAGCACACCATAAGATACTCCTGGCATCATGCTTCCAGCGGGCAAGTTTTCCTCCATTTGTTGGCCTTCAGAAACAAGTCCTCCGGATCGATATTACCGATTTCCTCCTGCTAAATCTATCAATAATTCGTCCTTGCAAAGCTACAGTTCCCCCAAAGTATTCAGAACTCAAAAATATCGCATAAAGATTCCACCTTTCTTGAATCTCCTACACATTTCTTCATATCAACCTAGCCATCTCAGAAAGAACCATCTCCATCCATCAAATGTTCATTCTCGGAGCGAGGATCAAACCCTAGCGCACTAAGCACAGGAAAATCACATAAAAATCAAGACTTTACGCGCAGAAAAACAAATAAGGGCAAGAATTCGATCAAGACGACCACCAAACCTGCTCTCCAGAGCTCAGAACCAGATTCCCACGAAGAACCCTCGGCCTGACTCCAGATCACGGCGCCGAGACCGACACGCTAAGAGAACCCAAGAAACAAGTCGGAAATGGAGGAGACAAGAACGAATGTGGAGTCCGCAAGGTGCCAATCCACGCCTTCGCTACGGGAGCAAGCCAAAATCGCGATCTTGTGGGGGACGAATGTGATGATTCACCGCCTATGAGCGAATCGTGCCAAAAAGGAACGCTTTTTTACTCCCCTGTGGAACGATAAATGAGGGGAGAGGGAGGGCGGGCGGCGGGGAAATCTTACGACCACGCGTTGAAACTACGCTAATAAGGTACGCGGTGCTGTGGAAGTCTCCTAGTCCGTAGAATAAAGAAACACGTGATGCTCGTACCCTGTACGAGTGGGAACTCCTTGTGGCGTCCAACCAAGACTAATTGCATGGCTTAGTAGTGAATTCCATGCAACACAGCACCTTGTTTTCTTTTCTCACCAAATTTCCATGGAAAACATATCCCTCCCTACCAAAATGATGCCATCATCAATGGCAAATAAAAATATGATTTTGATTAAACTACTGTTTTTCATTATTTTTTTAGAAACATCTAAAAAAGGGAATTTTTTTTTCAAATAAGTTTAAACTCTCATTCCCAACTATTTAGGATCAATTATAAGGATTTTTTTATCATCATTTAATTTTATAAAATTTATTTAAGATTCATGCTTATAAGATATAAGTTTATATTATATTAATTGTTGACAATTTAATATAATTCTTCATCTTCTTTTATCTGGACTTAAATATTAAATTTCAACTTCCAATGTAAATATAAATATAAATTTCAAATGATACTTCTTGCTATCAGCCATGCTGATGCTGAGGAATCAAAAGTAGCAGATGCATCCACCTTCTCCTCCTTAAACAAATAAAAAACTAGGGTTAATGTTTGCAGAAGACATGCATGGAACAGTCAATTAATTTGGTCAACTGGACTTCTTTTAAGGAGGCTTGTGGCTGCCAAACTCTTCTTAGATTACAAAGTTTAAAGTTTGTCTCACCTCATTGATGATGCCATTCAATGCATATACAATACCAAGTGGGTGATGATGTTATCTCTATCACAACAAAACATCTCTCTTAATGAATAAGCTGCATGCAAGTGGCCAACAAAATACTATGTTTTGTCCCATGAAATCTGCTGAGCAATCACAGAAATGACTTCAGTTTCTGAATGAAAACACCCATTTCATCTGCTGCTGCTGCTGATGCATGAAACTCATGTTTTCTTTGCTTAGACTGGTGAGACTATTAGATATAGTTGTCCTTTCACATTAATTATATACATAATGTAAGAACTTAAGGTAATTACTTCTAACTATGATAAAGAATAATTAGTTTGAGTTAAACTAATATATTCAAAGCATAGAATATCTAAAAGTAGTTATAATATTTTTATCATCATAATGATTTTTAAATGATACAAATATATATTATATATATGTTGCTTAATAAAAATAATTATATGAAAATTATCAATATTAATTTTTTCCATGAGATGAGTGACAAATGGATGATATAAGATGTGTGCTAGCTCAGCTAGTAAACACACTGACCATTGATAGCAACTCTCAGGAACATTGGTTGACCTCTGAAGAAGGCAGCAGATGATATAGATTACTTCCATGTCTCAGGTAACTGATGACGTGCCAAGATGTTGACCACGGTACGATTCCGAGTACGAATTGTTCGTGGCTTCCTGGTTTGGTTGAACCAACTCGTGGGATGAACACGTGGACCGCATTCTCTCATCTCGACCGTCCGATCGAGATCGCTTTGGATCGGAGTCCCCGAAGTCATTCCCGCCTCACCTCTCGTCGCTCTGATCTCGCTCTGATCGAACGGTCCATGATTAGGTCGCCGAGGAAGCGGTGTTGTGCATGGCGCCAAGTTTGACGCGCAGTTTTGACTACCACAAATACCGTGATCCTTAGGGAGGCGATGTGGGGCCCAATGGGTCCGACTTTTCCTCCAATTACAGGAGAGGTGACCGAGGGAGTAGAGCGATGATGATAGGCAAAAAGAAGTGCTATTTGCCCGGTGCTTGCGTTCGCATGCGGCTGCTTAGAGGTCCGCACGCGGTTCCGATGGACTTACTCGACCCGTGGACCCGAGCGATGGTGGCGACCGGCGCGCCACCTGCCGCCGAAACAGGCGGGCTCACTCCTAGACCTTCCTCCGCCTCCCCGACGACATTCTCTTCGACACCGATCCCGACATCGACTTCCCCTCGCTCTCAGACGACAACGTCTCCGGCGGCGACGCAGGCGCCATGGGCGGTGGGCTTTCCGCGGAGCCCGGGATGTCGGATCAGCCTGCGGTTGCGTGTAGGCCTGTCCCCGGGGCCCATCTCCGCAGTTTCTCGGTGGGCGCCGCGTTCTTCGATAGCTTGGGATTCCAGGCGGGCACTGTGGCCGGAAGTGGCGGCGGGGCGCAGGAAAGGAAGGGGCACAATCGGCGGAGCGGCTCGATATGGCCGTTCGACGGGGAGTCGACGCCTCCTCTTTCGGATTACGCGAAGAAGGCCATGACGACGGCCGATAAGCTCGCGGAGTTGGCGTTGATCGATCCCAAGAGAGCAAAAAGGCGTGTTCTTTTTTCTCTCTCTCAATTCCTTTGCCCCTTTTTTGTACCTCACAAGAAATGGCCTTTCTTTGCGTTCCACGCTGTTTAATTCGACTTTTTAGTCGATCTATGGATGTTTCGTTACTAATTTCTACATGTTATCGGGGCTTTTTCTCGAACTATGGTTGATTCCAGTAAGATTTACTGGAATGTGATTGTTTTTAGTTCTTTTTAGAAGTTCTTGTAGAAAAAAATATGATCTTGTTATTCCCTAAAATACTATAAAACCATCTGTATTCTTTTTGAGTTTGTGTTTTAGTCTTTTTAGGTTGCATTTATCTACAATTTTAAGATATTTTTTCTTTTTTTCTTGTTATAGGATTCTTTGAACAGTCAATCCGCTGCTCGTTCGAAGGAGAGGAAGATTCATTTCACAAGTGAACTTGGAATGAAGGGTGCAAACTCTTCGGACAGAGGCAACCACTCTTTCTGGCCTGCTCACACTTCTGCAGGTATGAGCTAGCAGCTAGCTTTTGCAGTTTTGTGGTTTGGAGATGGACAAAAGTTTTGTGCTGCATATAATTTGTTGATTCTGTGTCACCATAAACTAAGCTGGATTGGTGTTGCTCTCGGTGATTTCCTTCATGATCGGCTTCGACTTTGCTTGATCTCATTTGGACACAGCACTGTCAGTGACTCTTCTATTGAAAGTATATGCATATTTATCATTTCATTCAGGAATAGTTAGGATTTATTTATTCTTCTTGGATTGAGGTATATTCACAATTCTGCATAATTAGAGATTGGAGTTGTAATTTCATCTACTTTGACCAATGGAAAATTTGATCTATTCAATTAAGGTAAATTTGTGTGTTTAGTAATATGCTGATGATGATTTCAGTGGCACTGTAGAGACAACTTGCAGCTAAGAGAGTTGAATGCCAAATCTGTTTATGTAAAAATACATTGAACTTTTACGGAAAAAGAATTGCATAACTGTTAAGTCAAAGATTGTGTAGTTTTTGAAATGTTTGGTCGCAATACATAAAAATAGAACATACTAACCAATCAATATCTTATGCTATAATGCCCTATGTTTTTCTGGATCTAATTGCATATGATGAAGAAGGGATTAAAACATAAAGATAATTTAGGTTTTCCCGTAGCTTATTGTATCACGTCCCGTGAGATTTTATCTTGCCCTCTTAAGCCCTCATGACACTATGGATTCCATCCAATGGGAGTTCTCAGGTGGGAAAATAGATCTCGCACTCGGAATGATACTTAAAGACCAAGATCGCACCAAGGATTATCTCTCTGAATTTTATGATTTTTCATCAAAGTTTTGGGATTATAGAAAACAACATGAATCTTGATCTCTGTTTATATCACATTTCTTGCTGTTTCCACAAGATCAATACTAAAACACTTTCTTGTTTAATCATTTATTTGATGTTCACAATGATTTAATGCTAATGCAGAGAGACAATACAGATTTGAATGCCGAGAACAGAGAACACAAACTGCGGTTGCAGGCTATGGAGCAACAGGCCCAACTTCATGATGGTATGTGTCCTAAACACTATCTGATGTTTTTTTCTTTAGGCTTAATTAGTATTTGGCTTTTTATTATTCCATTTCAAGCTTAAGATGTTGACTAACATAAAAGGATTGTAATTACCTAGCTAGATATACCGTTGAATGGGCAGAAGATTACATTGATTCTCTTTAGTAATTTAACTAGATGAAGCATTATCTGCCTGATGACAGTTTGGAGGCTACTGATGCACATCGAATTGAGTTTCCTTGTAGTTGAAAACAAGCAATCCTCTTATAGGGATATACATGCAAAAAATTAATTTCTATTGTGTTAGGCACATAAACAGGTGGTGTCTTTTGTGATTTGCGCTAACTTATCAACCATCCATGCAAATTTTTTTGATGGACTTGAGACTTTCTAAGAACTATAAAAGGTCAACTGTTGACATAGCACCCGCAATCAGCAATGTGGCATGAGATGCCAAGGGCTTGGTAGCTTGGCCTCCCTCTTTAATACAAGGTTTTCCTAGTCACGAAGTTCTTGGCAATTCTCCCTCCTTAATATAAGGCTGTTAAGAGGCACAAATCTTAAAGGTTGTCTTGGTGGCATTAGGTTACTGATCAATAATCTTCTGTTATTATGCAGCTCTGAATGAAGCTATGAGAGAAGAAGTGCAGCGGCTTAAGATAGCAACTGGACAACTTCCAACCGCAGATGGAAATCCTCTTAACCGAGGGCTTCTGCATCATGCATCAAACTATTACTCTCACCCACAGCAATTACCTCCCCTGAGTGGGCGTCAAGCACAGCATCCGCATCCATCTCAAACGCAAAGTTCTTCGAATGGTCAGTCACCCAGTGTTCATCCCCCTAATGATCCCATGGACACGTGAGCCCCAGGTCACCAATATGATACAAATACATAGCACATTTACAAGCCCTAGTTCTAGATAGATTTGTAGTGATGAGATAAGGTAGACTAAAGGTCATTCATGCTGAATGTAGATTATACTACCTTGTTAAAGAGCTGTTCTCCTTTAGATTATGTCTCTAATTGGTATGTTTCAAGTGAACAGTCTGTTGGCTGTTGCTAATTCTGCACAGAGTTGATAGGGAGATTACCTATCGACATGACGATGAATGTGTTCTAGAAATATCATCTTTTATTTTTTAAGCAAGCCGCAAGCCTTTGTTTCTGTCGTGGTGTGTATGTGATTCGTGTGGACTAGCAGTATCACAAGTAATGTGCTGCGAATCGGTTATTAATATTTAGCCTCAATTCATGGAGTGTAATTATCTTAGTTGGAAACCATTTCTTCCAAAAAATGCAAATTAATTCCTTTTTGGTTAAATATGCTGGTTTAGTACGTCACTCTTTATACTTTTGCTGTTTGGGACCGAATCAACCACCATGGCATCTCTCACATTTGCTAGCCTTTTGGATGTGAGCATCTTTTGTCTACGACATTAAAAATGATCAAAGATTGCTGCTAACACTCTGTGATATTTCATGCAGAATGAAAATGCAAAACATACTTTGGAATGATGGGAGTTTTCAACCACATTGGATGACAATAGCCACCATCACAATCTTGTTGAAGGTCGAAACAAGGCTGTGAAAGTGTCGTCGGTCTCTGAGAACAACATAAAAAAGGAAGACTTCAATTCCCGGTTTCGATTTCTACCAAATGCCTCCAATGATTCAACCGTCGTTTGGATGTCAACATATGGAATCTTTAGAGTTCATCTTGTTCTCCCTGCCTAATCCATGCGTTAACATGTTAACATCCATGCACTTTGTATCTCATTTATTATGCTTGGCTCGCTCGGTCAAAGCCAAGAAACGAAGGAGAAGGACGCAGCGGCCGACACAGACACCGACCTGGCTTCTAAATCTCTCGTGTTCATAGCCACCGTCGTCTTCCACATGTTTAAGGTGACTGATCTCGTCGTGTATGCTGCACGTCTGATGTACCAGTCTCTGTACCCCACGACTCACTCGGTCCCGCCACTGACGAGCCACCGGGTCCGGGGAGGGGTGGCGGTGCTCCCGTTGGTTGGCCACCTTCCTTGACTTTGCGTTGCAGGGTGGGACACGAGAGAGTCGGTCGTCCCATGTCATGTCATTTGTGACGTGAATGCTGCTGTCACATACTCCAATGGATCCAACTTCGTCTCGTACATATCCAGTGTAAGTAGATAGAACCCTTGTGACATGGATTCCTCCATGATGCTCTTGACGAAAGGAGATCACAAGTAGGACTAGGTTGTTTTCCTTGCTTAGCTTCTTTCGAATGTCTTCCAGCCTTTGATCTGTCTCGTAGAGATGATCTCAAACATTTGAAGAGAGCTCGACAAATTGGAGGATCTTGAGCTGGTTAATTGTGGAGGATCATGGTGTGTCAAATCCACGACATGGTCAACCACATATTGTCAACGTAATAGTGAGATATCAGGTCAATTGGCACCGAGAGAATAATAACCGAGCATTAAGGTATTGGCCATGACGTCAATCATGTCATCGATATGAGAAGATAGTGGTAATGCACTATGTAAATAATTGCATAATATTCATAATAATTTTATGTCTGTAAGAGTCTATGCTGCTCCCCATCATGAATAAAGATCGATTTCTCCAACACCATCATTCATTTTGTAAAGTTGCTGAGAATGAAAGGTGTACTGACTATTATGGATACTTTTTCTTGTGACTTTGCATTTTTCTCATGAGTCGTGGAAAACATGTGGTGTCATGTAAAGTCTTCTGTAACACAATGGTGAGCTTAAAAGTCTGTGACACCAACAGTGTGGCGAAAGAAGATACAAATGAGGAAGAGAAAAAGAAGAAGAAGAAGGAGAAGAAGAAGAAGGAGACAAAAGCAGTGGCTGTCGAAGGCCACTAGAAATAAACTATGGAGACGCATCGGAGGAGTTGCGTCTCGAGGACGACTTCGAAGAAGAAAAAGTATCACACAACACACAGTTCAAACACACGTTTCATTGACATTGGGGAGAGAGAGAGAGAGAGAGATATGCCTTCCTTGATTCTTTCTCTCTCTCTCTCTCTCTCTCTCTCTCTCTCTCTCTCTCTCCTTCTTATTATTCTTTAACCTCACTTATCTCGAGTGACTCGCTCAAGTTCAATAGAAGAATCAGAGAAGACGTTCTTCCATCCACCAACAAATGTAAAAGAAAAGAAAAAAGTAAAATAGAAATAGTAAGAAAATTTAAAGATAGATAAAAGGTAATTTAAATGTTTTCTTTGACAGCGCTAACACAAAAAATGCATGCCACTTTCATGTCGTGCATGCAGGAGAGTGTGACATTTCATATCCTTTTCCTCGGAGAAATAATTTCAATGGCTAATCAATCAAAGGTTGCTTCTGATAAGAACAGCTTAACTGATAATTTCCACTTCCAACACCTCGAGGCATTGTTGAGGCAGGGGAGTTCCCTTTTGTTGACTGTTGTGATGATTCTGAGACACGGAAATCTGCTCCATCACATGATGTTTCTGCCACCTCAGTGTCTCTCTCGAACACTAGAGTCGATGTGCAGGAAGATGGATGGATGACCTTGATGAACACCATGGCTCGTGCTGTGCCATGGCACGCTCGGAACAAGAGGGCATTGGGTGGGTGGATGCTTTCGAGGGCTTCGGCGTCATCCTTCGCTATCAGAACCAGATGTAGATAGGTTACACTTGGTAGACTTCCACACGACTTTCGCCTGCATCGAGTCTAGTCTTGCCCAGAAGAAGACAACGTTCTCGCTGTGCTGCTGTCATGGCTGTCGTTGCCGGGCTTGCTTAGCTTTCAATGCCTTTTTATCTTCCAGCATCATCATCCACCCATAAATAATGAACACAACAAGTAGATAGCAGCGAGGAGAAGAAGAAGAAGAATCGAGTACGCAACAAAACAAGTAGAGACAAAGCACCTGCCGACCTTCTCTCTCTCTCTCTCTCTCTCACGGCCTTTAGACAGGTCTTCGTTCCTTGTGGCACTTGTGTCGCTTCTTTCACAGAATTATACTGACGTCTTCGTAGAATGCTATGTCTGTTGATCCCTCTCGTGCTGCTACATCTGATGCCGGGGAGAAGAGGTGGGCCAAATCTTGCCTTTCTTTTCATGAGGGCATCATGATAGCTTAGACTCTGCTCGAGGGCTTGTGATGGATACATAGAAGGGAAACTGCATCTGATACAGCTTTCATCTCCTGCTGCTGCTGCTGCTGCTGCTTTTGCTCATGAGAGATCAGATCGAGCGCTGCATGTTGGAGCTTCTAAGAAAGAGGAAGAAAAGCAGAGTCTTTTGGGGAGTTCTGACTCTGCTATCGGGTCATCCCAAGACGGCGAGCAGTCTCTGATTGGCTGCTTCGAGGAGGTGATTCCATCGAAGTTGTGTGTGGTTTCAGTACACAGGTTAAAGGATTAAGAAGCCATGCGTAGTTGCTTGATATGACGGAGTACTTCTTTTACCGAGAGAGCACTTGGGAAGATGGATCGAGTGGTGTCGACTGTTCGACGTGGGCTTCTTCGGTTCACTCGATCAATCGTCCATGTTCTTCCCTTTGCTTTTCTCCATGAGCATTTTGCGTCGACCGAGGCATTCGATCGAGCTACAATCCTAAGCTGATCTCTCTCTCTCTCTCTCTCTCTCTCTCGATGGCGACGTTCATTCATGGAGCTCCGGAAGTGCAACCGGATGGGCTGCAGACCCTCTTCCTCATGAACCCCGGCTACGCTGGCTACATGGACGCAGCAGCTCCGGCCAACATGGTCCTACTCAACTCCACGATGAATTCATTGAACCCGATCATTCTCGCACAAGCAGGCCAGCCGAACCACCAGCAGCAGGACTTCGTCGGAATCCCTCTCCAAACAGCAGCGCGGCTCCGTGACTCGGACCGCCCCCTACCGATCCACGCGTCCCATGATGCGTCGGTACTCCCCCGCCTCCATCACAACCTCTGGACGCCGACGCCCACGAGCAACTCCGTCGACGTGGCATCCCAGTTCAGTCCCCGGCGGCGAGGACTGTCTCTGAGCCTCTCTCCACATGAGATGGCGATGACTCCGGCGAGTGCCCACGAGGTGAAGTTTGCGGCGTCTGCAGGTGGCGCGAATGGCGTCTCAGGCCGGCGGAGCTTCTTGATGGGTTCCAAGTACTTGAAGGCAGCTCAACAGTTGCTCGACGAGGTGGTCGACGTCGGGAAGGGGATTAAAGATGAGGCAGCGAAGGGGCCTAAGTCGAGGAACACAGAGCTGAAAGGTGAAGAAACCACGAGCACGAAGCAAAGAGCGGATCTGACAACAGCTGAGAGGCAGGAGCTGCAGATGAAGAAGGCCAAGCTCATCAGCATGCTCGAGGAGGTAACTCTTCATTGTCGTCTTCCTGATTGATTCCTCTGCTTTAGCTGACAATTCACTTGTCCTGCTTTCCTTCTCTGAAACTTGAAGGCGGAACAGAGATACAGGAAGTACAACCACCAGATGCAAACCGTGATCGCTTCCTTCGAAGCTGTTGCTGGCCATGGATCTGCAAGAACATACACCGTCCTCGCTCAGCGGACCATATCGAAGCAATTCCGGTGTCTCCGAGACGCCATCGTCGGCCAGATTCGAGCAACCTGCAAGACTTTGGGGGAGGAAGACACCAAGCTGGGGAACTCGAGGCTTCGGTTCATCGATCAGCATCTGAGACAGCAGAGGCAGATGATCCAGCCGAATGCCTGGCGACCTCAGCGCGGACTCCCTGAACGCTCTGTTTCCGTTCTCCGAGCTTGGCTGTTCGAGCACTTCCTCCACCCGTGAGTGCTCCGGTCGCAGAACTCCTCCCGCGGATTACAAATGTCATTCCGCCTTCTAAATTCTTGTGGATTGCAGATACCCAACGGATTCGGACAAGTTTATGCTGGCCAAGCAAACAGGACTCACGAGGAGTCAGGTAGATCACAAAAGACATCTCTCTCTCTCTCTCTCTCGGAGGAATGTTTGAGGATTATGATGAAGAATGTGGTGTTCTTTCACGGCCACAGGTCTCGAATTGGTTCATCAATGCGAGAGTGCGCCTATGGAAGCCCATGGTGGAGGAAATTTACCTGGAAGAGACGAAGCACCACGAACAGCGCAACGCCGATGAGACTGCAACCAAGATTGACGCCAATGGACGCTCCACATCCAAGTCCAGCACAGGGATGACTGATAGCCTCAAGAACGACGTCAAGCAACCATCTGCAGCAGCACAACCGCCACCACCACCACCACCATTTGAACCGAAGCTGGACGCCTTGAGCAACCAAGAGCTGCTGATGAAGTTCATGGACGCGAGGCAGATGATTGAGGAGCAAGCATACCCGTTGATAGCAGGCAGCAGCAGCCAAGGAGGTGATCATGAGGCCTATCCGACATTTGCTTCGAGGTTCTCAGGCAGTGGCGTCTCCCTCACGCTTGGCCTTCAACACAGTGGAAACCTCTCGCTGTCGGGAGCGCAGCCATCCATTCCATCCAGCGAGAGCATATGGGCAGGAGGATGGAGATGAGCAGTGTGGCCAGACTCCTGCAGTTTGTTCAACAATGCAGCATTCATGGCCAGAAATCTCCATGTCATCTCTGTTCCTCAGAGTGAGTGCTTTAGGAGTTGATCACAGGGTCTCATACTGCATGGAAGCTTGTTATTGGATATGGTGTGTGAGTTAGGAGGTTAGTCCATAAGGTTTAGGAACATATAGTTAGGGAGCTTACTCATATGAGACACATATCAATCATAGATATGGATGAATCTTATACAGATATATGTTGTATACATGGTGCATTTATGTGTGGATCATAATGTAGATCTATCTATTCTTAAAAGCAAACTCAATGATCATATTTGAGATAAGATTATAGAAAGTGTAAAGTTGACTCAATAATGCCAATGAAAAGACCATGAAGCAGAATACTAACAGGTGATAAACCTAATAACACAGAATGCATGGCAGACAACAGGAGGTTTTGTTGAGGTTAATGCTACAAACAATACAAGGATGTGGGACTTCCAATCCATCATTAACAGAAAAAAATAAATAAATAAATAAATAAAAAGGGAGCAAAAATTGTCATATTTCAACCATTCTTCATTCAGTTTTCAATTCTTTGACTTCTTTTGCTTTCCAAACTAGTACAGGAATTTAAAACAATAAGCATACAGAACCCTAATCTCAGAGTCCTGCCCTAGTATTTACATCTTTGGCATTCCAAACAGGTGGGCAAATAAGAGGTGCATACTCGGATAATTATTACAAAGGAAAGAGAATATGCTAAAGCCTTTAGCTTGCTATCAACATTCACAAGAAGTATCAAAATATCAGCCCACATGCCTCCAGATGATGAAGCTGGAATAGCCCTAGACAAAAATGTCGACTCTAGTTGTCTCCCGTAACGATGCTAGAACGCTGGTCGTGGCAAGCGAGCCTCTCCGCGTTCTTAGCCTTTCCAGGTGGAATCATGAAGCATATGACTCACCGAAGATGATCAATTAACCCTTGCAGGGACGTAAGTTTGGTGTAAAATGGCATGCGGAATGTTCATGTTACCACTGACGCTTGGTAGTGCCATACTGCTTCCAGCTGTGGGTTCTAACAATTGTACAAGTGAAAGGAATATTTCCATCCTAGTCACATTCCTGTTTGCCTGTGCGCAAAGCAAGGAACCTTGTTTAAGTGATTGCCACATGATTTACGAATTAAAAGCATTTGGATATAAACTATTAATTTAACAGTGTTGGTGTTTGTGTGCTCGAAAATGATAGGTGCCACAGTGGCATCATGGTAGGAACGTAAAAACGTAAACATGAAATAAAATAAAAAAATTCAGTGCAATGTGAACTCAGGCCATGTCTAAGTTGTATGCATCCTCATGGATAATAGCATTGCTGAAGTATGTCTACATGTTACCAGACTAATGGCACGGATTAACAGCAAATTACTTGTAACCTGGAACAGTCATGGAAGTACCTCTACGGCAAAGCGTGCCCAGACCTTATTTTTTCGTGCTTCCATCACCCCTTTCAATATCGTCAATCCCAATCCTCTGATGAAGTCAGCAATCTCCAGAAAGAAACCCCGCTCCTCACAAAGCATCTATGTGAAATGCATCATCAGCTTTCTCTTCCTTGATGTAAAGTGATTAAAAACGAGCAACAAGAGAAACTGTATTTACCTCTACCAGCAGTTGACGAGGTGGGTTCAGATCCTCCACTATGATGGGACATACCATTGGTTGAGTTCCTACCTCAAATGCCCATGTTGCACCACCCTCGAAGTTGTCTTTCAAGAGCAAACCACCCTCCTCACTGCTGATCTGTAGGTACGCCAAATTAATGATACACTTACACAAGGGTATCACAAAGCATGTGATAGCTTAAGGTGTAGCCAAAGATGGAGTTGATAACCACCTTTACCAAAATAAATAAATAAATAACAAATGGTAATTGCCAATGAAATTGTATAACTAGCCCCATACATACCAAATGGAATTACACAAATCTCTAATATTTGCACAATTTAGAAATAGAGTTTTGAATATGCTTCTAGCTATAAGAAAACTATGGCCAACATTGAAGTCTTCACTAGTAAAAACACCTTATTTCATCGTGCAAAAAAACTTGTGCCACAAATGATACACATGCTTTTCAATATTGGTGTTTCTTATTTAGCTTGCAGGTTGCCAAAGAAGGTGCAGCCAATAATTTTTAAGAAGTTTTAAATAAGTCAAGATATACATCAAACAACAAGTTAACAGTCAAATCAGATACCTTGGGTTCTCCAGCAACCTTAAGCTTGTCAGCATGCTTTGATATGCTTTGCAAGAAAAGCATGTGCTTGATGGTCTTTTCCAATAAAGCATCAATGCTACACTGTTCCGATAACAATAACATGAAACAATAAAAATTTTAGCATTTATGTTAAACACCAAAAAAGCATAACTGATAAGTTAATGCATGCTTGAAGCTTCAAGTAAGAACAAGGTCACCTTTGCCCCACTTGGCACTAGTTCACGAAGTTCTTTGATACGGTCTTGTATCATCTGTCGATCTTTCGGCCTTGGTCTAGGGCTTTCTCCAGGTCTAAGCCTCTTCCGGTTCAGATTACCTACTTGCACAACCTTCTTACTATTTGAATCTGACACATAATCATATTTAACGTTTCGACAATTTTCAACCCATGGGCTGATCTGAGATTTACAAAGCCCAGTATTCTGAGAGCACTCTCCGTCTTTCACAAAGCTGCACGAAGACTTGTCAAAACTTGAGCATGCAGGCTCTGGTTTCACTTGTACTGCTGGAAAACCAATAATATCATCTTTCCTGTGCTTCGACAAAAATGTTTCACTATGACTGGGAAGTCCAGCATAATGAGAACTATGAATATGTGTTAATGAAGTCTTACAAGAAACACTGTCATCTGAAACCTGCTTGGCACCTGAATTGATCTTTGAGACTACTGCATCCAGTAATTGATCACTGTCATTTAGGAAGAGTAGCCCAGAATAAGAAATCTGATCATTCAATGAATCAATGACAGGACATGCCTCTGAGTCAGTTGGGAGCTTAGGTCTGTTCGTACCCAATTTACAAGAATTTGTACTGCTCTTATGCACTAAAAGATCATCCAAAGTTCCAGTTGAGCAACATGATTTACTGTCACAACCCAACATGCAAAGGAGATCATTACTTGAAGCAAAATCCACAGAAAGTAGTGAAGTGTCATTCTTTAATGTATGCAGAGGTTTGTATCTAGAAGTACCATTGATCTCATAATTAACACTTTTACATCTTTCGTATCTCTGAAGAGTATTTGAATAACAGAGTTTACTTTCTTGACCAATGTCAGCAAGCATCTCGGAGCAACACATTGGCACATCAGACTCTGAGGAAAAGATACGAGAATTTTGAACAAAATCATCATTTGCTTTTAGCACTTCTGCATTTGATACAGGAAGAGGAACTGTACCGACATGGAAAGGATGGTCCTTGTTAGAATCATCTAAAATGCCAGGATTTCTGAGTGAATAGCTTCTCTGGTGTAAAATTGGAGGCACCCCGCTTACAGATAACTTAGAACAAGAGCTTGAACATTCAGTCATGCCACGTGAAATAGAACCAACATGACTAATTTCATCTGCTTTGTTGGATGATTCACCTTTAACATTTAATGGAAAGCCCTTGGTATCTTCAAATGAACTAGATAAGTTGTGACTAGATTCTATCATTCCAACAACTGAGGTGAACATGAGCTCTTCTTCCAGGGTTTTTAAACTATTAGACAATAGAATGGAGTTCAAAACAGAAAGATCATTTTGACATTTGGAGCCTGTATCAATTGGCAGTACCTTCCGGGTACACTCTATAACTGGCTTGGAAAACATGTCCTGAGTACCTTGCACAATAATTTTTCCCAAAGGATGTGCAGTCTTTATCATCTGTTTGCTTGACATTACTTCAGAAGCACTAGGTTGCATTTTTTTATTCAATCCCCATGGTACTGCAGAAAAGGATTCAGCAATAGATTGTGGAGCTGGGGATCTCACCAGCTCAGGGCTGCATCCATCACCAGTAACACACAATATGTTGTCTGCATTAGTACAAGCATTTGTAGACTTGTCACCTAAAACCAAGCCAGATGATGAATATATTGAACGTTTATCCTTTAAAGTTTTCTGAGTGGTATCAGATGGAAGAGATCCAAATCCACAATTTAAGTTCAAAAATAAACCTTTTACATGATTAACAAATGCAATGTTTTCCAGAACCTGCAAGATACAGATACAAAGATCAGAAGCACAGAGAAGAACATTTTTCCAAGCATAGGACACTTCATCTAAATCCATCAGCATAAATCTCGTGGGACTATTTGTTCAAGGACAGGAGCAGCCATTCCAGCAGCACATCAGCATCATACTCATTAATGCAACAAAAAGAAAAATGAATCTAACTTCTGTGTGCTAACTCTTTATAATGAAATTCAAGTTCATATGAAATTTTTCACAAAAATAATCTTGTAGCATATGGGACTAACCATCACAGGTCCCATGGAATAGTTTCAACTAGTCTCCAAATATATAGCAAAAATGAGCAAGTATATGTTTCCCAATCAGCAAGGAAGTGCAACCATCCATGAAATTTTATTGATCAGGCCCCAAAATTTGTTTTTTCAGTTTTTAGTTGTGTCTATTGTTGTCCAGACTCCAGAACAAGAAAATATATACTGCAGTTGGAAACACAGGATGGGCCACTTTTCACAACGATCAATATCTACTCACAGTTACTATATTAAACTCTCAAGACAGTGGAAGTCAATATACCATTTCGGTAGAACCTAGTTGTATCACCCCAAATGGAAGCACCGGAACAACGACAACTGTCTGCAATGCATGCAACTCATCAGTACTTCATATATGATATGACCATAACTAGAATTGTTAGAAGAAGAAAGAAGTGAAAATAAGTTTCAAGAGAAAACTGTCTCACCTGCACGCCTGCTAAAATCTGGCAGTTTATCTCAACAAAGCCCTGACAGTGGACAATAACATCCATTAGGATGCAAGAATATATTGTTGATCAAAGTGTTTAGTCCAAAACAAGAAATACAAGATGCTTTCAGTAAGTGCTTGGGCAAGTAGTGTTATCAGATCAGATGTTTAATATAGGAAAACACATGCAAAAGAATGGGACATACAACAATAAATTAGAAAAGCACATATCTCTGATCAAAGAAACTCATGTCAGATTGATAATAAATTAACATTGGCAAACAACAACAACAAGTCGTTATGTCCCAACTATTTGGCATTGTATTAGGATCTTTTCTACCATTGAGTAATGCATAAGACAACCATGGAAAAACTTAGAAATGAATCCGGTGATTGTCGTTAATCTCCATGGAAACAATAGATGCAAACAACTTATATGGCTCGTAGCATGATATCATGGTTCATTCCCACAGCAAAAATGGCATACCCAATGCACGAGGCTCCTGCGAATATGGGATGTGGGGAGGGTCAATGTAATCTTACCTCTAAATTTAGAGACTATTTATGTCACTTGAACTCTAATCTCCTAGTCTCCCAGGTCGTAAGAGAACAATCTTTTCACTATACCAAGATCCATTTACACAACATCATATGTAGCTTCAAGATTTTATCCGAGGAAGAAAATTAGTTTAAATTGATATCCGTGGACATAGTACATGTCACGACCCGAATCGATGGGATAACTAACTAGTTAACTTCGTTGACTTCATTTACTAAACAACTAGTTCAAAATACTAAAGCTTGATTTAATGAAAGAACACCCATTAGACCTAAGTCAATCCAAATTCCTGTACACTTCCAGTATAAAGCTAAATCAAGATATTATAATCTCTCCCACTTAAGGACTTGAGACCACCCACATATCTATTCCTTAGATGTTAGACAGAAAAAATTCACTGAGCTATAACTAATAGAAATAGTTTTTAAGTTTTGTATGTTAAACCGCTGACAATATGACTGAGGTACATGGGTAACAACAACTGTGGTCTCGCATTAAGTGTGCATCTTGGAAATCATTTTAAGCTATATGATCTTTTGTTTAAGCTTTAACCAGACAACAAGATTATGAAGAGCTCTACCTCTGGTTTTGAACCAAATTTATCAAGGGAATCTTTACTGATCCACTGATGTTTTCCCATTGAAGCTGCCTGTCCAATTAACCTGAAATAAGAAGTCCATAAAGTAACATAAACAAGAAAAACTAACCCAATGGCAAGTTCCATAAAGAAAATTTCAAAGAAATGTCAAACCAAGAATGACCAGATAAGTCCACACACCCGTCTCCAACAACATGAACCTGTGATGCCATAATCTTATCAACCAGGACACCTATTGCATCATCTGCTTGACAACTTAGCTCCAAAAAATCATGCTTCTTGTTATTTTTAGCCACAGCCTGTTCCTTTAGTAGCAAATCTGAAACATTCAACCTTGACATACCCAGTTTCTCTTCATAATATCTGTCATCCCAGATCAAATGCCTGCCAAATTTCACAATATTCTCCATAAAACAAAATGTCAAAACATCTAATTTAAAGGTTTAAAGAAAATATTCAACCAGAACAGCAAGACTTCACACTTTTCAAAACCACAGGCAAACAACATCCCCAGAGAAAGTTATCATCACATGATCCAAGCAAGAGGTATCATCAAGATCACAATTTTTCACTTGCCCTCTGTCAAAGATAATCCCAAAACCACCGTATACCTTTCTGTTTTCCAATTAAAATGGAAAGAAAAATCAAAGAAACACGAAATCAAGTATAAAAAGACACCTCTTTTCATTCCAAGGATAAACAAATAAGCATATATTATCCTTGTCTAACCCATGAGAAGAGAAGTTTGGATAATAGGCCTCCATCAATTAACTCGAGAAACAAACCTAAAGAAGAAACCTTTCGTAATTTACCATCCTTTACCGAGCTCGTCAAATGCGAGTTTAACGAACCCTACTGCCGAACGAAATAAAAAGACAATGATCGAGAGATGAAGCTTACATCCGACTTCCGAAACCGACGGCCCTCCAGAAAACGGCGTACGACCACCCAAACTCAAGGCAGAGTCGCCTCAGCGCCTCTCTCGGCGGCAGCCCCATAGTGAGAACCCCAACCAGCGCACTCGATCGACCAAAAACACTCAACTTTGCCGCCGAATCCAAACAACCAAAAGCAACAAAGGGCTTAAAGAGATCTCCGGTTATCAAGAACGACCTAGCTGCGGCGCCAAGAGCCCCACCCCACCTGCAGCCCACCGCCCCTCAAAGAGCTTTGAGAGCACCTTCTCAGAGCGCGAAAAGCGCACGTTGAGAGAGAGAAGAAGCCAACAGTAGCGGAGGCCGTCTTCTTTTGAAGACTCGACCGCCATCGTTCCAACTCCACTGGGGCAAAACCGGAAACCCAGGTCACAAATTATACATAAAAAATCACACTAGTCGACAACCTACCTACCTTAGTGTCAGAGAACCCTTGGACCCCACATTTGTTGTCCAAAAGAAAAACAGGTATTAAAGGCGAGTAAAGTATTCCAAAGCGGGATTAATCTCCATCAAATGTAGACCGTCGGATCCATTCTAATAATAGAGCGTGCATTTCATCGAATTAACATAGCCACTGCTCCAGGCGTGGGTCGACCACACATCCAAGCCGTTCACTGGCGCTTGAGATTCGATCATACGATGATGAACGGTGAGATCGATACGTACTTATCTCGTGCGCGGCTTTGGGGAGATAGATAGAGGCTAGAGCGGAAATTACGAGGGAGCCACTGAGGAGGGCCTTCAAAAGGCATGTCTTTTTCCTGCTTTGAATAATAGGAAGCCATGTAGTCTTTTAATGATGGAGAAGGATGGGGTTAATTATTCCGAGTGATGGCTGAGGTGTTGGGAGGAGGACAAAGAAGAAAGGCTGACACACAACCAGTGGCTGTCACCTCCTTTTGCTTAAACTACTGATAAGTTTTAGCTGAATACAATTTGCCTGTTCTCCTTTTGATGAAGCTTGTGACGCTTCTGTTCTTCTGTTCTTGATTAGTGTTTGTTTAAACCCCCATCCTGATGATGTAAGGTTGAAAGAGCAGTGGCTCTTCTTCTCACGACTCTGTTTACTGATGTCATTACAGTGGCTTCTATCATGAAAAGCTGCCTCCTGAGCCATAGGATCATTCAGGAATTCTGTCATTTTTGAATCAGGGAAGAACGCAAACACGACTGAGTGGCACCGCTGTCGATAGTGGTTTGCGAATAGGATCCAAACACAGCTGGCCACTGAACTCAAGAGTGTGTTTGTGTGGCCATTTAGTTCTGTATTCTTCTCCTACCATCTTTGTTTGTCTAATTATGAACATATAATCCTTGTTAAGTTTGAGATGATGTCTACTATGTCTCTGTATCTGAGTAGGTAAGACATACTTGCAGTTCTGAAGCAGTTGAACAGCCACAACACAATAATAGATAAGCTTCAATTGTCTGTCCAACGAAGAGGAGGAGATCTGAAACCAAAATAAGGGGAACTCCAAACCTTCTGATGTCGTAAAAGGTGAAGATTTGATTCTAACTGAGTCAAACCATATCCAGCAATGGCCTTGGAAGGATAGAACAGTTGATGGGCATCAGCTGCGTTAATCCACCAAAAGAACCATCATTTGTGGGGGGTAAGAGATTAAGCATCATGATGGAGATGTCAAGGATGTCAAAAATGCTGAGAGGACACAGAGAAAAATCTTTAAAGAGAAGATCCAACTAAAAGACATATCTGTATGAGAATCTTGACCTTGGCTTTTACAAATTATACACCCTTCCTTTTGATGTGAAGCCAGTCATTTGATGTTTGGCCCACTAGGAATTGGAGAGGTGATATTAGTCACAAGAAAGGCAAGTAGATGGATCCCACTTTCTTTTTAGATTTGTCAGTGAAGTCTCAGCCAAAAGTATCTCTGTTTGATGATGGAGATTGAGATGTGGCTATGTTTTGTCTGGACCTTATCTAAGCTCATTGATCAAAAAAAGAAAGATTAAGAGTATATAAATTCTGAAAATGAAAATGCAATGTTGACTGGAGTTACTGTAGGGTTAAACAATTACAGTAGTTGAGATTAGACAAAGATGAAGCAACTACTACTTTTGTGAGAAGTCTGATTTTGATAAACTTTGATGAATATATAAGGCAAAATAAGCAATCAAGACAAAAAATGCTTGATGGTACAGTGTAACTTTTTCCTCCAGTAAATTTACATTATTCAGTTCTTACATCTCACTCTGGTTTGTGTCTGATCTCTTGATTTCAACAATTTGACAGATGTTTCTTGTTTGCTTCTACAACTCATTTAGCACATACAAACAAGAAGATAGCCAATCAATTCCTCTTACTTGCTGCATCAGTCTTCCAATCCTCTCTCTCTCTCTCTCTCTCTCTCTCTCTCTCTCTCTCTATGTCTGCCAAATAGTAAACCCACTGTGGCTTATGCCAAATCCTTTGGGACAAGCCACAACAAAACTCCTACAGGGGAGCTTGAGACATGGAGTTGGAAACTTACATGTGCTTGATGGGTAGATGGATCTATTATGTTTGGATTGACATGGGGAGACTCTAATGGATGAGAATATTTTGATGGCATTGCCCACCAATGGAGGTCCACTTTGACTTGATTGGCAAAATGGGTCTTCTTTTGTGGGCAAATTTTTTGAACCATGCGTGGTCATGGCAAAGCTAAGGATCCTCCTTGATGAGGGTAAAGAGACAACAAGACAAAAAGCTCACCCTACTAAATCACAAGGATCTCTTGATCTGTACTCTGAAATCTAAGTTAGGGACCATTCTGGCTGCCATCAGTCAGGTTTTTTTTGGCCTAGCTGGACAGAATCACCTATGTGACGTTGTTTCTTCCTGTAAAATGATCTTTTTATTTGGAAAAGCAGCAATATTAGATATTAAAGCTGAATATTAGGCAATGTTGCATCAACTTTGAGCATCAAGAAGACACTTAGTGTAGTCCCTTCAAGCTCAATTCAATGTTCATATGGAATTTAAGCCTTCCTCATCAAATGCTATTCAGTATCTGACCATCAAACATAGATACTCATGAATCATATTGTCTTGCTTGTTGTGGCACTCAAAAGAATCCGCAAATACCCAAGTTGAATGCAATCATTCACAATGAGTCCAAAATGTCTTAGTCAACCTTAGCTACTTTCACAACAAAGAGGTCATTTGATTAGGTTGTGACATGGAAACCTAGTGGCTGATCCACTGCCCAGTGGAAAGAGGTTGTAGCTTGAAAGCTTTAGTGAGGACACAGCATGATGTGTTATCTCCACAGGCTTAGCAGGCTATTGATCAACTCAAACCTTGTTGAAAACTTGGTATCTGAGGACAAAGAACATGTACACAAAAATGCAGTTTGGTCTCTCGAATGATCCTTATCCATGAAACAAAGTCATCTGCATGAAGAAGAAGAAGAAGAAGAATGGATGTGCCTTGAAATGTAGGAAATCTTCTCCTCCAGTAACTCCACCAGTCCATTATATCTTAAATTTTTCAACCAGTTGACTTTTCCTTTGGGTCAGAGTCTGGAATTTTGACCTCATCATCACCATGTGCAATGGATCATTTCTCGGAACAGCATCACAGGCAAGGAAGAGCTGCCTACCGGTAACCAGAAACTAGGGAAGCATGACACTAATAGAAGTCATCCCTCAACTATCATTCAGCAATAATTTGCAGGTCAATTGGCAACCATGAGCTGCATCAGGATGCAAATCTTGGCTTCTCGTGTCAGGGAATGTCAAGCAGTTGATCCTGTGATCAAGAAGACAGCTATTGGCCATGGCCAACTTGTATCTGATAACGTTGTTGCTGCTGCCGACTCTTCCTCCTCATCGAGAGATGTCTCTTGTGGCTGGTAGGAGTGTGAGCACAGTGGAGAATACATGCCTAGCTGTTCCTCACCAATAGTCTTTAAACAAGCATGACAAGAACAAATGGTAGAATTGCTGTAATTGTTTGTCCATCAGAACAGAAGAGAAGAAGGTCTTGAACTTTTTCTTTGAGGAGGAGGAGGAGGGAGAGAATCTATGTATCTATATATATTATTCTTTAATTCTCTTCATCCGTATGCATTTCCTCTGTTCTTCTCCTTCTCCAAGTCTCGACCACCTACCTCTTTCGCACTCTGTGTAACAATGGGGACAGTACTGCGGCCGCCACCGCAGTTGCTGCTGTGGGTGCAGCAAATGCTCCGACTGCTGCGACCGCCGCACGCTCCTCATCGCCGCGTGGGCCGTCGGCGCCTTCGTCCTGGTCGTTCTTCTCATCGTCGTCATCGTATGGCTCGTCCTCCGCCCCACCAAGCCCAGCTTCCACCTCAAGAACACCACCGTCTACAAGTTCAACCTCTCCCTTTCCGACAACATCCTCTCCGCCGTGGTGCAGGCCACCGTTTCCTTCCACAACCCCGACGGCCGCGTCGGCGTCTGCTACGACGGCGGCGACGTCTACGCCACTTACCAGAACCAGCAAATCACCATACCCCCCCGCCATCCCTCCGGTCTACCATGGCCGCGACGTCATCGACGTCTGGTCCCCGGTCGGTCCAAGAATGTCGCGAACCCAACCTGACCCGACCCACCGGACTCTTTCACTGGGCCGGACCGCCTAACGCGATGCGTGGATCGAGCCAGCCACGGCAACAAAATGAATCAAGCCCAAAGTCTCACCTTCTTCAAAAGCAAATTAAAGTGGGACCCACCTAGAGATTCCCGCGCATGATCCAATCACGGAAGAGGGTAGGCAAAGGTGTAATTTTGAGTATTGGTTCTTCTACCCAGCACGACCGCTGCATTTTTCCCCGCTCCCACTCTCCCGCCACCGCCTCATTCGATCGGCTTGAAATTAGGGCTGCAAATCTCGCCTTCTGTTCCTCGACTCCCCCCAAGATTTATTTGCTTTTAACGAACAGAGAGAACACTTGAGTGGTTATCAGCGAAGGAAGTCCAATACCTCAAGTTTCGCAGCAATCCGGGAGGAGGAGGCATCGCCGGCCTCATCATCCCTCACCTCTTCAAATCGTGTCAGTGTTTTTCCCAATCCATCTCTACGAGATCGTATATAGCTTTGCTTCTCTTTGTAGTATTGGGATACCGATAAATGGGGTGCCCTGGCTCCACTCGTAGGATGAAATGCTTGCTTTTCTTTTCTTGTTCCTTTGGATTTTAGAATATTTAACCTTTTCTTCTTTCTTGTGGTAACAAAAATGATCTTCTCGGATATGGCTCACGTACCACTATGTTCGAAACTTTGTCTTCTATGTTCCAAATTCGGTCATGGGTGACAAATTTATCGCATTTGTGAAACTTCGGTTGGGGTTGAAGACTGTGATGGTTTCTCTTTAGGTTTATTGCTTATTGATTTTTTTGGTTTGAGGCAGATCAAATCCACGGTCTATTTGATGCCCAAGTTCTGGATTTGCTAAATTTAGTGTTATTTTTCATGCTTTTTAAAGGATTTATGTAACTTAAGTCTTACTTGAATTTGGCCTCAAACTGATTGAACTAAATCAATCTCAAATTGATGGAATTTAACTCCTAATGTGGTCGAACTTGGTGGCATTAAGGCTCAACCATGCGGCCGTCCGAGCTACAGGCCAGCTTCTTGCCTGGACTGGAGCCACATCAACAAAAGTATGGCCTAGGTGGGGACCCGCTCAGGTCCAGGGTGCTTAGGTTGGGCCGAGCAAGGAGCCGACTTGCAACATTGTTAGGTTAGATCACTGAGTTTGATTGCACCCGGGTTGGATTCCACCAATTTGGGATTGGTTTGGTTCAATCAATTTGAGGTTAGGTTCAAGTCAGACTTAAGTCACATCAATTAAGGTTCGATACAAATTTAAATGGGGTTCAATTGATTCCAGCCTATTATATTAATTTGGGCTTTAAGGCTGACTGGGCTAAACCACTCAAGGTCAGTCCACCTAGATCCAATATAGGCTTCAGTGGCAGCCCACTATGTCAGCTGTCCACGATGACATGATAGTGAATCTACAAGATGATATGGTAGTGGGCTGTTGCTGATGTGCCAATGGATCCAAGTTAAACAGTAACAATTTTTTTTGCTAATAATAAGTATCTTATATCACATACTGATGAAAAACCAATCGCATAAACTCTACATAAAAAAAATCAATAATTGTATTTTTTTCTCTTATAGCAGGAAGCATGATACGATGTGGGTTCTTAAAGTCCATCAAATCATAATACTATACATGTCGAAAGATCCATTTCTCTAAGGAACAGATGAGAATGGACAAAATTGATTGGATTCAGACCTACTCAGCACAGAATGGACTGGGACCTTGGATTTGAAGAACCCAAGAAATCATGCAGTTTGGTACACAAATTTAATGTGCCAGCATACTACCACTGAGTAGAGGGTTCTGCCCACACAGTGTTGGATCATGCCTCTCATGGCTATTCTTGACAACTGGTACTGCTGCATTCCATATCACCTAACAAGTGGGCATATCATGAATCTAAAAACTGTTGGTCATTCTGGATATTTCTTAGGGATTGTTATTAACTCTTCAATTTAAAGAATAATAGAGTTAAGTATGAGATTACTTGTTACCATTTGGTTTCATTTTGGTTTCAGAACATGGATATGCCTAGTTGATGCTTTTTAATGTACAAAGTTAACCTGTCGGAGTGTTGACGATAGTTGGACACTAACAAATACCTTAAAAGAGGGTTAAGATTAAAGATTTAGAGGATGTCACATCTGTTTCTTCACAGATAGGAATCGATGTTGGTGTTCTTTTTTTCTATCAAAATGATGTTTGCATGAGTCTGGTGAGAATTGCATGACAAAATAACTCATTTTTGGTAATAACCTAAAAGGTCACTTGGCATATTTGGTTGCTCGACTTAAAGCTGCTCGGCCATTCCTGACAGTGGTCGATAGTCTTCTCATTTGATGCCACAAGACTGTCGCTAGCAAGGTAAGGCTACCTAACCCTCCGCAATTTTGCACCTATTTTATTGGTTTGGGAGTGCGCCCAATAGTGATCGTGATGATACCTCCAGATTTCTGATAAGAGTTCAATCGGCCTAAGTCACATAGAGTTGTATTAAGATGAGCATGCTGTTCTATGTGATAGGGAAGCTTTAGTTTTAATGGTTTCAGTGAAGAGTTTTATATATTCATGATGCTCAAGTCTTCTTCTGTTAAGTGAACTTTAGTCTTCTTGTTCTGTTTTATGTAAGCTCCTTTTGGTGATGATTTTTGAATGATGCATCAAATGTTTGTCAGTGTTTCTGTCTGCTTAATCTAGCGAGCTTTCCCTTTTAATCACGTAAAAAGGGGATCTAATTGTCATCATTTGTTACATTTATGTCTTGCTCTTTTCCTGCTCCAGCAGAATCATAATCTGGTATCTCATAATGAGAAATAAGCTTGCAAGGAAAGAAAATAACAGCCAGGAAATCTTGGTAAGAGTCATGCCTCCACTGAAGCAAGCCTTTGTTATAGACGGTTTGTGACCAAAGATTACATGCTTTTGTCGACAGAAATCCTTATGCCATGAAGCCACCTGGAACTGGACATGGATGATCCATAACTGGAATATATGGTTAACTAGTTTATCATCTTTATCAGTTGATGATGCGAGTAATAACATAGGTGTCTTCCCCCTGGTAGTTAAGTGAGTATCAACATTATAGGTTGCAACTTCATTTCTTCTTCTTTTACAGTACATTGGAGGAGGAAGACAATCATATTTTTTGAAATGCAGAAGACAAGTTAGAAAAGTAATATGTAGGTCCGAAGATGGAAGATGTTCTGGAAGAGTCTTTTTGACTACCTTCTTTTTTTCTTTTATTTTCTTGTAAGTGAGAAATATTCTAATTACCTGACTGTTCTCTTTTATAGTAGTAACTATATCCAATTGTTTCAACTGTTCTTTAGCTTCTGGTCACCCAACTACTATGGCTCTCATAGCCAGGATCATCACATCATGTTTACAGTAATTCACTACAGGTAAGTATCTTAAAACTCTAAAAACATTTGGTCATCAATTTTACTTCTTTTACCAACTTTGCATGTACTCAGGAGTGCCTGCTCTGTCAACAATGTGGATTGCTCAACTGCAATGAAGGACATCAGTACCCCAGCACTGATGTCTCACTTCAAAAGATTGGCATACACTGTAGTATCCCCTGACACAATCTTGTCTAACAAGGATTGTTGCCAAATAATCCTGTTGGCTGCCAGGAGTTCCTGACTACATTACAAGGGTTGTGATTGGTAGCTTATGGTTGTAGATATTGCTGATTTAAGTTTCGAGGAAGCTGTTCTCCATTCTGAGGCAACAGAGAAGATTCTTGGAGTACGGATCTGTAGGTTATGGTAAGAGAATCCGTAGTGAGCTCTGGATTTGATTCCACTTGTTGGGTGCTGTCAATGGGGGGTAATAAGCAAGTTTAGTGAGTGGCACAGAAGACAATGTGATTGCAACTTGTAAACCAATTTGGGAGAGTTTTTAGCTATGACCTCTTCTCTTATTGATCTTATGCAAATGTAATCTTCAAATGTTGATGAATAGTGTGTGGTTTATTCCCAAATAATTTAGCATTATCTTCGGGAAACTCAACCAAATGACATGTTTGCCCCCTTTATTATTATTATTATTATTTACTAATTTTTTTATCCTTTCCCTATAAATAAATATTATTTTGTTTTCGCCCCCATATTGTCGAGTCCGACTGAATCACCCTCGAGAAATGTCCGGGGTGACATGGTCTGCTATCAACGGCCTCTTACATCGTGGGCCCGACTATGTTCCCCAGTGCGATCACGGGTTCGAGAAGCTGCTCCACCCACCCAACCGGCAAAATGGATCCTCTACCGCGCACGCATCTCTTTGCCAGCAGCGACCGTCCAGATCCGTCCTGGAAGGCTGCGCGGTCACATCAGACGGTCGTCGCTCGACGGAGCGGATCTTCTCCTTGGGGTCTTGACCCGTTACGAAACCAAAAGAGAAAGAATTCGCGAGGATTTGGCGCGCTTCGCCGATTCGAACGGCTGATCTCCACACCGCTTCTGATGTGACAAGAGCAACCTGCTCGAGCGGAACATCTCGACCGTCCATCGAGTCCATCTCAAACGCGACGACCGTGAGATGCGATCCGAGGGTCCACCCACATGATGGAACCTCCAAGGGGGGTATCATTGCTTACGGCGGCGTACTTACGCAATTAACACATGATTGTTTTATGGCTTTACATGGAGAAATACTAATTAATTAAATAATTAAATTACTTAATTAATAATAGGAGAGACAGAGACAGAGAGAGAGAGGGTTCGCGTCTTCCCTCCATATCCATCCCAACTCCGAACACAACAATTTCCCTCCCTCCCTCTCTCTCTCCCTCCCTCCGCTTCCTTCGTTTCCTGCTCTCCACCTTTCCCACCTCCACACACGCCTTCCACTGCCTCTCCCTCCTCCTTCTACTCCTCAATCTACAGATCGTAGACAGCCCGATTCGAGACCCTGCCCCAATCGCCCCCACGCAGCCGATCCCCCGCCGCCGCCGCTTCGGCGCCGCCATCGGATCCGCTCCTCCCCGCTGCTGGAAGCCGACCAGGAAAGAGGGTTTTGTTCTCGGATTCCGTATCGGAGAACGATCTGCTTGTCCCGGCCTGGAGATCGGTGATTTGTGGGGTTTCGTCTTGTGATTTTGTTGGTTTTGGGTTGGGGGTCGATGTCTGGTGGCCGAGCAGCTGGGAGTCGCGCGCCACAGCCGACGGGGCAGATCCGACAGCCGCCGAAGCGGCACCTGCCGTTCCCCTCGACGAGGCCCCCGTTCCTCGCCCCGGACGAGTACCACCGCTTCCCGGGCCCCGACGGGCGGGGAATCGCGGGCGATGAGACGGCCGATGCTCTGGTTATCAAAACGCCTGTAAGTTTTCTCGTCTCGTTTCCTTATTTTGTTTCTCCCTTTTGTGTCTATTCAGATGGAATTGATTGTTTTCCCCTTTTCTTTGGCTTTTTGATACTTGAGCGAAATAGAGATGACGATTTGTGTTCATATGATGTTTTAGCGCCAAAACATGGTTAAAGATTCTTTGAAATGTTAAATCTAGGGACTATTGTTGCTGCTCAGTGAAGCTGAGAAATTGACGCGAATGGTGAAGATATGTGCAGCTTTTGTTGGTCTAATATTTTGTGCATGCTATAGATTGAGCCTCTTTAGGATCTAGGTATACCCAAATTTGGGCCATGTTTCACAGAAGCATCTTCTGCAGCAACAATTAATGATTTTTTAAGCTTTTGTGGAAGTAAAATTAGAGACAGGTATAAACTTTAAGGCTTCTGAAGGACACCATTGAGTATAAATGGTACTAATGTTTTTTTCAAGGTACTGGCAAATGATAGTATAATAAATATGATGACTTGATCACATGTTTCAAGGGACCTGGGTAGCTCACTCTGAATGTTTGGAACATTATGGCTTCGGAAATTATTCATTATATGGTTACTTCCTCTTGTCCTACATGGAAGTCAATGGCAGGGAGATCCATGTAACCAGTTCCACATTGTTGTGACATAACAGTTTGTTGTTGTTGTTGGACTACCTAAGGCCTGCTGGTGTACAATCGATTAGATAAGAATAGTGTTCATTCTCTTTCTTCGAAGATTTTCTGCCCGCTCACTATTAGCGCATTTTCCACCCCTTTGTGCATGTGCAAGGATGGTCCTTGCCCCACTTTTGAATCCATAGAAAGTGAATCTCCATTCTATACATCCTCGATTCCTTTTGGAAAACCCCAGCTAACTTCTCTCTAGTGGGCTTCACTTGTATGCTATCCTTCCTGACCTTACCTCGACTCCACTCTCCAAGCTCACCGCTTGATCGGGTCTTTTCGACCACCTTAGCAAGATAAGGTCCCAAAAGGCCAAATCTCAGCTGGTTTCATCTTTACATTTGTATTGTGGAGGATAAGAATATGTGTGATATTCACACAGGTTTTGGTTTTTTAAGATCTAGCATAAAGGAAAGCAACATATAGGTTAAGCTAACAGCATGGTTACTGTTTTCAGACAACTGTCATTACCATTATACCGAGTCTCTGTGCTTAACATTCCAGTGCCATTGATTTGAAGCAAATACTCTGATATTAGCTTTATACTAGAAAAGAACAGAAAATTAAGGATCTTTGGACTTGATCTTTTGACTCAATCATAGGTGATTCTGAAGGGTTATGTAACTAACTCAAGCAAGTTGTGCTTAAGCATTTGAAGTTTTATTTGAGAATGTTCTCTGTTTAACAAAATTTCAAGGATTGATAGTGGTGTAACAAATGCGCACGTTCATTCAGGATTGGTTTTCAAGTTCCTTATGGTTAGATTGGAAGACACTGCTAGTAGGTTTTGGTTTTTCTGTTTTTGCCCGTTGCGAAAAGAAAATGTATGCATTCTAGAAGTAGGTTGAGACTAAAGTACTTGTAGAGCTCCTTCAAATTTGACAGTGTTTATATTTGTTCAACCAAGACATCTTGTCTTCAGGAAAGATGACTATGACATTGACCTTCATGCAGCATGGAATATAGTTTATTTAATGAAAATTATAGAGATCCATCTCAAGTATCTTTAGTCTTTGTCCTTACGACAGAATGCAGAAACTCTTGTGTGATAGATATAGTGTCTTGAATACTCATGCTGTTAGGTAATTATCCACATCTATCGACGATGAGGAATGGAACATCATGCTTGTTGGTCTAGTTTATGTGTGTGCGTGTTTTATGATTCTTATCAGTATTCTAGATCTTATACTTAATACCCCTTAGATGTATGTGAACTTCCCATCTAGGTGCATCTTAATCACATGATGAGGTACTTTAATATTGTGCCATCAAATTTCCTGAGATGCATCGTCTTTAAATGAATTTGAAAGTTTGAGTTACTGGTTGTAATTCATTGAAAAATGATATTTCACATGTTAGTTGAAGCGGAAGCGTGAACACGAAGATAATGAAGCTGGAGAATCAAGTGAGTGGATGACTAGTCCTGGTTATGCTGAAGGACTTAATAATCTTCTTCTCACACCGGTATCAGGAAAAGGAGGAAAGACATCTGGGAGATCCAAAATTGCAAAGTACAATAAGTCTGGCCCTCATACCCCAATGTCAAATGCTGGTGAGTAAATTCGCCCTTCCATTACCATAAAAAAACGGGTTAATCTCTGCACTAGGAAAACTCACTCGTCAGTTATGGTATACATGCACCTATTGGCAACTGACTAATGATCTGGTGTTGTTATCTTTATTTAAATTATCAAAGCTTAGATAAGATTACTTTCCAATTGAAGGCTCTGGTCTGCATTTGATCTGCATATACAAATTTTATCAGCATCATTTTTGGTGCTGCAGGTTCTCCTTCAGGCAATACTCTCACTCCTGTTGGTACTTGCCGTTATGACAGCTCTCTAGGTGATTAAAGTCATGGCTTGTCTAAATTCTGTCTAGAAAAGTTTGAATCTTAGAATATACTGGGAACTGCCTTTGCTTGTCTCTGACGATTGTGTGATGTAATTTTCTTTTCAGGACTTCTGACCAAAAAGTTCATTAATTTGCTTAAACATGCACACGATGGCATCCTTGATTTGAATAATGCTGCGGAAACACTTGGGGTACTGCAGATGGCTAATATTTTAATTACCTAAAGTTTATTTATACTAAAACAAGGATTATATTGTGTAGGTGCAAAAGAGGCGGATTTATGACATAACTAATGTCCTTGAAGGGATTGGGCTTATAGAAAAGAAACTCAAGAACAAAATTCGTTGGAAGTAATTCATCCTTTTGCTGGCAGAGTTTTATTTTGTTCTTCCCATTATACTCAAATTTTCTCCTTGCAAAATGAGTAGCTTTTTGCATGGTACATAATTCTTAGCTCGTTGCATAACAGAGGACAAGATAACACAAGACCAGGAGAAGTTGATGATGATCTTTCAGTACTACAGGTATGATGCACACATGCATGTTCTTCCCAGGACTAAAAAGCACTGTTCTCACTCTAGATTTGTCTAATCTGAGCCCATGTTGTGAAATTTTTTATAGTGAAATGAGTCAACTCATCTAAGTTTTCCTAGTTTCATTTTCTTCAGGCAGAAGTTGAAAAACTTGCTTTGCAAGAGCACAGTTTAGATGATCGTATCAGGTTAATTTTTGTTGTAGCTACTAGGTTATTGCTGTCATACATTCTACCAATTATGCTGAAACAAACAATTCTTTTCACAGTGAAATGCGTGAAAAATTAGGGGTGCTTAGTGAAGATGTAAACAATCAGAAGTAAGTGTTTTTCTTGCATTTGTATTTTAGATTTGTTGGTTATCCAACCATGTAGTAACCATATGCTGTAAGTTTTTGTACCTTCAGGTGGCTGTATATGACCGAAGATGACATCAAATGTCTACCATGCTTTCAGGTGTTGGTCTGTTGGCTCGTTTACTCTGAGAATGCCAATAAGATACTGGCTGCTTCTCCATTACAATTATTGCTACCTTATATTCGTGCCTCTTATATGCAGAATGAAACATTAATAGCAATAAAAGCGCCTCATGGTACTACCCTGGAAGTTCCAGATCCTGATGAGGTAAGAAGAGGGAAGGTCTTGGCAAAGATTTTTTTTAGTTTTAGTATGTTTGTGCATCGGGTAGCATCTGTTTCCTCTGCATGCAGGCTGGTGATTATCTACAGAGGAGATACAGGATTGTCCTAAGAAGTACGATGGGTCCGATAGATGTTTACCTTGTTAGGTACTAGTAATTCCCTCTTAATTATCATTTTATAATATTAATTGTCTTTTATGTGCTGCCCCTTGGTGATATTTTACTTTATGTTGTTAGTCAATTTGAGGAGAAGTTTGAGGAGGTGAGTGGTGTTGTGACACCTCCAAAGCTCCATTCTGGTAAATCAATGGCAAACCCAGAAACTCTTGGGAACCCCACGCTGGCTGTTGCCACAGAAGAGAGCAAAGAGAAGGAACTGCAAGTAAATAATCAAGATAGTCAGAGGGGGTTCCCTGACGTAAACTCCTCGCAGGATTTTGGCAGTGGCATGATGAAGATTGTTCCTTCAGATGTTGATGTAAGCTCAATTTTTGAATATGCAGATACTGACATTATTAATAATTTATGCCTATTAGTGACAACTTCTAAGGACCACCTAAGTCAATTTCCACTTAAGCCATTGTCCACATATGCAACTCACTTGTGTGGTTTGAATCATAGAAATTGTATTGTACCATTCATTAAGGATCCCCTCTATGTAACAGGAACAAACAATCTCAATAGACAGAGATTGCTTTTTCTAATTTGTTTATTTTTGGGCTTTCAATTATTTGAACATTTGATCTGTCATTAACTAATTTTGCTGGCTATAACTTCTTTGCATATGCTTGGCTTTCAATTATTTGAACATTTGATCTGTCATTAATTATTAGGACATTTTCACTCATATATATTATTCCTTGCTGCTTTAATTTAACATCTCCAAGGTGTGAAATCAGAGAAGCTCATCTGAGGTTTTTTGATGATCTTCATTTCTTTTATATTTTGATGGTCATCTGCAATTTATTGCTCCTACCTGTCGAAAAGGATAAGATACAGCATCACCTGTTTAACGTTCCTTTTCAATGAAAAGTGATTTTTTTTTCTTTTTTTGCAGACTGATGCTGATTACTGGCTTCTATCAGATTCTGGATTTAGCATTACAGATATGTGGAAGACTGCACGTATCCTTCTTCTTAAGATATCACTTGTTTCATTCTTATTTCTGTACTTGTTTAAAATATGTTTTAAATGTCGCTTGAAATCCTTAGCTCAGTCTTTAGCTGAGGTGCAATGGGATGGAATTGATGTATTCAACACAGATGACTTTGTTACGGGTAGTGCTAGCACATATCAGCCGCAAACTCCATCCAGTGTTACTGATGTCCCCTCTAATGCAAATTTGACTCCTAGATAAATACAGGACAGGTTTAATGTAGAAATGGAAGATCCATCTTCTGGTGGGGACAATCAGATCCACCGAGACCCACAACGTCATTGCCGTTAGGTCAAGCTGCGAAAGTCTGACGATCAAGCGGTGAGGCTATTTGCAAGAGTACTGTTCCATTACCTGATGGAACGGCTGCAGTTGTTGTGTATGGTTGAGTAATCCATCTAGTGTATTGTTCATGCATGAAATTAGATCCCCATCTTTACTTCACTTGAGATCTCTCTGTGCTCCTCAACTTGAGCAGTCCGTTAAAACATGTTGGAAATATGTAATCTTCCTTGGCTCTACTGTTTATCATATAGACTTCAGATCGAGCAAGATGATGTGTAGCTCTCATGAAATCTAAGCTATCACTCAAAATGTGCTTTAGCCTCTTGAAAGCTTTCTTATTATTTCAATATGTAATCTTTCTTATTCTTCCTTTCAAAACCTGCATGATGATCAATAGTTGTGACTATCTGGGTGCATTTTGATGATTGAGATGAGTGATGCATGCGCAATTAAGTAGTGAGTGTTCTCTATGAGCAACTTTCCAGGGTTAAAATCTATGAGTACTTCATGCAACCAAAACTATAGATCTGCCACCTTTATAGACAGATCGATTGTTCTAGCATGGATCTCAAGTTCCATAGTCATGTATTCTGCATGTATCACACGGCTTGATCGACACATATAATGCTAGCATTGGCATACGGTCTCAAGTCGGAATTATAAGTTTAATATTCCTCTGAAACTATTGTTGTTTTTAACTATTGTTGTTTTTAACTGACTCAAATTGTTTGCAAGAAATCAAGTTGGCTGCAACACAAGAAAAGTGAAATTACAACTATTTCTGTACATTATGTTTCTTTTCTTTTCCATATATATCGCTAAATTTATCATTATTCTCTTCTCTTATTTGTGTGGACGCGATCGCCGTTGCTTTGGGTTGGCGCCAAGGAGAGCATCCGCAATCTCCTCCAATTTCTCTACTCCTGGTTTCTCTTTTTCTTCTTTCTCTTGTTTCTTGTTGCCGCCTAACCGGCTCATCCATGATGATCGTTTTGTTTTCTGAAGAAGAAAATTCAGCAAAAGAGAAAAAAAAAAATCCTTAATGATGTAAAAGGCAAAAAAAAGAAAAGAGTAAGAAATTATGTTGTGATAGCAGTGGAGTGGTTGCTGTAAGAATCATTGCAAGACTCCATCACTGATTCACTTATGATTCTTTCAGTGAAGTTGTTGGATGTATAATGGGTTTGGTCTGATAAATGTGCAAGTAGGCCTCTTTTCTTGTGCACTCTAATTGTCTGATAAATGTGCCAGTAGTGACAACCAATCTAAAGCCAATTCTTTCTTAAAATGATGAGAGATGCCATCTACATTTCAGAAAGATGTTTATATTACTATGTTTGATTTCTGATTCCTATCAAATTTCCAGTGTTGAACTTGTGATTCTATCATGCAGATCTTTATCACTAGCTATTTAGTGGCAATCAGAAGCTACCTCAGTGCTGCCTGATGACTTAGAAACCACATAGTGGAGGGCTTCCAAGAACAAAATCTGCCCTTTCTCTGTGAAGTTCTTGAGATAGAACACAAGCAGTTGCCCAGATTTAGCCCTCAGGTTCCTAAACCTCTCTTCGATGTCAGGCTCATACTGCATCACCAGCGGCCGGAGGAAGGTCTCATAAACAACATCAGTTCCCTGCACACATCACGCATGAGAGGAAGAAACATCCAATGCTGATATCTTCACTTCATCTGGTTGTGCAGGTTAAATTACCTTCGTCTTTGGGTACCACAGGTAGACCAAGAAGGCCAGCTTCGCTTCTCCATACATTGGCAACCTTCATCGAATTCGAAAACGAGTCATAAACATAGCAAAAAAAGATGAAGAACAGTAAAAGCTGAGTGATTGATCCTTACAATGAAACAAGGAAATTGCCTGGCATCTCGATGACTGTTAGTATTGCCACAATGATCCTGCAAAGTTTTATTTCATGCCATCAGAACTCTTCCGAATCGAACAAACATGACGATTAAAGAACGTGTAAACATTTGCCCGCCAAGACTTTGTGGATGTGATTGAAGTTAGCAGACCTAATCAGAGGTAGATAAACTACACGACACACTATCACTATACGACAGAGGATGGCCAACTTCCCTTCACCAAAACCAACCCCCTTTAGGAGCTTTTGCCTGACTTTATTCCTTGTATAAGATAAAGCAAGGATCCAAAAGTATTGCATTATCTTCAATCATGATCTGCTTGATGAACCATATGAACGGGACAGACTAAAAAAATGATAGCTTTATGTTCCTCTGTCATCAGAGAGAGGTAGAAATTACCAGTACTGGCACCAGAATCGAAGCTGCTGTGCGTTGCCTTGACCCTGCTCTAATGTCTTGAAGCACTCGAAAGCTGGATAAGCATATCCAAACACCACCCTGCCATGGTTGCGCTTGCAATCCTCAGCTCAAGCTTTCATATATTGAGATTGAAGATGAAAAAAATGGATGAAGGAAACATTGATTACTCACACGAGAAGTCTGGTTATGTACTCTGCCAACATCTTCAATGAACCATGAAAACCCAAATTTGTAAGAAGAAGAAAAAGAAGAAGAAGAAGAAGAATAGAATTAAGCCAAGCTCTTCGTGTGCACCTTAAAGCAGAGGAATTGTCTTCAGGTTGGTTGGCGTTGACTCTGGGAGGTCGTGAGTCTTTGGCTCTGAGCTCGAGGAGATCAGGAGAAGAGGAAGAGGAAGAGGAAGAGGAAGAGGAAGATAGAGAGAGAGAGAGAGAGAGAGAGGAAATGGTGGGTCGAGAATTCGAAGCCGGAAGCCAAACAATTGCTATATTTATCTGTTTTCCTTCTCCTCTTCTCGACTCTGACTCTGTTTTGGGTTGACTTAGCGGAGAAGGGAAGAAAGAAGCGGTAGTTGCTTTCGCGGGACGGCTTCCCGCGAAAAATCAACACGCAAGGATGAATAGATCCCGTCAGATCTACGACCTTTGAGACTAAAATACCCACATTGCCCTCAACACTTTCCCTCAAATATCGTCCACGAGGGTAAATTTGTAATTTTGTGCATTACGGTTCGACTCGTCCTCTCCCGGTTCGTAGCTCAATCGGGTTCAGGCTATCTTGATTTCAGATTGATATGGTCCGGTTCGATCAAATTGGGTGTTCTTGACCCGGTCCGGGTCAACTTGCCACCCAAGAAATTGTGGTCCTTGAATTCTTCCACCAAAGATTTTTCTAGAGGGTGTTGTAAGCTTGATCTAGATGAAGGTGGAAGACATCAACGTTGACTAAGGTTGTGATCTCAGTCTATGAATCTTGATGGTTGACTGACCTATGTTTTTTCTCCTCCATTGTTCATCTTGTCTTTCATTCCTTCATATATATATATATATATATATATAATATGGAGATAGTTTCGTAATTCCAAAACTTTACAAGGACAGAGATGGAAAAACATCTTCAATAATACGGTGGCCCGATGGTCGTTTGATTGGGTTCGGCCCAGTGATTGAAGGGAAGAAAGGATTCTTAGTGAAGCGATGTGGCTCGTGAGCTCTCCCGACGTCGCCGTCCGCCACGCTTCTCGCCTACTCCGCACAACCTTCTTTCCAAGATCGCCGCGGTATACGCGTCCAGCTCTCTCCTCTTCTTCTTGCGCTTCCTCCCCTTTTATAAACAAGAATCTGGTTAGCACCAAGAAACCATCTCTCGGCACCGATCGATTTAGGTAGCGCTAATTCTGCTGTGAATTCTCTAGTGCTTCTCGTATTCTTGTTATTTAGGGTAGCATCGTCGTTTCCATTGTGACTTTTACTTAGTGTTTTGGTCTCTTGATTTTGGGGTTTTAAATTTACGGTCAATTTAATTTGGTGTTTGGATCGTCATGAATCGGCGCTTGTTTCCACTGAAGCGAGGTTCCGGGGTTAATGTGATTGTTGGATGAGAAGATTGGATCCTTTGCTAACAGTTAAAGCTTTTGGGATTTTCGAAACCCAATCAAGATTTTGTCCGGAAGGAAGGAGATCCCTCTTTGATTAGGCCTTGACTAGTGGTGCCCAATCAAGATTTTGTTAACCCTAATAGAAAAGAAAGAGAAGTATTGGAGTTCGATCGGTTGCTGTCGAAGGAATAATGAACGCCTTCAATCATTAAAGCATTTTTGTCGTGTCAATATGAGGATCTGCTGACGAGCACAACAAAGTTCTTTGTTATGTTGTGAGAACTGATATTCACCTTTTATTTTTATTTCTTTGTTAAGTGGCAAAGTTTCTACTTTGTTTCGTATAAATAACCCCCCTCAGACCGTGCATTGCTGAGGGTCTTGTGCACCAGGCTTCCCTTTTTGTTATTCAGAAATCAAAATCGTGTCAAGTGTGGTCTTTTAAAGTTTTTTTGACCATATGCTTCTTTTAAAAACTTTTTCCTTGTATTCTCAATCATATACTTGAAGCTCTAGCGTTAATATCAATTTTGACCAACTGTGCGCAACCAGGAAAAAACAATCATCAACGAGATGAGATGCGATTGTTAACTATTTTTTTCCAGTCACGACAGTTCTTGTCTTCTTCTTCAACATGAGCTACTTATGTGTGATAAGTAATTATACGTTCTAATTAATGCTAATGTTTCTTCCTTAAACACTTTAAAGCGCTATAGGTCCATCAGAAAGGATATCTCTCCAAGGTGTTCAGGGTCAATGGATAGATTAACATTGTCACATTGTGGGAGAAAGCAAGCAACAGTGCGAACGTGCACCGTCTCTGGGTATGGTTCTAACTAATCCTGCTATATCTGTTGAATTCTAAAGAAATGCTTGCTTTCTTACTCTTAAATTGTTTGTAACCGCCTGGAATAAAAAAGTAACAAGTCACTATGACAGTTTTAGGAATAATCACTCTTGTTTTGCAGCTTTCCCATTGAGTTGCTTGAGATGCGCTCTGAAGAATCCTCATTGCATGTTCTTTTAATCCCCGGAAACCCAGGTGTTGTAGATATAGACACTTAAATTCCAAAATGTTAATGAGCTACTTACTGATATTTTTTGTTGTTGTTATCATTCTAAATATTAATTTGCTTCTTATTATGGTCGTGAATTCTCTCGAATGAAAATAGTTGTATATGGGTGCATAACAGGTATTGTATTGTACTATAAGGACTTTGTCGAAGCAATCTATCAACTACTGGAAGGGCAGGCATCTGTAACAGGCAGGGACTACCAACTTGGCCATTTCAAAGTTTTCTGAACCCAGAATTTTGCTGATGAGATTTCTAATATCAATATTTTTTCTCAGCAATTGGGCATATTTGTCATGCAGCAAAGGTATCTTGAGTACAATCTAAACTTAAATTATAATATTATCAACTGATGAAATTTCTAATAATGATTTTTTTCTAATCAGTATTCTGTCATATCTCTCATGCAGCAAAGGTTTTATGAGTGAAATTTAAGCTTAACTGCAATAGTGTCAACTTTCCATGTATCAAGGGCCTTTGTGTAGAAGAAATTGTTATTTGTTAAAGTCCTCTCTCTAACTTAAGCGGCTTTTACAATAACTGATTGCTACTTCAACTCACAAACTAGAAAACTATGTAAAACCAAGGATCTTGTACATGACCTAGTTCTAAGGCAAATTAGGCTGTGCTTTTAATGCTTCATGATTGCATCTGTGGAACCTCTGACTTGCTTTCTTATATCACTTGCAGCAATCTAACATCACAAGTGATATGTTTCTGCTAACTCACAGAACTGTATGTAGATTTGTTTCTGTACCATGCTATCCAGAATAAACATGCTACAATGTATTATGGGTCACTTAGCATGCTGTTTGTATGTATATTAATGGATTGTCTTCACGTTTGATATCTTTTGAACATCTAGAGATGTGTGACTCGGTAAAATAGTTAAAAATGTTATCTAGAACTAGTAATTATCAGAATAAAGTTGATGTTCTTTTATCTATTTTGAATTACATTATTTCATTATTTGATTGTGCATACTATTCTTCTTTATTAGTTATGATGATTGTTATAAATATGGATTAGGCTTCTTCATGGAAGATATAGTCCTTTCTCATTTAGATCCTTTCTCATCTAGAAGGCAGTGTTTTGAAAAGCTCTAGGCGCTAAGGTATTAAAATGCCCGAGGCGCTAAGTGCTCGCCTAGGTGCTTGCCCGAACAAAACGAGAGGCTTCAAAATATTAAAATATAAAAAATATATTATAATTAATAAATATGATCATAAAAATAAAAAAGTATCACATCAAATTGAAATCACATAGCCAACTTGAAATATATATTACGGGATGCAATTCTTTGACTGCTATGCTGGAGTTTACTCATAATTTGAGCTCACATCTTGACGCAACGGAATTAGAACAAGAGTGCTATTTATTGCGATTTAATACTTAATGCACTACTTCTAAGTAGTGCGTTAAGTATTAAATCGTAATAAATAGCATGCGTCAAGATGCCAATTGACTAATCCATTTCTAGATTTGGGTTAGAAATCATCCTACCGAGTGGGATTGAGCTCAAATTATGAGTCAACTTAGGCATAGTAGTCAAAAAATTATATCCTGTAATATATATTTCATGTCGGCTATTTGATTTCAATTTAATATGACATTTTTTTATTTTTATGATCATATTTATTAATTATAATATATATATTATTATTTTAATATTTTAGTATGATTCGCTTCACTTGGGTGAGTGCTTAGCACCTCGAATATTTTGAGATCTTAGCACCTAGCGCCTTTCAAAACACCGTATTAGACTCTCAAATATGTTGGGGAGGAGTTTATAAGAGATGTAGAGTAACCGAATGAAGGTTGGTAGATGGGAAAGTCTAAAACTCATTATGGATTGAGGATCTATGATTCTTAGGAACCAGATGAATATACAATTTGCTAAAATGCCAACTTCATCACCATGATAGAACTTGTAGGTTATGGAGTCACTATTACTATTGAAATGTGCTTCTTTTGTGTGTTGTTTTTTCTTCATGAATCTATGTGCTTTGCATTTTATATTTCTCTCTGTTAAGACAGATAAAAGACACATGATAAATGTTTTAATTTTTATGAAAGGATTTCTATTAATTGTCTTCTTAAAGCATCTATGCGCTTTACATGTCATTTTCTCTTTGTTAAGATAGATAAAAGCCGCACAATAAATGTTTTGATTTTTATGAGATGATTGCTATTCATTGTTATTCTATTTGCATTTGATGCTTGGTTATCACACATTAGTTGATGAGTATGATTTTTTCACCAGGATTGGGAGCATGGAAGGATGTTTTCATTGGAAGAACAAATTAATCATAAGGTTTTTCCAATATCCCTTATAGCTACGGTTAGCAAAATGTTTTTTGTTACTTGATGACCACTTGCATAAATCTAAAGGACAGGCATATTATTGTGTTTGATCATATATTTGTTTTTCTATATTTGTTTTTCTTCTATCTGAAGCTGTAATATTGTGTAATACTGTAATATGCCTTATATTTGATGGAGGAATTCCGAATGCCATCATGTTTCATCCAAAAGAATCTGAAAATAGTGATTTTGATTTATTATTTTATTTACTTATAGGAAAATTAGTTTTTTGCTTCCTGTATGTAAGCTATAATTTCATGCGTTCTTCCTGCACTGGGAGTTACATGAGGCTTGTGTGTATTTCCTTTCTTGATTTTCATAACTAGCAGTACCTACTGTTTTTCTCTTTTCATTAGTAGTTTTTTTTCCCTGATCCAGTACATGTGTATTCAACATTTCAGGTGGACTTTATTGAACAAGAGTACCAGAATAGTGAACATCCACTTATATTGGTAGTATATTACTGATCAACCGTCTTCAGTTACAGGAAGATTTTCTGCTTTTGCTAAGTAATATATTGTTGTAACTTGGAACTGTCATGTAATTTGTTTTAACCACGGAAGTTGCATCCATTGTGGTTCAACAAGGAATTAGACTTGCACACAGCATCTGATTCAACCTGTTACAATGAATATCTTGAATGGATACTGATGCTTAATGATGCTTAGTTTGATTGTTGTTGAGCTTTATTATGAATGTTTGTTAGGATAACGTTAATCCTGAATTAAATGTTGCTTTTTAGTATGGAACTTTGTTTCAATTTACCTCATTCCAAGGCATATTGAATATGAATAGCCTTAGTAATATGATAAATTGAATTAATTCAGTCTTCAATATCTTATTTTACCATTCTTGTGCTATGTGCTACTCCTGGAAGAGGAACATATGTTGAATTTGTTGGCCTAATTTTAACAGATAACACCAATGAATAGGATTTTTTTTAATGTATCAAATTGTGGTTCAAAATCATCAGAGGATACTTTTGAGCCACCATAATGGTATAGTCTTTTTTAGATGCTCATGGTTTAAAGTTAATTTCACAAGTTTTTAAAAATTTAGATGTTAATTTAGAACTCTTAGTTCTTTAGATGTTAATTTAGAACTCAGTTTTTTTTTAAACATTTATTAATACAGCTACTTAACAGGAACCTCCTGTTGAAGTTTTTTAGATGTTAATTAGTCACTCTTAGATGTCAATTTATAACTCTGAATTTCTTTTTAATTTATTAATACAGCTACTTAACAGGAACCTTCTGTTGAAGTTTTAAGGACTCTTTCTTATGGAGTTCTCTGAATATGTCATCTTTTGTCATAGGGCTGGAACCATCTGTTGCATATTACATCTTGAGCATATACCTTCAACAAATAATTTTTATGCTATGTACTGAAAATAGTTGTGCTATTTTCTTGTCCGAAGTTTATTCTATATGCCTTATTTTCTCCTTTTTGCAAAGGTTGGACATTCTATTGGATCATATATATGTTTGGAAATCTTTAAGAGGCTTCAACAACAGGTGAAAGATGTTTCTTTACATACGCCCCATTTTCTTATACCTATACTTTTTGCTAAAACATTTAAATGACCAGTGAAGACATTTCAATGGATTTTGAAGGTGAAATATGTTATAGGTCTTTATCCATTTTTGTCACTGAACAAGAGTTCTTTGAAGCAATCAATGATTGGCTTAATTTCAAGGTATTTTCTTTTGTTGGTTTCTATTGCTTTAACTTTTGTAGTTCAATTTTTTCTTATGCTACTCTAACTATAGATTTTTCCTTCAATTGACTTAGAGTTCTGTTATCATTGAATCTCAAACAAAGACTTATGAAGTTTTCTGTAGTCATCAGATAATAAAATTTGTGCTTATTTTTTAATGCATTTATTAGTCTACTTTATCTTTCTACACTGAGTTAACTCTATCTCAAGCATGGTTTCATGTTTCTCAATTTAGCTTAAGGCTAATTATATTAGGTTTTCTAAAGCAAACATTACTAAATTAAGAAAACAAAATCCTTGTCATTCTAATTCTCTACACTTGCCATTGTACACTGGCTTTCATGGGTGTGCCTGGACATGTAGACTAACACATCTTTATTAATATTTTCTGAGAACACAAATAAGAAATGCATGTGTACATACACAAAATGTATATATATCCCATTCTATGTGCAGCTTATGGAACTTCAGACTTCAGAGCAGTGTTGCAGTTGTTGAAAGCAAATGAAATTAAAGTCATCATGACATAGATGCTAGATATGTCTTGCTATGCAGATTAATTAATTGCTTTCTTGTTTCTTCAACCAACATACAGCCAAAAGAGAAAAAGACCTGTGGTAGTTATCTAAATGAACTGATGATGCTTTATTTTGCTTCTTTATGTGTTAGTCATATGACATTTTTTTCGTTGAAAAAGTTGTATCACACTTTGTCAAGCTTCTTCTTTAGCATTGTTTCTTCAGCATTATGATTGGTCCGCATGTCAAGCTTTTAAATATTGGTGGAGCTTTTGAGATGTTGTCAGCATGATATGGATGCTTAGATGCTATCTATATAAGCCACTACATTCCTAGTCTACTAAACAAATCTAAGAGGTGACCTACCTGAATCCCATATCTTCATCTATGCATTCTATATATTCATGACAATTTTTTTTAATGTTGGATGATGGTTAAACTTGATTGCAATTTTTGTTGCTCCAGTGGTTTTTTATATATTTTAATATTACATTAATTGCATTGTAAATGTTTTGCAAATTCCAGATCCTCCATTGTAAGTACAACCATTAGTTATTTTGTATCATTTTTGGGGTCATTACCAACCCGGGTTCAAGTTGCTATGGTGAGAAAGTGCCTTGGGCAGTCATGGTCTTCTACAGCTGTTGATGCTACTTGCAGTCACCTTTTGCAGGTTGGTTCTTCTTCCTGTATTTAGATGTGAGATTTCACTCGTAAGAAAAAAAGTTTGTTAATGTCTGAGAGAGGACACTCTACACTTGTCTTTTGTTGTTGTTCTTTTTTTTATTGTTTACTGTACCTTGAATGAGGAGCATCTTTATTAGTGCTGTCATAACGTATTGAAGAAAGAAATATTGGATTATAATCTTTGAACCTAGACACCATTAAGTTGTCACTTAAACCATAGCATTACTAATTTTGCTTTAAAATGTGCAGTATCATACGATGCGAAATATGCTTTTCATGGCAATGACAGAGTTTGAGAAGGTACTGTTAAACTGATTTTTTTACTGGATCATTTATCCTGAAAAAGATTGTCGTTGCTTCTTTGCAGGTCTTTATTTTATATTTGATTTAACAATTTGATTGGTATATGCTTAGTTCTTTTGGCAAATATTTATTTCTTCAATTATTTGATACAGTTTTCTTGAAGATTATCTGCAACAACTATGAAAGAACTAGATAATCAACTGATTTTTTCTTCAAATAATATAGAAAAATATTTTAGTAGAATCTATAAATGATTTAAATATTTTAAATTTAACTAAACATATGACTTTTTACGGATCTTAATGGTGACAAAAGATTCATGTAGATGATCCCAAATGATTGGGACTTGCAACTTTGTTATTGTTATGATGATGGTTCGATTATGTTGCTCAAAAGAGTATGAATGCCTATGTGCTTTTTTATATTGATAGGACTAACCATTGCCGGTTGTATTGTATTATATTCTTTTGTTATGTCTATCATTGTCATATCTGTGCCCAATTTTTTTAAAAAAAATATGCACTTTTAAAATGAGATAATAAAATAACTAATTTTATTTAATTTAAATTTCGAATGTATCTTAAATAATAAAGTTTGACAATAGAGAAACCAATACTCAATGGCTAATACTAAACCATGAAGAGCTAAAGTCTTCCACCCAGCGCTATCTAGTAGTAGACGATAGGGCTCTCTTTACGCTGGAATTAGTACTAGAAACTAAAGATTATTCTGGAAAACGAAAATAATTGAAATCATCAATGCTAAGTAGAAACCTCCAAAACATACTCTCGAAACAAAAGTAGGAACCAACAAAACATACTATCAAAAAATATAACAAAACAAATAACATATCATGAATAAATATTAGTAAATAATAAAATATGTAACATAATAAAACAATATTAAGACATCCAATCATAAGTCTCAATAATGTCTTAGTAACAGGTTTCATTTTCAGTCTCAGTTTCATGACTCATAAACATGTGACCGGTCAGACTCCGATCATGTACTTTCCCAGTTGATGTAGAGGTTTTTCTGTTGTAGGTACATAACATAGGATGTTAAAGTTCTCTTCTCATTACTTATTTTATTATTTCAGTTGTCAGAAGAGCCAGACTGGATGTTTGTGAAAAAGAAACATAACCAAATCTCTCTTCTTTTTGGCATTGATGACCACTGGGGCCCACTTTCACTTTTTGAAGAGGTGAATATATACTTCACTTTTCAGTTTATTAGATAGACTTATCAAATTGGGTACCTGAATTTCTTTATACTTTTTTTGGACTTGGCAATAGAAACTATTGTCGGATATATTTGTGCTTTATCGAGGTTACATCGTATTCAATGTCTGCTGACAAATCAAGGTTGCTTTGTATTCAATATTTTGCTGGCAAAATTAGACAAACAGAGGATGCTTGAAGTTCAATAGTATTTATGTGAAAAAGAATTCGGTACAGTGGATACGTGCACTGACTTGTATTGTAATTGATGTCTATTTTATTTGATACTAAATTTTCTATATAATTTTTAAAAAATAATTAGAAATTTTCATCACATTAAACATTGTACAAAATATTCAATTATGGACTCGAACCAGAAACCCGTCACTTGTGCAAAAGTGCACTAACCACAAGGATGTTATTGTATTTGCTATTTGCTATTTATTTGCTATCTGCATACATTCTATTTGCTATTTATTTGAATAGAATTGAAGTTATTGTCTGGATGATTGCAGGTTTCCCGGATGGTGCCAGGTCTTGCTTTATCAATCGAAAGAGAGGGCCACATGCATGCTTTCTGCTGCACTGAAGCTGGCTCCTCGTGGGCCGGCCACCATGTAGCAACCTTGATCAAGAATCAAATTGCAAAGTGAAACGAGACAATGAAAGGTAATTTCATTGTTCTTTGTGTAAGATTTATCACTAATGGTGCTGAAGAAATGCCAGCAAATTGATGCTCTATCAAGCTGTGGGCTGCGTTTCTTCCCCTTCCGCCAGGGCAAGACTGCCTATGCCTTGATTCTAGCATCATTCATTCCAGCAAATTGCTGTAGAGTGAACTCTTTATGTATGCCTATCTAAATATTTATTCAGAAAAAAATTATTGCTGGAATATAGACAAATTTGGGTCAATGGAAACTGAAGATACAGATCTTTTGTTAAATGGAGTTGTTGAAGTCTGTGACATGTTCAGGCTGGTATCTGCATGCAATGGGCCAATTTATTTGACTGGTCATGGTCAATGGTCCTCTCTTATCTGCAATAAATGTAACATTGCACCTCTGGGCATACTTACCTAGGGGAACCTACCACCCATGTTATAATTCCTAAACCTCTGATCCCGCAGTGGTTTCAAGTGCTGGCTTTTGACTGTTTCAGTATTTGCAGGTTGGCTATGGCATTTATTTTCTATTTAATGTTCCTGTATGAATTATTATTTCCTGTTTGGCATTTTGAGCCACTGTGATTACTTGTTGAATAAAGACTTCAAATTTGAACACTGGCCTGCTGAATCAAGATTTCAAAGCCACAGTGCTATTTATCTCCTCGCGATCAAATCTGATCTCTATCCTGCAAGGGCTGGTGAAGGAGAAGGCATGCTCTTTCATGTTTCTTCAGGTAAACTCGATCTCAAACTATCCACACTGCAACCTAAAATATCAAGAACTGGCCCTGATATTACTGCATTGTGCAGCCCAACACTTGTTGGATTCTCTGCTGTCGAGCATGGATATCTCTTGTGACAAGGTGGGGGTAGGAAGCTGCTTTCAGTCACAGTTATTTCCCAAAATTCCAGTCTTCATCAAAAGCCATTCCCTTCAATGTCTTTTGCAGGGCCAATGCTCGTGATCAACATTCACATCAATTTTTTGGCTCTCACAACACACAACTGCAGTTCCAACCTGTTGCAAAATACGGGAGGAGATCAACATACTTCTTGGGTCTAGAGCAGTCATAATGGGCACCTTACTTTAATCAAGAAGCAATGCCCATGTCTATCAAGAACCCACAGGAGGCATCCACCGCCATGTGATCAATGCAACAAGTGGTATATCATCAGATGGTTGTGTGATCTCCAAGGTGATCAAAACAATGTTGCATCTTGTCGAGCTGAGATGTGGAATATAGTAAGGTTTCTTGAGCAGTGTTGTCATATGTTGAAAAGGTAGTCAGACCAAGAAGCATTAATTGCACAGGAAACAACGGCTTGTTTTGCATGGGTTTAGAAGCTTCGCAGTTGAAACCACAGACAATAATGCAATTTATATTGGCCTACTCGTCCTTCTCTCCGAGTTAAAGTAGTCATGGAGATTCATGCACTCAAAAGTTTAACAGAGGCTCCATGTGCAAAGCTTTGTCAAGTCGCTTGCACCAGGCAAAAGTTTTGAGGCAGCTTCAATAATGCAAGAGCAACTGTCACCTTAGTTTGTCCTGCTTTCTGAACTCAGATAATTCTCCTTTTTTAGTCATAAAAACAAGATTTTTTTTTTCTGGACATTCACATGCTATTTAACTGCAATTATTCCTCCTCTTTTTATTTTTAGATATTTGTAGAATTCTTGGTATAGTTGAATTGTGATAGCTTGTTCTGACAGAATTGTGATAAATTATTCATCTTAATTAATCTTTTTGTGACATATATATCCATGTATGTATGGTATAATAGAATAATTATCTTAATGGTGGCAAAATATTCATATAGAGTAATTGACTTTGTTATTATAGGATAAGAGAATAATAGAAATTTTATTGGCACTGAAATGAACATCTGACTGCTGGCTTTCTAGGATGAGCTGGTAATCGTGCTGCATGCATCCAACAACAAGAGGTATGCTTGGTACAGAATCCAGTTGTCTGACAGCTATTTTGGTTCCAAGATTTCGGTATGATGTTGAATCAGGCAAACAACTTCTTCAACCCTGAAATGAAAACTTACAAGCAATGGTAAGCGACCTTCCTCGAGAAAGGGGGCAATCACTACCCACTGTGCACTCCTTTTTCTCTTCAGAGGACATGTTAATTGTACAACTGATATCGTCTATCCATCTAACATCTACAGTTCTCCCAAACTCCTACTGGAGAAGGACGTTCGCCCAATAACTTTCACGTCTGTCCCTGCTGGCCATAACCTGATGGGAATCATCAACCAGAAGCAGTGCAAGCAGTTGTCATGATCTGCTGCAGCAGCAGTGTTGTTCATTTAATCCGTGGCAGCACTTGTCCTGCTCTGATAGAAGCATCTGGTGACATGCCGATGTCTATGATTGAGAGAACCACTGTGGTGGCACTTCCAGCAGACTCTACAAGGAGACAACGCACCGCTGGCTTCTTCCATCGGAGAACGAGGTTGGAAGCCATGAACACAAGGTGCTCATCTAACGACTCTTCCAATAAATAATATCAGCTTAGATAGCATATAGTCTCAGTGCTCTGATATCCGAGAGCAGAAAGAGATGAAGGAGACATCTGTGCTCATCTAATGATATATGTTTTTGTTGGATTAAAGGAAGCTAACTTGATCCACTGGCGTCCTCCTCTTTGAGTTCCTCGATCTTAAAGGAGTTGGAAGATGATGCAGAAGATGGAGGAGGAGGAGGAGGAGGAGAAGAAGAAGAAGAAGCGAGGCCTACAAGCAAATCCACAAAGGCTCCAACTATGAACCCATGAGTCGTCTTCCCGTTGACCCGCAGATACCAACCCAGCAGCTCCTCGAGTCGCTCCCAGTCCGTCAGCCCGTGCGCCGTCACCATCTCCTCCATCGACCGCCGGAAGTCGCGGTGGGGGTCGTCCGACTCCACGGCCAGCGCGACGCTGCCCTCGAACGGCGGCTCGCTGGCCCTCGCCTCCTCCAGTATCGAGCTCGCCCCGCCGGGGTCGAAGAAGAGCCGGTCCGACCGCACCCCGCGCACGACCGTCTCCAGCGAGCCACCGCCCGAGTCCTCCGACACCGTGGAGAAGCTCTCGTGCTCTTCCGATGAACGGGAGAAGCACGACTCGTTGGAGTCGAAGTACACCGAGTTGACGGTCTTGTAGATGGCGTCGCCGTCGACGTCCCGGAAGGAGCTGGTCTTCGGTTGCTTACATGAGGGCCACGACCAAGAAGAAGAAGAAGGAGAAGAAGACGAGTAGCAAGAAGGCTTCGGTGTGTCCCTGAGCTTGAACAAGAGAGAGCTCAAGCCTAGCTTCCTGCCCATCTGGTTCTCTCAGAGACAGTAAGGAGGAGGAGGAGGACGAGGAGGAGGAGAAGTTGGTTTTGCTGTGGCATGCATTAATGGAGGGTGTGAAGGAGTAGAAAACTTGAGTTTATTTGCCTTTAAAACAGAAGGGTTGGGTGAGAGAGAGAGAGAGAGAGAGAGAGAGAGAGAGAGAGAGAGAGGCAGGAGGGGTGGTGGGGATGCTGCTCGTGTGAGCATTAACTGTGGTGTTGGGGACTTCATTTGGACTGAATACATCATCGAGTACTACTGGCAAATGATAAAGAAGAAGCTGTTGCAATGGTTATCGATAATCTATTTCAGGCATCGGTTTGAGCTGTGTCTACAAGTCCAAATGTTTGGTAAGAACATCAATGATTAACTTATTTTATTTCATCCAATCATGTTCAGTTCAGATTCTGTACAATCTTGTCCTATTTTGCATATTTATTTTTCACCAATCACATTATTTTCAATCTTAGGAACATATTCCTACAAAACAAGTTCATGAGGTTTGGATTTAATCACATGCAAAGAAGGTCTTGAAGGGGCAGTCATTGTTTCACTTCCTCAAATGTGATCACTTTCACCAATGATGGACAGGAAAAAAGATGGATCATATTGACTATTGTGATGGATTTTCTGTTCTAAACTCTACAAATGTAGCAATAGCTTAAGTTTTATTGATCAGTCTTCATCTAATCCAAATCTTACAAATGGAGTAATAGCTTGAATGTTGTGATCATGGACTCTTGCAATCATTCTTCTGAGTAAGCATTCAAGGCACATCAATTTTTTGCCTGGCTTTCAATTTGTGTCTGAACAGGAAAAGTTGAATATGTTGTGAGACAATGCATTTAACTTTCTTTTTCTTTTGTGTATGAAGTTGGTAGGAAGAAGAAGATTGAGAAAGCCAAAGGAGTGCTTCTGTTCACTCAGATTCTGATGCATTAATGAGAGGTAGATGGATAGATGAGAGAAAAAGAGTTTATTGCTTCACCTTCTCTTGCCCTGTTCCAACTTATTTCCTTTTAGAATATTCAATTACTTCATGGCCTGGTCATTAAACCACTGTAAGGTGGTATATGTCACATCCTACTTCTCATCCTGTTGTAGCTATGGATCAGACAACTCAGATATGAAGAAGAAGTCATCTTTGATAAGTAACCTGAAAAAGAGAAACAGAGATCATGAAAAGAAAACCTCAAGTCTTTTCTTCAACTACATAGTGAGATTCTTCCAACACACCATCTTATATTTTGTGATCTTCTTCATGGATGATTCTATGTTCTGAATATTTGTGGAAGAACAAGACTAATTCCTTTTTTGCTTTTTACAGGTCATGTTTTTATTACAATTGAAAATTCCTTTTGTCATGGCTAACAGTGGCACAATGCCATATTTAACATATCAGTAGGTGGAATCTCTGTTATCTATGGATCAACAATACAAAAAATTGAATCATAATTATCTCCTGACAAGAGTTCCATTTCTGCATGTGATTTGCTTGTTTCAGGATCATGAGCATCACATGCATCAAATGAATGACATTGAGATGACATTGGCAGCATGGATGTGCCTTGGATACTCCTAGAAAGTACAGAACTACACCCCATGAAGGAGACAAGTACACAACTCAAATAACTCTTCTACTTTAAAAGCTTTCAAATCCAGTAGAGATACAGGGAGTTGTATTAGGAATCATGTGTTCAAAAGGAAAAGATGTTCATGGACAGAGAGGCCACCTGTGTGTTTTTTTTTTGCAGGATTCCACTCTCTTGTGAGCTAAGAAACTCTATCACACACACATATGTTGAGTGTCCTGCAGCAGCCTAAAGACATCTTTAACATGCTTCCTCTGCCACATGCTCAGTTGACCATCCATGTATGGTTGATTGAAATGAATGCATTCTTTTGGGCAGAGGTGAGAGAACAGTAAAACAATTGGAAGAAGTAGTAGGCACAATGTTCTGTCACACAAGACTGAGCTCAGGTAATGTTCAAGTCAGATGAGATTCTACTCTTCCATGGCATGACACTTCTTTTTGGTGTAGAAATTTTTGTCTGAGGTAGAACAGTCATTGCCTGATTCAGGAAGAACTTGTTCTGCAAGCTGAGCTTGATGCAATTGCTAGTGATGCCAAGCGCCATTATCAGACTCAATGCAGCATGAGCTGACTTCTTCTTCTTCTTCTTCTTCTCCTTGTAATCATCTAACAAGCACACGACTAATGCATTATTGTATCTGAAAACTTCTCGACATCTTCATCTGAGTGGACTACCAAGGAGACAGTTCATTTCAGCATTTTTTGAGAGCTCAACAAAGATTTTCTCTGTTCATCAACATCATGCTTTGTATGGAAGATGAGACAAGCCTTTGCCTTTGTTTTCTGAATAGATTATTCATCCACTTGATCATATTATGAAGTGTGTTATGTTCTTTGGTGAATTAAACAACTCTGTGTTTGGTAAGGGTGAAGGATATAGATATATATATATAGTAGGTTTCCCCATCTAAATCATGGCCAATGACTTGTGACAATGGTCATAATATGTAATCATTTCAGCTCCATATCATATTAAGATATGGAGAATTAATAATGGATGAGAAATATTTTGCTCCAATTTATTCTACATGGCATCATTTCTCCTCCCTCAACAATTGTAACACTAATTTTTGGAACATAACGGCCGATATAATGAGTAACGATCATAATGTCCGTTATAATGCTTTGCTTTCCGAGCCGAGGTTGTCTGAGCTCCGAGCCTTCGGCTCGGCCACTCGCTCACCGCCATGCGAAGGCCTCTTAAGGAATGAGTGCGCTGCGCCCTTCCTTCCATCCGCCGCCGACGTCGCCGATTTGTCTGATTAGGGTTTTGCTCGAAAAGATTTTACCTTTGGTCTACTAGGTATTACCACTACACATCGATTTTGCTTTCTTTGAAGAAGAGGGACGTCAATCTTTCGTCGAGGAAGTGGGGGTGCAAAAGATACTTCCTTTGATGACAAGAACTAGGGTTTTCGTGGATCGGGACTCTTGGAAAGATGCATGAAGATGGAATAAAAAAATGTTCTTTTGGGGATATGTCCCTCTCGCGGAGATATCTTGAAGCTTGATTTTGATTTTTTTGTTGCAAGAAAGGAATCTGGAAAGAAGAAAGTTTAGCTTTTATCGCGTCTTGTTACTCCAATTCTATATATACCATTCTCGTTTCTCCTTGGAATATGGTATTGTGATTCGTATAAGTTGCTTTCTGTTGTATGGAAGATGAATTAACCATAGTAGTGCTTAGCAGAAGCAGTTTTCGTGGACCCAAAAGAAAATTCGAAAATATCGCTGAAGTTGTGGAAGATAATGCGTAGAAATGGAATAGGGTTCTATTTAATGAGTGTGATGTAAATGGTCTTGACTGTTGATCAAGCTGATGTATGATCATAAAATAAAGGATGGAATGAATTTAACCATCCTGAATCTTATCATCGTTATGTTGGAAGGGGAATTGGAATCAGAACATCCAGATGATAGCTTGTATTGATCCAGGGAAAGTGGGGTTTTTCGTGTGCGGAGAGAACTATAATGATGATTCTGACAGGAACCTCTAGAAAAACCCAGGAAATATCCTATAATTGTGAGCTTGCAATAGCGTTTATCTTCCTAGAGCAGGAACCCACAGGGAGAAGTAACAAGTTTAATTGGAAAAGTAAGGCCAAATGCAAGTATAGGTGCTGGATCATTGACCCACAAAATAAGCTGGAATATGTTGCTGCAAAAATAGCACTCAAGAAGAAATAATGACCAGCATGGAACCCTCCGTTTGTAGTTCAACTGGCAGCTACAAAGGGAAGGCAATCAGTTCTTAAAAGTAATCAGCTAAAGTTCTTGGCTTTGAGATTTTTTGAGCTGGAAGAACTCTAGGAAGGCCAAACACGCTTAATAGTAGATACTGCTTTGATGATATTTTCCAGTGGGCAGCCATCTCCTATAGGCGGTTGAGAAAGGGAACCATTGGTGAAGAGAAACTGAACGAGGAGATTTTTGATGCCTGTAGATCAAATTTCATCGAGTCTGCAATCCTCATCTATTATCAGGTAAAAGAATATATTGTGATCTAATTCAATTAAGAATGTAAGTTCCTATACCGGATGAGAAGCCTTTTTGAAACTTCATATTTTGGAGATCAGCGTGATAGCCATTTGGATGACATTGCCTATAAGACTTGTGAACTGCAGTTTTTGCAAGGCAGATTTTCCATCCATTTTGTTTCCTTTCATAAGATTTTGAGCAGCCTGAACCAGATATATATTTAAATCTTGATGATCTAGTCCTTTTTTCTTTTCTCCCTAACTGCATGAAACTAGCTCATAGTCCAGTTGCGCTTGTGCCTCCTATGACCAGTTAGTTCCTTGTCCTAATTTGAGTGTGTTGCCAAGGTAAATGGTGAATTTGCCTAACCCCTTCTAGATGGATAATATTAAATAGGACAATCCATAGTAAACATGCCTATTTTCAGGGAAGAAGCATGAGCATTCTTCATAAGTGACGGGATCAATTGAGAATGACTCTTAAGAGAGATTGAACCAACTTTACTTGGTCACTCTTGAAAGTAATAAAATTCTCTATCTGAATGAAGAGAAAAAGGATTTATATATGCAATATCATTTCTCAAATATATGCACTTGTTAGATATACATCTGTTCTGTTATATATATAAAAGTTCAGGTGTTTCTTGATTAGGGAAGTAGAACAAATTCATTTTGAGAGAAGGACTAGTGAAATTAAATGATCAGAAGCTTTTTGATATGATGAGTTATTACGAATTTCTTTATCTGTTTTAATGTCTCTGGTATCTACTCTTGTACCTGTTACTAAGCCTGCTTTCATGCTTCTTTTTTGTTTTTTTGCTGTGATTTTCCACTGTCATGTCACATCAACCATTAATTTGTCATCCTGGCAACTTGGATTTAATGTTATGACCAAAGAGAACTTTTTCTATAATTTACATCTATGTTACCATTGGTTTTCATTTCTGTTATTTTTGCACTGACCTCAAACTTTAAATGCTCCAAATGGATGAATAATGAATTGGTACCTCTTCTTTCAATTATTTGGCATAATGTGATGCATTGATGTGCTTATGCTGATGTGTGTTCGATTCATGTGGTGCCTCTGGCATCATCCATATCAAATTCATGTGGATGAAATCAGGAGTTTGACCTTCACTATGTAGAAGGATGATTTCAAAATTGCAAGTTATTGGCGACATGGCACTTAGTAGTTTGTACAACTGCTGGTTAGGGACATGCATTCTTAGGGGGAGAGTTGAAGTCTCTGATTTCTCTCTTTCAACTAACACATCACTAGCCAGATAAAACAGATGCGTTTCCTACAAGGGACTTCTTAGTTGGTGTGTGTAGTCATCTGCATGGTTGGCTATGTGGCTCTCTCTTGGTTTATCAGCTAATCTTATGTTGATTTGTGGTGCACATAGAAGTTCCTTTTCTTTTCCTATCTTGATGTGGTGCTATATTTTCCAGTGAAATGAATGCCTATATAACAAATATTCAAAGGTGGTTGTGACTTCACTTGTCTCTTGTCTTCTCTGAAAACTACATTGTGTATGTTACATTCGACAGCTGTGCTATAATTTTGCTCATGTTCTTCCTTGAAAAATATCCTGTATATACCACTTATGTTCTTTGACTAGAACTCTTTGATCTGCATCACTTGTTTTGTTATGTCAAAAGTATCTACTTATGGTCCAACCAAAGTCTTGGTAAGTGGGGCAGTTTGCAGAAATATGGGTTGGTGGGTGACAAAGATGCCCCTTGGATCAAAAGAGGGTTTATTTAGGGAAAATTGTCAAGAAAATCTGAGAGTATATAGATGGTGAAAATGTATCTTCCTTGTGTTTTCTGTTATTCTATTTGTAGTTTACAATGACAAAAATAGAAAAGAAAAATTGAAAGACTACTTGTGGGGAGGATAGCAAAAAGAAAAATTAGGCACTGCCTGAAAGGAAGGATATCCATGGCTGTGGGTTATTTTGCATTCAAAAGTCAAAACTAGATTTTTTTTTTGGATTTATACAGAGAGGTGAAGAAGGAAGAAAAGCTGAGCTGTTGTTCAACTGTGGAACACCAACAACATGCAATCAATAATGTTGCTTTGTATATATCCAAAGTGGAGTGTAAGAAGGAGAAGAAAGAAAGGTGAGGGGTGCAAATGGATTGTATTTATCATCTGATCTACACAAATAATATTCTCAACTCTGTCTGTCCATTGCTAGCACATTAAATTCTCTTTTTTGATTGATTTCCATTAAAGATTTCAGTGTCCCTAATCTTCCAGACTGCATCTCATTTTACACAACAATCTGTGTTATACATAAATCTCTCTTTATATAGCTTCAGAAATATATGTCTTTTTTCATTGCATCCATGAATTATATTATTGTAAGGATTTCTTGAATGCATCATTTCTCCTTTCAGCTATTTCTACAAATCTAATCTGAGCACGAATATGAAGAGAAGTGCTCGTTTCATGAATCCTGCATCACAGTATTAAGACCAAACACAGAGATAGAGACTTGCTGTTGTGGAAAACCTTTCTGATTCCTGCAGAAGCAAACACAAAGGTCCCATTTACATTGAAGAGACATGCTAACAATCTTAGCTCATCCTGCCCTTCTTGTTCTTGGTGGCAGTGGTGGTGGTGGTGGTGGCCGCGGCGCCGCCGCCGTAGAAGTCGAGGAGGACGGTGCTGCTGCACTTGGGGCACCTGAGGTCGGCGGCGGAGAGCATGACGTACATGAGGCAGCGCGGGCAGCCGGCGAGCACCATGGACGGCGCCGCCGTGGGGCTGACCGGGGACCTCAGCCCCAGCTCAGCCTCCGAGGACAAGCACGAGCTCGGGGACGACAACGATGAGGACGAAGCGTACCCCTGAGGAGAGGCCTCGTCGCGGCCGCTGGCGGACGGCAGCAGCGAGAGGTTCAGCTTCAGGTCCACCTTCTCGCTTCTCCGGCTGCAGCTCATCCTTCCTCCTCCCTCTGAATCCACAACCAAGCGGAAATGCTCCACATCCAAGAAGAACGCCAGCCTTAATATAGAGGGAAATGGAAGGCGTCAATGGCTTCTATTAAATACAAAGCTACAGGTACTCCATTTCTTCTGCCTCCATTCTTCCTTCCTTCCTTCTTCATGCAACAACAACGTGCAGAGTTGACTCATGCATTTTTCTCACGAAAAGGAAAGGAAAAAAAGAAGACTTACCTTCGAGTCACGCAATCATAACAAGAAACCCTCTCTCTCTCTCTCTCTCTCTCTCTCTCTCTCTCTCTGTTTGTGAGCGTGGGATGTGGTCTTCTTTGTTGTGTAGAGCATGCATCACTCGATCAATCAATGAGCTATGCACACCAACAAATGGGTCTTTGCTTCCAATTTAATGTAGCGCTAAAAGTCGTGCAGCTTTGCTCGATTTGTCCTCTCTTATCGATGAAGTGACGAGCATTCATTAGTGTCACTTTGTGTGGACTTTGGTGCATGCAAAGCCAAGTCAATCTCTCTCTGTCTCTCTGAGCACTCATTAATGTCACTCTGTGTGGACTTTGGTGCATGCAAAGCCAAGTCTCTCTCTCTCTCTCTCTCTCTCTCTCTCTCTCTCTTGGTATAAAAAATAAAGCCATGAGTTGAATTACCAAGTGCAACTAGGACACAAAGGTTGACCTTGTTCATTTGCATAGATAGGCCTACAAGCTATATATCAAAAGTCAAAGATCATGTAGGAGATTAAAATAAAAAAAAAAGTCCTTCACATGGAGAGATTTCTCAAATAATGAATAAAAAAAATAATATATCATGACATTTGTTTTGATTCATATTCCAATCAATTCCAAGATTTATAGAGTTTGAAAATGTTTACATGTCTCATTCCATGTGATCAATTAATTATGATAAGTGCATGGGGGTGAGTTAGTCATTTAAATGAGGCATTAGTACTTAGTCCCCAAACAAAACAAAACAAAAAAAAGGATAATTAAGGTTAGCACATCCATTATGAGGCCAAACTTTTTTAATGTCACCCATCATGATTCATCAACTTAGGACAGAAATTAAAGATGACCCCCCCCAAGTCATCCTCATTACTCAAGCACTTGTTGAGTTGATGATGGAAATGGTAAAATAGTGGGTATTTATGTAGTTGGTGATATTGGGGAAAACCCACCATGTGCTATCCATTATGTCTCCACAAGACTTAAGGAAATTAATTAGAGGATTAATGGTGGAAGGGAATAAAAAACATGCAAGGCATTAATTGGAGGTGTAACTTAATTTGGGGGTAGAGAAGGAGTGGTGGTGGAAGGACATATAGAATGTGAATGTCATTGATTGTAGATGGCTCATCAAGGGGTAGTGAGCCAAAGATATTAATGTGAGGGGAAGGGAAAACTTCCAAGGCATTGATTGGCCTCAATCTTTCTTTTTCTTGATGAACTTTGATGAGGCATTAATTGAGTGGATTGCATTGTTGCATGGTTCCAAGATGCAAAGCATTGAAAAAGTTCATCATGAGTCCAGATCTGTTTGGCTTTGCCTTGAATTAATGGAAGAAGGTCATCTTTTTCCCCATGAAGGCAACACACCTCATGACAACTTGTAAACATGCATGCAAATACATGGAAATTTGAGGGAGTCACTGAGAGGGCTAAACATGGCATTAACTAAATGGGTTCATCCTAGGCAGCTTTTAAAAGCATTAGATATGGATTCAAACAAAAGCAAAAGATATTTGGATGTCATCAAAATCCAAAAGCCTAAGCTAAGTCACTACCATATAATTAATTATCTTTTAGTTTTATGACCTGTGGTTGTGGAATTAGTTTTCAATAATTTCTCCTGTTCATCAATAATCTGGTCATATTAGTTACTATATAGGTTAGTAATTGTTAGATTTGATCTCCTGATAATGATGGTGAATAAAATTAAGAATATTAGATAGTCACAGTTTTTCCTTGTCAAAAACAAAAACCATAAATCACAATTTGCTAGACATTCATATTCAACAAACAGATTCTTATGATATCATACAAACCAAATTAAATTCATTGTGGAAGACCAAAAGAAATCACAAAACACAGTTTGCTGGACATCAGCATTCAACAGATATGTTCTTTAGGCAACAAGGATATCAAATCCAGTTATGCCAAGAAAATTATCATCTCCTTCATGGAGTTACAAAGAGTGCTACATATTTGACATCTGCTGTTGTTTTGTTACCACAGAGCTCCAAGGGTTTTCATTTTGCATTATACATACCATTTACATAGTCTTTGCTGCATTTTAATGTCATATTATCAGCACCATCATCCAGGTATATGCAGCTCAATAATTTGCAAATTTAACCTCCTTTACATGACTTACATGGATCTATCACTCATAAAATGCTATGTAGGAAATAATCCAAACTTCCATTTCAAAGTTATTCTCAGCTAATTACAAACCCAGAAAGGCTCTTGAGAATGTTACAGAGAGCCTGTGTGTTCCTGCATAACTGCATTGAGTAGACAACACTTGGATCCTGTAATGAAAATTGAGGATCCTGTATCAAGAGATGTTTGATGCTAATTGCAGTGCCCTCTTACGGAAATTGAAGAATTGTTCATTTTGCGATTCTTTTCACATCAAAAGTACCAAGATTGTCAAGAAAGTTTAACAGAAAGAATCTCGATTCTTGAGCAGTCTACTGCCACAGTTCCTCCAATGGGATTCCACGTTCACAAGCAACTTCTCGGAACTGTGTCGTCTTCCGGACAGCAGCAACTGTTGCTCTCGCATTGTTAAGGGCATTTTTGCTTCCTAGTTGCTTCCCCAGAGCATTCTCTACACCAGCCATCTCCAACACAATTCTAACAGCTCCACCAGTGATGACACTGGAACCAGGTGAAGCAGGCTGCAGCATGACCTTAGTAGCTGCTCCATAATCCCCATCAGATCTATGGCAGTGAATGATCAAAAGAACCAGAATGAAAAAGAAAGATCTATGACCAGAGGCAAAACAGCCAGATGACAGGATATAAGAAGCAAGAAATCATAGTAAGAAGTAAAGTGAAGTTAACATTAATCCTGTCCAACTGCTCGAAGCCTATAACAGCTTGATGACTCTTCAAGTTTTTGAGTAATCTGGGCCTTTAAAGAAATCTTGTCCTCGTACTAGAAGCAAATTTGCATATTCACCAATTTCATCCACAGGTTCAAATGCAATAAATAAACAATTACCATGCATAATATATGTTCTATATGTTAGATAATTCAACAATAACAACAATAAAACTGTAAGTCCAAATTATTTGGGGTTGGCTATATGGATCTTTTGCTTGAAATCTATAAAAAACTATATCTTCAATTAAGTTCAGGTTACTTAAATCTTTATTTATAGTTTCTATTAAAGTCTTTTAGGTCTTCCTCTATCTCTTCTCGTTCCATTAACATTAATTATTTCATACTATCGCATCGGATGTCTCATATGCACATGCCCATATCATCTTAAATGATTTTATCTCTTTTTATCCTTTATCGAAGCAATACTTAGTTGTTTACGAATAAAAATATTTAGAAACATCAAATGCATCATATGTGTTAGATAATTACCTACATTAAATAATTAGAAAAACAAAATGTATTCACTTGTCACAAAAGCAAAACAAACGGTTACACAACATTGAAGATTTAATTTTATAAGATTATTCTAATTGAGTATTGAGCAGTTGAGAAAAAAACATATTAAAAAAACTTATGTTATCGAAATGAGAATGTTGAGATGGATGTGTGAAGTTACTAAGAAAGATAAGAAAAAAAATATTTTTATTTGTGAACAACTAGATATCGTTTCGATAAAGAATAAAATGAATAAAAATCATTTAAGATGATATAGGCATGTGATGAGGAGATCTCCAGATGCAATAGTAAAAAAAAAGTAAAATAATTAATGTTAGTGATACGATGAGTGATAGAGGAAGACCTAAAAAGATTTTAATAGAAACTATAAATAAATATTTAAATACTATGAGCTTAATTAAACATATGATTTTTTACAGATCTTAATGGCAACAAAAGATCAATTTAGTAAACCTCAAATACTCAGACTTACGGTCTTGTTGTTGTTGTTATTATATTCTAACTGAATGAAAAGTTCGGAGATGTTCATCCATAGAATCTATGCTACTTTATCAACTTCTGAAGTGGCAAATAGTAAAGAAAAGCTATTAATAACTTATCACTATGGAAGCATGGGCACAACACCCTAGACGGATGATTCCAGCTATTAGTTAAAGCAAAAATAAATGCAACTGATAAAAAATATGACGACAACAATAACAACAAGCCATAATGTGCCAACTGCAAATGATAAAAAATCCGTCTGTCATATGATGTCTAATTAGTGAAGATATACGGATAAAAGTAGCATCAGTTTTGCCAGCATAGAATGCAATGTTAAGTTAGGATTGGGGCATCTCACATTTTGGGTTTCACATCAAGTTCTTTTATGGTAGCTACACTGATGAAACAAAATAGGAATTCATCATATTCATGCTTGTCGGGTCTCAACTCCAACAGTTAGTTACTGGCTGCTTGAAATTCTTGTATATTGTTTTTTGCTACCCAAGCCATGTAGGACAGAAGTTGTTAATGTGCATGATGATGGTAAGACATAATGACAGCATATAATACCACATATCAAGCAGCTTCTTCTTTGGATAGAAGAGAGAGAGAGAGAGAGAGAGAGAGAGAGAGAAGAATTATAAAAAAAGAGAATATTGATAACTAGAAGTGTGATCAAGTTGTGATGCCTCATAGGATAACAAAATGATTTCATTACGAACTATCTTTCTAACTCACGCATGTTCCCAAGTGAAGTGGGACTAATAGCCACTACCTCATCCTCTTAGCCAACACTTACTGATCTTTATTGACCACGGTCTTTTAAGGCAGGGGTTGTGTGCCGGCTTCTCTTGCTTGGAGTGGGGGAGGGGTGAGCACCCAGTCAATTCTCCTGGTTTGGCTGGAACCCTTCTTACAAGGGTTGACCAGCCTTTTTTGAGTAGGAGTGCCACTCGAGTGGCATAACTATGTTGTCATCTAATCAGCTTTAGACTCAATTTGAAGGCTTCATCTTATTAAGAAAGATCATGCTGCAACCTTCTATTCCGAGTAAAATTGAGCTCTGCTGTCATATCAACTGGTGTCTGCTCATCATCCTATCAGGAGCATAGATGGACATAACAATAATGAGGCTGTTGCGTCATAGAAAGTACTGAATGGACATCAAGAACTACAGTGTACCACCAAAGTGTTGTGCCCATTAAGGATCAGGGCTGACAATTTTGACTGTTAGACCTAGCTTTTGTAAGCCTGAGCTCTGCTGTCATATCAACTGGTGTCTGATCATCATCCTATCAGGAGCATAGATGGACATAACAATAATGAGACTGTTGCGTCATAGAAAGTACTGAATGGACATAAGAACTACAGTGTACCACCAATGTGTTGTGGTGCCCATTAAGGATCAGGGCTGACAATTTTGACTGACAGACCTAGCTTTTGTAAGCCTTTTAGGCCGAGTCTTGGTCTGGGGAGGATGCCTTTGGATCTATGTTGGTGAATAAAGACCATTGAAACAATGTCCACGCAAATGAAAATCCTTAATTGTTCCCTTTCTTTATGACATTCACCTATGTTTTTACTAGGCTATTGATGAAAGCATATAACTTTTATCAAAACTCATGAGCTTGAATCTTAATTGATTTCACTATATGGCTAAATCATTATCCAAAAGAGATGCAAGAAATCTCATCACTAAAATGTGCTGAAGCAAAACGGACTAATTAGGAGGTCCAAACTACAATAGGATTCTGGCATTATGTTAAACTAGTGTGAATAAAGAAGTTATTTTAGGACCATAGTAATTTGGAATATAGAAACACTTTGTGGGGGGAAAAAAAAAAAGAATATCAATGATTAGAAAGAAATATAAATAAAATAGAAGGGACCAAAAAACCCAAAACTTCAAATAGTCATATTATTGATCTCATGCCCAACATTATCAAAATTTATAGCATGCAAAAGTCATTCAAAATGGAATAATAAAAAATATGCAACAGAAGCAAAAAATCATTTTCACGAGACATATTGAGATATGTCTATAGCTTTTGTAACATATATGAGATTAAGTATTGTAACATTTTAAAGACATTAGCGGCGTGATACCTAAGCATCAGTCATCGCATTTTATTTTCCTCAAGATTGCTCTCGTTCCGGTCCCAAAATCATCAGATACAACATAAAGACACGATACTAACACTCAAATATCGAACACATCTTGGCATTGACACCAAGTGCGATTTCACCATACTGACATAAAGAGTTGGCTTTAGATGTAACTTCTATGATTCCTCCAAGCAGATCAACTATAACAACAAACAATTTCTTTTGAAATAAACATAACAAGCGATTTGAAGCAAACATTGTAACAAGAAATCATGAATCAAAATTCTAACTTTGCAGTAGTAATTCACCTGTGAGGGAAGGTCAAGTACTTGGTTACGGGCACCGACACAATGTTTCTCAGGTCGTTCACGGCGGACTTGGCGATGGCATCGACCACCTCCTTGGCCTTCCCGACCCCAACGCCAACCTGCATCATCTTGTCCCCGACCACCACGATGGCCCGAAAGGGGAGATTCTTTCCTCCCTTGACGACCTCGGTGACCCTTCTCACCTGGACGACTCGCTCCTCGAACCCGTCATTGCGCCTGTCCCGCCTCTTCCGACCGAGGAGGCCGCAGGCCTTCTTGACTTTGGCTTCCATGACGTAGACGTCGTTGCCGAGCACGTTCTCACCGCTGTACGCGGGGCCATAGATCTCCTCATGGGCGGCGGCGACCTCCTCCTCCAGCTCGTCGAAGGCGGGCTGGGGGACATATCCCTCCGGAGGAGCCGGGGGGTCGAAGACGATGTCTGCGTTGGGGTTGACGTTGTCGAAGAAGGAGGTGTCGAAGTCGGCCGGCCAAGTTGGGGAGGATTCGGTGGGGGACGGAGGAGGAGAGGAGCGGGGGGAAATGGAGGGGTTTGAGGAGGAGGAGGAGGAGGAGGCTGCTGCGATGGGAAGGGGGGGCGAAGGGAGAGGGCGGCGGCGATGGCCGCTGCAGAAGAGGCCATCGTGCGTGGGAATGTATTGGAAAGCAGAGAGACTGTCTTATCTCAATACCTCATTTTAAACCCACAATTTCTTTATATATATATATATATATATATATATATATATATATATATATATATATTAGAAAGGTTTTTAATTAATTTCTAAAGGAATATTTTTTTAATTATCTCAAAAAATTATTTATTTTTATAAAAAAAATTGATTATAATGGATAAAATACTCACGAATTTTATTTAAATCTATAAATTGCCTAACTATCCAAATCCAAATATTTGGATTTCATACTGCCTAATCTATAAATCAGGCAATATTTGGAATCCATAAATATGAAATACAAATTGCCAAATCTATAAATTGTCACTCACATCTCTCAAAGCTTAAAAGAACTAATCTGACTCTTCAGATTGATGAGCTTATGAAGAAAACCTGTGGGTGGCTGCGACAATAATTTATCTTAATAAATATGTAATCTGCTCATTTTGGCTTTTGATCTCTATTTGGACATCCATTGATATGGCATTTCCAGATCTAATATTTGAAGAATCTGAAGCATTTTGGAACCAATAATCTAATTATCATAGGCCAAGAGATACACACATACTGGTGGAAAATAACACCTCACAACACCTGTCTTAGATTTGATGCCCTTCTCATCTGTGGTATGCATTCAGTCCATTTGTATCTCCTTACATCTCGACAGATCAGAGATGGCATAACTGAGGAAGAAGAAGAAGAAGAAGAAGAGGAGGAGAGGAAGAAGAGAGAAACAAGTCTCATATACAAAGAGAGGAACCACCACCGAGTCTACAAGATCTTTCTATGGGAAGTAGTCCTCGGTCCTGCCTTTGAAGCCAATCTGGCCGAAGGTGAGGCAAAGGAACAGCCCCAGGTGCCATGTGACCATCCACAGCCTGCAGCATCATCCCAAACAACTGGATCAGAGCAAGAAGATGAGCCATGAATCTAACCCAGTCGTCCTCGGGAAGGAACCAGTTCTTACCAGAACTGCGATGTGAGAGCTGGGCCTGTCGGCCAGTGAGCCAGCTCAGTGCCGATGCTCTCGAAGAAGAGCCCCGTCAAGCTCTTCCCACCGATCGCCGGAACGCTCGACGGCACGAGCCACCCGATCAAACCGAACCCGATCACGTTGAGGTCGGTGCGCAGCCAATTCCTCTCGAAGCTTCTCCCACAGCCATGCACAAGGACAAATCACACGTAAACATCCATCTGCAGTCCTCAAAGGTGGCGATAGTGTGATCCTTACCAGGTGAACCTTCCACCCGAAGCGAGCTTCAGCTTCAGAGGGTTCCTTGCGGCCCCCCGAGTCCCGATGAAACCTGTTGAATCCATGGTTAGATCTATCCAAGATAGGGAAAGGCCATGAGCAGTGGTTGTACCGGAGGCAAGGGAAGGCTTTGACGAAGGGCGTGCGAGGGAGAGAGGAGATCCCAAGCCTGCAACACAGGAGGTCGCTGCCATGGCTGCGAGTGGCCTTCGTTGCAGGTCACTTGGTCCTTCCCAGCTATTAAAGAAGTAAGATGTGTGTGCATGTGGAGGCGAGGAAGAAGGAGATATGGAGAGAAGTGCATTTTTCTGTGATGTGGATCACTTCTCATGGATGCTGTGGATTCACCGCAAGCTGGGTGGCGAATGGGATTATGGCAACTGGATATATGGATAAGATGTGCTCCATAGTTTGTCGCCCTCCTTGCGCTTGGATATCTCACCCTGCGAAATTGCTGGGTCCCCTTGGCTCATCCAATGTGTGTTGAGGATGATTGATGACCACCATTTCAGCTGTCTAAGTGAGTTCGAGAACCATATTGGAGAAGATGACTATGGTGTGATTCGACGACTATGGTGAGAAGATGCATGACGAAGAAGATCATTCCTTCACCATCTACAGAAAGATATACTAGCATCTGCTGGTTTCTTCATGTCGATGGAAAGAAAGAAGAGGATGTTCACCAACAAGGAGAGGACTGATCATATAACTAACAACAACAATAATGTCCTGACAATCTAGGAGTAATATTAATTTTGATATCTCTTCCAGCTAAAACATATTTTAATTTTATCTTAGACGACTCTCTATCATTTGATCATCCAATGTAGCTAAAGTATCCTTCAAGTAATATATGTAGCTCAATATATATATATATATATATATATATATATATATATATATATATATATATATATATATATATATATATATATATATATATATATATATATATATATATATATATATATATATATATATTGAGTAACATCAAATTTTTTTCTATCATTCATCCAATTATGATTCGACATATAACAGAAAAATTAGTAATTAGGATGAAAAAGATAAGATCTTAGATTGTAAAATATTTTACAATCTAGGCTCAATATAAAATATCAAAGAAATATTTTACCTATATTATAAAATTTTAATTAAATTAATTATAAAAAATATTATACCATAGTAATTAAGGTCAATTACTATTTACTTAAAATTCTCACTTTCCGTTTTGAGATTGACTAGAGAGATCACGCCAAAAACCTTCGATCTCGATTTTTGTACAAGTTAATATATATATATATATATATATATATATATATATATATATATATGTAATAGTCTATGAATTTAGGGGAACAATTGAGGAAATTAATATATATATACATGTATATATATGTATATGTATACGGTGGCATACAGAGAGGTACTTGCGGTCGCACAAGTCTCCGACCCAAACCCAACGCTGCTGCGCTTTATTTCGATCATTCGCCTTAGCTTCGGCCTTTTGGTGGAGAGAAAAGATGGCGATGACCGTCGAAGGTAATTGATTCGATCTCTCCTCCTCCTCCTCCACGTCGTTGCAAAAATTCCAGGGTTTCGTAGTTTGATCCGTTTGTATGCTTTGTTCTAGAATTTATGGACTGGAATCGATTGTCATTGGAACGATTAGGGTTTCTCTTTTATGGTGATCTTAGGGATCGGTAGGGGTATTGGGAGGTCGAAAGATTGGATTTTGGAGCGCCTTTCTGTTGCTTGGTTTCCTTTTGTGCTGATCTTGGGATTAATGTGTATTTCGTTGGTTATATGTATAATCGCTCCACATTAATCCCATCAAATTGCCTCTTTTTCCGTCCCTTCTTTGTTGGTGAAACTTCAACCGCCATAATCCGATACGTTCTTGATTATTTTGGTCAAATATGGATTCTCATTACCGAAATTCTTTCATAGTTGCAGTGGAAATCTAGGATTCTGAGCTGCTTCTGAGTTCAATCATGTTTGGGACTTTGATTGGAAATTCTTGTCAGCATATTCCGTGATTTTCCAATCTTATTTTGGGTATCTTATTCTCAAAGGTTGATGATCTAATGCACATCATCACTTGTTATGTTGATTTGTCTTACTTCGACCTTTTTCATGTTTTTGTTTGTTGTCATGGGCGAGGCTTTCACACTAAAGGAGAAAACTCCTTAATGTGCTCTACTTAAATTGAATTAGTGAAATAGTTTAAGATGAACTCCTTGAATGTTATCATTGTTTTCTGGTGATGGATTCTTGTGAATTGTGAATTGTGAATGTTATCATTGTTGACATTGGTGGACAAAGATATGGGCGCTTACAAGCTTTGTGTGCAACTGCAATGGCCTTATGTAAGCTGATTACAGAAAGAAATTATTCCCTCCTAACCAACCATAAGATTGATAGATGTTACAAAGATATCTTTGGTTGACTTAGTTACAAAAACTAATAAGTTTACCTTGTAGACAATATTTAGGGCCTTGACAGTCTATATATTGAATGGTTGGACAATGAAGCGGAACCAAGCAAAATGATGTTATTGCATGGGGAAATTTTGGACAGACGGGTGTAAAAGTATGTTCTAGGCAGCTTTGGACTTGCAACTAAAATAGGACTTCCACAGCAATGGGCACCCTAAAGAATAAGTGGAACTATAGTAAAATTATCTAATGTGATAAATAACTCTAATGGCTAATTTATCTCAATATTGGCCCAGGTGGCTGTGAGTTTTAACATGGCCCAACTGGTCATGGTCTCTGCCACCAGTATCTTGTGCTCTGTCAGAACAGTAAGCAAGGCACAAACAAGAGCTTAAATTTGCAATAAATGTCAAGGAGGAGGATAATATCACCAAATTATCTGTAATCGAACATGATATTTTGAGAGGGAAATCTGAAAATGCTGTATTGTCTGTCAACCAGAGCCAGCAAAATCCATGTTTAATTTGCATGTGAACCTTGATTGATAACTAAGGGCATAGACAGCTCTGCAGTTGTTGATGTTCAGATTCCTGGATAATCCTTTATTTGTGTTGGAAAGAGTGATAACTCATGTCCAATGACTCTGTTGAAAGTTTATTACTTTTAAGTGCATTATTACCTAACTATTCAAATTCTCAATTAGGAACATTTGTATATCATGCACAAGCTCCAATCTGCTATACTATAGTTACTTGTCTGGTTTATTTCTTTTCTATTATTTGTGTTATCTGGTCTAATTCTTGTATTGTTTTCCTCCTCTGTTTATGCTGCCTTGGCTGATCATTTGACACGGATTGTCTGCTTCAGTGTAAGCCCAAGATTCTGATACCATGAATTTTTCTTGTTAACCGTGTGACAAGTACTATTTACCTCACTCTTGTTAAATGCAGGCTTGCTGGCCTTGCTTTTATGTTCTCGGCTAGCATCTTATTGCAAATTCTGGTATAGTTTCCTTCTCCAACTATGTTTAAATTTTGAGCAACATGGCCTGTTGATTTCTGAAATTTCAATTGCTTGACTTCTAGGTGGTTAACTGTCACTTAGCATTGAAAACTTCAATCTGTTCCGTGTTTCTTTTTTTTTTCCTTGAAGTTTTAAACTTTATTCCAGACTAATTTGTTATGATAGAGTCTGTAGCAGTCTAACCCTTTTGATAGAGATATCAGTTAATTTCCTTAAATAACATTAAAATTACTTTGCAGGCCCCACTCATTTTAATATTTTGAGAATGCCCAAGAAAGCTTAGATTCATTTATCTTCGAAATTTGATTATATGAGCCAATCTGTAGCCAATTGATTGTTTCTCTGTTACAGGCTTTGTTGATTACTTGACCATCTCTGCTGCGGCATATTCTGGTTTAGTTTTCTAAAACCAATGTTTCTGTGGATGTTTTTTATGTTGCAGGCATGTGCTTTATACAACAATTGGTGGCCTATGTTATCAGGTGAAAGATAAACACATTGCTTGGTTTGGTTGTTTGGATGGTTGTGTTGATAAAATGTTATTGGTTGATTTGCAGCACTCATGTATGTGCTATTGCCGATGCCATGTCTGTTCTTTGGAGATGGTTCAACACGTTTCCTGACTACCAGGGAAGGAGGGGGGTTAGTTTACTTTGATCTCATCGTTTCAACATTATTTTCGGAATTTCTGAGCTATAAAAAGCTTGCATTTCTTTCATCTTGATCAAGCAATTGAGCTCATCAATTTGGATAGCATGATGATATCTTTTTTCTTGCTCCCTCACTTTGGCTCATGTATTTGGAAAGAAGGGGGACGGGATACTTAGCCCACTCCAGGGTCAACTTCACTTTGGCACATTAGGCTTTTCTCCTAATAAGGCCATTCATAAAATCACAGGAGTCTTGGTTAGGTCAACTTATTGGAAATTTGGTTTTACCATTTTTAACAGCTCAATCCTATCTAGTTGTGGCACCACTTCAACCCGAATTTTAGCTGCATTTTTCTTTATGGAAAGCAATAGTTTCAGTATAGATTGAGTCTTTAGAATTACATGATATAAGCTAAGCCAGTGACCATGACTAATCAAAGAAAACCACAGGGTTTGTAGTAAGCACTTGCAAATTTGCACATGGCTTTTGTCAATTTCCAATGTTTCCATGTTCCATCCAGTTACAGTTTAACTAGCAACTACAATATCAGCAGATTTTCAAACTCTGAACTGTTCATATAATTCACAAACTTTACTGGTTGTATTAGTGAGATATCTCCATTTTTTTTTTTCATTTCATTTCTTTTCATGTTGGGTTATCTTGACATTGCCTCTCTTCTTCTGCAGCTGGATTAATGCTGCTAAGTTCTTGACTGGGGCATCAGCTATGGGGAGCATAGCAATTCCAGCAATCCTGAGGCATGCCCACCTAATCGAGACAGGAGCCATGTTAATAGAATTCACATCTTTCTTCATCCTTGTTTGCACTGTTCTTTGTTTCCATCGTGTTAGTCTTGATGAAGACTTCTAAATCTGTACTTGAATCCAATGACAGAAAAACACTAGAACCATGTTCCATGTATCAGTGACTCTGGTCGACAATGTACCCAATTTTTAGCAGCCAGAGAGCCTGTTCAAAACTTCATCATCAAATTATCATGGTGTTTGCATCAACTAAGCTGCAAGTTTTATGCATGTTTCAGCAGAGAAAATGGCAAGTGATGATACGTATGGTTTGTAGTCTGGTGGTGTGCTTGTGTTATAGGTTCATCATCCATCTAAGATCCTCCCAATGAACAGCAGTGTTCCATCCCACTGCTCTATTCATTGTTCATGGAACATGTTTTGGGTTTGAAATAGATTGATTATATTTTGACCTAGGCATCTCTTGTGATGAACCCGCAAACCATTCTTTGATACATGAAAGGATAAGGATGCCATAAATTTACATTTGGCATTGTCCATCAAATGATAGTAGCTTTTGGTCAACACATATGATGATTCAGAATAATCAAGTTTTGTCCAGTAGGACATGGTCCAAATTTCCTAAGTATTTCATCCTCTATGCCTTAATGTTGTTCCATCTGAGGATACTGACTGCACATATGATCATGTTTTCTCTGCCATAGAAACATAAATAGACCCATCATGAAACCTCCAGCTGCAGCCACAGATCCATCAACAATTACACTTGACAGAACAACCATAGCAGTTATCATATGCTGAAGATAATGCTAAAGATAGCTTTACAGCAGTCACAAAATTATTAGCAGGGCAGTTACCCAAAAGCTCATCTATGATATTAAGCAAATAGGGTTAATATGACACCAGTAAATAACATAATAAAGGTGTTAATGAACCATGAATTAACCTGAGATTGAGCAAGTCAGGACTTTACATGAGCTTGTTGGCAAGAAGTGAAGAAGAATCTTATGTATGATTGGTTTGTTATCACATTTTAAACAAATACATGCATTTTATGTCACAAGCATGAAGGAGTTTCATGACAACAGATAGAAGACATGTATATGGGACAAGGCTTGTTAGGTTACAGCAATAACAATAGTCTCAGAAGCACCTCTTGTTTAACTATCTTGCATCTACAACACATGCAAAATAAAAGACTAGATGTGACATCCATCACCAAAAGCAGAACATGGAGATACTCACACTTGAATAACTTGAAAAAACATGCCAACTGAAGCGTACAATTTATGGAACAATAAAAAATAAAAAGAAGTTGTAAAGTCCCAACTACTTGAACAATAAAAGGAAGTGGTTCTATTGTTTCCAATGAATGCAATATCATTGATAGAACTCCAGCAAAAAAACAAAAAGAGGAAAAAAATTAAAGCTCAGACTAGAGACCTTGATACTTCTTGATCCATGAGACCAACAGTAGAAACATGGCTACAAAGGTACAGATGATATGACTTCTTAAAGAGACCCAGTTTTGCATGTCAGATAATAGAAAATCACATACTGAAGCATTCTGTATCATCTGTGATAACAAATGAAGAGTAATTGGCAACTTACTTGAGGTCTTCAAAGATACATAAACATTTACTTGCATATTTATCATGGCTCTTGTACTCTTGGAGCCAAAAGTTACCAAGGTAAATGTCTTTTTTTTCTTGATCTGATAAATGAAGAAAAAACTTAAGACTTACACTGATATCTTTGCTCATGCGGTTGTCTTCATGTCATAAAAAATTCACAATTAAACCCAAAGAAAGTTAGTGCTTGAAAAGGAGAGTATTTGTGATTTCCAAGTATTCAAAATTTTGATCCAAATTGAACAGTAGCGATCAGAAAACCATATAACACTGTCAAGCTTTTGGTATGGTACTTCAGCTAAACAATTTAACCTATTCTGAGCATTGTTGACAGCTTTTAGTTATTTAAACATATGAACATCATGTGTGTGCATGAGCAGCAACAAACAATATATTTAATGCCTACACTGGTTATCTTAATAACCTTATAAAATATATATAGATTGTAGACACTTAATGACTAACCTGCAAGTAGTTTAAGAAATTGCTCCAGTCAAAAGGTCAGGTAAGAATATGGCTATCCGGTCTGCTCTAGAACACCAAAATCCATGCAGATGTACATTTTTGTGTGTATAAGGATAATTTCATCAATCACAACAAAAATTATCAATGATAAAAATTATGACTTTAGTTCAACGTAAAAATGAAAAGAAGCTCCAGAGAGTGGGGCCAAGATATTGCGATTTATCCTGCTCTGAAGCATCCAACTCGTTGCATAATATATTTGTTGGCATCTTCAATTAGAAGAAGACATTACAGTCCAAGAAGGCATTTACAATATGAGAAGATATAAATATTTGTTTTATCAACTATCAAGCCATCCGATGGTTATCATGGTTCAGTAACAAATAGATGACCGAAATATCTTTGCATTTCAAGCTCTCCAAGCCAGCGATCCTTATTTGAGATGTCAAATGGAAACCTGGCCTCATTTTCATTCTTTCGTCTTATAGATTGGGCATTTGATATTTTTGATATTCAACTGGCAACAGATAATTCTAATTCATGAAGATATTTGCAAAAAGGTATCTTAGCTGGGAAGAAAATTTTACAGTAGACATTTATGACTAGAGTACTAAGTTGGCAAAAATATAATTGGTTTCTAGACCACATTGAAAAGTAAAGTTACATACACAATACTTTTTAAGGTTCTAATGGAAACAGTTGTTTTAAGATTAATACAAAAGTAGCTGAATTGTAACCAATTTGAATGAAAAGATTGCGACAGGAATGAAGAGTTATAGAAAAGCATTAAAAACACAAGTAAAAAACCAAAGTTTCACTGACAAAAGAAAACACTTTTCTCTCTATCCTCCAAAAATCCTATGTCCAACCACATGCCACCACAACACGACTATATGTAACAGAGAGGCCATTACCTAAACATTTCAAAGGCAATGAGCCCCTAGTTAGAAGAATTTTCATGTTCTAACATTGGTTATCAAAGGTAAGTAACCTCTTATTAGAATAAAAATGTAAGCTTCTTCAGTCTCCTCTAGCATTGAGCAAAACCATGTTCATACATTTTTCACTTTTACATCAAGGGTAGATTATGTTGATAGATAATTCAGAAACAATAAACAGGAATATGTTGTATTTGAATTTTGAATAACTAAAGCAAGCGCAAGAAAGCACTCTCCGATCTAACCATGATGGCTCTTCCTCAGGATCTAAATCACCAACAGGAAAGTTGTTCTCTCTCTCTCTCTCTCTACCCTAAAATTTCAAGAAATTTGAACTCTTTTTATACCATTCTGCATATTAATTCCAAATGGCCTATAACAATTTAAAGGATGGAAGAAATAATGCAAAGAACGAGGGTGAATTATAACAATAGAGGAAGGGGGCCAAGCATTTATCATTTATGAGATTTGATGAACAAAAATGGAGATCGAGGCCTAACGAAAACGGAGGTAGAGGCCAAGCATTCTCGTTTATTACGCTAAATCATCGAAAGCTCGCCAATTTCTCCCCAGAACATCACGTACTCCTCATTTCCATAACTAAAAGAGTCAAAATTTTTTAGAGCGTGCAAGAAACCTTTTTTCTCGGAACTCAATCAAGAAAACCTGTCTTTTGCAGCACAGCATTGCGAACCCGGCGCAGATCCCTCCCCTTGAGCGTCCTCCCGACTCCCTCCAACACCGAGAATGGGATCATCGACGGTCCATTCCCAGAAGCCCTCGCCACGATCTCGTGCGGCGGAAGCATCTCGTACTCGTCCCCGTCTCCGTCCCCTCCCTCTATCTGGAACTCTTCCCAGCCTTTCTTCACCTTCGGCGGCACCGCAGGCACGTTGACCGGCGCTGACTGCTGGTAGATCTTCCCGGCGGGCATCGACAACGAGCAATTCAAATTCTTCTTGGAGGTCACCGGGATCATCCGGGCGGAGGTCACAGGGGACGCTTCAGCCGAGGGCGGGGACGGAGCGACGGCGGCCTTCCGGTGGACAAACGGATGCAGCTTCTCGTCGTCCTCCGAGAGGGCGGCGAGGATGCCGGAGCTCAGGAGGGAGATGCGGCATGGTCCGGCGCCGGGGAGGGCGGAGAGGGAACGGCTAGGTTTCCGGGTCCCCACGACGGCGGGAGGGACGGGTCTGGTGGAGCCGTCGCGGATCGGGTCGCAGGGGGAGGCATCGGAGCCAATCCAGAAGACGTCGTCCTCATGGAGCTCGTCCCCGGCCGGGGCGGAGGGCCGGGAAGGTGCGGCGAAGAGGCCGAGGAAGCGGTCGGCGAGGAGGGATCGCTGGGAGCGGAATGTCTCCATCACCCTCGCCCTCCGGCGTCAGCGGCGGCGTCTCTTGCTTCCGTCGGTGGCGCTCCTGTTGCGCTCCACCACCATCATAAGAAAGGACGGGCGGAGGAGACGTGAACCGAGACTGGAATAGGGACCGGAGGGGGGACCGAGACGGGGATTAAATGCCGGATGTGAGGGGATCATCCGACGTGTTGCGGAAGCAGAGGCGTCGGACGCGGGGCCCTCCACGTACGCCCTCTATCACAACGTCCGCATATCAACCAATACGCGATTACATCATATGCCTTCCCTTTCTCCCGTTCGAGGTCACCAACGGTGACGATCTCGTTCGCATAGAATCTCACGTGCACGGTGCCTTCTCGCTGGCCCTGGAACCGAGGAAGCCCGTCTCATCTGTCTGTTCCCGAACAGCGTTCTTTTCCGATGCATAACGTGTGCTAATCTCAATCGATCAAAGCTTGGGCCCACAATTTTTCTCTGCATATTCGGAGCCACGTACATATGTTTTCATGTACGCTGCGAGCAGACGGATACAACAGCGAGCTGACCTTACGTCACCCGGGAGGTGTGAGTCCGAGGAGCGCACACGGCTCAGATCGTTTTTCACCAGCCTCGCCGCCGTCGGATCATGAATCAACGGTTGTGCTGTGTGCAGGAGAAGAGGACGTGCGGGACGCATCCCCGTGCATGGCCTTTACATGCAGTGGGCGGATTCGTGTCGCAATGGGAACCAATAAAATGACACTCATATTATCCAATTGTGTCACTTTCGAAATTATAGATTATTCATAAATTGCATGGATAAATGATAATTTATTTAGCATTACATCGACCACTTCAACATGAGATGATATTGATGGTAACATGCCACCTGATCTGTGCACTCCAACAATGCAAGATTAAACCAAAAAACAATTGGTGGGAATTCTTTCTCTCATTTGTGCCATTTAATTCGTAAAACATCACCATCATGCATTGGATGTGAATGTGAAAGGGTTGTCGATTATATTATGGGAATATTAAATGTCCAAAGGCCGTCTACAGTCTTTAATGCAAATCTTTAAGAGTCCTAACGTCGCAAAGCAACTCTAATGACCTATTAGCCTTGTAAATTATGGATTAGAAGGGGCTTAACATCACATAATGCTGATCACAGGAGAGGGTATTATAGTCATTTAAGCACCGGAACGGGCTCATTTACTATAGCCCAGCTTCAGTAGTGACAACGTGATATGACGTATGGGCCGCATGTTCCGGAGGGGTATCATGGTCATTTGAAGCACCTTACATGCAACAAAGAAGGGCGAGCCGGATAAAAGGGGTCGGGGATTAGGGTTTGGCCGTTGCTCCCGCGGGGGAAACGCTGGATTTGTCGGCGTCGTCTTCCTGCCTCCCGCCGTGACCATGGTGAGCGATCCGAATCGTCTCATCGCGTGTATTCAATCGTTCCGCTTCTTCTGTGGCCTCCGCCGCTTTGTGTATCCACAGTGCGCTTGATCTCAATCTTCCAAGTAACAACTTTTACGTGTCTCCGCCTCTGATATGCTTGGATATCCATAGTGGGGTTCTACATCTTCTCAGTTTTGTTTGTTATTTTCGTCCTTGGATGGATTATGGATCGTTATTTGTTTCCATTAGTGTTGTCTAGTTGTGTGCTTATAATGGCATTTGGAGGTCTATATCTTAGATGAATCCATATGTTCTGCTTTGCTCGAATCTGATTTAAGTATAATTTGGCATTAATTCTATTCCTTATCGATTGGATATGGATGTGCAGTCTGGAAGAAGGAAGACTAGGGAGCCGAAGGAGGAAAATGTGACGCTTGGGTCAGCTGTGACGGAAGGAGAGCAAGTATTCGGGGTTGCTCATATCTTTGCATCATTCAATGACACTTTCATTGTGGGTCACAATGCCTTTTTTTTTCTTCTAAATGAATGGTTCTATACAATGAATGTTATTCATCTCTGCATTATTAACATTCTCTCTTTTTTTTTTTTTGTAAATCTGCAGCATGTTACAGATTTATCGGGGAGGGAAACACTCAGTTCGTATTACAGGTTATGTCTAGCTTTCTACAATGTTTTACCTTGGATGAGATAGGATGAAACATATTTACCTACTTCACTAGATTAGTCAGTTTATTCTTGTGCAAGTCAGCAACTGGTCATCCATGATATTTAATGTTAATGGCTTGTTGAATTAGGCTTATAGTGGTCTATGCTGTCCTTGAATATCTTTTTTTTTTATAGTAACAAGAAAGTTGAGTTGGTTACGGTGTAAGATGGAAAATATTAGACTAAATAGTGAAAGTATAGTATAAAGTGAAAAAGAAATGATAATTAAGCAGTGATAAAGTCTTCTCATGTGTAAATAGTAAATATATTACATTTATCTTAATAGTGTCAGCTTTTGAAAGTTCAATCAAGGGGTTATGTGAATTATTTTCATGCATGCACATGGTTGTGTAATTTGATGTATGTGCTTGGTTTTCAAAGTGTTGCCCTTAAGATCGCCTTCCTCCCAACTTATGGAAGTGTTTCAAGTCATAGTCATGCAATATGAATAGCTTGGTTTCAAAGAGTTCTTCTGTGAAACTTTTACGTTTTCCATTTGATTTTGGGCTCTGTTTTGTGGCATTTGATATTCCTTAAATGTGAACACTAGAGAGAGCTGCACTTCTTTTCTGTGGCTCATCTGTTGTCATTCAGTGGATTTCTCTTGATAGTGCTCTTGTGAAGTGCTTATTTCGTGGCATAGGAATACATTTATATTCAAACAATACCTTTTTTTAGTAATATAGATAGTGCTCTTGTGAAGCTCTGTGATAAATATATATATGTATACATGCAAGCTAATAATCTCTGCTTCACAGCGGAACCAGGGACTGACAGTTAAGAAAGGTTAGAAATTGTGTAGCTTGGTGGAAGAACTGTCTTTTCCAGTGACATTGAAGACTAATTGACTTCCACTAAATAGTTGTGAAAGTATAGTATGAAGTGAAAAAGAAGTGATAATTAAGCATGATCATCAGAAATGTCATGAAGTGAAAAAGAAGTGTAACATGGTCATCCATGACATTTAATGTTAATGGCTTGTTGAATCATGTTTACGGTGTTCTGTACTGGCCTTGAATATCTTTCTGATAGTAATAAGAAAATTGTGTTGGTTACAGTGTAAGATGGTAATTAGTAGACTAAATAGTTGTGAAAGTATAGTATGAAGTGAAAAAAAAGGTGATAATTAAGCAGTCATGAATGTCAGCTGATGTGTAAATAGTAAATATGTATTGCATTTATTCGAGATATATATATATATATATATATATATATATATATATATATATATATATATATTATTATAATATAATATAATATAATTTTTTTATGCATGCACGTGTTTATGTAATTGATGTTTGTGCTTGGTTTTCAAAGCGTGGCCCTTAAGATCACCTTCCTCATACCTTATGGAAGCATTTTGAGTCATAGTCATGCAATATGAATGGTATGGTATCAAAGAGTCCTGTGAAACCTTTCCTTATTCCATTTAATCTTGGGCTGTCTATTTTGGCATTTTATATTCCTCAAATGTTAACGATGGAGTTAGCTGCACTTCTTTTCTGCGGCTCATCTGTTGCCACAGTGGATTTCTCTTGCCATGCTCTTGTGAAGTGCCTATTTTGTGGAATAGGGAGACATTTAGATTCAAATAGAATATTTTTTTTAGTAATTTAAATAAGATATGTGTACGTTATTAAAAGCTAGTTTATGCTGTTACCTTAAAATGTTCAACTTGGTGATTGAATTTGAGTTCCTGGAAGACAACATTAAGTGCTGTAATAAATACAAGCAAATAACATCTGCTTCACAGAGGAACCAGGGACAAAGAAAAGACCTTTCTCCGGTGACAGTGAAGAATCATTAAATTTTGCTATACTAAATTTGTCAAAAGTTAGAACTTCCTTTTCCATTCTCTCTTGATGCAAGTATATAGGGTTAAAAAAAATCTTTAAATGAATAACAATGTGTAGAATGTGTTGGGTAATTTTAATAACACATGACCATGACATAACACACATAATATGTAATTGGTGTCTTGGTCAATCTTTGGATGTCTCAGTGTATCAATCTTTTTGCATAAGGCATGCACATCACATACAGGACACCTGTTTTCTCTCGCTGTCTCTATCTTCTTCTCTGATTGTGTTATTTCTTTATTGTAAGTGTGTTGTAATGTGAATGTTTCGCCATTTGCAGGTGGTATGACGGTCAAAGCTGACAGGGATGAATCATCTCCATATGCAGCCATGCTTGCAGCACAAGATGTTGCACAGAGATGCAAGGTCTGCCATTTTGTAGTGTACATTCTTGATACTTCCATTGACTCGTTTAAATGGTGTTTATTCTCCATTTTTCCTGTAGGAACTTGGGATCACTGCTTTACATATTAAGCTGCGAGCTACTGGTGGGAATAAGACAAAGACACCTGGTCCTGGTGCTCAATCTGCTCTTAGGGCCCTTGCTCGCTCTGGCATGAAAATTGGCCGCATTGGTAAGATCCTATGTTTTTACTATTGCTTATTTCTTTGTGTTGTGTGAGACAATTGGTATGTTATCTGGGTCATTAACAGTTTTTTGATGCTTAACATGTCTGTTATTTTCCGAAACACATTAATCAATTGGTACTGTATGACTGACCATTAAAAGCTTGTGATGTGTTATGGTCACTTCTGTTTTGCTACCCACCTTCTAGCTTTCCACCTGTCAGAATATGCAGCCTACTGATGCCATCTTGCCTTTTTTGGCATCAGTATCAGGTTCCTGTTCTGCATTGTCAAGTTTTTGTTATCAGTGTGTTCTCTATAAAAAAGCCATATTTTTTGCTCTTCCGATTTGTTGTTCTATGTCGTAGTACGATTACCATGTCTTGAACAGTATTTTACGGTGGAGGTGATGGTTCATGCCTACTTGAGACTGACAACAAGATTGTAGTTCTAGATATATATATTTTTTTCATCGCTGGTCTGATCAAAGTTGTTAATTTCCAACGTAATCTCAGAAACATGCTCTATATTATGTGACTTCCCAAGTCAGGACATTAAGAGCTAAATTATTGTAGTAGTGTCATTATCGGGTCATTTCGGAACTTGTATTTTCTGCTTTGGCTTTTGCATCCAGCAAGAAGTGTTTTCTACTGATTACTTTGTGCTTCTATGTCCTGTTCACATCCAAACTGGATTAACTGTGTGTTTCTATGTGGCATCGCAGAGGATGTAACTCCCATCCCTACGGACAGCACCCGCAGAAAGGGCAGAAGAAGAGGGAGGAGACTGTAGTTCATCAACCGTTGTTCTCTTCCCTTCCATTTTTTTTGGTGACCTTATTTTAGTTGCGACTAAAGGGTTTTTAGTTGTTCAACGATGAACAACGCTTTGAAATCTGTAATTTAGCTGAAGCTATGACTGAAATGTGCATAATCCTAATTTCATTTCGATTGATCTCCACAAACATGGAATGCATGTTGACAATGACTGCTAGGTTGCAAGCCATGAATTCTAAATCTGTATCGTATCTTTCGGACTGGATCAAAGTGTGTTGTCCGTGTTATCATGAGAACTTGGGAAGCTTCGTTATGTCATTTGCTTCGAGTACGATAAAAACCACATAGACACCCCCCCACATCACTACTGCCAATATTAGGGCACAACAAAAGCAAGCCAAAAAACACACAACAAAAACACGCAACAAAAGCAAGCAAACCAAAAACACACAACAAAAGCAAACTAAAGATCAACTCCAATTCCTCTAACCAGACGAGGTGCCACTCCGGGTCCCGCCTGCGGAGTTCACCTCACGCTGCGGGTCCCGCTGCCGGTTCCGGGTCCACCACCAAGTGCAGGTCCCCAAGCCACGTCGTCGGCCGGCGGCCCGACGCGAACCGCGACATCTGCCCCAGTTTTGGCGGCTCCTTCGCCGGCTCCGCCGCCACCCTCCGCGTCCCCGGCACTTCCGCCGGCTGCGTCTCCGTAGCGGCAGTCACGGACGGCCCGTCTCCGACGCGGCTGCCGCAGCATAACGCCGCTGGTAAGCTCAGCCAGCACCCTTCATGCTCCGCGCCGCCCTCCTCCCTGGACGATCGGCGGGACCGCCTCCGAACCCCGTCCCCCTCGACCAGGACCTCCCCGAAGCACGAAACCTTGGGTGACCCGGGCTCTTCGTCGGGAACCACAAAGGTCCGCCTGCCATTGCCGCTGATGCGGAATAGCTTCCTGGGAAAGATGGAAACGTTGTTGATGCGGCGCCTGCCGCGGCCGAGGCGGCCGCCGAGATGCTGGAACTTGCGGCCGAGGTCGATGCCAGGGAGGATGGCCTGAAGGCAGCCGGAGAAGCGCTGCGAGTAGGACGGCAGCTTGGGGTTGGGGATGGAGTTGGCGTTCGGCCGCTGCTGAGCCTGCGCCTTGGCGGAGTCCTTGCGCTCAAGCACGGGGGCGAATGTTCTGGTCAAGGCGCCCTCGCCGCGGCCGATCTGCGCCTCGATAGACTCCAGCTGGAGGTCCACGATGCGGTCGGCTACCGTCGGATCGCTCCCGTCGCAGCAGGCGAGTGCTTCGCGGTCGACCTGCGGTATCGACATCAGACAAGGCAACAAGACAACGCCGGAGACGAAGAAAGACGGGAGAGAGTGCGGGAGTTTTAAAGCACTGAAGCGTATTCTCGACGTCTCAATCAGCTTGGGAGCTTTGGCCGTGCGATCGGCCTCTGTTGAGCCAAATGGAAGGTTGACTTTGGTGCTTGCCGACGTTATAAACGCCTACCCGCCATCGCGCATTGTTCTCTCGTTCCTCCGTTGCTTCTTCCAGAAGAGAATCAACTCCGAGCTCGCGCAGTATCGGAGTATATAAAAGTGTAGGGGAAGCAGGTCAACCGAGAGGCCATGGAATCAACAGAGTGCCAACGTGGGTTTGACTCATGCAGAGACCATCCTCCCTACAAATCATAAACATATGATTAGGTAATGATTTCTTATCAAGATTAGTAATACATATATGATAATTATCGACTCAATAAATTCTTATCAAGTTTACAAATATAAATTTGTGTGCAAATTATGTATGCTTATGTAACATCTTACTTCTACTCTCACATGTACCTTACATATATTAGTAAGGTAGGATGTGACTTTTCAGTTTAATTACTAATATTAATAGAAGTATAGTAAAAATAGATAAATAGTCTTAAAAATAAAATATGTTAATTTATTAAATAAAATAATAAGGTTTCCCTATACACAAAAGATTTTAACTTCCGTGGATAATTATAACCTCTAAGAAAAAACACACACACATATAATATGTTCAAATTTTATACTAAAAAATATTCATAGATAATCGTTCATATCTATGTTTGAATGGCTCACACGGACTCATTTCCCTGCTCAATTATTTGGATGGGATACTAATATATTTAAATATAAAATAATATTTATAGCGAGTAATCATTTAGTAAGTATAAGTTTTTATAGTTTTATTTAGATGAGTATGCATTATGTTTTATATATAACATTTTAAAATCATAGATATAAGATATTTAACGATATTTAACGATAAACATCTTGATTTCATTAGTAAGCATAACCTCATGACATAGTTTATGCATAATAAATTAATAAAATTTTACGTTGAAATAATTTAAAGTACTTATATGCACATGTAGGAATCATAGAATATTCATAGACTTTTACACCCCATATCATGACATATAATGCACTCTCATATTGTACGTCATCATAGTATATATATATGTGTATTCATACATCACACGTCATAATATATACATTCATTCTCACATTACATGTCATAACATATATATACATTCTCATATCATATGTTATAATATATGCGTATATTACCACACTGCACGTTATACCATATGCATGCATCATATGTCGTAATATATCCATACACTCTCACATCGCATGTCATCATATATACATACATATAATATATTTTTATCATAATTTATATATTTTTATGCTTATATAATATATATTAAAGTTTATGTCTAACGTATATTTAGGGTTAAGATCTATTTTAACCCATGTAGTTTTGGTCATTGACCACTTAAGCCCTTATAGTTTACTCATGTCTAAAATAACTCGTACATTTTAAAAAACGTAGGATATAAGTCATTCTCGTCAAGTTTGAGTTAATAGACATTAAAGTATGCTTATGTGACATACTGACTCATAATAAACTATTAATATAATGACACATATAATTTAAGTTTTAAAAAATATCTATTTTAACCCCTGTGATTTTGGTCATCGACTACTTAAGCCATTGTGGTTTTGCTCGTATCTAAAATAACTCATACATTTTCAAAAGCACAACATATAAGCTCCTCTTGTTAAGTTTAAGTTAACAGACGTTAGAGTTTGCTTTCATGACATGTTGACTCGTAATAAATTATTAATATAATAATACGTATAATTTAAATTAAAAAAATTGATACCACCATCAATGGCGAGAGAATGCATCATCATGAAAGCGATCACCAATAGTAGCACTAAGCCACTATTATCTATAAGGGCATTGTATGCACATAGCCTCTCCCGTGCTGACGACAAGCTCAAGAGCTTTCGATCCTATCTCAGGTGGATGTGCGTCGATTAGTCCAATGTTATGCAATAGTCTCATAATCTCTCTTCCTCCTCTTGAGTATCTTCGTCCCTATCGCCTCTCACTTCGTCCTCTCCTATGCCCCCACCCATCTCGCCTACGACGTGATAGTTTAGCTCTCCCTCACCTCTACCGACGTGATAGTTTAGCTCTCCCTCACCTCCGCCTCCAACCTCTTCTACCTTTGTCTCTCCGCTTTTGTCCACCGCTATGACCTTCGTCACTTTCTCTTCATCGACAAGATATATTTTCTTTTAACTTAAATTATATGTCATTAAATTAATAATTTATTATAAATCAATACATTACGTAAGCATATATATATATATATATATATATATATATATATATATATATATAATCAAAATGAATTATAATTTCGTCATCATATGATTATGTTTTCTTTGAGAACACCTACTAATTGTCAGCATGTAATTTAGCCTCGTAACGAGATTTCTTGATTGTGCTTTAAATAGTTCATAGGATTATTCTCCTGATGAATGCATCTTCTTGTTAACTATAGTGATCTAACAAATCTAGGGTTCATCGAGTAGAATCATGCATCGGATGTTAGTAGTTCAAAAGTAAATTGTGAACTTGAGCAATTCACACCATATCTGATTCATCTCATCAATGTTTTCTTTTTATATATGGATACATACACACAAAATACCACAGTTAATTAAATAATATGGATAACTGATAAAAAATGCTGTGAGTGATGTGTAAATCTCAAGAACTTATCCTAAGTTGGAGCAATGTGGAGGATATAAATCCACCAAAGATTGGACGGTTCAGCCGTCGATGAAATCTGTCGTGTAATCTCCTTCAAGCTCTGTCCATCAAATAATGAGCTCGTTCAATGCATGCGAGTCGCAGTGACTACCTCGTCCAAGGAAAGATGACTTTGAGACCTCTGTCAGCTTGCCTCTATCCAACACAAGAACTCTATCTGCCATTTGAACTGTCTCCAGCCGATGCGCAATTATCAAAACCTGAAATCCAATTGGATAACATCATAGCGGTTTATGATTCCATTACACATTACTTATGCACCAGGAAAATGTGAGCATGTAAAGTATGAAAGGTTTTTTTTTTGGATGGGCTACAGTAAAGCAAGAAATTGTGCAACTCAAATTCTTTCTTGGTCATAAGCCTAACATTAATAAGCAGCACGAAGAAACAAAAAAGCATAAGAACTAAACTATAGCATGAATTTATGAGACATGCACTCGTCTAATGGAAGATTTAGCAACTTCCATGGAAAAAGAATAGATAATTGAAGAAATTGCAATATCCAATCTCAAATGTTTCTGTGAAATGAAATCTTCATCGTAAATCCACAACTAGCATTTTTTACTATATTGGATCATCTGAAATTTTTATTAATTTTAAGAACCAAATACGACACAAGTTAATCAGCATTCCATTTGCCATATAGGAAAATTAGACAATTGCTTTAGCAGAATCAAAGACTTATCTACATTTTATTCTCAAGAGAAAAGCTTCCTATTTGACTCATGCAGAGCATGTGATGTGAGTATATATCTTGATATGGATGCTGAATGAACTGAAAATTCAGCAAAAAATAATGAATACACATCTTCACAAGATTGGATATTTTAAATACTTACAGTGTGATTTGCCATTAAATGCTCCAAGGCTTGTCTGACGAGCAGCTCAGACCTACTGTCCAAGGCGGAAGTTGCTTCATCCAAAATTAGTATTGATGCTTCCTGATACAGTGCTCTTGCAATGGCTATCCTGTTAACAAGTGAAAAAAGTTCCATATGTATATGCCATGAGAACTTTCCCAACATTTGGTATCAGTGCTAAACACAAATACACTTAACAATTTATTCACCTCTGTTTTTGACCTCCACTAAGACGAGAGCCGCCTTGTCCAATATTAGTTGCATAGCCTTTCGCAAGTGTTGCAATGAATTCATCAGCATTAGCAATCCTAGCAGCACTTTCAACATTCCTCTGGTTGATTTGTCCTGTTAAATCCCTATAGCCAATATTTTCAGCCACTGTTCCTGAAAAGAGCATCTAAAACACAAAATTGGACATTAATATAAGAAAACAGAAACCATAGTGTTTAACATGAAATGACATGCAATGACGTGTTAACAAAGACGTCATCTGTTACTGTCAGTTGCTAAGTAGATCTAATTTTTCAGTCACCAGTAAAAGGATGATGCGCATATTGATGTTGCAAGACAAACATGCATCTGCAGCTTGAAGCTAAACATGAAAAAGGTATTAGCCTTGTCTTTGAAAATGGACGACCAACGGAGACTTGTGCAGATCAAGCCTCGCCCAGAGCTCACATACAGGTACAATTGCAGGGTCAGCATATATCCATGTGACACTATCGGATATAGCTAAGAATTAAGAGGTCAAGAAATAAAAAACAGAAAAGTAGAACATTAGTTGCTCACGCATCACTAGAAACCATTAACTCGGCTAACTTCTTTCTGCCATATTCTCATTTTTTTCCCCTCCTGTTGTGATTCACCTTTAACTTATCTACTGCTACCTTAACATTGTCTATATACCAGTTCAATGACCTATATGCAAAACTTGACAGACAACTAAAATCTCATCAAAATTTGCTCTATATCTTTGTGCATTCATGTGGATGTTTCAAGTAATATTATCACAACAAATCTAGTGTTTATTATTTTCATACATATAGACAGTTTTGGCTAATCCTCTAACTTATCTGGAGCATGAAAAGTCATCCGTAGATTTTCCAGATGCATTCTTACCTAATAATAATATGCTGGTTATTTTGTGGTAAATTTCAACCAAGATGCATGCTATACTTATCTTCATATCTTGAAAATATGATTCTGGAAAGTTTTGTAAGGATCAAGCAACAAAATCAGTCATTTTTGGTCCAATAACTTTCAATGAGCTTTTCTACCTACCATAGGTGGCTATGGTAATTTGTCCAAGTACAATAAACAAGCATATCTTTAGAATATATTATGATGCTAAACAATGACTAGAGCCATATATTTCCGCTCTCTTCAAAGAAAGAAGTTCATAGACTTACTGATTCCTGTGACACAATAGCAATGTGTTTTCTCAAACTTCTCAATTTGATATCTTGAATGTTGTGATTGTCCACAAGAATAGACCCTAGAAACAAGATATACATAGCTTAAGATATGGAATTCTACTTAACAGGCAAAGCATATATACGTTCAAGAGACCTAGCAAACTTTGACTTTTTTAGAATTGGGAATTAGGTATTCATGAAGAAGCGGTATAGATCACCAACCACATTGAGGATCATATAGGCGAAGGAGCAGTTTGCTGAGAGTTGTCTTTCCTCCTCCAGATGGCCCAACGAGTGCAACCCTCTCCCCTGGTCTTATGTGGAGATTCAGTCCATCAAGGATATATGGCATGTCATCTCCATATCTAAATGAAACACCACAGAACTTTATGTCTCCATCGACATAGCCCAAATCAATAGCATCTGATTTCTCGGTCACCTAAATTCAAAAAGTGATCAGTAACAAGTATATGAAGGTATGCACCGAACAAATAAAATATGCCACAAACTAGAAGTTGTGCTTAATCTCCGATATGTTCTGACTAAACATTAGCATGATATGAACCTGTAACTTCTTAGAGATCAGTAAGCAATTGTGCTTAATGACTTAAAACTCCTACAGTACTGCAAATAACTCTAACTATAGGATGCACAATACGTTAAATTTGCAGAACATAGGTGGTATCCTATGATGATAAATACCTTGGGTTTGAACCTTGTCAGATCCAGCAGGCGTTCTAGTGCTGGCTCTCCTTGCTTCAGTTCATTGTATGCTTTCCCCACACCCTATAAGTTTCAAAAGTTACACATAACATTCATAAAGAAAAAACTTCATGGAGAATGAACAAAAAGAGATAAACAATAAGAATTGAATACCATTACCATCCGCTCGTCAAGTGCCAAACTAGCTTCCTATTAATGGTTCAAGAATTATAAACAAAAAAGGCCACATTCCTGAGCTGTGTATTCATGTTCATATGCTCATGTATAAACATGTAAGCAAGAGAAAGATGTTTGATATTGATGAGGGTAATAAATGACGACAAGACTCGGGCTGACGTCAGCTGCCCCAGACGACGCCTCACGCCTCGATCGACCCGACAGAACCTGGTCAAACGAACCAGAACGCAGGCCAGGGCCCATTAACGACCCACTCAGGCTTGGTCCTTCACGTCACGCCAACTTCAGCGTCAGACGCTACCAGGAGTACGAGCCTGCCCCCTGCGAGCGGGCGCATCAGGTAACAGTAAACTCCCTTATAAATATCCTCGTGGGAGAAGAGGAATGGGGGGGGGGGGGGGGACCAAACACACACAAAAAGACCTCTTCACATTATCTAACTTGATCGTCGGAGGGGTCGGGCCGAGCCACCGACCCGACCTGTGTGCAGGTGTGAAGGCGGAGCAGCCTCTCCCCGGACGCTGAGGAGAAGGATCCTTCCCTACGGGATGTCCCGGCACCCCCCGACGTGAGCCGATCCGAGCGCCGCCCACGGCAGTGCCCCCGAGAGACCTCGTGCAGGATTCCCGCCATTCGGACCCCGAACCGAACCGCGTAGGCCCCGAGGCTACGGCTTAAAGTTATTCATACCAAACAGATATAAAAGGCCTATCTTCTTATACATAGTTGTTAGCTCTTTGATAATGCAAAAACATGGACGCCATGATCAGATAATCATAGACTGTAAAGAAAGGAAAAGAAATGTAACAAGTCATTTTTCATCAACAGTAATCTAAAATTTTTTAGGGTTATACGAACTCTGTCTATCTCAGAACATAGAGTTGGCCCCATATTTCTGAGGTGGTCATCACAAATTAATGTTGTTTTGATGCCATTAAGCAAGAACACATTCTGATACACACTCAAGAATATCTGCATATTGCACAAAGGCATTCACTTCCTTGATATCCTTCACTAACACATGCTTATTAAAGTTTGCCACCACGGTTGCTTCTGTTAAGAAAATTTGCGAGAAATGATTTCATCAGTAAATGCTCATCAATCAATTGCATGCAGACCAGCCATACATAATAACCCAAAAATCATTATGTTGGAAACTTGCTTCTTGGTAAGAGCATTGACCTAGTAATCGATGGCTCAAAGTATCTTCAAAATGTTTCATAGTGGGGCTGACTGCATAAATAGCAGTACACTTCTGTGGTGTTATTTAGGATGCATGTTATTCCAAAGTGTAAATTAGCAGTACACCACTAAGACGGTTATGTACCTTAATAGGCTCAATGAGAAGTGTCAGTGCCGTTACAAATGAGAGAAAACTCGAACAGTCACAGGAATTTCTGGAGACTACCACCAAACCAGCACAAAGAACTAGCAGCCCTCCTACATATAAGGCTTGCACAAGTTGAGGTATGAGTGCTTTCATTTTCTTCTTCTTCAGTTGATATACCAGATTATCATAAGCAAGCCTCTGGAATCGCAAGCTCTCCTTTGGTTCTCCAACATTGGCCTTTACAACAAGCATCGATGGAAGTACCTAGAAAGTTCAACCAAAATTCCAGGTCATCAGTGATTCTAGTGTGACGATCAAATGAACATAATTTCTTTTCTTCATTAATGACAAAATATAAGCAAAGGAATTCATCCAAAAACTTCTGCTAATGAAATTAAATATACCTCATTTAAGTAGGCCGAGAGTCTAGCGGAGGACAAGTTTGCTTTCTTAGATATCTTCCGAAGGATCTCACCGAGATATGCGATGGCAAGCAACACACATGGAATGGCCTACAAAAATACACACACTGATAGAAATTCTGATCGACAACAAAAACACATAACAGAGCTATAGCAAGATCCACCATGCTTTACTCACCAATGCTGTTAAAAGCGAAAGCATTGGGCTGACAGCCACCATCTGAGTACCCATTGCCACCAATTGCAAAGCGTTCGGCACCGTAGTCTACATTGGAATCAAGCAAAATGGATTGACATAGAGCGACTAGATATCATGTTAACCAACGCCAAGTACGACGGCGATAATGGCAAACCCTTTTCCTGATAGAAAGCTTACATTCAAGAGGGCATGCAGAGCATCCGAAACATCGGCCGCCTCGGCGGTCATCCTATATGCGACATCCCCTGCCAGAATGGCATCCTTGCCCTCGAAGAACGCCATGTCTCTTTGAAGCACCCGATCGAAGACGTGAACCCTGAGCCTCCACACGGACCGCGTAGAGGCTTCCAACAGGTACGCCTGCTGCAGGTAGGCGGCGGCGGAGCGTGCGCAGGCCAGCGCGGCGAGAACGGCCCCCTCTCGGAGCACCAGCGGAGAGCGGATGTCAGCCAGGAGGGATGGCAGGTAGCCGAGTTTGGGAACGGCGCGGCAGAGGCAGCTGACGGCGACGATGCTGCACAGCCATCCCTTCAGGACAGCCTCCCACTCGACACGGAGAAAGGGCGCGATCTGGAAGAGTGGGGAGGAGAAGGGAAAGGGGAGGGTAATGATCCGTGGATGGGACTCGCGTGAGGCGGCGACGGCCAAGAGAGGCAAGGGCTGGGAAGGGGCAATGGATGATGAGAGTAGGGAAGGGCCGTAGAAGCGACGAGGCGTTGTTCGGGTTAGGGTTAGGGTTCTGGAAGGGCCGTAGAAGAGGGAAGTGGAGAGAAGAGGGTGACAAGACGGCGGAGCGACGGCGGAACGGAGAAGCATGGCGGCCGACGTCGCCTACGAAACGCCGGTCGGGGTTGTGGAAATTGGGTCCGGCTAGTGCTGATTCGGTACACAATGCAGAGCGCAGTCTACCTAAACAGCCAATTGTCTTTAGTTATAATGTGGGGTCCATTTCCAGTCAAACAGCTTAATTCCGACCCAGCCTCTGCGGTTGGCTGAGTTTGGGTCGACTGTGCCAAGAGAGGTCCACCGGATCCACATCTCGGCATCGGACCCTGCGATGCTTTCCGCGTGCACAATTGCTGAGATTCCGTACGAAATATCAAATGATACTTTCACTAATGAGAATTCCAAAATACTAAAAAAATGATTTTTAATAATTAATCCTAAATTATGTATATATATTATCTACTCCTAATCGACTTTATAGTTAATCCTAATTTAAATTTCCTGCTTGGTCACTATTTCTAATATCTAATTCTGATGTTGTAAACAGATCTCGAATATGATCATGAAGGATATTACTTTGATAATTTTTAAATTAAAATAAAGAAAAACATTCTTAAGATATAATGAGATTCAAATACACTAGTCAGAGGTTTGCATTTAGAAGTTTCTTTTTCCAAATTTATAGTTCAATTTTTCTTTTTTGCTTAATAATACAGTATATATTTAGTTATATATATATATATATATATATATATATATATATATATATATATTAACTATATCATGTATCAAAATACTAATGTTTCTATTGAAATTGACAAAAAATAATAACATATACATCCATTATTCATCTATAAGTATTGATTCAACCTTATCCAAACCATTAGAAATGGAACTACACAGTGGTTTTGCATGTCCTCACACTGCAAAATGGCTGGGAAAAAACCTTCTTTCCTCTCTCTCTTTTCCTAATCATCAATAAGAAGTCTCCTGTTTGATGGAAAGATTGGCTGTTGATGGTGCTGTGATAAGAGTAAGATGATCATCTTGTTCTTATATGAGTGTGGAGAAGAGAAGAACATTTGTTCAGTGAAGAAATCAGATTGGCAACAGTAAGAGGTTTAATGCCATCCATCCTGAATGAGAAAAGCTGGAATCAGATTAGACTTGTCTCTTTCTCATCTCAATGCAGAGTAATAGTCTCTTGTCTCTGGTTAAAGTTGTCTCTCATCACAATGCAGAGTAATACTATCTTCACTAGGTGTAAATCAACTCTTTTTAGGGTTTATGAACATGAGATTGTGCTAAGAAACAAAGGTCTAATGAGAAAAAAAGAAAGTTGCTTATGATCACAACAAAGTAACTTTGTCTTGAGCAAATAGTTTGTCATCACAATGCAAAGAAACTGAACATGGAACCAGTTTTGTTAGGCTCATTGTAACTGTCTCCCAATCCCAGGAGTCAACCATCTGTGCCATGGAAACCTAGTTCCTTGTCTCAGATGAGAAAGGCAGCAGACATCACCAGAAATACATATGCTCTGGTATTTTATTCTAATGCAGTGCTGGAAAGAAGGCTCAATGTGTTTGTCTAATAAAACAAGAACAAGAAAAGCTTTCAACAGTTCATTGACTGCATAAAGCATGAACTTGATGCTTCTTTGATGTGTTTTGATTGCTGTTTTTGTGATAGATCAATCAAATATTTACAAGTAACAATAGTTGACTTGGCTGTAGCCTGAACCTAAAAGCCAGGATGACAACCTCAGGCCTTCTCTCCTTTCTTGTCCAACTGGGAATGTGTGTGCATTGGAAATTACTCAGCAACTTGTCACAAAAAGTAGGTTATTCTGATGTAACTTCCTTGAAAGTTTCCTTCATCCTTATCTCACGTCTTCTTGATGTACAGTTTTCACCATCTGGTACTAAAGTTTACAAAGAATTGGATTATAAAGGAGCATTGTTTATTGTGGATGACTCACATTTATCCAAAAATATAGGATCAGCTGATTCTATCAGAAACTGTATCGCTTTTGAATCATTCAGCTTGAGCTTTAGTTAAATGACACCATCTAAAATCTCTGAGTGGCCTGAACTCACTTATGGATTTTGCATCACTATCATTGCAGTCATCTTGACTTATGAACCACTCCATTCCTATTGCTTACATCACATGCATAAAAGGTCAACTCTACACAGCCATTTGATGTAGCTATTACAATATCTAATGTTTGTCGTTTCTTGTTCTTGTTTTTGTTATGCCAGTATCCCATGTACATTGACTTATTGCATTGCTAGTATTGATTGCCTTATTTCTTAGGCTGAACAATATAAGGTCTGTATTACAGGAGCTGACTTTCACTTCAATTGTAACCTAATATGGTGTAAGACTCAGTTTAAGGCTGCAACTTGGTTTAGGATTTCTGATTTTTTTGTCTGTTGATGGAAGACTACAGCCAAACCCCAAATCTTTAGTTTATGATACTGGCAATAAACAAATGATTCAGAGAAGGTGGGGGAAATGCTGAAACAATCAAACATGACATGAAGCTTTTGCATCCAAGGCAAGTCTCCAATTGGTCCAAGGAAATGTTCAGCAAAAACAATTGTGCCAGAGGTACATATTTTGTACTCAAAGTCAGATGAGAAAGTTTATAGCTGATTATAGAATGCAATTGTAGTTCTTTTCATACTACTCCCTCAGACAATGGAGGAAGATGGAGTTCAGCTCTGGTATTAATATTGCTCAAAGTGCTCAGAACCGGCATTTGGTATTCACCAGAAGAATCTTGGTGTTAAAGCTTTAGAATCAATGTCTCTGCAACTGAGGTATCTGGTGATAGTGCTGATCCTAAACCTTTGGAGTTCATGCATTTCAGCAGAAACACTTCCTGATGAAGGTCTGTTATATGCTATTTCTTTGATTCCCAGGTCTTCATTTTCTCTGGTAACTGTGGTTTTGATAGAGTCCAGTGCATGGCATGTAGCTGTTGCAATTGCACAAATGAAGGAAAATTAACTACACATCAGGTTCTTAGTCCAAACTAGCTTATATTTATCTGAAAACTCTTCTTGCTTCAGCTAATCACAAAGTCTAGAGCTCTCTTGGCATGTAGGTTTAGGATAATACTCAGAACTTAATTACAGCAGAGGTTTTGAGGGTAAATGCCAACATCAAATTTCAAGTTTTAGCTTGTTTGTCCTTTCCATCTCTCAGAAATCTATTTGTTTTTCCTCAAAATCATTCTACATGAACAACACCCACATCCTTGAATTGGATGTACTTTTATGATTTTTTTTTTCATCTTAAAGATGTATTTTCAAAAACAATCATCAGCTTATGTGCCTTTTCCTTGTTGAAATAGCTCTTGCTCTACAAAGCCTGGCTAGTAAGTGGCAGCCCAGTCCTGGAAACTGGGCAGGCTCAGATCCCTGTGGCAGTAACTGGGTTGGAATCAACTGTTCCAATTCCCACATCATCTACATGTGAGTTCTGAAAAGATTTCTTTCATCCCCTAAGCATCAGAAGCTGGAAGTTTTGATGGCATTTGTTGTTCTCCAGAGTGCTATCTGGGTTGAGCATCAGTGGGAGCCTCTCTGACGAGATCCAAAACCTGCCCGAGTTGGTGCACTTGTAAGTTTACTGGTTCATGCATTTTAGATTGAAGATTCAGTCCACTCAGCAGATCTTACCTACTGTAATTCCATCGTCGATGGTGCCAGGGACCTCTCATTCAATCCAGGATTGGGTGGACCAATTCCCAGAACCATCGGGAACTTGGTGAAGCTGAGAAGATTGTAAGTAATGAATGGCCAATAAAAATTGCTGCTTGATTGAAATGTGTAGCTACACCTCAGAACTGAAGCTTTCCTGTTCTGTTCTACCCAGGATCCTTGTTGGTTGCAGCTTCAGTGGCTTCATTCCGCCGGAGTTGGGAAAGCTTTCACGTCTGGCGTTTCTGTGAGCTCCAGAACTCATCACAGTTTGCCCACTACCGTTGAAGTGAATCAGAGGATCTTACACTTGGTTTTGCAGATCTCTGAACTCCAACAAGTTACGTGGATCCATTCCTGGAGAGCTCGGGAATCTGTCATCGTTGATCTGGTTTGATATCACAGACAACGAGATCTCTGGTTCTATCCCTGTCTCCGATGGCACAAACCTTGGCCTGGACATGCTCAAGAAATGCCAGCATTTGTATGTGACGACATATCTTTTGCTTTTGATCATGACTTCCAACAATTTGAGCGAGCAATTTGCTTCTGGGTTTCAGCCATTTTGGAAAGAACAATTTATCCGGCCCCATTCCACCTGAACTCTTCCAATCAAATACCAGTGTTCGCCATGTGTATGATACTCTCTCTCTCACTCTCTCTCTCTCTAGAGTAAGATTGCTTCTTTGCAAGCCAGTGATCAGTTTCTGTGCACAGGCTCTTTGATAGCAACAAATTGACAGGCAGCATTCCGGAAACCATAGGAGTCGTGGATACTTTGGAAGCTTTGTGAGTGGATGAATGAAGTGACAGTATAGGCAATGAACACTGTTCACAATCGCATCTGATGTCTGATACATGTTCTACGCAGGCGGCTTGACAGGAATCAATTGACTGGAGCTGTTCCTTCCAACCTCAATAACCTGACCAAACTTGCAGAACTGTGAGTGCTTCTTTCTTTCAGCATGCAGCAGGCCTCTTCTTTGCTGCAATTGTAGTGCTTTGAAGAGTATCTATCACATTTGCTTCTCAGGCAACTATCAAACAACCAGCTCAGTGGCCCCTTGCCGAACCTTACAGGAATGGATGCGCTTGCCTATGTGTGAGTACATATATTGTGTTAGATTGACATCTTTGATGGTTTGCTGTGACTCGGCTGTCTTCACTCACCTGCTGCACCAACCATGATAATTGTTGTGCAGGGATTTGAGCAACAACTCATTTGATGTATCAGATGTTCCACCTTGGTTCTCCACCTTGCCATCATTGACGACCCTGTATCGATCGCTCTGTATCCTCCTCTCCATGCATGGCAGATACCATACATTTCTTTCTATGACTTGCCATCCTTTCTGGTTGCAGAATGTTGGAGTTCTTGAAGGTTTCAGGGCAAATACCGGCATCTCTTTTCGGCTTTCCCCAAATGCAGAAGGCGTAAGTATGATTCATGTGATCCACCGTTCCGTTTAGCCTTGTGAGACTATGATTTGAGCTGTTGAGCTGAGGATTTTGGTCGGGGCAGACGGCTGAGGAGCAACCTCATCAATGGCACACTGGACCTGGGCAGTCAATACAGCAAGCAGCTTACTCTTATCGATGTGCAGGACAATAGGGTTCAAGAACTGTATTATGGAGGGTACTCTAATGAACTGCTGTAAGATGCTTGCGCTCGACATTTGTTCTTTGCACTTGAAATGTTTGTTTTATGGTCTCAGATAACTTTCTTTTCTCCTGCTTCATGTTTGGGATTCACAGACTTGAAGGTAATCCTTACTGCGATCAACAAGGATCAGTAAGCAAGTACTGCGATGTTGCACAGCAATCGAATCCGGCAGCCACGTATTCGACTCCCATGCAAAACTGTGGAGCCAGTGTCTGCACCTCAGATCAGGAGATGAGCCCCAATTGCATCTGTTCATACCCATTTGAGGGCACCATTGTTTTCAGATTCTTGACCTTCTCCAATACAGAGAACTACACATACTATCAGACTCTAGAGAGATATCTTTACGGGTCATTTCAGGACAACCAGGTTCCTGTCGGCTCCCTGTCCCTGCAAAACCCAAAAATAAATCTCTACAATTACTTCGAAGTTGATATGTGGATCTTCCCTTCTAGCAAAGTTCACTTTGATGAGCCTGAGGTTGTTCTACTTGCAAACCTATTCAGCAACACCACTTTCAAGGCTCCTCCTGGTTTTGGGCCTTATTATTTCATTGCCAAACCATATCCAAGTTTTGCTGGTAAAATTACTTATCCATACATCCTATCTTTTTCTGTCAACAAATTTTGGATATCTAACGTTGATACTGAATCAATCTGATACATGATATTTTGATATGTCACTCCTCATGGGAGCAGAATCAGGTTCGAAATCGAAAAATGCAGGTTTGATCGCAGGAATTACAGTTGGAGGATTGCTACTAGCCTCTGTGCTAGCAGGTTTGATCATTTTCGGAATTCGACGACGACGAAGAAAGGTTAAGAAGGCCACAGAACAAAGTCTGCCTTCTGGTAAGGAAGTGGCAGCTTCTACTCTTCTCAGGTGTTGCAGACCCCAACTTGACATTCTCTCATGCTCTGGACAGGATCATGGTATCCTAGCCAAAGTGGCAGCGGCGTCCCACAGCTGAAAGGATCAAGATTGTTTTCGTTTGAAGAACTAACCAAGTGCACGAACAACTTCTCAGAAGCGAATGTGCTCGGGACCGGAAGCTATGGAAAAGTAATCTGCACACTTTTGTCTCCAGTCTCAGTGAATCTTAGCAAGTATTGAAGTCCAATGACTTGACGCTTACAGGTTTACCGAGGAGCACTGGATGATGGGCAACTGATTGCTGTAAAGAGAGCTCAACAAGGATCTTTGCAGGGTGAACATGAATTCAAGACTGAGATAGAGATGTTGAGCAGAGTCCATCACAGGAACCTTGTGGGCCTTGTTGGCTTCTGCTTCGACCACAATGAACAGATACTGGTGTATGAGTACATCCCTAATGGCTCGCTAAGAGATAGTCTTTCAGGTACTTTCTTGCCTTCTTCCTCACTCCATGAACAAGTAGACACAGATGGTTCTTTGTTTTCTGATCTGAGATTTGCCACTGCTAACGTTCAGGGAAATCTGGAGTTCACTTGGATTGGAAGAAGAGACTACGAATAGCACTCGATGCAGCCAGAGGTCTCACCTACCTGCACGAGCTCGCAAACCCCAGAATAATCCATAGGGATGTCAAGTCCAACAACATCCTTCTCGACCACCATCTCAACGCAAAGGTTTCTGATTTCGGTCTCTGCAAACCACTGAACGACGACTTGAAAGGCTACATCACCACGCAAGTAAAAGGCACGATGGTGAGTGCAGGATACAGTGGAACTTGAGATCATGTCGCTGTGAGAATCCACCTTAGGATCTCAAAGAACAACAAATGCTTATTCTTGTTGCAGGGATACTTGGATCCTGAGTACTACATGACCCAGCACTTGACGGAGAAGAGCGACGTGTACAGCTTCGGCGTTCTGCTGTTGGAGCTTGTGACGGCGAGGAAGCCGATAGAGCGTGGGAGATTCATCGTGAGGGAGGTGAGGAACGCCATCAACAAGTCGCCGGACCTGCACGACCTCCGTGAGCTTCTCGATCCTGCCGTCTGCATGAACAGCACGCTGCCGGGACTCGATCGATTCGTGGAGTTGGCGATGAAGTGCGTGGAGGATTCGAGCGCCGACCGGCCATGGATGAGCGAGGTGGCGAAGGAGATCGAGAACATCATGGTGTTGGCCGGCATGAACCCGTACATTGCATCTGAATCAAACTCTGCAAGCTTCGGAGGGGAACGCAGGAGCCATCCTTACCAAAGTGATGCTTCCTTTGACTACAGCGGTGGGCCGTACTCACCAAAAGTGGAGCCCAAGTGAGAGGAAGGAAGCTGCAGCTGGAGTTCAGGATCTAAGTAGGTCATGTGGATGTAGATTGTGTGCTCGTTTGAGAGTCTTTGAATTGTGTGCTGTGTATGATTCGGATCATCGATGTTCCTCTTGAGTGCTAAATACTTCACGATTTGTTTGCATAAATAATATTCTAGTTTAGTCTAAGTGTAGAGTTGAATGAATCTATAAGAAGTAGAAAAAGTTCATTATAGTTAACTTGGGGCTAAATATTTTGAGCTAATGATTGAAATCTATTGGGTGCATTGCCCATCTGTATCGAGAACCATCATCGAAGTCATTCTCAGAGCAATCCATGTATGAAACACTTGACCAATGTGTATCACGAAGGTGGAGCTCGATAACGTGGCCGGTGACGTTGCTGCAGCAAATACCTTCCCGACTACAACAATCCTCCCCAGCCTAGGGAAAAAAGACGATGGAAAGGATCACGGAGCCATTGCTCGAACTCCTCTCTATCTCTTGATAGCGGATCACAAGGAGAGGGGATCTCCCACCCATGGGTATTACAGGCTTATCCATAGATAGAGTTGCTAGTCCAAGATGAGAACCGTTCAACACGCATCGGGAATCGGGTGTCTTAGAAAGGTCAGGGGCTTTTCCTGCGCATCTTTCTTCCACGCTTGACACAATCGTGATTTGATGATGGAGATTGATGATGAAGAGTCACTCTAGAAGATATATATTTGTATCCGATAGAAATAAAATATAAAATAAGAATAATTATTTAAGAAACTTTATTGAAAAAATGACGTAGCTTGAATATATTAACATGTTTCCTCTTCTATTTATACATATTATACAGATTAGAATGAATGATTTTCTTTAACAGAATAGAGAGATTTTCTTATATAATTGAGAAAATATTATCTTCTATCATGCCCCCGTAAGATAGTGCTCCTGACAAGGATACTAATCTTGGATCGATGCAAAGAATGGTTTACAAGCGAGAGGCTTCATGAGTAGGGCAAGAGATCGTTGCTACTGCTGCGATTGTTGTTGTTGTAAGGGCGAAAGCGTTCCCTTCGTTCTTCTTAAGTCCACCGATTGTTGGCAGATCAGCGAACGCTACCGCGATGAGAAAGATGAGGATTGACCGTAGAGCCTTTTAGGAATGTGGTTGCAACGGCGTTGGTCGCTGGCCAAATGCAAGAGCGAAGCTTCGCCTTTCTCAACGGCGTTGGTCACTGACCAAAGGCAAGAGCAAAGCTTCGCTTTTCTCACTGCTCTAATACCATGATAGAAATAAAATATAAAATAAGAATAATTATTGAAGAAATTTATCGAATAAATGAAGTAGCTTGAATATATTAATATGTTCCCTTACCTCGTCTTTTCCAAAAAGACTAACTTTGTCTATTATATGAATAAATGATCAATAAAAAAAAAAGTCTACTTAAAATTGAACTAAGTCAACCTACTTAGTGTTCTAAAGGAAGTCGAGAAATTTACCAACAAAGGAAGTCACTTTTATAATTTATTGCAGACGTGTGAAATGTCATAAGTGCTGTTTGGAATCGTACACACAGTGGTTGGTTCTTCAGCTTACATCGGCATCATCGATGGTGAGAGTTTGAAATGGTCAAGAGTTCTTTCTCATGGTTGAATTATTGGGCTGAATTTTCAAACCAAATAATTCATTACGATTTTAAGATTCTACAGACTAGTGGATTCTGTCGTATATTATTAATTAATGCAACCAGAAGAACAATGGTGTCAAAGCTTTAGAATCAATGTCTCTGCAACTGAGGTATCTGGTGCTGGTGCTGATCCTGGGCTTTTGGAGTTCATGCATTTCAGCAGATACACTTCCTGATGAAGGTCAGTTATATGCTATTTCTTTGATTCCCAGGTCCTCATTTTCTCTGGTAACTGAGGTTTAGATAGAGTCCAGTGCATGGCATGTAGCTGCTGCAATTGCACAAAGGAAGGAAACTTCACCACATATCTGGTTCTTAGCCCAAACTAGCTTGTATTTGTCTGAAAACTCTTCTTGCTTCAGCTACTTACAAAGTTTAGAGCTCTCTCGGTATGCAGGTTTAGGATAATACTGAGAACATAATTGCATCATAGGTTTTTAGGGTAAATGCCAACATCAAATTTCAAACAATTTCTTGTTTCAGCTGGTCGCACTGTTTGTCCTTCCATCTCTCAGAAATCTGTGTTTTTCCTCAAAATCATTCTACATGAGCAACAACCACATCCTTGAATTGGATGAACTTTTATGATTTTTTTTTTTTGTTCATCTTAAAGATGTATTTTCAAAAACAATCATCATCTTATTTGCCTTTTCCTCGTTGAAATAGCTCTTGCTCTACAAAGCCTGGCTAGTAAGTGGCAGGCCAGTCCAGGAAACTGGGCAGGCTCGGATCCCTGTGGCAGCAACTGGGTTGGAATCAACTGTTCTAATTCCCACATCTTCAACATGTGAGTTCTGAAAATATTTCTTTCATCCCCTAAGCATCAGAAGCTGGAAATTTTAATGGCATTTGTTGTTCTCCAGAGTGCTATCTGGGTTGAGCATCAGTGGGAGCCTCTCCGAGGAGATCCAGAACCTGCCTGAGTTGGTGCACTTGTAAGTTTATTGGTTCATGCATTTTAGATTGAAGATTCAGTCCACTCAGCAGATCTTACCTACTGTAATTCTATCGTCGATGGTGCCAGGGACCTCTCGTTCAATCCACGATTGGGTGGACCAATTCCCAGAACCATCGGGAACTTGGTGAAGCTGAGAAGATTGTAAGTAATGAATGGCCGATAAAAATTGCTGCTTGATTGAAATGTGTAACTACACCTCAGAACTGAAGCTTTCCTCTCTTGATCTACCCAGGATCCTTGTTGGTTGCAGCTTCAGTGGCTTCATTCCACCGGAGTTGGGAAAGCTTTCACGTCTGGCCTTTCTGTGAGCTCCAGAACTCATCACAGTTTGCCCACTACCGAAGAAGTGAATCAGAGGATCTTACACTTGGTTTTGCAGATCTCTGTACTCCAACAAGTTACGTGGATCCATTCCTGGAGAGCTGGGGAATCTGTCATCGTTGGTCTGGTTTGATATCACAGACAACGAGATCTCTGGTGCTATCCCTGTCTCCGATGGCTCAAACCTTGGCCTGGACATGCTCAAGAAATGCCAGCATTTGTATGTGACGACATATCTTTTGCTTTTGATCATGACTTCCAACAATTTGAGTGAGCAATTTGCTTCTGGGTTTCAGCCATTTTGGAAAGAACAATTTATCCGGCCCCATTCCACCTGAACTCTTCCAATCAAATACCAGTGTTCGCCATGTGTATGATACTCTCTCTCTCTCTCACTCTCTCTCTCTCTCTCTCTATTGTAAGATTGCTTCTTTGCAAGCCAGTGATCAGTTTCTGTGCGCAGGCTCTTTGATAGCAACAAATTGACAGGCAGCATTCCGGAAACCATAGGAGTCCTGGATACTTTGGAAGCTTTGTGAGTGGATGAATGAAGTGATAGTATAGGCAATGAACACTGTGCACAATCGCATCTGATGTCCGATACATGTTCTACGCAGGCGGCTTGACAGGAATCAATTGACTGGAGCTGTTCCTTCCAACCTCAATAACCTGACCAAACTTGCAGAACTGTGAGTGCTTCTTTCTTTCGGCATGCAGCTGGCCTCTTCTTTGCTGCAATTGTAGTGCTTTGAAGAGAATCTATCACATTTGCTTCTCAGGCAACTATCAAACAACCAGCTCAGTGGCCCCTTGCCGAACCTTACAGGAATGGATGCGCTTGCCTATGTGTGAGTACATATATTGTGTTAGATTGACATCTTTGATGGTTTGCTGTGATTCGGCTGTCTTCACTAACCTGCTGCACCAACCATGATAATTGTTGTGCAGGGATTTGAGCAACAACTCATTTGATGTATCAGATGTTCCACCTTGGTTCTCTACCTTGCCATCATTGACGACCTTGTATCGATCGCTCTGTATCCTCCTCTCCATGCATGGCAGATACCATACATTTCTTTCTATGACTTGCCATCCTTTCTGGTTGCAGAATGTTGGAGTTCTTGAACGTTTCAGGGCAAATACCGGCATCTCTTTTCCGCTTTCCCCAAATGCAGAAGGCGTAAGTATGATTCATGTGATCCACCGTTTCGTTTTGCCTTGTGAGACTATGATTTAAGCTGTTGAGCTGAGGATTTTGTTCGGGGCAGACGGCTGAGGAGCAACCTCATCAATGGCACACTGGACCTGGGCAGTCAATACAGCAAGCAACTTACTCTTGTCGATGTGCAGGACAATAGGGTTCAAGAACTGTATTATGGAGGGTACTCTAATGAACTGCTGTAAGATGCTTGCGCTCGACATTTGTTCTTTGCACTTGAAATGTTTGTTTTATGGTCTCAGATAACTTTCTTTTCTCCTGCTTCATGTTTGGGATTCACAGACTTGAAGGTAATCCTTACTGCGATCAACAGGGATCAGTAAGCAAGTACTGCGATGTTGCACAGAAATCGAATCCGGCAGCCACATATTCGACTCCCATGCAAAACTGTGGAGCCAGTGTCTGCACCTCAGATCAGGAGATGAGCCCCAATTGCATCTGTTCATATCCATTTGAGGGCACCATTGTTTTCAGATTCTTGACCTTCTCCAATACAGAGAACTACACATACTATCAGACTCTAGAGAGATTTCTTTACGAGTCATTTCAGGACAACCAGGTTCCTGTCGGCTCCCTGTCCCTGCAAAACCCAAAAATAAATCTCTACAATTACTTCGAAGTTGATATGTGGATCTTCCCTTCTAGCAAAGTTCACTTTGATGAGCCTGAGGTTGTTCTACTTGCAAACGTATTCAGCAACATCACTTTCAAGGTTCCTCCTGGTTATGGGCCTTATTATTTCATTGCCAAACCATATCCAAGTTTTGCTGGTAAAATTACTTGTCCATACATCCTATCTTTTTCTGTCAACAAATTTCGGATATTTAACGTTGATACTGAATCAATCTGATACATGATATTTTGATATGTCACTCCTCATGGGAGCAGAATCAGGTTCGAAATCGAAAAATGCAGGTTTGATAACAGGAATTACAGTTGGAGGATTACTTCTTGCCTCTGTGCTAGCAGGTTTGATCATTTTCGCAATTCGACAACGACGAAGAAAGGTTAAGAAGGCCACAGAACAAAGTCTGCCCTCTGGTAAGGAAGTGGCAGCTTCTACTCTTCTCAGGTGTTGCAGACCCCAACTTGACATTCTCTCATGCTCTGGACAGGATCATGGTATCCTAGCCAAAGTGGCAGCGGCGTCCCCCAGCTGAAAGGATCAAGATTGTTTTCGTTTGAAGAACTAACCAAGTGCACGAACAACTTCTCGGAAGCGAATGTGCTCGGGACCGGAAGCTATGGAAAAGTAATCTACACACTTTTGTTTTCAGTCTCAGTGAATCTTGGCAAGTATTGAAGTCCAATGACTTGATGCTTACAGGTTTACCGAGGAGCACTAGATGATGGGCAACTGATTGCTGTAAAGAGAGCTCAACAAGGATCTTTGCAGGGTGAACATGAATTCAAGACTGAGATAGAGATGTTGAGCAGAGTCCATCACAAGAACCTTGTGGGCCTTGTTGGCTTCTGCTTCGACCACAATGAACAGATGCTGGTGTATGAGTACATCCCTAATGGCTCGCTAAGAGATAGTCTTTCAGGTGCTTTCTTGCCTTCTTCCTCACTCCATGAACAAGCAGACGCAGAGCGGTCTTTGTGTTCTGATCTGAGATTTGCCACTGCAAACGTTCAGGGAAATCTGGAGTTCACTTGGATTGGAAGAAGAGACTACGAATAGCACTCGATGCAGCCAGAGGTCTCACCTACCTGCATGAGCTCGCAAACCCCAGAATAATCCATAGGGATGTCAAGTCCAACAACATCCTTCTCGACCACCATCTCAACGCAAAGGTTTCTGATTTCGGTCTCTGCAAACCACTGAGCGACGATTTTAAAGGCTACATCAGCACGCAAGTCAAAGGCACGATCGTGAGTGCATGATACGATAGAACTTGAGATCATGTCGCTGTGAGAATCCACCGTAGGATCTCAAATTATCTTGTTGCAGGGATACTTGGATCCTGAGTACTACTTGACCCAGCACTTGACGGAGAAGAGCGACGTGTACAGCTTCGGCGTTCTGCTGTTGGAGCTTGTGACGGGGAGGAAGCCGCTAGCGCCTGGGAGATTTATCGTGAGGGAGGTGAGGAACGCCATCAACAAGTCGCCTGACCTGCACCACCTCCGTGAGCTTCTCGATCCTGCCATCTGCATGAACAGCACGCTGCCGGGACTCGATCGATTCATGGCGTTGGCGATGAAGTGTGTGGCGGAATCGAGCGCCGACCGGCCATGGATGAGCGAGGTGGCGAAAGAGATTGAGAACATCATGGTGTTGGCCGGCATGAACCTGTGCATTGCATCTGAATCAAACTCTGCAAGCTTCGGAGGGGAACGGAGGAACCATTCTGACCAGAGTGATGCTTCCTTTGACTACAGCGGTGGACCGTACTCACGCAAAGTGGAGCCCAAGTGAGAGGAAGGAGGCTGTAGCTTGAGTTCAAGATCTAAGTAGGCCATGTGGATGTAGATTGTGTGCTCGTTTGAGTCTTTGAATTGTGTGCTGTATATGATTCGGATCATCGGTGTTCCTCTGAGTGCTAAATACTTAACAATTGTTTGCATAAATAATATTCTAGTTTAGTCTCAGTGTAGAGTTGAATGAATCTATAAGAACTAGAAAAGTTCTTCATCGTTTAACTTCAGTCTAAATATTTTGAGCTAATGATTCAAATCTATCTAATGGATCAGTTATCCGATCGAATCGGGTCATGTCGTATAGTGAGCAAAATCTCTCATACACACTGCATGAACTTACTTTAGTTCATTCATAACTATCTGATACACAACGAAGGTAAAGATCTCATGATAGAATTGTGCCTTTTTGTCTTGCCATATTAACCAGGTGATATGATTGTAAGATACAAGAACTTGGACACATTACAAAGAGTGAGAATAAAGCAGTCCAAATCATTTGAATGTACACTTCTCAGAGTTTCCAGTAGAGACCCAGCTTGTGCAAGATGCCTGCTACTACTGCCCAGAAGACAATCTCAGCAAATAGCACATACAATAGCATCCCCAATCTCTCTGAATGCCAAACTTTAACAAAGACATGCCTTTGGATCCAATGGACCTGCAGATGGAAGAAATATGTGGTCAAAATTAATGTTTTTCGCCTGCCGAATTTTAATGAAATATTGAGAATGATCCTTAAGGCTGGCTACACATACAAGAGAATTATCTGGAGTTTCATAATACCATCCATTCACAAATGCAGGGAAGATTCCTTGGGCTGCCATAACAAAAACAAGCATTGCATTCATGCCAATCCACTCCAGCCACAGGAATGGTGTTCTGATACCCCATACATCAATCTGTCAGTAGTTAAAGATCATATATGGTCAGAGGATTTGATGATACTTCCATGCTTGTACTACCAACCAATGTAGGTAAATTGAGCTTAGTGATCTGTACTAGAGAGATACCATTACATAAAATGCTGAGAGAACAATGCCTGCTGACCCAGCTGTGAAGCAGACATAACTAAAGCTATACAGTTGCTTGTTGAGAGGAATAGCTATGTCAAGCAGCCAAATCAATGTTAGCAAAGGGGAACAGAGCTTAGTTATGAGAGAACACCAGAGTAGTACCATTTGTGAAGTGAAGGGTGATGCCACAAATAAGAAGACCAAACCCCGTCAGCAACCAATGCTTAAGTCTCTCCGAGTGACCCTAATTAGATTCAGAAATCCAATGTATGATGATCAATGCTTGGATGAAATGCATCTCAAAGATACACAGATATTGTAGAGAACATTGAAGAAACTGAAATCTACTGTTGGATAAAAGTTTCCAAGCCATAATTTGATGTGAAAATAAGTAGCACCTTTAAATGGATTAAAACATGGCCATAATGAACTCCAACTGTTCCAGAAAGGATGGCTGATACCGAACTGCAGGCCGAAGATAAGAATGCATCTTTTAGTACAATAAGAACTGTAAACTTGATGTTGACAGAAAATAGAAATGCTGCATCAGTGATGATTTGAGATGGGAATTCTGAGATACCTCAGCAAGCCTTCTGGTTCAAAGGGAGCAAGACACCACGAAGCTGCATCTTCTTTAAGTGGACCCATATCAGGTGAACTTTGTGAACAGTCCTGGTCATTTTGTCAAACATGGGATGGGCAGGAAAGCCTCTTGGGGTGATTCACACTCGATAAACTTGAAATCCACACTCCTTTTTCCCACTAAGAAGATTGAAAAGCCAAATCTGCATTGCTCAAGACTTACCTTTGATCGTATCCACACTGGTTGCGTGTAAAGATGATTGATTCCCCAGACTGCTCTGTCCACATAGCCGACTGCATTGCATGCTGGATCTAAATGTCCTCTCACACCACATTTCACCTGAAAACGACGCAACGATTGTGCAGGCAACTCTTGTTTGCTTTAGATAGCATGAGAAGATCAGGAAACAGTGTCAAACATACCACAAATCTCTTTCCATCATTGACATCACCTTCTCTATGGAAAACAAAGCTCCAGTCCGGAACATAAAGTGCATAAGTTGTGGCCATGTAAACTACAAAGGCAACGCATCCAAAAATCCTGATACGATGTAACATCTCAGTTAGTTCCACGTCGAAAGTAGGCTAAATCAATCATTTATATCTTGTTCTAACTGATAAGAACAATTGAATTGAGATCATCACCATTGCCAACGATATGCATTGAACATTGCAAAAGGCCCGGAGCCTATTGTGGTAGGATGGATCTTTGTTGTCACAACCTCTACGAGAGCCACCAGCAGATACACCAGTGCTATTCTCTACTCCACAACAAAGAAGAACCAATATTAATGGACAAAACTTGTAAGCATCTGACACAGTTAGGTTTGCAATCTGGGACCTGGAGAATGCCGCACCATCGTATCTTCTTCATGTCGACGCCGTAGGAGAGGTCATCGGGAGCATGCGAGTATCCACCTTCATCACATACAGAGCCCACAGTCCAAACATGATAAGAACCACCTTCATCAGATAACAAACAATTCTTCACGGGATGCAGAAAAATGCTTGGATCTCTCACCTTGTAGGATTAATCCCCATAACAGAAGCTTCAGTGTTCTAATCACAATTTTCTTTACTGCAGCGGAGACTTGTGTTATCCTCTGCAAACATTTGGAAAGGATCATATGTTGAAACACAAGAACAAGGTTGCAGGTGTGCCTTGTTGCCATACCTTGAGTGCGAGAGCGATGGCGACGCCGACGATGAAGAGGAAGAAGGGCATGACGAAGTCCGCAAGCGTGCATCCGTTCCACGGCGAGTGATCGATCTGCTCGTACGCTCCCCCGGCGTCATCCACCAGAATCATCATCTACATCGACACAAAACTAAGCATGACGAATTCCATACGTCCTAAAGGAGGTGTATGTGCGTGTGTGCACGTACGACTATAGTCAAGCCTCTGAATGCATCCAGTGCTGCGACTCTCCTGCTTCTGCTGCTGACGTCCATGGCTGCTCGTTCCTCCTCCTTACCACCATTGCCACCTTCTCCGGTAACTTGTAGGACGACTTCGGCGTCCCTCTCTGTTGCTACCTCGATCTCCTTCTTCGCTTCCATCCTTCCTCCAGCTCAAGAAGGAAAAGCCGGGAATTTATAGACATGTGGCCGTCCGGCACAAACGACAACGAAGTCTCGCATGGATTCATTCACAGGTGGGATCGGCATGACGAAGGCTGCGGTGGGTGAACGGAGCCGCGACCGGCGACCTGCTTGTTTTATACGGAGATTGGAAGCGTTGGTTCGCGGGTCATCAGTTGATGGATCATATAAAATGCTGGATCATATATATCTTGCTGTTGTCTTTGCATGGTTAGCAGTTACCCCACGGGGAATCATGCAAAACGGAGACGAAGCTTCTGCATCTTCGACGTGGAGATGCAAGATTACTTTAATTAGATTCGAATTGAAATGTAATGTACGCATGTCGATATTCGAATCTGATTCAAGTGCTTATTTCGACGCTGGCAATCGACTCAACTCGGGTTCCTAATTTTGTCTTGGGCTCAACTCAACTCGACTGAAGGAATTAATATGAGATATGACAAGATTGAGATTACAACATGTGGAGAGTGATCAAAGCAACAGGTGGCTTTTACCCAAATACAAATCGGAGGGACAGAACTAAAAATTCCATGCTTATTTCCGATGCTTATTGCTTGAGATTGAAGAATTTAACGGTGATTATAGTATTAAGTATGATTAAGGAGTCCCCAAATTAGAGGCATAATTTACAGGATTTGGGGATGGGGGAGTGGACCGGTTCGACCGACTTCTAATGATTTAAAGCCGGACCGCAGCGGCCGAGTAAGCGAACCCGGAGAACCGGACCGGGGTCTCGACTCGGGCCCAATTCGCGGACCCCGCTTCCAGGATCCACCCCCGGTGGGGCCCACTCCCGTTCCCCTCCGTCGTCGCCGCCATCAGGAACACCCTCTCCCCGCCGCCCATCGCCGCCGCGCACGGCCTCGACATCGCACCCTCTGGCAGCGGCGCCACCTCCTTCCATCCCCTTCCACTCCCCGCGTACTCCCGTACCCCTCTCCTCCCCCCGCCGCACTCCACGCTCCACATCCTCCCCCTGGACACCCCCACGTACGCGGCGTCGCCGCCGCCGCTCCCACCCTCTGCCGCCGCCTCCGACACCCCCTCCTCCCTCCGCCACTCCCCTGCCGCCTCGTCGTACCGCTCCGCCGCGCCGCCGAACATCCCCTGCTCCTCGGTCCCGTACCCGCTCACCGCCCAGAACTGCCCACCCGCAGCCACCCCCTTGCACTCGTCCCGCTCCTCCCCCATCGCCGGCATCGCAGCCCACTGGTCCGCCGCGGCGTCGTACGCCTCCGCCTCCCGCAGCGCGTTCTTCCCCGCGTCGTGGCCCCCGGCGACGTACACCCTCCCCGCCACAGCCGCGCACGCGAAGAAGCTGCGCGCCGCGGTCATCGCCGCACCCCGCCGCCACTCCCCCCGCGCCAGATCCAGCACCCGCACCTCTGCCACCGGCTCGAGGGTCACAGGGTCCCAACCCCCGACCATCACCAGCTTTCCGCCCACCGCCACGACATGGGCAAAGAGCGGCACCGGCTCCGCCATCACCACCCGGTGCCACGACCCCTCGGTCGCGTTGTACACGCTCAGCCCGTAGGTCGGCGGGCTGCACACTGCGGCGGAGCAGCCATTCTCCGCCTCATCCTCTTCCTTAGCCTCGCCGCCGTCTCCGGAGCCCTTCTTGACGAGGGCTTGGACGAGGAAGATCAGGTCCTCCGCCGCCCCAATACGCTCCCGGTGCTGGTAGAAGCACGGGGCGGTGGCCAGATCCCGCCAACCATAGCAGACGAGTCGGAGACCCGAGTGGAATCGGTGCGGGACTCGGGCGAGGCAGTCCAAAGCTATGTCGTCCGGTAAACCCGGTATCAAAGCTTGCCTTCCCTCTTCTTTTCTCTCCATCTCTCTTCCTCTTTTTTCTTTCATTCTAATCTCTCTCTTCTCTTTCAGCTGTGCCTTTTTCTGTGTATATCTTGCTCTAGCAATCTCTCACTATAAGACTGAAGCCTTGTGGTGACAATTGAATGTGAAGGGGATTGAGGGTTTAAGTAGAGCTTTAGATAAGGGCAAGTTGAGTTCATGGGGATTGGAAGATTCTTGTGGATATGAATGAATTGAATGTGCTGTTCATGGGTTGACATTTACATCCGTAATTTGAACAAAATACTAAGGTGAATTGTTTTGCATTCTAGTCAATATGGAGGATAGGATAATTTAAGGGTTTGAAGAGGAGAGATTTTAGTTTGGAAGAGAGAAGAATGATTCTAGAAACACTTCATGGAGAAGTCATAAGCTTTATTACCATTGACCTTGAAGAATCTAAAGGTGATAGCGGAAGACAAAGGCCTTTTGGTTGCCTTGAGAAGAAGGGAAAGGTTTTGGACGAGTATATGAGAGACTCTGGGGTTATAAAAGTTCCAATGGTCATTAAATGAGACTTTGTCTTCCATTCACATGAAATTTGATGTCATAGGGGGATCATATTGTGTGGAATGATAATTCTTCTTTTTCTGCCGTTTACTTTTCCTTCTTAAACCATTTTGTCATCATGACTCAAACTTATTTATGTTTGCAATTATATGTAAGTGGACATGAGATATACTGTGATCAAAACATATTTAAGGATCAAATCAGAAGAAAAGACTTGTCAGTAGCTCAACTTTTGCTGTCTCTGTATATATAAGCAGATGAAAATTTCATGGCAGATGAAACCATGTAAATATTTCATCTTAATATTCATTTGGCACAAGACCACATTGCTGTCCTCAATGCAGTTCTTTGACACATAAATTTGTTATCAACTGACGTAATTGATGAACAATAGTAGGAAGGAGAAAAGTCAACATTATTGAGTTCAAACATCTCAGAGTTTTACTTATCAGAACTTGACTTTTCTAAGCTGTGGAGGAAACAGCTAACGAGGATTCATTAGTTTAGATTCAGTTGCAGGATATGTAACCAGAGAACTCAGATGGAAACATGATTTTGGTATGTTTCATGTCTTGTATATGACAGTACTGCAAGATATAAGCCTACTAGATGTAAAAGTATCAATAGAGAACTTGCAAAATACATAAAAGTTAAAAGTCCTCATGGACATGGCCAATCACAACTCATAGGTAGTGTGAAATCATGCAACTGGTACATTTATTGGACCTCAACAGATCATTTACTTTTCTTTCTCTAGAAAATTTGGCAGTGGAAATCAAATAATCTGTGGTGGAGCCTGGACCATCCGACAAAAGGTGTTTCCTGGTCCTCCCACACACATCCCTCACTTTTCTTTATAGATGTCCATTCTCATGTCCTTTCTTCCTTTTGAGATACTGTATTTTGATTCCACTTTCTTTCTAGCTAGTGAATGAGAAGAAGAGGATATCAGGATGACTTTTTCTGCAAGCCATCATGTACAGAAACTTTTTTTTTTCCAATAATAGGAGAAGAAATCATGAAGATGTCGAATTTACTTCATTTAGTCCTCTGTAGCAGTACATGCCTGGTTGTTGCCATGTCAACTGATCCTAAATGGACTTTTGTTGGTTTTGACTATTAGTTTGCGCAAAAATGGACAGTGAAAGCCCTAGTAATTTGGGGTGTAAGCATGACACCTCCAGTATTAAGTTGGTGAATCCAGAAATTGTACTTAATACTGCTGGAGAATTTGTTAGATAAGGCCATAGGATGGACCTGCCGTATTTTGTATAGAATGTAACTGATGAAATCTTCTATATTTTAGTTCTTGGTAGCACCAAGAATTTACAACCAATATTTGTAGGGTTCTAGATAGATCAGAAGATATGTTGTTGTGTTAGTTGTATATAAATGAACAACATGTTTATGGTGGTTCTATAGTAAGGTTGGAGCAGTACCTAGAATGAAATCTTAGTGTAATAAAGATCAGAGAGAATCTGGTGAGCCTTCAGTCACCTTTATTAACCATTTTTACAATAAGCACATGGATGTGGAAATTCGAAGAAATTTTAAACAGTTGGTACTATTACTTATATACACTAGAGCTAGATTCTAGGTTCATTATTGTAAGTTTTATTTAAGTGGAAAGATGTTGGCTGCATTTGCAAATATTTAGACCTCTTTTGTTTAGAAATTAGTATCAAGTATGTTGCAACAAATCAATACTGGCTGCTCTGATCTCTATTTGTTCGATTGCTCCTTTTCCAGGCATAGAAATTGAACAAATTGTCAAGCATGAATCCAGTATCTTCTCAGCCACACAGAGAAAGAGAAAAGTAGATGAAGGGCTCTTAATCAATTGGGACATCTTCCAGTAATCTAGGTGAGCTCAAAGTCATAAAGTTAATTCAGAGACGATAAAAATTTCTCAACTTAATGAGCATGTCAAATGGATTTAATTGTAGTCGAGCATCTTCAAGTTTATCAAATCATCTACCAAGTAATTCAAACTACAATTGACACAGGCATCTTGTTTTCTATTTTTCAGGCTCTGGTCTTGTTCTGCTTGATTTTTCTTATGACGTGATTGGTTAAAAAAGAGAAAATGAGAATGAGCCTTGCTAAGGTGTGCACCTTTCTCTCTTCTGAATCAGGTTCTATCTTAACCTGTTCCTCAGCTTTTAATATTATTATTTTGGATTCAATTGTAATTGTTTGTCCATGGTAGGAAACTTAAAGAGGATATTTTTTTTCTCTGTCATTTTGGATATTCTGGAAAATTAAAAAAAAAAGTTTCATCTTGGAAAAACCCATGGACTAATAAAGTATTCCTTCATTTTCTTGTCGCTATTTGTTTGTAACACTGAAACTGGGTCTTTTACCTTATTTCTAATAATAATATCTAAAAATCTTTGATTCCTGTTTATCTCTACACAACAGTGGAACCTTTTAAACAATTAAGATTTCATGCCCGGTCCCTTCCTGAAAGAGGAGCTCATGCCCCTTCTCCTACACTGTACAATGCTGTTGGTTGACCACACTCTATTGCTTAAACCATGTAAGAGGTCCTAACCTAGCATCTCATTGCTTTATGTACATCTGTAGCATTAGTATCTTCATCTGTACCAAGTCCATATTGCGATTCTTTTACGCTTCCCATGATTTAAGACCAGAGAAACCTCTTTAAGATGCTCCACCTTGTGCATTAATCCTGTTGATCCCTTCATGCAACTAGATAGGTTATAGGACATGATTACAGCTGAGAGGACCATCCTTGTTTTCTTGTTAGAATCTAATTACAAACCCCAAGAAGCTGGGAGATGACATTTTTGCAATTGTTACTAGAACAAAGAGCCAGCACCAGTGTGCAGTTTGAGTATGTTCAGGATTGAATAAAACTGCACCTGGGTGAAAGAATGTCCAATTCCCTAGACCACTTCACTACCCATACATATGAAATAAAATTCTCAAGATGAGACCAATGGATACCCATGATCTGTATGCAGTCACAACACTGATCCATCAGGTTTGGGTAGAATGCACTCACAAACCAATGCCTCAAATCTATTTGGAAGAAGAAGATTTTTGGTGAGGATGCAAAAGCTTAAACTTGCAAAACATGACTGTGGATCTTATACCAGCTATAATCTTATTTAAAAGACACAAGTGGTCTATGGCTCATTATTTAAATTCAAATTTACAGGAACCTAAATCAGAATAATCAAATCTTGGACATGTTTGGTTCATAAATTTAGGAGTCAGAAAAGCTGAAGTATAGTAATTAAATTTAGCTTAACCATGATGGCCATAATCATAATATAGTAATATACTAAAATAATTCTTTTGGTAATAATAGATTAATCTATGATATGGAAAGTAAATCTAAAATATTTAAACATAAAAGTTTACTCTCTCAAATCATATATATATATATATATATATATATATATATATATATATATGTATATATGTATGTATGTATATATATATGTATATGTATATATATATATATATATATATACATATACATATACATATACATATACATATAAACATATATATACATATATATATTATACACACACACACATCGGTTTACCGTGTGATACTAATACTAAGAAAAAGACATTTTGTCCCTTAAGACCTATTTGTTATAATCTTTGAATAAGATCCATCAAGCTTTGGTAAAGATTTAAACTGATTGTGATCAATATTCATCAGAAAGAACATAAGATGTTCAACATATACAAACTATTACATACTAAATTAGTTGAAAGGAGAATGAAAAAAAGAGAAATTAGTTGAAGCATTGAAATTGGATTAAAGTTGGGTCAACAGTTGACACACCATTGTTGCCTGTTAAACATAAGAAAATTTTGAAAAGATCAAATAATTGTGCTGTTAGGCATCAATTCTATGTGGTTGATTTGATTCTTAGTGGCATGATGGATATAGAAGTGGCTAAAAAGATAATGATTATATATTGGAAAATGATACCACAGATGACCTAGTGTCCTGATAGCACTGACTACCCTCTGTATACTGCCACAGACACAGGAGGTGTCTGAGGATCTAAGAACTCAGGTTATCTCCGACTGCAAGACAATGGTGGATTCATCTCACAGCAAAGGCAAGATGCAGAGTTGCATCAAGGGAGGGCCAAATAGTTTCTGAATTAATGGATTACATTATGCATGTCAGGATATAGCAAAAGCAACTGCACCTACCAAGATAACAATTGTAACCCAGCAGCTGCAGTCTTTCCTGCCACCTTTGTGCATGCTCTGTACGTTTGGATACTCTCAGAAGCCTTCCTGAAGCTACAATGCTGCCAAAGATATCAAGAAGTAGTCTCCAGTGACCATAGGATGTTGATCCTTTAGCTGCATCGATTTAACTTGCCAGATCTTGAAAACAGTACAAGAAGTAAAATATGAAAAAAAGGCATAAATTAATCAGATTTAAGCAAAAACTATTGACTCTCGTCCTCTCACCTTACAATGATATTAACTCCTCTACTCTATACTTATATACATCCAGTTGTAATCAACAATCATTCGTTCCAGGTTTTTTTCCATAGAATATAGGGCTGATAACAAGCAAAATGAACTTTTTATAAGATTATATTATTTCAGAAATTTTTACAAGGAGGGTAGCAGGAAATGATATTGATAGCCTATTTAAAAAAAGAAAAAAGAAAAAATAGGAAGGGTGTAGTGAGGCTGAGTGTCCTTTTATCCTTCAGAGATCTTTCTGAGAGCTGTATGTGTTATTGATAACCATGCTTTATTTCATAGATTTACATTAGAAACATCATTTCTTGCATTCTTGATAAAACAAAATGATCAAACTAATATTTGACAACCAGAGTCTTTTCAAATAAATTCAGATGTGTTGTTTGCTCAAATATGTATTTTGGAACAGTGTTAACAAAAATTTGGTTCAATTTCTTTTTGTATGACATTTCTCAATCACTATACTTGGATCGTGCAGAAGACAAGTGATACAGTCTCTCTAAACCCGTGAGCACCAAAAGCTCCTTGTCGGTATGGCATCTCTCTATGACAACTTTAGTCCTTGAAGCTTTTCATTGTCACAACATAAGAGAAATGAGTCAGATAAATTCAGTTTGTTCCCTGTTTCAAGCTTCTTAGCTGGAGCTATTTGCTTGTCGGCAGTGTTGAGATCTTGTAAGCTCAGTGCAAATTTCCGATATTTATCAGCAGGAGTAGGGAACGTTGCAAGCTCATAATAATACAATTCTCTCAACATCTTGCTTAAAATGATCTCCTCTGTTAGCATCTGTAGTTCTTAATGGAGAAATTCTATACGAAGATGTTCAGAGGTGGCAACACATCCACCTGACATTAACTTTTGTGATATGAAATCACAGCCATGTCGGAGGAAATATTCAGGTTCGATTCAAAATAACTAAAGGAAAGAAGATGTACTCACTCATGATTTGCAAAAGGAAAGCTCACAAGATATTTACAGGTAGGAGGATGTGATATTTCGTGCATCTGAAGGCATAAAAGCCAGTATCAAAAGCACAAGGAGAAGGCCAATGGGAAGCAGAAGCAGCATGGAAGGGGGAGGTGGCAATGGTGGCAGTACAAGTGGGAGTATCAGCAGTGATGCAGTGAGGAAGAGAAGCAGCAGAAACGATTCCATGCTGAAATAGACTGTCGGAGTAGCTCTTTGGTCCGGCTCATGCACTAGAGTTCTCTTGTGCCCAATAATTGCACCACTTTCCAGTTTCTTCCTCCTCATTCTGCCCTCCATGGAACCAACCCAGCAAGCTTGTCTCAGTCTGATTGCTTGGTATACTCGACTGATAGCTCAGTAACTCGAAATGCATTTAAAGGTTTGATTACAGCATCTTCTCGACAAGCTTCCTGGAACTCCAATCTTCTTTCAGATAAGTAGATGCTTTCAAAGAATTCCTGCTCATTTAAATTTGAGGTCTAATAGCCACTTAGCACAGCCTTATATCACAAAGCTGTCCTGTTTGAATTCCTCCCAGATCCGTGAAGTGAACAGGTTTTGCTGAAAGACGACACCCTTCTTTTCTGAGATTGGGATTATGGTGAACTCACACCAAGCTCAGGGTTTGAAAGGGTGCTGTGAAGGCGGTTTGTTTCCAAAAACCGGATCACAAATTGCCTGAAAGCATTGGCCATCACAGTGAGGTTAGTTTTCTGGATGTGATCCTTGATCCAAAATTTAATCTTTAAGAAAATGAGATCAATTTTATGATTTCATCCACAAAAGTAGATTTACCATGCAGTCTCAAAGGAATCTTTTATATATACCAAGAAAAAAAGAAGATGAATAGGAAAAAGAAGAGAAGGAACTAATTCTTGCTATTAAAAAGAGAAAGAAACATAAAATGTCTTGCACCTTCACATTAATTCTATCTTCAGCATTACATTACCTCTGTTGTTTTCCAACTTTTGGAGGATCTACACTACTAAAATTAAAGCAACTTCCATCAAACAGAGAAGCAAAGCAATAACATAACATGCATACATAAAAGAAATGATTGAATAGATTCTAATATGAAGCTGTGAAGAATAAGAAAAAAATCAAATCCTTGGCATTTTGAACTTGATTGCTTTGCAAATAGCCTTGTGCTCAAGAATAGAATTTACAAGATCTAGAAGACTCTACAGAAATTACATGCAATACCTTTGTTGTAATCTCTTTCTGCACCGAGAAATCAATAACTCCTTGTCATTCCACCCCTCCTAGAATGGATTTTCTCTTTAAATCCGTGCCAAGAACACTGAAAGGAGAATGACATGCGAAATCAGTGCACATGCGTTCTCTCATTCTCTTTTCCTTAGATATGAGACAGGGACACAAGGGGAGCGAAGGAGAAAGACAGAAGGCTCGCCATAAGGGTTGGGAGAGGCATGGTGGTGAGAGATGTGCCTCAAAGAAACACATGCGATGTTGATATCTTACCTTGGCTGCTTCTGCTGCTGCCTATTGTAGGTCTGTTGGGTGGGGTAATTGGAAGTCTCATGTCTGTCCCACTTTATCTCTATGGGTGCAGATACACTGCATTCCATTTTTCTCAACGTGCATCCCCCATGCAAGTTGGGGTGGTGGTGGGGTAGAGCTAATGGTTTCTTTTCTCCATTGTGGCAAACTGAGCTGGTTTGTTGCTTAAGGTTCCTCTCCCCTGGCCATCTACCATTTCCTCCTCCATCCCATCTCTTTCTTGATCCTACTACCAGTCAGAATGGTTTCCTTGCCTTGTCCTTGAGCTTTGATGGCATGGGCAGCAGATCTTAATGCATCATACCAAACTCAGATGCATGCAACAGTTAGCTTGTCTGAGAAGTGCATTCTGCTGGTGGATGAAGAAATGCTGCAGCAATACTTACATTAGTGCATATTTGTTTACCTCCAACTGTGTCTGTAAACCTATGGCTTTTATCTATGGTTACAGCACAAAAAATGTGAGGGTCATATTGCAACAACAGCCTTTGGTAGATGTCACCATCTCAAGACCCTCCCTTGTTGATCTTTTCTTCCAAAGTGAATGAAGGATTCAATTAGAAAAACTGTCAACATAAATAGGTGACCAAATTTTCTGGTCAACTACCGAGAAATTTCTCAACATAGAGTACTGCCCTCCATAATTATCTTAATTTGCAAAGATAACTAAAATAATGGAGTCACCAGTCACAATCACAGATAACTTGCTGGAGAAAAACCCATAGAAAAAAAGCATTTTGATTAATTGAAGAAGGATTAAACTGTAAAAATGCATCCCTTGGACATGTTGTTGTACATGTAATCCTTCCAGTCCATTTGTCTGGCACTCTGATCCAAGACAATTATTATTCAGTAAATCTGCAGCAAAAGTTCTGCATCAGAGTCCATGCACAAGTTTCTCTGTAGAAACCTGTTGCTTTGTTTCTCTCTATGCTGGCATTGTGTTTGAAATCACAACATAAGAGAGAGATGTGGGGGAAGTTTAGCTGTAAAGTTTAGCTTGGATTCCTTCATCTCTTAGATTTCTCAGCAGCTGCACATCGATTTGCTCATCACAATAATGCCAGTGCAGTCATGTGTATAAACTAATAGTCCTGAAACTCTCTCCAGAACTCAACAACAATAAACAAAGAGCAAGTTTAGCCAACTTGACACTGTCCTGCCCACGCCTTGTTCTGTATTTGCTGCCAAATTGCTTCCTCCTGTTCTCCACTCCTTAATCTCTTTTGGTGATTTGTGTGCTGCAGTAGTTGGTACTCTGTTTCCAAAAAATAATCCATTTTTCTATTCATGGTAGCCAGAAAATTCCAAACGGTCAACTTATCAAATGCACATTCAGATTGTTTGGTTGTCAAGTTTTTATATCAAGCCAATGCTCACAGCTTTGTGAATGTCGACTTGTGTGTTGAAACAGGTGAGATGGAACTCAAGTCTTTCTTTCATATGCATCATTGTCATTTCAAGAATTTTCTTTGCTTGTCTCAGCAGGTGGCAAATTGCAAACCATCTTTGTTCTCATCACAAGCTACTGTTTGGATTGACAATCCATTCCAACTCCATCACCACACCTAAACAAGGCAGGAATGTGTCTCTTCTCTCTTAAATCTGATCCATTGAACCAACCAGTTCTTAGACCAAGCTAAAAGAGTCTGATACCAGTGTCCTTTTGCAGGGGAAGAAATGAACAGGACCACCGTCATTATTGCCACCACTGCTTCTTTGGATTCAGATGAATCTACTGTAGAGGGAGGTAATGCTTGCTTCCTGCAGGAGTGAGGGTACAGCATATGGTGCTACTATCAGTGGGTATGAGAGCTACAACAGAGTAGAGGTAAAAGAAAAGAGGCCTTCTTTTATTCCATTGTTGGCTCTTCAGTTTGATAAGAGCCACTTAAGAGAGTCATGACAAGTCAAAGCAAAGTAAACTCTACTTACATTTAACTACAATAGAATTAACAGTGTTGTACAATTGTTTTGGAGTTTTGCATCTTTTTCTTGTTGCTGAAGTCTGGTGTTGTGAAATTCCCAATCTGGAAATGACATTAATATAATCTTTTAATTAGAATCAAGACCATGTTTTGACATGATGATCATAATAATTGGTGGGTATGCCTTGGCAGCCATGATTCATGGTGAATACTTGTTTAGGACAACACTTTGCATCACTGCTAGATCTAAGCCACCACATGTGTGACTCCTCAATCATATATTTGTGCTAAAAACTAAGTGAAATATAACTTTTAAAACATGTGTCTATTAAAGATTGAACATTAAGTTCATCAGAGGAAGAATCTACCAACATGTTTGTAATGTGGATCCAAATCAACGAAAGGGAAGAAAAATGATTGGACCCAGATGCACATCTCAACATAGTGACCAAATTTGTCCTCATCAGGTACTTATGCACTGTACTCAATATATCACTGATAATTATGTCAGTATATTTCTTATCTTGGCTTTTGATTTCCTGTTTTCTGACTTGTTTGGCAATTGAAAACCCAGGCCTCAGACTTTGGATTGGAGAAAGTTTGAGAAGTCATGGCTTTTGACCTTTTCCCTATTTGGCTTTCTATCATTAGGAACTAAAAGAAGGCCTTTGACCTTTTGGTAACCCTTTAAAGATTAGAGATTTGAATGACTTTTTATGTTGGCTTTGGATCAGTAGGTTCTAGAAGGCCTTTGACTTTTTGGAAGTCTGGAAAAATTAGGGATTTGGATGCCAGCAGTCAGCCACAGAGATGTTGGGTTGGCAAGAAATCTTTTGAGCAACATTTCAACACCATCCTTGGGGACCTTCTTGAAGATCCAAATGCAAACCCCAACAGGTGTGTTCAATTTTCCCACCCTTCTTCTAATTATATTCTTAACCTACTGTTCAAGCTTGACAATCAAACTCATCCATAATGAAATCAGAAACTTCAGTTGTTGCACATTGACTCACTTATTTATTCCATCTCTATTCTAAATCTCATTCATTTTCTAGCTAACATAAATCAAGATATTAATACTTTCAGGTCTAAAAATTTAAGAAAGTAGGAGGAGAGTGCATTAGAAAAAAGCATAAAAGGAGATGTTTTATTTGTCAAGAGAATAGGGATTCAGAATGCCAAAAGCTATCAACATTTTTATAAGAGTATAAATAAATAAATGAACTTTGGGTTGGGAAATTTGGCAATGCAAAGACAGCTTCTGTCAAGGTAATTGTTCAAATCAGACCCCAAATAATTCATGATGATATCAGTGAGTAGTAGTCTTAGACTTTAGAGGTATGTGTAACAACTTGCCACCATAAATGTGAATGGTTTCTTAGGCTTCAGCTTGACATATATAAGAAACCTCAGAAGCAATCTTTCATCTTTGGAGTGAAATGATAGGAAAAGTCATAAGCAACAGGTTTGCCATTATATCATATCATCCATCAGACTATCATCAATCCAAGAAAACATTAGGTTGAGAAGAGAGCAGGAGGATGCTAAGAAATGGCAGGCCATATATGTTGTTGCCAATACATGAGAGAAGTAGATGTTGCCAATACCAAAGCAGATGAGATTGTATCCAAATAGACATAGAAAAGATAAGCTCACTTGCAATGAAATTGGCTCTGCATCAGCACTAAATTGTGAGATAACATTTAAGAGTATTTGAGTTCTTCACCAACACACCTATTGACAGACTTCTAGTTCTTCGTGTGATCAAAGATCTGTTGCAAACAAGCATTTATGCTACCATCTCCACTCTTTGATGCTGCTAAATCTATATTGCTTGTTGTACTCCAAAACACTAACCTACTCTGCTTGGTAACATCATCACAGTGGGATCTTGAAATCTACTACTGCAAACACTCAGATGTTGAAGGTTTCCTTTGCTGCTATTGCCTCCCCCCCCACAAAAACAACATATATGGAATGAGAAGATCCAAGACAAGATGGATTGGGATCTCACATGAATCAAGTGAAACAGAGTTCAACTAATGGTATGATATTAGAATGTTTTTAACAATACTTTATTTGTTGATGTGCAGTAAGAAGAGCCATCAGTGCAAGAGTTTGCTGAAGAAAAACCAGTTTGGGACTCAACAAATACATTCTATGCTGAGATGTGACCTCTCACACAACACTTTAGATTGAATTAGGAATTTTTTCACATCTATATATATTGTTGTAAAGTTTGAAAATAGAGTATCTTGCGCTAATATTAATACACTATTTTAATGTGAAAATAGAGTATTTTGTGCATTGCAAATTTTAGATGAATTGTGACATGTTCTCAGTACATGATCAAGATAACAGTTTAATACAATTTATTTCACTTTGAAACTAGTAATCAATATCATTACATCAAAAAGTATTTCTCAATTTTAACATTCTAACATCAGATGAGACATGATCTATGATTTTATTTTAGAATAAGCAGATCTTAGTTTTATTTGTTAGTTTCTAAAGCCATTTATATCAATTTTAACATTTATGGATGACTATATGAAGAATATTAATGGGTATTTTATCGAAAAAAACTCTCACTATTAGTTTTTAACACTGCTTATATTCATTTTTTTACTTGGGGATGCCTTTTTTGTTTTTCCTATTTGGACGAAAATATTTTTATTTTTTTAATAAGATGACTTGATCACATATGTTTTCTTTTTAATTGATAATTAATTATTATAAAAAAAATGATACTGATCATCTTAGAATCATTAGGACATGATTCTAAGATGATAATTATCATTTTTTTATTTTTTTAAAAAAGTGATAATAATTATTTATCAAAATTAAGATTTTTTAAACAATCAAATCATTTAAGTGAAAGTATGAGAATGTTTTTGTCCAAGAAAAAAAAAATACCCTCATGTAAAAATGAATATGTAAAAATGCCCTCAAGAAAAAAAAAACCCTCATGTAAAAAAAATACCCTCATGTAAAAATGTAAAAAATAGTGAGAATTTTTTCGATAAAATATTTAATATTAATCATAAATTATATTTTTATTTATAGGTTAATTTCTTTTGAAAACATTCTCATTTTGGGTTTTTCTAAGCAGCGCTCCTCTTTTGTTTTTGTTTTCCCAAGTGTGCCCATCATTCAAAAATTACCCAAACTGTCCCTCCCTTGCCTTCGTCGTCGTCCTCGTTGCCCGCCCTTCCCCCGTCTCCTCCCTCTCTCATTCCCTTTCGCCTCCTCCTCTTTCCCTCTTCTTCCTTTACTGTCCACCCGTCTTCCTTCCCCTCCCTTTCCCCTCCTCCTCTCTCATCCTTTCGCATCGTCTCCTCGCTTCCACCATTCCCCTCCTCTTTTCCTCACCTCTCTTCACTGGCGGTGGAGCTTTCGATGGGAGCAAGGGTCAGACGCAGCGGAGGCGACGGGCGGCGAAAGGGGCAGAGGCGACACGATGAAAAAGTAGGGAGGAGGAAAAGAAGGGGTATTTTTTAGGTATTTCTTAAATCAGGAATGCTATTTGGAAAAGACAAAAAAAAGGATATAATATATATATATATATATATATATATATATATATATATATATATATAATGTGGAATTAGCTGACGGCAGTGATCCTGTGGTTGCAGGACGGTGGGACAGTAGAGTGTTGGACCGGATGATCCCACGCCATCAGTTAGTATATGATTAGACCAAATGGTGTGACGTGTATCCGTTTGACTTACTCGAACCGACATCCACGGTGGCGTTCGATTCATGTGGATCTGAGACCTTCATCGACTAGAATCACTCTCCGCTTCTGTGGACGTTGTGTTCCACGTAGAACGAGCAGGTCGCGTTCGACGCACGTTTGAAACCTTCGCATTGATCCTTCTAAAGAGGCCAACACGGTAGTCTCTCGATTCATCACATCGCTGAGTAGAGAGAGAGATGGAGGATAAGGTGGTGGTGAACAAGAAGGTGGTGCTGAAGCACTACATCCCCGACGGGCCGGCCACGGAGAGCGACATGGAGCTGGTGGCGACGGACTCCCTCCGGTTGCGGCTCCCTCCGGGGTCGACGGCCGTGCTCGTCAAGAACCTCTACCTCTCCTGCGACCCCTACATGCGCTCTCGCATGACCAAGCACGATGAGCCCAGCTATGTCGATGACCTCGTCCCCGGCATGGTACCGTACCACCCACTCTGCAACACCCCATTGCCTATCTCTCTCTCTCTCTCTCTCGATATGATGTAGCTCATCGTTCTGTGTTCTTTATGACTGATAAACGAGTACTTGTGTGGATGGTCTTTTTTCCCTAGGGCATCGATGATGTTGGTTAGGGAAAGAAGGAAACCATATGTTGATTGCAAGGTCTCTAAGGTTTGGTGGAACAGAGATCGAGTGCAGAAACAGAGAAGAAGAATGGCGATGGTGTTGCCGAAAAGAGACCGAGGGAGAGAGAGCCTGCTTGTGCTGCCCTAGATTTTTCCTTTACCCCTCTCCGAAGAGACATTTGAACTCCCAAACAATTATCTGCGATAATCGAGTTTGGTCCATCTGTTGCTCATGTGGCCATGGAGAGGTTTTAGGTTATGGTTCATACCTACCTACCATTCGGGATTTATGGGGCTGACCAAGGATCCATAGCTCTTTAGAGAAATCATAATGCCAAACCCAAGTAAAAATAACCCTATAGCTTAATATTTTTCTATGGTTAATTCTATTTGAATATTTAGATTTAGATGACATGTTCTCCTTTCGTTCATGATTGCCCTGTTTGTCATGCGTGCAGCCGATAACAGGCTATGGTGTGTGCAAAGTTTTGGATTCCGGGCATCCTGATTTTAAGATCGGCGACTATGTGTGGGGCATCACCGGTTGGGAAGAGTATAGCCTCATTACATCAACAGAGGGACTTTTCAAGATCAACCACACCGATGTGCCTCTTTCTTACTATACTGGTATTCTTGGTGAGTTGCTGGTTCTTGTATATCTGTCATTACAAGTCATTTTACTTGGTAATTAATTGTATGTTCTTCTTTCTGCAACAAAATATAATTTGGTGATCATGTTGCCAGTGTATGCATGGCCTATCTAAAGTGTTTATACTTTCGATCGGAAACGTGTTTGATTGCTTCCTAATATAATCAAAGTGATAACAATTAGATGATTATTAATAAGAAATTATGTGAATGTAAGATTTTCAGTTCATTTTTTATTTTACTGTTGAGTGACTTTTGACTTTGAGATATAAGGTCGACTCATGATGTTTGAGGCAACCAAAGAGATTTGATTTGAATAGAGGATAGATACTTCACTTGGTAATGATAGAAAGATGTCCTATTTATACAAAACCGATATCTCTAAACTAAATTTCTATCAAAGAATATGTCGAGATGGTCTAAAAACTCTTGGAAATGTAATCTGAGTTCGCCAAAGCAGAAAGTCAGAAACAAAATCGATTATCAGAATAATCGATTGTGTGTCTTTAAGGGTGAACACCAACAACGACAAAGCATTTTGAAGGAAAAGTTCTATTCAAATGCATCACATAACACATTTAACACTAGAAAGAAAGAATACAAAGTAAAGGGACCCCTTTTTTGAAGCAAAAGAAACATCTATTTTTATCGATACATTCAGTTCAGGGTACCAAAAATTTTTAGTTGCAGCAAAAGCTTCGAATCTTTAATTGCAATTATGAATTTTTTCTTTAGTATTGTAAACCACATACCTTATTTTTTTAAAAGGCTTTCTCCATCCAACAAACTAAAATTAATATTTTTTGGAAGGTTTTCTCCATCCATCTTATTTTTTGGAAGTGAGCTTATACTCACATACTCGATGCTTTAAAAGCCATATATATGAGCTTGCCAAGAAACGCGAGTATAAGCTCACTGAGTGAGTACTTTGGTGCTTCCTCGAGGAAGTAACATCTTGAACATCCATTAAACCATGAATTCTGTGCTTGAGACACTTTACAATATCATCTTTTGTATTTTGGTCTTCAGGCATGCCAGGTTTCACAGCATATGTAGGATTCTACGAGATTGGCTCCCCTAAGAAGGGGGAACGCGTCTTCGTATCAGCAGCATCTGGTGCTGTTGGCCAGCTCGTGGGGCAATTTGCAAAGCTAATGGGCTGTTATGTCGTCGGAAGTGCTGGCTCTGACGAAAAGGTTTGAGCGGATTCTGTTTACTTCTCTAACCAGATGGTAGCATGCACATGTAAATCATTCATGTTAATCTTTGATGATGCAAGCCAGTTTTTTAAGACTGATCCATCATCAAGTGCCGATGCATAAGACCGAAAACTAATACTGCATCAAGTTAAATCGGCATTACTATTGAAACTCACACTTTGTTCAAAACCTGTATCCAATGGAGGGCAAGATATGGTTCTCACATGGCAAACTGATCCTATGACCTGATGGATACTGTCTCATGTTTGTAAATGTCTATTATGTCTTAATATTCTCATCTGCGCATAAAACTCGGGGATGTTCGTCTTTCAACTTTTCACTCTTCCTCTGCATTTCTTTTCTCAGGTCAATCTCCTGAAAAGCAAGTTTGGCTTTGATGAGGCTTTCAACTATAAGAAAGAACCTGATCTGAATAAAGCTCTGAGAAGGTAAGTCACTTGTTGGTGCAGAATTCAGTCTTTTGAAGGTCATATGTCAGCCTCTTGCATCCATTTTCTTTGCATGAAATGCATGATCTGTTGTAATCAACGCTGTATTAGAAGTGAACTTTTGTGACTTTGTCTGATTCCTAATGCTCTAATTGTCCCTGAAAACTTTGATTTCCCAAGACAACTTTCTTGTTCGGGCCTAAGTTGGCCATGGAGTAGACTTCTTAACCTTCTCCGGCTAAAAGAGCATTTCATTCTATATCATGGAAACATGTTTTTGTCAGGTGCTTCCCAGAGGGCATCGACATCTACTTTGAGAACGTCGGCGGTGCGATGCTTGAAGCTGTTCTCCACAACATGAGGCTCAATGGCCGAATCGCCGCATGTGGAATGATTTCTCAGTACAACCTCGAAAGACCCGAAGGTGTGAACCACCTGTTCGCCATCGTCACAAAGCGCATCCGCATGCAGGGGTTCGTTGTATTCGATCACTTCCGCAGCTACCGGGAATTTGAGGAGAAGGTAGTGCAGTACATAAAGGAAGGGAAGATCGTGTACGTGGAAGACATAGCTGAAGGACTTGAGAATGCCCCTGCAGCACTTGTAGGCCTCTTTGCTGGTCGAAATGTTGGCAAGCAGTTGGTCATCGTCGCTCGCGAGTGACAGTCCATATGAACTTTTCTTCTTTTTCTTCTTATGCCTGCAATGTTAAGTTGATTGTATCCAACTTTTCTCTCTGAAGGGGAGTTGTGTATTGAAACTTTGATGAACATTCTACGATGAATAGTAAGCTTCTGCACCTCAAATGTTGTAAGCTTATGGACCTTATGATTGATAATTAGTAGATTGTGCAGCTTTGCAACTCAAATTTAGATGAAGAAATGCAAAAGATTATTGACTCTGCACGTATAATAAAGGAAGAGATTATTCTCTTATTTACTCTCTTCTTTATTCACTCAAGTGAACCCTATCACATGGTGTATTGAGATTCTAAAGATTGAAAGCTTATTTTATTAGTATAAAAATTAAATTTATATTACTATTATGCAAAAAAAAATTAACATCAAAATCAAAATAAAATAACGATAGATCAAGATCAGGATTACGTACTTTTTGATGTCATTCAAAAAAATTTATCTTATCTATAAATACACCATCATCAGATCCATGAGTTACAGCAATATCGATCTACAAGGAGAACTAGATTCATCTTCTTCCCTTTTATCTTTTACAAGACCATTATAAGTGATCAAATAGGGACCAAGGAAAATTAAAAATAGATCTATAATCTTAGTTTATGGTACTTTGTCCCTAAAAAGTCTTATCTTTTTATACGTAATAGTAGAGAGTCTAAGATGGTAATTAGAAGAGTCCCTCACAAAAAGTTCATCTCTTACGGAATTCTATCATAAGTAGACTTCCTTTATATTAGTTGATAATCATAATCAGAATTTAATTAAATATATAATATATCTTACCTAATTAAATATAACCATATCATCTAACATTCTTCCATTTAGCTCATTAATTAGTAAGATATAAAAGAAATTTAAAATAAAAATAAATAAATAAAAGTTTATTTAAAAATAAAATTACCTAATTAGATTTTAAAATTTTTGAAAAGCATTTTATATATTGGCATATTTTTTTAAAATAATTTGATAAGTCTAATAAGTTCAATAATACTATATTAACTTCGATTATCAATACAAGTCATAATAGTTATATGTCATCAATGTCATACGTCCTTTTATGTACTATAATATTATTTATCTTTCATAATATAACCTATGACTCATGTAATTTGTCTTGTCAAGATAATTTTATTATCATATTTAATCATAATATACATAAACATAAATATAAATAGAATAATAGAAATAAATAAGTTTAGTTAAGTAAATAAAGAAAATATCAATAACAATATATGCTTAAACATGTATCATTATATCTTTTATGATTTGCTCGTAAGCAACATTTTGAGAACATATTCTTTAAACACTTCATGCTATAAAGTTTTAGTAATAAGATATGATGTAATAAAATCTTTATGTTATTTGTAATTATCATTCTTATTAACATTAGATTGAGCCTATTAAATCTTTTCCAAGCATTCATTTTATTAATTTAATCGCTAGTGCTTTCATCAATTAAGGGTTCTTTCAATAAATAATACTAAATTAAAATTTAATACACTGAATTGCATATACTCTAACTATTCCAAATAATTTGAACTATACAATACATGAATACTAAAAATATAAAAGTGTATGGGAGAAAATTACACTATAAATTATAAAATAATATTAATATTTTAAATTTCTAAATATGATGAATTATTTATATCATTCATATTTTACCTTTGGATAAAATATTAATATATCTAATATTCACTCAAAATTATTTATGGATGACTAATATCATCCTTATGAAATAGTATTATTACCATTAAGTATACAACAATAAATTATAAGGATGTCCAAAATAATATTATCTTACCTTATCACATAATTATTTTAATATATTCTTCTTTGTGATTATCTAAATCTTCTAATTATGTATCATTACTAATAATATTTGTTATTATTATTTAAGAATAATTTTTAATATAATTTTATAACTTAATGATCTAGGCCACTTTGATGACTACAAGACCATTATAATAATTTAAAATATTCTATAAATGATAAAGTATTTATTCTAATTCATATCTTATAAGTCTATCATCCTATAACTACAAGTTAAATAAAACTTAAGGATATAAATTATAAATAATATTCACCAAATATTCTTTAATCTAATATATACAGAAATAGTTTAATATTAATAAAATAATAATCATAATATTTATTAAATATTAATTAGTATAAAAGAAAACTCATATAATAATTATAGTTATGATAAAACATAAATCATATTTTTTATATAAAATAAATATTATTTCATAATATTAAACATATGCATGCGAATAATTACATAAACATCTAGGAACAATAATTGAAATTTACTTACCACAAGCAAAAAATTTTATCAATATATCATATGAGAAAATTATAAAAAAATCATAATTTATATTTTTAATTTCGTATATTGGTACCAATCAACATTATTTAATTAGATAGGCTCAGAATTAGGCTAAATATTAACCTAATTAGGTTAGCCAAATACTAAAATTGATCAAAGTAAAAAATTAATCAAAATTTAGCTTTTTTCAAATTCGATCAAATGAGTTTGATCGAATCTAAATCCAATCAAGTAGTGAAAATATAGTTAGAATCAAGTCCAGTAAAAATATTTGATTAAAACAAATCACATTTATCAATTTTATAGTTGAGAAGATAAGTTAGAAATATTTGATTTTTGATTGGTGAAACTATAATTTTTGGATATATATTAAAAATATCTAATTTTTCAAGGACGTAATTATTAAAAGGACACCGATTGAAATAAAAAAAGTTCATAAGGGCAAAACTAATCCCTTTCGGTTGTCATAGCCACCGGTGAGGAATGCGACCACTGGTGCACGACAGTTTGTTACCTATAATCATTATGATGCATAGCCATCCGTTTCCTGTTGACCCGAATTCAATATTGTTCAATGACATAGTGCAACCATCGCTCGTCGACCGTTGTTCATAGGCAATCCCTCATCGATGTTCCCTTCTCTCATGCGCGGTTTTTATCGCCGCGCAAGTCTCATCAATCGCATGTGTTCGTCATCAACCAACAACCCTTGCGGTCATTACATAGCCACTATGAACTACGGCCTTCGGCTTTTCATCAACATCGATCATAGCCAATAGACACTACCGCAACGCCATTGCTACCATCGTCAATCAAAGACAGCACCCTGCCTTGCTTTGATACAACGCACAACAGTCCCACTATGTGTGCAGTCACCAGCAACGAAGGCATGCCACCTAGACTTCTACAAGTAGCATCGACACACTGACGATTGCCATCCACGCAATCATTGCTCGCGATAGGGCCAACAACCAACGGAGGTCGCTGTCCTCAATAGAGTTGTTGTAACAAGCTGCCGACAATAATCCGCCAAACAAATACAAGCAATTTGTCATGGTTGCACGGATGTTACATCGCCCGTAAATAGCCAAGAAGAGATCGGACAGGATAGATGAGATAGAAAAATATATCAACAACAAAGATCGATCGTTCGAGCCTTATATAATCAAAACCGAATAAGATATTTTCAAAAGCGAAGAGTACTAATAAATATATTTAAATACAAGAGAGATCTAATATATTTTTATGATATAAGGTATTTGATTTGGACTTTGATACCAATTGTAACTATAAAAATTATAATTATGCTACTATTATGCAAAGAAAAAAACTTTAATGTTAGAATCGAATTCAAATAACAAAGATCAGGATTTCATAATATCATTCAGAAAATATTTATTTGATCTATAAACATATCATCATCGGATCCGTAAGATGTAAGTAGACTTGGCTTCTCTTCTTTTTTTAATGCTAAGCAACAGTGCCTATTGTACCTGACGTGAGCATTGACGGTGACGGACTCTTGCCGTCGCATTTGAGGTCACCGTTGATGGCTCGAATCGTGGGCACAAATCCTTAGCCGGAAGCCATGAGCAAGTGATAGTTGTTCATCCAAAACCACAGGGCCGTCTTGAAGGAGACAACGGGTTCTTGGCCATGGTTTCCAGGGCGTCGAGGTCGTCGAACCCGATGCTGTTGCCGGCGAGGCGTAGTTGAAGTTCCACAAGAGCTGAAGAGGGCCGTGGCCGTGGTAGTTCTTCCCCGCGACGCACGGCCACTGGGTGTTGTTGCTATTGTCGTAGTAGTCCCTCGATGCGCCATTGACCTCCTCTTGTGGGGTATTTATAGAGGGAGAGAAGGTTTCGTGGAGGCAATCATCCATATCAGAACATCACCTTCCTCTCCTCAGTGTTGTTCGCGTTCATCTCTGGCGATCTCAAACTTGGACAAAGGCCAAGTTTCATTCTGCATGGTCTTTCTAACGCTGGATTGGCCAACAATGGTTTGGCAGAAAAGAACTACTTCCGTTCGACAAGAAGTGGTGGAAGGATTCCAAATGCCGATGATTGAAATGAGGTCAAAGGTGGCCTTTCATAAACTAGTCCATGATCGTTGGATGGTCTCTTCCTACAAAGAATATATCTGTCCATGATCCTTGGATGATCTCCTCCTACAATAATATATCTGTAACCATGTGATGTCTGTCTTTCCTTCCTCAATTCACACAAAATAAAGCTAAATCAGAAGTTTAAGTGATACACTCTTCTCAAAAGTCACAAACATTTCATGTCTGCCTTTCCTTCCTCAATTCACACAAAATAAAGCTAAAAATCAGATGTTTAAGTGATATACTCCTGTCAACAGTCACAGAAACATTTCATGTCTGCCTTTCCTTCCTCAATTCACACAAAATAAAGCTAAATCAGATGTTTAAGCGATATCCTCTTGTCTAGGTTAGAATTCATGGTTTTCCAATCATAGTTATAGTCAAAGATACATCCGACACTATAAAGCTGGTATATAGTTCGATACCGTCAAACTTCCGTTGGGCGCTGATACATCTCCGGCAAAGTTTACGCATTATATAGTTATTTTATCCATATCAAGCTATTTCATTCAGCACCAACGTTATTAACATCTCCGCAACAGGTCTCTGTTGGTAGCTTGAAGCTTAAACAGAACATAGCCTGAAAACATAATAATAGGGAGAAAAGGTTATGCAATTCAAAAAATAATGCAAAAAGACAATGAAAAAAATCAGGCTCTTTGCAGGTTATTACAAAGAAATATGATCAACAGGATAAAAGAAAATAAATAATCGAAGATTTAACTCCTGATAATTTTAAGTCGTCACAGTAATTGGATGGAGTATGTTGCTTGGATTCTAAGGCCCATGCTAGGTCTGCCGCCCTAAGCTGTGACCACAATGAGAACTGGAATTGAAAACGACATATTTAGAAAAGTAAACAATGTATGTTAATACCTTGTTGGGGGCAACGTCCCTGACCCGATGGAAAATTGGGTCTGCTATCTTAGTACTCAAAAGAGACTCTGCTTTCTGCAAAAGAAAGAGATCAAAATTTTCAAAATCACTAAATAAATGAATTAAAGAAACAGTGCTGCAGCAATTTGAGCAGATATTTATGAAAAGACTGTAGGTTGGCCTTCCACTTCAAATGAAAAAATTGGTACAACCGGAAGAATACTTTCGATGTATTGAAAAGAAAAAAGAAAACAAACGTAATGCAAATGTATTGTGTATGATAGGAGAAATTAGACAATTCCAGGTATGCTGACATAGGCAAATCATATAATGGCAGCAAAAAGACACTGATCTCATTTAGCCACAAAGATTATCCTCAATGTAGCTTTATTGATGGCTACATCAGTAGACAATCCAAGGATCATCACATTTTTCACTATTATCTCTGATCAAGCCTTCTTAGTTTCCACCACCTCTCCAGATACCGCCAATCCGAAGTCTAAACCAAGAATTTGATTTTATCAGTATGTCCTTGCAGCAACATACTGACACAGTATATCATGGGCTTTGCACCAACCAACACAAGCCAAATTTGATGAAAGGGGGTGCCAATACACCTGTAACACCAAATGAAACTCCATGCCGATAAAATATGGCATGCCTGGCGCACCTCAATATGGTCAGTCCAAGCACTATTTTAAATGGTTTGCTTTCATAATATAAGAGAAAAAAATCCTTTTCAACCTTCTCTTTTTGTTGAATGCAGATAAAAGATACCAAAAGCTTTTGCTTTCTGAATTTTCTGAACTTCAGTTTTAAATGCATTTCAAATATTTTTCAATGAATGTGGAACTTGCCCTTGTTATTTTTGTTGAGATCAATGAATCAAACAAGGGAACATTGTTTCGCCCAGACCGATACAAAACAAGCTAATGTACCGGTCCCAGTATGAATTCGATACACGGGACCACTCAAACGGGGGCAGTCCAGTTCGCCATATTAAATAAAATGCATCTGCTTGTGTCCTAATGGCGTCTCATGCTCAAGCTGGACCCATCGTGAGATCCTTTGCTGCACATCGCCACAGCACACCGCCGCCACCTACCAGTGCATGCTTCTTCTCCTCCTCTTTCTTCCTCTTCCTCTTCTTCCTCCTTCATCGTCCTCTTCCTCCATCACCTCCTCTTCTTTCTCTTCCTCCCTCTTCTCTTCTTTCTTTCTCTTCCTTCACCGTCGCCTCTTCTTTCTTCCTCCTCCTTCCTTCCCTTCCTCCACCACCCCTTCCTCTTCTCCTTCTACATCTTTCTCTTTGAGTTCTTTCTTTTCAAATCACCAGTACGTACTGGTGTACCAGATATTGGTACACCGATACTAAGTGGCATGTATGGGTATGACCCAAACAGTGATACGGGTCCGATACCCAAAACGGTGGTCCTTGAATCAAATCATACTTTATGTTATAGTATCAAACACTTCTTTACATTGATATACCAGAATCTGCTGTATTTGACATATTTGTTACTCTCATTAATCAAATACTATTAGCAGCAAATATAAACCAACTTATCTTAACAAGATCATTAGATTCATCCACAAATAATGCAGACAGATAGAAATTAATCTGCGGTGTGGTGCAACATGTAGTAATCAAAAGGTCAATTGTCTCACCCTATATCGTCCATATACAATTGCTCCATCATAGATATTCAAATCAAATTAAAGTATCTTTCCAGGCTTTCTTTCTTTCTAAAAAACAACATATTTTATGATGACCTTTCAAGCAAACAAATATTATGTGCAATTCTTTCTTCTTTTCTCTATGTTCCTTTTATCAATTGTCCATTAGGAAAGAGTCAAAATTATATGGTGGTTCTTTTTAACATGAAACCATAGTAGTTTTATCGAACATTGACTTGACATCTTATTTGTTGCTTAATTGAGCTCTTTCCTAAAGCTTTTATAGCTAGGAACTATAATTTCTTAAAATTTTGCTCTTGATATCATATTTGTTCTTGTATACATGCACCACAAAAGATTTTCCTCTATCCATTGGTTTTCTTGGATATCTTAGATTTATTAGCTTGTCAAACAGAATAAGAAACCAAATTAAATCTTTATTTCACAACTTCTCTATATACCTAAGTATATCCAAGGTTGAATCTAGATGATGTCTTACAATAAGCTATCAGATTTTGAATTGTTAGATCTTATTCTTTAGAATCCACCTGAGATCAATAAAACCAACTGAATTGTTTAAGCGATATCCTCTTAAAATTTTGCTCTTGATATCATATTTGTTCTTGTATACATGCACCACAAAAGATTTTCCTCTATCCATTGGTTTTCTTGGATATCTTAGATTTATTAGTTTGTCAAACAGAATAAGAAACCAACTGAATTGTTTAAGCGATATCCTCTTAAACAATCCAACTTTTTCTGTTTTCTGGATAAGTGGCACGATCACCATCCCAATTCAAAAACCTTCTTAGAAACCAAAAGTAAGGTGCCAGCCAAAAATATAACTCGGAATACATTTCATGCAAAGGCCTTGTATGACATGATCAGTAGTAACACATAATGGAATGTATTATACAGTCGCTGTCCTGCACATGCACTGCATGTAGTTGTTTAAACCCTGCCTAAACCCCAAAGAAGAATTATTGATATATTTGGTCTTTGGCTAAAGAGGGACACAATTAGGTTACTGTTTTCAAGTTTAAAAACATCTGTGTACCTATCGTTGTGCCAAGATCCAAACTATAGGATATGGTTAACAAAAGTTATGTCTAGTGACTACAGGATAAAAATGACAATAGGACAAAGATTCACATGTCATTCAGTAAATTTTGGAAAGAACCAACAACTTGGCATAGTTACCAGCAGATATCTTTTATCAAGTGTTGCACAAGCCCGACAGTGAATCTGACTAAAAATCTTAAGTCCTCTCTGCATCAGATATGCAAATGTAGGTGCCTCAGTGAAATTTTACTCTTACACAAAAAGAATTACCCATTGAAGCACAGCGAGTTGGTTCCAACCTTCTTGTAATCTAAAATATCCTTGCAGCTATTATAATTAGCTTCCAGCAGTTCCCGACTGAAACTGGTGTAATACTTACAAAGTACAAACTGTAAGCACACAGGCTTATCCAGTACCAAGATCGAATAAAAAACCTTAGCTTCACAATACAACTGGATGTAGTTCCCTCTGTGTACATCCCCTGACTGTTACTTTCTTATATAACTAATAGTTAGTTACTTTCTTTGTTCCTTATTTGCATGATTAAATAAAATTTAACAAAACTAGCAGGGAAAGACACTAGAGAAATACTAAGATTTGAACTGCAAGCCCCTTAATGGCTTGATTAAGATGTCTAATGTGAACTGTGGTATAGACTTTGAATGATTAAACTTTTGGAAGGTAATATCCTGAGCTTTGAGGATCAATAAGAAAGAAAAGATATTTTAGTTTATTCAATTTGAGAAGGTAAAATAGTTGATTAGAAAGTTTTCAGAATTAGCTTATACAAAGTACAAGAACACAAACAATACAAGATCATAAATCACGTGTGAAGGACTCACAGATAATATTGATTCTTTGGTTTCAGTTGATCGAATGAAGCAATAGCAGTGTATCCAAGGTAAAGACCCCCTCCAGTGTTCCCTTTGAATAAGGCCCTTAAAGACATCTGTTTGGTCATTCACCATTAGTCAAGAAGATTACAACAATAATAGTCATTCATTTGTCATATTTCACAAGTAACCAAGTAGATATAATCCAAGTGAACAAAATACCAAGTAATACTAACCTTACTAGATATTATAATGATAACCTCATCAGAGACAAACCTACATAAAAAAATAGCTGCCTAGGAATTGCACGAGCCATCGAAGATCTATCAACTTTACAAACAGGACCGAAATAGGTTTAGGTGTATTCATCATGGAGATGGAGGTAAAATATATTAGACAGCCAATGTAGATATGTATATCTGTTCTCTAAAAATTTTAATCACTGCATAACCAATGGTACTGCACCTTATAACATTCTGTATATGTTAGCTGGCCAAACCATTTCATTCACAATTCCACTAAAAATGATAAAAACAAAAGCTCACCTAAAAAATCCAAAGCAGAAGCTGGAAGATTCATGATTACATGGTCAACATGCTCCCATGGCCTAAACACTGTTAAATGGAAGCCTCTGATTCTCTTGTTGGTATTCCTATTTCCCTGAAACACTGCAATTACAAATCTCTCTTCAGCAATTTGATCTAAAGAAGAAACCATAACTATATAACAAGAATGGAAGGCCAATAGGATGGTAAATATTTTTCAATGGTAATTTCCACAATTATTACTACAAGATACTCAAGATGCCAGAAGTGAGGCAAGGAGATGTGTGACTACACTCCTCAGAAAGGGTCTCCTTAATTAGGCAGCTCTTGAGGTATCATATTATGTTAAGGTCTGTCATACTTGTGTGCTCAGTATGTAAAGGAAAAAAGAATCGGTTTCACCCTGTCTACATGAAAGAAAGTATTTCATAAGAGATGCTTTCTAATTACAGGCAAAATTGCCAATAGAAAAAGACTTCTGCTCTTGTTTCTCAATAGCAATATTCGGTAATCAAGATCTCCATACTATTTTGAAAACTATATGTTAACAATAAGAGTCCATCACATAACAATACAAAGTTTAAGACTAGTGCTATTAGTCTAAGTTGTAGCAGAAAAGTAATTACTGATGTTTTAATTCAGACACCAGTTTGACAGGCTAGACAGGGACCATTATAGCAGGAACATGGAGTTATTTAACACGAAAATTTTCTGAATTTAAATAAATACTCATACACATTCAGCAAACATACCTTCGCTAGCCTTGTCCAGCTGTCTTTTAACAGCAGTTTTTTTTTTTACAGATGACCCATTTACAGAATCTTGATTATCTTTTCCAGCATTGAGCATTTCTAGGGTAACAACTACAATATGGTTAACAGTTATTGTAGGAGTGAAGGGGAAAACACATGCACCTATTCTTGACTTAGTTATGAATTCCTCCGGTATCCGTACCTTCTTTTTCATCGGTTGCTAATTTGTGGTAATGATCTTCATTTGAAACAGCTTCTCCAGTTTTTTGCATACCATCAGAATCGGGCACTGTCATTACATGGTGCATGAAAGCCCTTGCATCCATGTTATATGCAAAAACACGGTCCTCTACCTTGTTAATATTTGCATTAATCCGTAGATAATGAACACTATCAGGATTTAAGTCGTTTGCATATACATGGCAACCTTTTCGTGCTGCTGGAATGGAAAAAGGACCTATTCCAGCAAACATATCACAAATTGTCTCTCCTCTTTGGAACAATGAAACCAAGCGAATGTGTTCATGTTCAAGTCTCGAGTTCCAATAGACCAAGCTATAATCAAGTTTAAATGTAACACCATACTGCTTTACTTCAGTGACCATATCACTTTTTCCTGCTAGAACTTCAAAAGTTGGCACTCGAAACTCATTTGTAATGGTTCCAATTTTATTCACCACAGTTTGAATTATTGGCTGATTTTTCTGCATGTAGGAGCAATAAAAGAGAGATTACACAAATCTTAATTTAATTTTGCAAAATAATCAAAGGAAGAATGCTATTAGCATTCAGCACAAATAATTCCTATTCACTGTTGATAATGGGAAAGGAGCAATTGGAATATCATGCTGTGCATATATAACACTTGAAATGATCAGGTGAAGAAACACAGATACACCATGAACGAGAGAGAGAGAGAGAGAGAGAGAGAGAGAGAGGAATCTAAAGTTAATAATTTCTGGTAGGAAGGAGGCAGGACAAGCAATACATTAACTTTTGCAAACAAGTATCAGTTGTTCATCCAGGTCAGATGATACATGTGCTAATCTAACTTGGGTGCACATAACTTCTACACTAGGGGTTCACTGTTTTAAGGTGCTCACCAACCTAGGAGCAGTTATACATAATTATATGTTAATATTTGCTATTGGAATGGTCCTTAATTAGATAAGCTAACTCCAGAAATTCTAGGATTCAGCATATCTAACATTATGCACTGGTAAGTCTGTTCTTTTGATGAGAGAAACAAAAAGTATGATAGTCTAATATACATGTGCACCTATGTATTTTTGCAATTAGATATTGACACTGTTAAGCCATTCCTATTTGACTTTTGATGTATGGACTTTTTATCAAGTATGGTGCAACAGAAAAAAGAGACAAAATGTGATGGTTACACTAATTAATGTGGTTTTGCATTATACCAGGTACCTCACATCATATGATATGTGAATGACCTAAGAACAGTAATACTGATTGGTCATCTTAGCTCACCAGTGAGTGGTTTAAAATATAGCTCCAGCATAGGCACACTTCTTGGTTGTTCTTTAACAACAGTGCTATTCATACATAATTTGTCAAATGCTCACAAGCTTAAGAAAAAATTGGGAAATGTTGTTGGTGGAATGGTGTTGGGAAGATAACTTTGACCCCATCAATGGGGTTGGATGGTGTTGGGAAGGGGATTGGTTACCACAAAGAGAGGATCCTTAGCTGGGGATTGACAAAGACGGTGTTAAAATAAATATCTTTATCTGTGATTATAACCCTAAACTTATGGCATTGTACATGTTTACATCTCCTTAGACATATAGCTGTCTATTGCTGTATGATGCAAACAAGAAGCTCAAAGCTCATTCATGATTAGAGAGTATCTGCATGAGGCAGGTATATACAAGAAAAAAAAATCAGTAAGACATACATCATATATAACCTTTGCGATGACATCCTTATAAGGAAGTTGGTCTTCTGTCAAATTCAGATGAGCAACATGTCCTGTAGAGTGAAAGAATATATTTTGTTAATATAACAAGCCTCAGCAAATTAGACACTGCAAATAGAAAAGTCAAATTCGAAAGTAGAATAAAGAATTTTTGACAAAGTGAATAATCATCTTCATAAGTCATAGATAACAAAAACTTGCATAAACCTTAAGAAGCAATAGAACAACGGATACTAAAAGGAACTTAACTACTGTTTCAAAGGAAGTTGGTACCTCCATTCCATGGGGTAGTATTTGCTTTAAAATATGATCTGCAACAAGAGAATAAAGGTTTAAAACAAATTATTCCTATATGCATGTTAGACAACCAGAGATTATCAACAGCTTATCATTCTAGGTTTCAAATTTACCTTTAATCCCCTATATACTTGATATATAATGAAATTTCAGTTTAATTGGAAAATGTCAGATTATCATTCTACCTTCCTGATGGTTCACCCATTATCTGCAATAAACAGGATGCTAAGATGACAGAAATGGTCTATGGGTGCAGAAAAAGATGGAGGCTGTAGCAAGGGACTAGGTGCAATGACAAGAAGAATAAGGCCATGTCAGCAGTCATGAAGATACACTGGCCAAAATGGCAATGTATTAGATGATTATGGAGGTCGACACCAGGCAAATGATAATGGTGGGTGACAGCATGCATGGTAACCTAGTTGTTGCAGAAGGCATCATCATTGATGTAGATGGAGGTGGTGCTGCAAGTAGCAGCAGCCCTGATTTGTTAAACGCGATGAAGATAAATGTAGCAGAAGTAACGATGGAGGCGAAACTGGGAAATTTTGTGAGTGGTTGTAGTGGTTGTATATGCCAGGAAATAGCATTGGCTGGAAGAAGTATGGTATATTGGTGTAAGTTTTGCAAGTAAGGTAAATGGCCAATGTAGGAAAACATCAGGGATTCCAGCAAGGAGGTAGCAAGAAGACCACCCATGGTAAGTGATCGTTGCGGTGATGTCAGGAAGAAGTACGAGGTTCAATGTTGATTTTGGTGGTGGAGTACAAAGGTAATTGCGAGTCTCATAATTAAGGAATTCACTAGGTGACATTCTATAATACGGGGAAAAAATGAATTAGTTGCACAAAGAGTATCAGGTAGTGAGTTATTTCCTTAGAAGGTCCACAAAATTCACAGATCAAGCGTTAGTTACAGAAAGTAGCATCTTCACATTTGTGTAGTTCTGAAAAATACAAGACTTGATGAATTATCAACCAAGTGTTTTCTAAGAACTGCAAAGGTCTCCAGGCCGTTGCCTTTTGGTAAATGGGTATTATCAAATGCAAGGCCATACTCTTTAATGCTTCACCCATGGTGGCTCGTAGAATAACTCTTACATAAGGCATTTCATATTTTATTTTTTTCATGGTCTTAGGAAAACTGCTAATAGAACGTAATTTGGTGGGATGAAAACCTGGAATTAAATTTAAGGATGAGATTGTAATAATCCTAATATTTCCATGATCACCTAATTGTTTGTATATCCTCAACGAAACAGGGCAAAAAGCCATATCAATGAACTACAGTTAATAAGGTGACTAAACATGAAGAGTGTCAAATGCAACTAACCTGCACCCCAATATGAATATCCTAGTGTTAATGAATATGGCACTGCTTCAATGTTGCATAGACCCTTTAGGGGATCCAACACATGACTTGGAATTTCAGATAAATCTGTACTAGAAACAAGATAAAATTGTTAGCTGAAATACATGAGAGAAGATGCTTAAATACAACAATGAAACAGCATATATTACTCTAAATAAAGAAACAAATATTGCTATACTCTCGGGGGACTTAGTTCCTTTGTTTAATTTTTCCTGACTAGTGTCTCTCTGAATAATCATAACAGATATAATTGCAAAAAGAATAAACACAAGAAATAAACTAGACTTTACAGCTGCATGAAATCCAACTTCTAATATTTAGGCATAAAGCCTCACCAGAATTTTGTATCTTTTCAGATAGTATGACAAGACGATTTTTCTCACTAGTTGGATCCTCAACAATGGGTTTGATACGAGCTCTGTCCAGCATATATCTGCAATGGATAACATTTCCATACTTTAAAAGTGAGGACAGCCTGCTTCGCAAGTGCAGGTGCATTCTAGATATTGGCCCAATAACTAATTGCATAACTATCTATATTTAAATAAGCAAAAAAGACAATAGCCTACATAAAAATGGATAGATGGTAGAGGGGATGATAAGTATCATAGATACTATAGAAAGACAAACATCTATTCCAAAATAAAGTGTCGTCATTTTGGCTGCCTCTTTGTCTCACAATCTCTTGCTATGAAGAATTGAAATTACAGACTGACACCAGTTTTGGTAAACTATTGGAATACCAACCTGTATTGCCCCATATAAGTGAATAAAATAATCAAAAAAAGGAATGTATATGTTCTGTATCAAGCTAACTCAATTCAACGAGAATTTTTTTTTAAAAAAAAAGCATCATACTATATTGCTATAAGTTCTAATACCAATACTTGGTCAGACTGGTAAATTTGATTGATATCTAAATCCTTGCTTGTCTTATAGTGTCATAAAAACGAAGATTGCCTAGCGAAATTTATATGGCCAAACTGAGTACATTAATTTGTTAGCAGTTTCCTTTAGGCTTAGTTGGGTGTGTATATCACTAAACATGACACCTGAGTACCACAAAAAAAAGGTAGGCTACTTACGCTAAACTTTGAGGCTTCCAAATTGGTCAATTATAGGATTCCTCTTCACCTAATTCTAAAAGAAACGTAAGACTTGAACGTGCTACTTAGACCAAAATTCTCATTTGGTTTCCACTATTCAATATGGTAACCAACTTAACTGCCACAAAAACTAAAACAAGAGATTTCTGTGAATAAAAAAGATGATTTAGGAGGTAAAAAGAAACACATTTGGAGATAAAAGATGGATTTGTAAATCCACCAAAATGGATCTGTAAGTATCCACTTCGGTTGTGCAGTCCTACCACTCTGCCCTTATGCATTATGTCATTAGGGTTCAGAGTTCAGACCACATATTAGTCGCATAGGATTATACTGGGCCATATATAGCTTGTGCACCCTCTTAAATTTCAAGCAGTTCTAGAGTTGTTTGGAGGAGAACCCTAATATTAGTGATTAGAGATTCTACTAACACTGAATAGAAATAGCACCATAAATCAACAAAATTGGCCAAAACAGTGAAACTGAATTTTTTAGGTTTAAATTCAATGTCTCAGTTTACACCAGCAATTTTAAACTCTCTTGAAAAAACCTACTAGAAGAACAACATTGTGCAAGTCAATGAACAATTGTTACTGGCTTTATAAACTATCGATGGACCTAGGTAAGTCCTATCAATGTCTCACCAACTTTGCAGGGATGCTTCATATCAGCCAATTGTTAAAGGAATATACAACAGTAATGTAAATGCTGTACTCTCTTCATATGTGATGTGTCAACTCAGCTTTCCACATTTCAGTTTATATATATAATTCAGCACCTCAACTGATGAAAGTAAGTCATTCATGTAAGCCTTGAATCCACTGCAAGATATCATCGTAAGCTTCTTATGCTTGACTTGCTACCACCAATGACAATGACCAATTCAAAGTGACCCAAAGTGACTACGCACCATCTCTTAAAATATTGATTGAAACTCAAGAAAGACATCAATTCCCTTATTCTTCTCCTTATAATGAACGTTGTCATATTGTATTTCTCTTACAAGATCCTCTATGGTACAAGACTCCTGTGAGGATTTATTGATCCATCCCTAGGTGGCCTCTGACTTTGTATGCTACACTGTGTTCTAGTTTTTCACATCGTAATAACTAATAATCCATTTAGTTGACAACCAAACACAATTTTTCATCCGTTAGCGTCCAAATACAGTTGCATGCTACACTGTGATCCTATAGGCAAAGAATATGTTCATCCGTTAGCGTCAAAATTTTTCGTCACTGTGATCCTATTGGTGCGTCGCGTGATTCCTCGTTCATATCTCTCTTCAACTCATAAATATTATTTCTTGAATTCCAGCATACCATACCAAACGGATGAAACAAGTTAGTAAAGAAGAATGAAGTATATTTCAACGGTTATAGCACTCACCCGTGGAGGAGGCGGCCGACGGACGTGCAATGTTCCCGTGGAATCCGGAGAGACCAGAGCTGGAGATTCACGTCAAATTTGCTCTCATCCAACAACGACACCTCCGCCTCCCTTCCCCTGTGCTCGTCCGCCTCGGATATAGGCTTCGTTGCTACTTGACAAGAACCGACCTCGCCTCGGCTTGTCGGATTCGTGCCGCCATCCTTGGGTTCCGCCGGATGGGCCTCCCGGGATGGGCACACGGAGCCGCCCCCGGTTAACAGGACGGCGGTGCGGGCGGCAGAAGCTTCGCCAGCCGCCGCATCCATGACCTACGGAGAACAACCGAACTGACGCAGAGAAATGGGTACGGGTTTTCTTGAACCGCGACACCGACTCAATTCCTGAACATAATAACCGAACCGGTCTACGTAAATCTTGATTATAAAATCGAACCAATCCCGGTTCGATCCGGTCGCGCGATTTGGGAGATTTGGTCAATTAACCCCGGTCTCGACCCAGACGTTGGACCGCGGGACCAAAGACTCGGACTCTTACTTCGGTCCCACCTAAACATGACCCCTGATTGGACGCCGAGTGGCCCCATGAAATGGGACCCACTTGTCTACTGCCTCCTCTTTATGCCGACATTTCTTGCACAGAGGCAACACTGTGTAAACTTTCTCATCAAACTGTTCCTATAATGCTTAATCTTGCAGAACAATAAGAAAAATAAAAAAGACGAGAAGGTCAAAAAAAAAAAAAAAAAGTGCAGGATAAAGTAGAATGAATAGGAGGAAGGAAAAAAAAAGAAAGAGGACTAGAAATAAGAGAACCAAGAAAATGTAAAAGACCAGAAAGGTGAGGTGCCACAAAGCAAGGAAGAAAGTGTATAAAGAAGAAAACGATGAAGAAAAGAAGAAAGAGATGATGACAAACAAATTAATGGTGGATGGGCAAGAAGAGGAGACTGAAGGAAAAAATAATAATGGAGGACGTACAAGAAGAGAAAGAGAAGAATAAACGAACAGGAAAAAGGTCCCAACATGTCATGTGATGGCAGAAGGATGGCAAAAAGAGATTAGAATGCACACACTTTTTTGCAATCTTTGATGACACTTTGCCTCAGTCTTGCAAGAAAGAAGTTACTGTTCAAGCAAAATAAATTTCCCTGCAGGATTTCATAGATACAGTTGCGCAGTTACTATAGTAAATAGAAATTTACCCAAAAAGAACAGCAGCCAACTGTAGATCACACGATAATTTTTTTCTTTCACGTTCCGGAATGTCATGCGATATATAACAGAAGGAATGACAACTGACTACTATGAATGAGTCTGGAAGATCCATGAAAGAAAACCCAAACTGCAACCCTCTATTGATAGTTGAATGAAGACCAGGAGGGAGTAGGGAAAACTCCTGGAGTCACAGTATAAGGTGAAAACACATAAACAGCTCCAAGTATGAAATCCACTTCAATCAGAGCCAACATC